>NC_140596.1:30874667-31474667 GCF_057381915.1 Diplotaxodon limnothrissa
TAGCCATTACCATAAAGCCGTTCATTTTTTAAAAGGTTATAGAACTGCTGAAGCTGGCAGCTCCTCCTGACAGCCAAATGAAAGCTCAGCTTTTTCACTTACAATCTATCACGGAGCCAAGGCATACGTTTGACAAATCTGAGTCTGTGCACTTTTCAGAGGGTGCACACATTGTATCTTTCAGAGTTACACTGAAAGCAAACCTGTCGTGACTTTTTAAGAGGTAATCCAAAGTCAGAGACGGCTGGCGTAAATCGTGGTCGCTGTTTACATTCTGCCATTTTACTTTTAGTAGTGGATTAAAAATATATCACGTTCTACCAGGACTTGTGGGAAATATTTGGATCACTGAGGTAGAATGGATTGCACCTTTATAAAAAGTTAGCCTTAATATAGTAATAAAAATGTAGCTGGTCATTAATGAGCTTTTGGTTGCCTCCTGGGTTTGAAAAGAAAAGAACTTTAAGCTTCTCTTACTTAATTTCTTATCTAGAACGTAAAGGCATTTTAAGCATAGTAGTTTCAGATAACTATGAAATTTCTGGGAATGGATTTCATAAAACCCTGACTGTAAGCCTATTGCAAATATGTGGGCTGTGCTTAAAAGGTGTCTGTGCAAGGAAACCAAGACACTTGCTAGGGAAAATTTAACCAAATATTAGTGGGAGTGTATGTATATATTTGAGTCTGCATGTATCGTTTTCACACAAAATCCAAAATAAATTCAAAACTGTGGATCCAAGTAATTAAAAATGTACTCTGTACAATCATTCCACCATGGAAAATGAAGAGTTCAAAGCCCCAAATTATCATGACTTTTATGCCCATAACAAGTGGATGGAAAATTTTGACAAGAGCTTTAAATTTCAATACTTTGACTATTGCAAGAGAAAGTGACTAATTGATATTAGTTTTATTGGTAAAGATCACCTAATGGAAGCCTTTATACCAGGGGTCGGCAACCTTTCTGATGATGAGTGCCATCTCAATGTGCCATATCAACCATTGCATTAGCAATACATTTAATAACGCTCTATGTGAACAGTTACACACTATATAGAACAACTTTATAGAACTATATTTGTTCGCAGATGTTGGCATATAGTGCAGTATTGTATTTGTGTGTATGTCCGAGGTGCTGGTCCTGCGCTGAGCGGGCAGCTCCTGAAGCATTTGAAGTAGCGGAACGTGGAAATTTCAACATCACTTAAAAAACTGTCAGCTAGCAACATCTCTCTCACCGGTAGGCTAAATGATTTTTAGCCAATTACAAGTGGAATCCAGTAGTTGGGTTTTTTAGCTAAGATACCGTTTTAAGAAGCGGCACAACTAATGTGTCTATGCGAGCTAATTTGCGATGTGCACCAGTGGCCCAGCCATTTATTTTAATGCACCTTCTCAGATTAATTCCCTGCGTGTCGTGCCATCAGTTAACCCTTCGCGAGCCAGCTGTGGCACACAAGTGATCAGGGTTGCCGACCCCAGCTTTATACTAATGCAGGTCATCATTTCCACAACACGTGACATGTTAGTCTATAACAGGACCTCTGTAAATGTAATTCAATCTAAGCTTGTCTTTATGGTTTATTTCTCAGTTTATTCGAGGGGCCACACTCTGGCCCATGCTTAGTTTACTCAGCATGTTAATGAAACGTGTCCATTGGTTGTTATTCTTATACGGTTGAACAGGCGGTTGGTGACTTTTTGTTCTGTTACTGTGATAATAATTTCCATTTTTCAGTCCAGTTTTCCACCGGTGAGAAAACAGTCATGCTTGCATGTTTATCTACCAACGGCTGCCTGTTTCTTTACCTCCTACAGGCGAGAAGAGACAGCATAAAGTAGATAGGAGGCTACAGCTGTGTCATCAGATCAGCACTGCCATTGTTACAGCTATGCAAACACTCTGGAATAAGTACTGGTAAATTAAAATGGCAATGCTTTAGGACAGATAACGCTTTTCAGACACATAACAATAAAACTGGCTGTTGCTGTGTAGTGTTTTCATTGGCAGCTGGTTCAGAGAAAATCCACTGCAGTTTTTAAAGTAAAATTCATGTTCGTGTCACGTTCACTGAAGAAAGATGAGGGATATCCACAAGTGAGAGGTATAAAAGATAAAAACATACTGCACAAATAACTACAGATGCATCGGTAAGACTTTCTTGATATGGAATTTTTCCCTCATAAAAACTACAATGCTGATTTTTCTTGTAAAATTAGCCGAGCTGACAAATTTTCTACAACACAGCTAGAACTAACTGCTACAAGCAGGAATGGAGAGCAGCTTTATGAAGCTGGGGCCACTTCTTATGGGATAATGAAAATTATGCAAATGAGGACTAAACTTTGAAAAAACATTAAGAAGTCATGCAAATTACAAAAGTTCTTGATACCGGAAAAATTATAACTGACTAATCGCTCTGCACTGCAGTGATTTTTAAGGAGTAATTTAGCTGAAACCGTTTTATTTTTTTCTTTCTTGGCACACTAAAGAAATTGTGCACGATGCCCTCCTGTTCCTGTCATACAGCCTGTATGACAGGAACAAGTGGCTGTCTTTAAATGTCAATCATATCACAAAGGGTGCTTCAGTGCGAGACTATCACATTTCTGCAAAAAAGTAAAGAGCGTCTGTGAGACAAACTGGTGAAACATCTGTGTGCAAGATACGTAATGATTTATTATGTTGCTTTAAATTGGACCAAAACACAGACACTGCTGTCAGAGATGGAAATAATTTTGACATTACTAGCTGCAGTACACTGAAAGTAGCAAAGCTAGATTGTCAAAGCACGGTACACCAGGGTAGGAGCTTGTTATCTATGACTGAGTTATATGGTTGTGATTGTGCTTTTGTCATATTACAAAATGTACTTTCATTAGGAAGCAACAAACTGCCAATCGCAGCTGACCCGAGTCCAGCGTAGCTTTTTTACTTTAGTTCAGTTATATATCTAATTAGTGCAAATGTGCTTCTTCTTCTTACTTTTCTTCTTTTTTATTTCAGCTGGTCCCTTCAGGTGTCACCACAGCAGATCATCACCCTATCTCTGGCTTCCTCTTCTGTCACTACAACCCTCTGCATGTCCTCCTTCACTGCATCCATGAATCTTCTATGTGCACTTCCTCTTTTCCTCCTGCCTGGCAGCTCCATCTTCAACACCCTTCGTTATCCACTATTCCTCCTCTGCACATGTCCAAACCATCTCAGCCTTGCCTCTCTAACTTTCTTCCCAAATCACTCCACCTGAGCTGTCCCTCTGATATATTCATTTCTAATCTCGTCCATCCTGGTCGCTCCCGGTGAAAATCATAACATCTCCAGCTCTGCCACCTCGAGTATCGGCCTCCTGTCTTTTTGTCAGTGCCACCATCTCCAGTCCACATCTGCTACATCATAGCAGGCCTCACTACCATGTTGCAAATGTTCCTTTTCACTCTCGCTGCTATGCTTCTGTCACAGATTACCCCAGACACTCGTTTCCACCCACTCAACCCTGCCTGCACTCTCCTCTTCACCACCCTTCTGCACCGTCCATTACTTTTGATGGCTGACCCCTGGTATTTAAACTCGCCTACATTCACTATCTCTGCTCCTTGCAGCTCATCCTGTCCTTGCACCTGTCTCTCTCTCATTCACACATTATGTACTCTGTCTTGCTTCCCACCAACTTTTATTCTTCTTCTCTCCAGCTCCATTTCTTTGCTTACTCGGTCGATACAAGCCCCTTTTCTCCTTCTTTAGTGTCCACCCTCTGAAGCAATTCACTATAAACCTTTTGGCGCGCCTTTGCCACATCTCTTTTTGCCATATGCCTAGCCTCCTCATGTCTACTTTCTTCACCTCCAGACTATCCCACTTTTTCTTTGCTAATCACTTCCTTTTAATACATACCTGTACTTCCTCCTTCCACCACCAATTCTCCAAGTGTCCAGAGGATATACCAATCACATTCTTGGCAGTTTCCCAGTCATCAGGCTACTCTTCAACACCACCAAGAACCAGAAATCCACACAACAAACTTCCAGCATTTGGTCCTTACCTCCACCTTAACTTGCTTCCTCTTCTTGATTTCCAAAACAATCCTACAGCCAACCATCCAATGCCACCTTGCCACCTTCTCTCCTGACACCACCTTTCAGTCTTGTATCTCTTTCAGATCGCAAAGAACCTCTGCATTTCTCTCCTTAACACCACACCCACCCAACACCTCCTCATCACCCTTATTCCAATCATCACTCTTTCCCCCTGGGAGGACTCTCTGCCACTTCAGCCAGCTTACTCCAGAATTCCTTTTTCTCTTGTACTTGACATCCAACTTTTGGGGCGTGCAAATGTTTAACACCACCCCTCAAACCACAACATTATATAGAAAACCCCAACAGTTAGAGCACTGGGAGACTTGCAACTACAAGTGTTGATTTGTTTCAGGGATGAGAAGACTAAATGCCTGTGCTGTTACTGCTTGCATACAGATAAAAACCAAAAAACTAATACTTGGCAGCATGGCAGCAGTTGCTAATTAGTTTAAAATACAAAGTAAAGCTGAGGCTAATAGGACTGCTATCCTATTTTCTGTTGCTTATTGATGAATGAAAAGCAGTGTGTTGTATTATCGGTGATAGTAAAGCTAGAGGTAATATTATTATCCTGAGGTAAACATGAACACATCGACTGTACCTAAGCTTGATGGAATCCAGCCAGCTAGTTTGCTAAAGGAAAGTTCAGGGTGACCACCAAAGTCACCAAACAGAGACTTGAATGTATGTTCAGAGTGCAGTGGAGTTTGTGTGTGTGTGTGTGTGTGTGTGTGTGTGTGTGTGTGTTGGTACTGACCCCTCTGTGTAGTGAAGCCTCACAATTTGTGCCTCAAAGGGTCAGGCTCGTCGAAATCTTCTGTTTTGCCTCCATCAAGGTCTCGAGGACAGCCTGGTTACTTGCTGTCTGTGCTGGGATTTATAGTGCACAACCTCACTGTGTTTCTTATCAGGAGATGAGAGCAGGCACAGGAAGGTGATAAATAAAACTGCTGAATTATAAACTTCAGAGAGAAACCTGGTCTCATAAAACTTCCATCACAAACTGCTTCACAGTCTAAGACTGAAAACAGCGAAAGGACAATGGATGAAAAGAAGAAACAAGAGAGAAAAGAGGAAATGTGTAATCTGTGCAAGTGCTACAAAAGGTTTTATCTGTCTTAAGGTGAGTTTAATTCATCTGCAGTAGAAACTGTCATCCACTGACCCACATTGTGAGCCTCTGAAAGTCATTCCCACAACCTGCACAGATGATAAGATCTGTGTCAAATGCTCCTCTGACACATAATTAGCACGAGGACACTGCTGCACATTAGCACAAGGCAAATATGTAATTATGCATCACTCACCATGTTTAAATACAATTGGCCACAGGCGGAGATGTTTGATGATCTATATGCGAGGCAGAGATTTAATGTATTCCTATGTATTAGTGTAAGGCGAAACACTGTAGACTAAAACAATGTCATGAAAGCGAGCTACAGGAAACAGAAGCAGGAGTGGATTTGAAAATCATGACGCAGGTGAATGTGAATATTTTTTGCCTTCATTTGTATTCCACATTTTCTCAGTGACTGAGAAATAGGCTGAAAATCTTCCATTACCTGTACTGGATCTCACATTGACAATACAAAAGAAATCTCATCCTACATTAGTCTGATCTATCATGAATGAATTCTTCTTCAATGGGCCTCACATATGGTCTGTTTTGACACTGCACACCAGTGGAAATAAGCTACTGGGTGCTGCGAAGTCATGGAAGGAGGGAGAGGAGAGAGTCTGCACAGTAGCATCTCCAGTTGAGTAGAATGGAGAGGCCTCATTAAAATTTAATTGCGGCACGATGTTGAGTGCATTGCCATCGACATCAAGATGCATGTGACCTTCTTTTTTCACATTTCCCATTTCCAACAAACGAGTGCATGCACTGCGAGTGCTGTCAATTTAGTAGGGTCTGATTATTTGAAATGATCTCACATGAAAAACGTTCTCGTTCATTTTAATAGTTTAGTCCTTTTTTTTTCCAAATTCAAATCAAAAGAAAAAACTCTGTTCAGTTTCTCAGAAAATAAGGATTGCCTTCCAATTCGCTGATAAACATTAATGCATACACACAGTGACGATGCAAATCACACTCCAATGTTAACAATATACTCCGGCTCACACGGTGCCTCGCAGTTCCAGGTTGATGTGAGAAGAACGAGTCACATGAGAAGGAAGCAGGCTACTCTGTATTCATGCTAGATGAGATTTGTGTGTGTTTATCGTCTTCCTGTCCTGGATGGGTGTTGCATTACAAGGTACTGTCTCCAAACTGCCAGAATCAATTAACATGAATAATGAATGTCTTCTGACGCGGTTGGTCTTGAGTGTTCATTTTGTTCCAGCTCCCATTGTTCCAGCACGTGCAGGAGAACAGTTTAATTTTGCAGCAGGTACAAGAAGCGAACTTTTTTATAGATATGAAGCAGGTCCTAAGATTTTTTTAAAGGCACCAGATGCTCCTAAAAAGCTTCAAACCACAAAAAACCCCTCTGCACTCTCCTTCACCACAACAGCTAAATGTGGCTCTTAAAAGGGATCTAATTCACATGGAGAAGGAATGTAATCCACTACATCAAGAAACACTGATGGCATTAGTTGCCCCACTAATATCACTTTACCCACTGCATCACCCTTAGCTGTAGGGCTTACACATATTACCCAGTCAGCAGGCACTGAGCAGTCGCCACCAAGCTCCAGAAGACACTTTGCTCTTTATAGCGTGCTTTAGTAAGTGATTAAACAAAAAATTAGTTTTTTACTTCAAATTGGAAATAGTCCAGAGATTAGCATTTCAAAATTAATCCCTTTTATTGAAGCTCTGTTAGCTTTGCATAGCAAATTTAATATCTGTGCTGTGTTTACTGTGTAAACTCAGGCTGGGTGTATAATAAGTGTGCACCGAGTTTCTCACCAGTTTAACCAAACATTATTTAAATATTGAAGTGAAAATAACAGCTGCATGACTCACAGTAACCATAAAGATGTAATCCTTTTGGGAGAAAGGAAAAAAAGCAGGAAGTGACAGTCAACATGCCAAAGTGGACAGTTTTAAAGGACGTGTCCATGGACAGGGCTAACCTAAACCTACAGCAACACTGATAGTGTGAAAGAGCAGTGTTATCACATGACCAATACTGCATATTGCTGTTTGTGAAGTGCACTATTCTCAAGATTCATGTATTTTTCCCAGTTTCTTCAGTGTCATTTTACCTGCAGAAAGACTGCAGCTGTTCTGGCTTCACCCATCTGAGCACATCTGCCTGAGTTCCGCATCTTAACATCAGGTTGCCGCACAGGAAAGCTGCCAAACTCCAACAGAGGAAAACTTTTAGTCTAATCGGGTCTGTTCAGTTTTATTCTGTTGAATTTGCAGGCAGCTGCTGGTGGGAGAGGAGGTAATTAAAACTGAAAAAGAAGAAACATCACGGAGAAGACTTCACGCAGCAGCTACCATGAGCCAGCTTTTGAGTTCGGGGTTACTGCGGGCATAAAGTGCTTCCATGTGGAGAAAAGTGGAAGAGCAGGATTGCTCCTTTAGCAGCTGTTCCTCTCTGCCGTCCGTTTGCCATAAATACAGCAACATACTATTAGCCTCACCTCTTTAAACCACATGTCATTAAACAAGATGAGTTTTGTGATTAATTAAAGACAGATGAAGAAGATGCAAGTTGCTCTTTGTAGTCAGACTAATTCAAACGGATGATTGACGCTTTATTTTAGACATGAGCCTGTTTGTGAGGTTTTAATTCTGTTTTTGCTCTTTAATCCTGTCAATCTTGAAAGTTAATGCCTACTAGCCAATTACATTTCAATGTCCCCTTTACTGACTACTGATGCTCGCTACCTTAACAAATGCCTCCCTCTTGTGGTAAACCTACTCCTACACAACACATATTTCCTTCTGTTCAGTTTTATCTTGTACATTGCATCCCAATCCCATACTATGTGCACCATTACATTTATATTTGTTCAAATATTATTTATTTATTTATTTATTGTAGGGTCTACCTTACAGTATAAAGTGCCTTGAGGTGACTGTTGTTGTGATTTGGCGCTGCATAAATAAAATTGAATTGAATTTTCTGGTTTTAAAAATAATCTATAAAAGTTTATCCTGGTTGGGGAAATTATTTACATTTAATTCGCATGCATGCATTATTATGACCAAGTAACTGAAGTTGGAAAAGTCATGCTAAAGGCCCTGTACAGGGTCGCAAAGATGTTTTCGTTATTCTAGTCAAACAGACCCGGCTTTGACAGATGAAGACAAACACTAACATACACCAATCACATTTTCCACTGAGCAGTTATTAAAATTCAGTTCATCATGCACTCTCAGATCTAAAACACTAAAACACCAACAGGATTTCTTATTTATTTAAATTTGAAAAGGCGTACCAGTATATAGGACAACAGAATATAAAACCCTTCTGGGCCACATTATTTGTCACACTTGACTGTAAATCATAATTTAATGAGCCACAAATAACATGGCTAAATGCAAAAATACAGGAATGCAAACCAGAAACCAGAGCAAGGGTTAAAGCCTGAGGTGTAGCCTATGGAGTCTGAATTAGTGTAATATAGAAAGATGGGTGCTTTCAATTCTACAGAGGCCCAAATAGTAACTATAAGCAGTTATTATTATCATTATTATCAGGATCCTTTTGTATTTTTAATTATCCATTTTTATTGTGTTGTAAAAATTCACAGGTTTTTTTTGTTTCAAAGTGATTTTATTAAAATGTCGGGGTATTCAAGAGGAGAAATGTTTAAGAAAGTCAGAGCAGGTGTTCCAGCACATGTTACCTACATGTTTTAGACTCATGTAGACAAGACATTCTTCATAAATGTAAATGTATTTTCACTTGTCTACCTCAAGTTTATTCCGTGGTCATATATTTGACCAAACTGACAAACACTAACTTCCAGGTGTACCTCATGCATGCTATTTTATATAGCTATGGCCCACTAGTACAGGCGCTGCTAGTGTAGTGGCATCATGCAAGATTCCCATTCTTGCGACCCGGGTTCGATTCCTCGGCAGCGCACCCTTTCTGCAGAACTACAAAGCCTGAGGTTTCCTCATTACGGTCACAGGTTTTAAACTTCCACCAGCAAGTCAGCTGAGGACGTGCACCTCTTTGCCCATTACTGTTCACCCTCTTCTCCCATCTGTTCAAGGCTATAATAAAATTTGTGGGTGAGAATAAAATGCTTAAATACAGAAAACCTGACCTGAATCTGTGATCCTTGTCCCTTTTGGATCCATCCAGCCATGCAACTGGACAGTTTGCTGACCCATTACAGAGGCTATGATATTTTCCGGTTGAGCCACTGAGACCGATTTTGGTGATTTTCAGTAGAAAATATGTGGAGCCTCAGACCCTGAATTTCAGCACCATAAATTTCAAAATGTTGACTGATGTTATATGGCTGAGCACATTTCAACATGAATTTCAACTGAATGACTGCAAAACTGTTCAAAGTAGCAAAATAGGATAAATTTGGGGTTTCAGTCTTTCTAAAAATGTAAACTTCTGCAACTTTAATTCACTCGTCTGTGCACTTTGATAGCAACCTAAGGTTCACAGAGTTCGCTACCTCAGTAACGAGCTCAGAGTCCAAGTTAACTCTCTTTCTGAAACAGAGTTGTTAGCTAAACCTGCCTTCTGGAATAGGGCCCTGGTGACTGGCAATGACAAACTGCTCGCAGATGCACTTGGCTGATTGGGAAGAGCAGCCTGGTGCTTAACACCAACAAGACCAAAGTGTTAATCATAGACTTCAGAAGAACAGGAAGCTCAGCCCACCTCCTCCTTTCTATAGACAAAAAAGTAGTAGATAGTGTGAATAAACGAAAGTTCCATGGACTCAACTTGTCCATTCATATGGAGCTCCAAATCTTAAACCTGGTCAAAAAAGCCCAACAAAGACAGTTCCTCCTAAGGAGCTGAAGCTGAAGTAAGTGCAGCTCTCCCAGAAACCTGTGCTGAACTTCTGCTGAACCACCACTGAGAGCATCTGCACAAACAACATCATGATGGGGTGCAGACACTGCACAGCTGCTCAGCTGAAGGAACAACAAAGTATGAAGACTGTACAATGTGTGGTGGCCTTGGAACTCCCACACTTAAAGGATGTCTGAGTAAGAAGGTCAGCAGCGTTATTTCAGACACTTCACACCCAGGGCACTCTCTATTTGACCTTTTGTCATCAGGCAGACTAACACAATCCTGCAAAAACAGTCTAAATTTTATTGTACTTGTATCGACCACAATAAAGATTTTTCTATTTCAAGATTATTCCATATCAGTTTTGCTAATATAATTTTTTATCTTCATTTCAATGTATTAAAAACATTTTCTCAGACGGTGTTTTAGTTATAATCATCCTGCCAGTATGCCATATGATCTCTATTTAATCAATTAGCCTCACTGAATCGACATCTTTTGTAAAGGGAATGAATGAAAAAGCTAAAACATGAAACAAAACCAAATAAAGGCGCTTGCGAATACAAAGATAAGTACATATGGTTTAAAGACAACAAGGCATCATTCTGAAGTCCTGATAGCTTGATGGAGTGTGGGCAACAGCAGGACCCTGAAACAATTCGTTGCTTTTTAACACCTTTGATTTTCTGGCTCCGTCGAAATTTAGTTTAGGTCCCAGTCTGTGTAGACCCACACAGGCCTGTAACAAGGTCTCATTCTGAAAATAAAGTTAAAAACATCTGCTGGGAGTGTGTCATGACTGTGGAGTGTATGAAAGACATGCAAAGTCACAGTTTTTGTAAAGATACAGTCCACGCATGCATATTATTTTCATGGATTATCAAATTCACACTTATCAATCGCATGGCTTCATTCTCCCTATGAGTATGCATTGTTTTTGCCATCTGAACTGGAAACAACAAGAAACTAAAGGTATTAATGTAAAAGTGAAATGGACTGCTAAATGACAAAAAATATGTAAACATGCATTTACTGTCCACATACGATATATGTTTATATAAACTTACAAATACATAGTTAAAAAAAACTACATGTTAATGCATAAAGTTATTCACATACAAACAGTCACATACTGACCTACCTATGAGGAAGCATTTGGCGACAGTGGGAAGGAAAATCTCCCCTTTAACAGAAAGAAATCTCTGGCAAAACCAGGCTCAGAGAGGGGCAGCTATCTTCACAGTAAGGGGAGGATAACAGGACAAAAGACAGTGTGGAAGAGAGCCGGAGATTAATAATATATTTATAATATATTAATATATTGTTAGAGATATATAATATATATATTATATTAATAATATATTTAGACAGGGAATAATAATAATATGATTAAATGCAGAGTGGTGTATAAATGCATGGCAAGTGAAAAGAGGTGAGAAAGGATGTCTGTCTCCCAAATCTAATTTGGGAGCTGGTTCCACTGATTCTGGATTTAAGAGGGAGCCAATGAAGAGAAGCCAAGCCAAGAGAAATATATTCTGTCTTTAGTCCCTGTCAGCACTGGATCAGCTGAAAACTTTTCAGGGAGCTTTTAGGACAACCTCATAATAATGAATTACAATAGTCCAACAGATAATAAATGCTTAAACTAGTTTTTAGTATCACTCTGAGACAGGATCTTTGTAACTTTAGTGATATTGTGTATATGCAAGAACAGTCCTGTATTTGTTTATTTGCACATTGAAGGACATATCCCGGGTAAAAATTACTTCAATTAGCTAAATGCTAGATAGTTATAAGTGTCAATGAAGGCATTTAAAGTAATGTTTTAATTACTGCAACCTTAAAGGCGTGTGGTACCCTATTAATAGATTGATCATATTTAAGGTTGAAAATGTTAGTTGATGGTAGGACTTTGTGGAGCAATCTTGTAGGAATGGGATGTTGGGTTTCTTGAAAGGTGCTATAGAAATCTAATGTATTATTATTATTATGTAAAAGACATGTTGATGGTTTGGCAGAAGTAACTATTGAAGTTAACTCCAAAAAACGAATCAGCGAGAAACTGTAAATAAATATCAATGTTATTGAAAGTAGCTGTGGTTATGTTATGTCTGTGAGGTGGTTTCGAGTATTTTTCTCTGTAGAGGTTAAAATTTTATTTGTGAAGAAACTGCTGAAGCCATTACTAGTTAAGGTTAAAGACATGCTTGGCTCTGCAGAACATTGACTCTTTGTCAGCCTGGCTTCAGTTTTCTTCAATCAGTGATTAATTATGGAGGGTTTTTTTTTTATAGAGCAACAAACTTTTTTTCCAGGTTAAATGATCATTTTGTAAATCAGTGATATGACATTTTCCTCTCCAACTTACGAATGATCTACTGTAAGGTGCACATTTGAGACTTGAAACTATCAAGTCAAGTACTTCTGATTTGAGGTTTTCTATTCCAGAAGAGCTACAGTATCCAGAGTCGTACAGAGTGAAGATGTAAAACTATTAACAAGTTAATCGACCTCTGTGGGAGTAAAGTTCAAGTAGCTGCTCTGCACCGTGTTGGTACATGGCATTGACGATAACAGTGAATGAATTATATCCTAAAAATGAGTTACAGCACTTTCAAAAAGATATTTACTGTAGTGAAATGTGTTCCTCACTAATGTGTAATCCATTATTGTACATATACATCTTATTAAGAAACGATCAGACAAAAGCAACATTCAGAGAATGCTGTTCACTTTCTATCCCGTATGTCAGAACAAGATTCAGAGTGTGATTCAAGAGGTGGGTGGGCTCTTTTGCATTTTAAGAGAAGAAAATTGAATCAAATAATAGATTAAATGCTGTGTTGAGGCTGTCATTTTCAGCATCTACATGGCTGTTAAAAGCTCCCCCTATAATTATTTTATCTGAACTGAGCACTAAATCAGATAAAAAAAGCCTGAAATAGAAACTTTTAGTAAAGGCTGGGTGGACAATGGATATCAACAAATTAAACAGGTTTTTGAGTTTTCCAAATAGGGTGGAAAAGGCTAAGAGTCAGGCCTTCAAATTAGTTAAACCTCTGTCTGGATCTATGGTTGATTAATAAGGTGGAGGAGAAGATTGCTGCTACTCCTCCTCCTTGACCTGTCCTTCAAGGATTCTGACGCCTAGTACAACTTGAGGGTGTTAATTAATTTAAATTAATATAATTATCCCGCTGTAACCATTTTTCTGTAAGGCAGAGTAAATTAATTTGTTGAATTAAATTGTTTACTAACAGAGAGTTAGAAGAGAGAGACAAATGTTTAATAATCCACATGTTACTGTTTTACTCTTTAGTGCAGTTGAAGCTGTTAGATTGTTCAAGCACTAAAATTTGATTATAGACAGAAAATTATAGATTTAACTACACTTGGTATTACTTGAATGAGCCATACATTTTTATTAACAATCTAAAAAAGAACTGAAAAGCCTCAGCCTTAGAAAAAAACATTTTAGAAATGACTTCACAAATGCAATTTCTGAAATACCACTGATGCTGGTGAGCAAGCTGATATTACAAATAAACCAATATCAGATACTCAGGAGTAATAAAGTGAAAGCAAAGAGTATTTCTAATGTTTTAGTTGAAGCCAGGGTACTTTAATATGTGTCCTTATAATCTCTTATGCTTGATAACTTGATGAAGAGAGCTGTCATTGATATCATGTTGTGATTTTTCTGGTAAGTTGACCAAGATGTAAAACATCTTGTGTCCATCAGCCAGGGGAATGGAGAAACTCCAGCAGGATATCTCTGCTGGAACAAGCATACAGAGATAAACAGTATTAGGTTCTACTCTGCTTAAATTCACCCATTATCCTGATGTCCACGTGCTTTATACTTATGTGTTTGTCTTTTTCATCCTTGCAGAAAACCTGTTGATGTGCCTGCCTGAGCCAGTCTTGTTCTGTCTCTTTCAGAGATTTACCGCTCTTGGAAAAACTAGATGCATTAACCCTGTGTTGGATAAATGGAAATACTCACCTGAATGCTGACCTGATCTCTGGAAAACTGGCCTTGAACATTGTCTGTTGTTGTACATTCTGGAAACCACCATTAAAAACTCTTAAACCATTTTTATTTTGGGTAAAACAGCACTAAAACGTTCCTTTCACATCATCATGAATTATCAGTCATTCAAAATCTATCAAGATTTTTAGTCACAACTATTTTCAGCACAAGATACCATTACTTTTGCTTGTTTGTTTACCAGCTGCGTTGTTCCACGCTACTGCAGCACCATATTGGTGAATTTTGACCAGATTTTGAAAATGTCATTCATAGGGAATACTTAGCATTTAATGTTCATTATTCAAGATCATTTTTGAGAATTATTTCTGCCTTTGTGTCTTAATTTGGTTGATTTCACTATGTATTAATAACACACACTCACCAGACACTTCATTGGGAACACCTTGCTAGTAGTGACTCTGGGACCCTCTTTTGCCTACAGAACTGTGCTAATTAGTTGTGGCATTGATTCAACGAGATGCCGGAAACATTCCTCAGAGATTTTGCTCCATATTTATATGACGGCGTCACACAGTTTCTACAGATTTTTCAGCTGTGCATTCATGATGTAAATCTCCCGTTCCTCTACATGCTCTATTAGATTGAGATCTGATTACTGTGATGGCCACAACTCATTGTCATGCTGAAGAAACCAGTTTGGGAATATATGACATTTGTGATGTGGTGCATTTTCCTCTGAAAGTAGCCATCAGTGAGATTGACATGCTCAGAAACAATACTCAAATAGGCTGTGTGGTTTAAATGTTGCTCAACTGAGACTAAAGGGGCCAAAAGTGTGCCAAGATTCTCCACACCGTTTCATCACTATCACTATCCTGAAACATTGATACAAGGACGGACCCATACTGACCCTACCATCCAGGGTTGGCAGTAAACCATTGAGCTGGATAGGCAAACAACTATGAAAGGTGGACATTCAACATTCAACTTTGCAGTTTTTGAAAAACTTGCTTGGCATGGAAAACCAGGCCAAATGCAAAAAACTAGTTGAACAGATTTGCCTAATAAATTCATTTGAATATTCTGCAGTATGTGACAGGATCTGTTGTTGTTAAGCTCTTATATACTTTTGTAAATACATCCTTTTTATGGTTTTTGTTTCGTTTATAAACCATTTTCACCTATTTGACTTCAATGTGACACCTAAAGGTGGTAAACAGATTGTTTATATGATGTGCACAGAGTTTAAAGTGCCAGGAGAAAAAGCACAGAGTCGCCCTCTAGTAGCAGAGTTCTTACATTCATCTCCTCAATCCTCTCCCAGCTAATTCTTAGACTTGGGCTCACTGTCACACAGAACCATTATAAACCTTTGTAAAGGTGCCAACTTTTCCAAAGAGGCTAATCAAAAACATTTTGATGAGGGAATAATGAATTATATTTCATCTGGAAAAAACTGATGCACAATTCAAAAATCAAAGGCCAACACTTACCCAGAGTACACCCAACACACACAAAAATGCAGCTCTGTTTGTGACAGTTTCAGTTGTTGCCGCATTTTAATCTCTTTTGTGTTTACTTGCATCACAAAACTTGTGTTTTCCTGTCTCTTTGGGTTAATGCTGCATAATAGTTTGTTATTTTGTGCCTCTTTGTGGTTGTATGCTAGCCCCCCCAACACTGAGCAAATATAAGAAGGTAGCTGTACTATATGATTTTACTTGGTAATGGCTTTAATTGACTATCTCATCCTGTATCTTGTTATTAAACTGTAGGGTACATGTGAGTCACAAAATTTCACAACTTTATAATAGAAAGCGGGCTGGTGTCCCCTGTAGTTAAGGTTAGCTCCGTTAACCAGGAGCATTCCTGTTAGACAGCAACTTGTTCACCATTAATGGAGCGAAACAGAGAAGAGAAAGACGATGGTTTTAGGGGCTGCTGAGAGTGCCGTGGGCAATGAAAAGGCAGCAGTTCCGTTATTGGCGGTTACTCTCATTTGCCCTTATCATGAGCATGCAGGTTATTTATCACAGACAAGTTTCATGGATATGGAGTGAGACAGTGGCGCAAAGAGAGACGGACACTCCTCCTTATTGATAACCAGTGACATGTATTTATTTGGCAGAAACAAAGCATTCTTTGTGCTGATATATTTCATCATTTTCTGTTCAAATTACAATTAAATTAACTAACAGGAAGTTTGTGGTATATTAACAGCCATTACTTTTCACCACATTGTGCTAGGATCCGTTCTACCCATTACTTCTGCTAAAAAAACACAAAGAAAAATTTGAATTGAGTTTAACTGAAATTTTTTAAACACCCTCCTGGTGGTCACTGGATATACAGTTGAGGCTTTGCTTCCCCCTTGTGGAAAAGGTGCACACAGCAACACGCAGAGCACTCATGACCTGCCAGCACTTGAGTGAAACTGTGAAGAAGACCCCTAGTGGATCTCAGACTGCCCAAAAAACTCAGCACTGTGCTATTTTATTTGTTTGGAGAAGAATAGTTAAATTAATCTAGCCCTTTATTCCAAAGCATTCATGGCATCAGTCTACGTGCTGGCCAACCTGTTATTAGTGGATGACCCACTGTACCTCAAAGCCACACAAGGAGCTCTTAGCATTATTAAAAGACATGAGTAATGCCAGTTATCACATGCGACTTAGAAAAATCAGGTCTTTCAACCCGGTTGGTGTTATTTTACTATTAGGTTATCTATTCTTGCTTCTCCACTCTGGATCAGTAATATTTGAAAAATGGTAAGTTCTAATATCAAAATGTTATTCTTTATATATTATGGGTCATTAAAGTTGTTTTTGCATAGCATACAATAACAATGTCAACTTTTTTTGGCAAATTTTCTAACATTACATGCAATAGCTGTTGTTGTTTTATAGTTGTTAGACGTTTTATGGAGGAAAAAAAAATTTTTTAGTGTGTCATTATTCTATACTTTTTAAAATAATTTATATTTTTTGTTTTGTACAGAGGCAGGATGGAACAGTGTGCATTTTTAAATGATAAAAATTAAAAAGCTGTACAATTAATATGTCAGTTAAATTTAACAATAAATTAAATGTAAAATTAATTAAGCTTCAAAAAACCTCAAAACGTATGGGGCTGGGCTTCGATGTAGGTGGAGGTTTAAGGGTGGTGGTTGTGCATCGACTGCATGTATTCAGTGAAAAACATTACAGTATTACTATTTCCATGTAAACTTAAGTTAACAAACAACCAAACTTAGACAACAAAACCCCACCCAGTTTGATAAGGGCGCCTTCATTGGCCCGCGCGTCTGTAAATCCGTTCCCTCTTTATTTGGCGCGTGCCATTGGTCGGCGGTGACGACAATCCTGAAACGTGCTCCCGCCCACCGAGCGGATCAAGTTTGAATGAACAGCAGCAGCCTGCTCTGGAGGTGGTAGTTGCATTTGCAGTAATTATTAAAAGTGTGTATCGTATCACGGGGTGAGCCTTTCGAGGATGGACATGAAGAAAAGAATTCACCTAGAGTTGCGGAACCGCACTCCGTCAGACGTAAGTTAGCCTCGCGGCTCGCTGTAATAATGCTTCACTCTCGGCTAATGGAGAATATTTCGCGTGATGCCTTGGCGTGGGGATACAAAGTTTCTTCCAAGTTAAAAAGATGATGGGGGACGTCGGGTCACATTGTTGCTTTTGCCGTCGTGTTTACAGCGGGCAGGTGCTCCGCGGGTCCGCTGCTTGAACTTTTTAGTGCGGCTCCAGCTTCACGTTTTAATGTGCAGTTTGAGAATGCACCACAGCTTCTTTTTTAATGCCAGCGGTATAAACAAGGCAAGCAGTGTGAGAAGCCATATTTGTAACTTTTGATCCACGAACCCCGCGTTGTCGGGATTCTTGTTTTTAGTCATTGTCTGAGGCTCAGTGTGCATGCTTGGACTGGGAAATACGTTCACCTAAAAAAAACCAAACAGTTTAAGCCGTGCACTTGGCGCGTTGAGGATGCGAGCACTCAAAGTCGTGAACATTATCAGTGATGCATAAAGATCACAGCCTCGAATTATCGCCTTACAACTGCAGACCGCTGCTATAGTTGCACAAACCGTCCGGTTCAAGTCGTTTATGTCTGCAGGGAGCAGCTTTTTACGCTGGGGGAGCCTGCAAACCTCCATCCGGAGTCACTGTGCGCACAGATGGCCGAAATAAAAGTGCCGTTACCGTGGACCGTTAGCGGCCACCAAGCTGCGCGAAAAAACCCCACGCAGAGATCAAAAACGAGCTACGCCCGACTCATTATCAACTGTCGTGTGGCTATTCACTCGTTTTCATCGGGATTTCTCGAAGCTTAGGCGTCCCAGCTCCCCCGGTGAAAACAGGGGGGGAAATCGTCGAGCCGCGCTGTTGCTCTAGTTTTCCAGAACTAGGACAAGCCGCCATTTTACCGAGAAACAAAGGCTATTCGAAATACACCGAAATCCCGTTCATTCGACACAAACGACGAACCAGTCATCATACCTTCGTGTTAATAGAGGTCTATACACACCATCAGTCCAATCGGGAAGTGTTTAGCGCGAGCAACAATGAAAACGTTTGCCTGGCAGCTATCTAATCGGCTTTAGCGGCCCCTCCTACTCACAAATGACCCTGTGCACGACTCGTAGGTCTGTTTGGCTCCGGCTTGTTTTGACTAATGTGCATCTGCGTCGCTCATAGATCACGCGCACGTCTCTTATTGCGCTTTAAACACGGCAGCCGTACTTTATCGCTTTCTTACTAATGTGTCAAAAAAGCGAGATAAATGTCATATTTACGTAATGGAAAGAGTCAACGCATCGCGATATTTACAGCGGTACAATGACCGCTGATGGACAGTGGGGGTTTTTTTTTGGTTTTTTTTTTTTTTTTTATAGTTCTGGTCCTCACTGCTGATTGGCTGAGTCACGTTCAAGGCCGAGGTGAAATATCCAATAACAGCCCACCTGTGACCGCATATCACACTATTTAAATATCAGTGCGCAGGGCCAAAATTAACGCTGTTGCTGCTGCTACACTGAAGTGTGGCATCCGCCCAGTGTTGAGCTGGTTTATCTGTAGGAGGACGTTTGTTTATTTTCTTCAGATTTATTTATTTATTTTCTTAAAAAATGGTAAAAGTAAATCAATTTAAATGTTTATATGTGTGTATATATATTTTTTTACAATTAAGAGCTGATTCCAAATATTGTTGATACAATTTAACTAAAGTGTCAAAGACGAATGTAGTAATGAAAATAAAATGTGTCTTGAATTTACAGAAATGTATGGATTGTTGTTTGGTATGTGCTTGCTTTTTGTTAGCATTTTTTCCTGTCATTGCTGACTGCTGTAACAAAGCAACAATGTAATGTGTTGATTGGGATTAACAAATATGATGTTTGCAGTTTGACAAATTCTAACCATTTTAATTTTTTGATTACGCTTCAGGTCAAAGAACTAGTGCTAGACAACTGTCGCTCAAATGAAGGCAAGATCGAGGGTCTAACAGACGAGTTTGAGGAGCTGGAGTTTCTAAGCACAATCAATGTTGGTCTGACGACAGTTGCCCACTTGCCGAAGCTAAATAAACTCAAAAAGGTGGGTGCTTTTCATCACGTGACAAATCTCTGTAGCTTCAGACTGTAAAGTTTTGCAAGGTTTTGATTATTTAATTGACCAACAGCTTGAACTCAGCGATAACAGGATCTCAGGAGGGTTGGAAGTTCTGGCGGAGAAGTGCCCCAATCTCACACATCTAAACCTCAGTGGCAACAAGATTAAAGACCTCAGCACAATAGAACCACTGGTGAGTCCCAGAAATATGAGGGGGGGGGGGGAAAGCACAACATGCAAAACAGCTCGTTGTTGTTTATCAAACTGGATTGTTTTTGTTTGTTTTTTGTTCTGATAGAAAGAACTGGGGACCCTGAAAAGCCTAGATCTGTTTAACTGTGAAGTGACAAACCTGAACGAATACAGAGACAACGTGTTCAAGCTATTACCCCAGCTCACGTACCTGGATGGGTATGACAAAGATGACAAAGAAGCACCCGATTCTGATGCTGAGGTCTATGCAGAGGGCTTGGATGATGATGAGGAAGATGAAGATGGTATGTCCAAGACTATGTCGGGTCTCATGTATGTCTTTGCGACGCTAATGCTGGCGTTTATATTAACTGACCACTTTCACCCAGATGTAGATGATGAGGAGTATGATGAAGATGCAGCACCGGGAGATGAGGAGGAGGAGGAAGGAGAGGATGAAGAAGAGGAGAATGAAGAAGAAGAAGAGGAAGACCTCAGTGGAGAGGTGAGATGAGAATAAATGAGATATGCTTTTTCTAATAGTTATGTAAAAATGCTCTTGTTAGTAGACTGGTTGCCATGGTGAATCCCGCCTCTCGTCCTCTGGCTTCAACTCCGCGAGACCCGGAAGTGAATCATCTCACTAACTTTGCCTTGTCTTTTAACAAAGGAGGAAGAGGAGGATGATTTGAATGACAGAGAGGTTGACGATGAAGATGACGAAGGTGAGCAACTTCTCCAAATACATAATAAGTGCACACGCTTGATGCTATTCTTTATAGTGGACTGCTTTTGTTTTTCTTAACCTTTATGAATTAGCAAATTTAAATATGCCCTTTGGATATTTTACACATGGCGTTAACATGGAGAGATGCTACAGTTTCTGTGTCCACTATATATACACCATGTATAAACCATAGACGGTATATAAAGGATGGGAGTAGGCACAGTGACAGCACCTTGTAGGTCGTAAACTCATGTTTTGAAGCCTTGATCTTCAGTATTATGGTTTTTGCAAGCTTGTCTTTTGGAGAGCCAGAAATGACTGTGCTTGGGACTGTAGAATGCTAAGTTAATGCTAAAAATGCTTAAACCTTGCCACTATGGCTAGCACGCTTTGTTAGCAAGGTGCATTTCAGAGTGTATTGTTATCTGTGCACAAACAGAGGTATTTTATAGTTAATGGAAAGTAATGTACAAATAAATATGGAGCTGTCCCCCAAAAGCTATTTTATTATTACTTTCTTTAATTGTAATTTCATTATACTGTCGGAAACGGGTCTCTCTTGTAAATGTAAAAATAAAGGTTAAATAAAATAAATATAGGGAGTGAATCCTTTGGGAGTTAGCCTCTAGTGGGCATTCAAATGATTTGCAGTTTTCACCCCTGTGTGCTGGCTTCATATTGAGCCTCAGAGGGAGCTTATGTGTGCGTGATACAAACAAAACAGGGAGACAAGTGTGAAACGAGGACAAGGATAATGTGTTTTGGTCACGTGGAGCTTTCTTCATCTGTAATGCTGTATTTGTCTTATAAATGTGACTTTTATTTCTTACTTATTTCTCAGAAGAAGAGCGAGGTCAGAAGAGAAAAAGGGACCTGGATGAAGAAGGGGAGGAAGATGATGACGATTGAGAGTCTTCTTTAAGCTAAGTTGTGAACTGTTTTTAACTTGTATCTCCCAGTCACTTCCCAACAGCCCCCATGTATTTTTTCCCCTCAGTTTCATATTGCAGTAGGAGTGGGTTTCTTTTGTTATTGGCCAGTTAGGTAGACGGGTTTTCCTGAAGGGAAAGAAAAGGTTACATTTGTGTACCTTTGACACCCCCGTGTTCCAGTCTTTACTGTCCACTTTTAACTGCTTCGTGGACACCAGTTTTGTAATATCAAATAATAGCAAATATAAACCTTTTTGAGAGACGTTTTTGTTTCCTCACTGTTTGTGTAAGACCAATTTCTGATGTATTTTAAGACCGCCCCAAAAAGAGGGGAGGAAAAAAAAATAAAATAAAAAGAGTGCATGTCTAATACATTTTAAAGTCAACTACTGGATTCATGTATGGCTGTCCTCTCCTCGTCTTAAACTTATTGTTATTATTTTTTTAATTGTATTTCTTTTTTTTTTTTTTCTTTTTAATGTAAGTTATGTGTTTGTAGTGTCACCAGTATGCCAATACTCTCTGCTGTCCTGGTGTGAAACTTCTGTCTGAACATGCGCAGTGTGACCCTCACGGGACATATTTTTAAATCCTAGCAAAAAAATGTCTGCCCTTGTCAAAGCTGCTCCTCCTCCTCTTAAACCCTCAGCTTTGATAGTTCGGAAATTACGTGTTCTTGTAAATAATGACCAAATCTATTTTTTTGTATTCTCTTTGATGACGGCAGACATTGAACAGACAACTGAGGTGAAACTATGAATTGTAATAAGATATTAAATATGTATGCTGCTTTATCTAAGAATACGCAGTGTGAAATTTCTTGAATTTGAACATAACTTTGTATGCATCATCTTTCCATAAGGACAAAACATCAGAGCTCATTGCTTTCTTTGCTCCCCCCCCCATGTTCTTTTCTGTGACACACACACAGATGGCAATGTTTGAATTTTGTGCTGGTGGTGTAGAGGAGTGCTTGATTTAAATGGAGGTTACAGCCACAACGTATGTGCATCGAAAATTTATTGTTGCAAAATGTAAACTCTGGAAAACGGTCAGCTGTTTGGACTTTGTTTTCCTCCAGTATACGCAATGGTCAAATTGGCCTACCTCAGTGATTTTTTTTTCACTACATGTTAAATCCACTGTCATCAGCTGATTTCTTTCTTTTCCCCTTCCATTCACTTCAATAAATCCCTTTTATATATGTGTTTGACGTTTGTGGTCCTTGTACACAGTTTAATATATTAAAAAAAAAAAGTGTATACAGAATTCCAGGGAGTGATGACAGTTGTCATTTTTGATCCTCTACATGGAAAATCAAGAAAAGAATTTACAGAATGCCTTTTTTTTTCCCCACAATACTGAACTCGTATGTATACATCTACAGTACACTGCTACCACACTAAGCAAATCTAAGTTGGGGTTTACTTTGAGTCTGCAGCAGTAACTGTTTGGTCAAAAATGTCATGACTAAACAGTTACTCGACCTGTCTCCTGTCTGTCACTGCAGCTCATCGATCTGTCTACTTTCACTGTAGCCTTTTATTTAACACAGATATTTACCATTGTTCATTGTTAAGGGCTCATCTTCTCTAGCTAAAGCTATGAAGCTTTGGCCCTTTATGTGCCTGCGATGATGTTATGAGGAAAGACTTGTGACCTTTAGTCCGTAACTCGCTGTTAACTTACCATTTCCATCCTTGTCATGCATGCAGTGGAATTTCTCCAGCTCTGCTCTTAAAATAGTGCCAATTAAATTCGAATGCTCTCAAATGTAAAGCTGAATGAGGCAGCGCAAATTTCTCCTGTATGTGTTGTCGGTACGGGTGGAGGAGAGGCACGTCACCTGACGTCTTGAAAGCAAAAATTACACGGCTACAGACAAACATTTCTCAGTAATAGTAATATATACTTGGTTTAAATGTCAAATGGTTGGTTATTATTCCAGTTTGCACTTTTAAAAGTAGGAAATTATATAGCTTCATAACTTATCTGAAGTTACGTTGTTGGAGACAAAGAGCTAATAGGAAATACCTTTTTAAGGTGCTGTTTCACACAAGTCTTGCACCATTTCCACCGGAAACATTCAGCAAAATCTATCAAGCATCACAATCATTACTTGCGCAGTGTGTCATACAAAAACAAAGGGATTAAGAAATATACATGTTATTAGCTAAAAAGGTAAGATGTGACAAATAATAAATAAAAAGCAAATATACATTACCCCATCATCAAAATTAGCCCTAAAAACCAGTAACAGCCAGCAAAGCTTCCCTCGGATCCATGTCTCCTCAGCTGCGTCCCCATTGTTTAAATAAAGAGATACCTGAACAAAGTGAGCTATGTGCTGTCCTTGGGGAAAGACTGTCTGGAGTAGCTAAGTGTCAGTGTGACAAAGTAAATCTCTAGCCACTGTTTGTAGGTAATGGGATAAGCAGCCCGGTGGGAAAAACATGGTCCATGTCTGCAAAGCTCTCCTCGTCTGCCATTTTGAGATAATGTTGCAGCTCGCTGCAAACTGGGTCTGCAGCAGGGTCTAAGGCCTTGGGGAAGAAAAATAGGAGCAATAATAGTCTTCTCCAGTTTTAACCTCAACATAAAAATTACAATTCGGAGGTGGGTTTGGTCAGTACAGGACTTTTTTTTTTTTTTTTTTTTGCATGGTGATCAAGGCATTGCCACATGGACAAGAGGGTAGGCAAAGTGAGACGAATACCTAGGCAGCGTGGAATAACACTGCTAGATCAATCATTTACATTTATAAAAACTGAAAATACCAAAATTCTCTGCATTCTATATCAGCGATTTAATGCTTAAGTAGCAATCCCTGATCTGTCATGCCTCATTACTTGTATTTGTCACTACTACAATATTGCAGTATTTGGATCAGTTAACATTATCCAATGGTTACCATGTTACTGTGTGCACTACGTGGAACAGCAGGAAGAATGAAGTTATGATATAATGAAATATATCAAAAAAGCAGGGCGAAGGGCTCAGAAGGTTGTTGGAGGTCAGAAGTGGGGGGGGGCAAAGGAAGCGAGGCTTTGCCAGTCCAGGAGTCTAAGAGGTCAGGCGTTGTTGGGGCTAACGTTCTTCAGGTTGTTGAGCTCGAGTTCCAGCTGGCGTATTCGGACGTCCTTGGTGGTCAGTTCCTCCTTCAGCCGCCGCAGCTCATCCTGCTGCCGGAAGAACATCCGCAGGAGCTGGGTGGAAAAGGTGGGAAACGCGTGGAAGAACATGAGCGCAACGGCAGCTCTCAAAACAAGGAAAAGAGGACATTGGCAGGATGAAGGACGAAACATTTGGTTTTAATGGCAAGTTGTGTAAGGCTGGGTTCATTCTCAGCTTTTTTCTGAAATCATTTGCACCAGTACATTATGCTCTACTCTTATGATCGAAAGCTGTGGAACAGCTACTACATGGACCCCATGAGCCAAAAGGTCAGACTGCTCTAAAAGCTTAGTTTCTGATTTTTTATTTTATTTTTTTTACTATTCAAACTGTATGACAGTGGATATCCAAAAAATGGTCACCAAAGGCTTTTCAGTCTCACAAAAGGGCAGCCAATCAGAAGAAAGCTGACTCAAAGGGCGAGCGCTAAAATAGCACGTTTCACATTTTTTTTGGTTAATGCATGCATAATGTAATAAAGATGACTTTGAACTATTATACAGAAGAAAAGGAAAGAAATGTATAGAGATCCACTTTAAGTGAATCAGTTGTACAACAAAAACAAGTTGCGGTTCAGTTACAGCGTTATTACACTCCATTAAAGGCTGCAATTATTTTATATTATACTTGTCATCCTTCACACACCTCGTTCTCTGTCCTGGGTGGTACGTTCTCCAGCAGGTCGATCCCATTCACTACCACACTCTTCTTTTCCTTCACCGGGACCTTGAACACCACCTGGTTTGGCCGGTGGTAACCATCCTTCAGGGACATCAAAACTGGGTCTGTTTGAAAAGCAGGGAGAAAATGAACTTTTCCCTGTGAAAACCAACACAAAGCAGCAAGAGGCTTCGGCCGTCCACAGATCAACACCAGAGAATCTACCGTTTATCCATGCACGTCTTCAGCTCTTCAGGACATCCACATATTCAAGTGTTTAGTTATTCTACAACATGATTAGGATATGGATTCAGTGCCTAAAGCAATTTCCAAAGTTACTAAGCTTTTGTTATCCAGACTTCATCAGTATTTTAGGATCAGCATTGGGTTCATTTGTTCTCTTAAAAAAAAAATATATATATATATATATATATATATATATATATATATATATAGTACTATCTCAGCCCATGTCTACACACAAATAATGAAGACAACTTTCTTCAAATACAATTTAAATAGTATAAACTAAACAATATTAGTTATAATAAAAACTCCTGTAGGTCATTATTTGATCTTCCAAAAAGCCCATGAACCAAAAAATCTTCACAAAACTAAAAAACTAAATGTAAATGTCAATAATACAAAATACTGACTGGAAAGCATCTCTTATTTAAAAAAATTTCCTTTACAAAATAGTGACCATACTATAGTTTTAATTGCCGAGCATATTAAAATCACACTCGTGAGAAAAAAAAAAAAAAAAACCTGTCTATTTACATTGATTCCGATTCAGTGAAATACGCGTGGTTGTAAGAACAAAATTGGCAGGTGTGTGGGTTTTGTGAATCGGATGGTAATTTTTGCAAATGCACATATTTAACCCTAACCCACTGAGAGCAAACACAATGTGAGAAGGAAAGAACGGGACTTTCAAAACATACTTTTAACATCCTGAATTTCATTTCTCTTCACTTGAATAATCAGACCGCATCTTATCTTTAATACCTCTCAGTAGCATACCACCCCAATAGTGCACTTTACCCCCAGACTGCCGGCTTGCTTGTGCTTCCAAGGATATTTAAAAGTAAAATGAGAAGCAGAGCCTTCACTTTTGTCTTTTGTCCTGTATTCCTCCTCTCACCTCTAACTGGTTGCGGCAGATGGCCCCGCCCCTCCCTGAGCCTGGTTCTGCAGGAGGCTTCTTCCTGTTAAAAGGGAGTTTTTCCTTCCCACTTTCCTTCCTACTTGCTCATGCTTGAGAGTGAGTGTGTGTGTGTGTGTGTGTGTGTGTGTGTGTGTGTGTGCGCGCGCGCGCGCGCGCTGCTTTAGAGTATAAAGCACCTTGAGGTGATTTGGCAGTATATGAAAAAAACGTAAATTGAAGTGAACTGCATTAGTGTTCACTTGGTTTGAGTTCTTATTTTAAAGCTCCATGAAACATGAACATGAAGAGCTTAGATGTTGTAACAGTTAAAATGGGGGGTAGCACCTTCATCTATCTGACTACTCTCCTGTCGAGCCAGCTTGGGTTCAGGGCAGACACTCTCTTTACTGTTATCAGATCAGATGACCCAGTCCATTAGCCATGCTGCTATAGGCCCGGGTTCTTTGGGGACTGCCCATGAAGCACTGATCACTTCTCCATCACTCCCTTCTCTCTTACTCCCAATGCATTTTTATGCCACTGTTAAGCACAACATTCACTTTGTCATCTCTGTCCTGTAGTTTGTGCTTTATCTTGTTTTTGTTTACCATCTTTCCACATTTCTCTCCTTTCATTTCCCCCACCCCAGCTGATAGCTGAGACCAGCTAAAGTTTCTTCCTGCTAAAATGGAGTTCTACCTCCCTGCTGTTGTTAGTTAGAGGGTTATTGAGGATTTTCTCTCTAATACTCTTACTGTAGAAGCTTGAGATGACTATTGCTGTGAAGTAGTGCTCACAATATAGTAAAGTTGAATGTTAATGAACTGGACTGGATTGCATCAATTAAAATAAATCAACTGTGGGGATTTTTTTTTAACCATGCTGGTGATAACACAAGCTACATGTTGTCAGTGCATGATTCAGCAAAACAAAAACACTCAGTGACTGAAGTTTGCTGTAAATTAATCTACATTAGCTTTGTTTACTTGTTAGAGGCAACCTTGCATGCAAGTCATCATGGAAATCAGTTGCAGCAAATGAATAAGATGCCGCTCCCCTATTAAAATGCTGTTTAACAAGCCAGACAAGTGCGTCTCTGACGGGTTGCTTACCTCTATCAATTCCGCTCAGCCACTCGCTGGCTGACAGGGCCGGTTCTGTTCCTGCCGTCATGGGGTAGATGTCCTCCTGGTACGTGTCTGACTGTAAACAAACATTTTCAGATGTCTCAGCAACCATTTGCTCAGCACTGCTGATTATCTCAACGTTCGGATGTCTTTGGTAAAGAGTTTTTATCTCAAAGAATTACATACGGTTTTGATAATTTTCCACCTTTTGACTTTGAGATGCTCATTCACCAGTCTGCTTTTAAACACACGTCTTAGGTCAAATAAATGGTATTAGATTAATTATTCCTGTTCTTGTTTCTTCTTGCTCTGATTTTGTATTCATCACAAACCAAGGTATTATAAGTCCAGTGTTCCCAAGAGGTGTTGGCTAAAATCTAACAGCTTTTTTGACTTAATAAATGCTGGTTATCATCTGCTGAAGATGAGACTGATAATAACAGAATGGAGTCTAATTTCATTCCCACTCACCCTTCTTGGCACAATCATGGAAATGGGCTCAATCAAACCCTTGAGGGTGACCAGTTTGTAGAAGCGGTACACCTCGCAAGCTGCCACATCCATCCCGTGCTTTGGCATCACACCTGCAGACAGGAAAAGAGGCATGTGGTGACGGCTGTTTTGCCAACATCCCTTTCCTAGAATTCATTGTTTGTCTCATCAACAAGATACAAAAACAACCTGCTGCAGCGTGACAAGTTAGTGAAGCTCTTTAAGCTTTTTTGAGCAAATTTCCAATTCGGACACCTCATTTTTATTTTCTTCAGTAAATACGATCCTTTCAGCTACGCAACACCGTTTTTAGAGGAGTGTTGAGGGCTGAGCTCATTTTCACAGTGATTCATTCCACCTCTCCGTTTCTAAAGACAGTTAATGACTGGGTTAGCATTTCTCTTTCTCCTCTGGCAGGACAGATCAGATACTGCTGTTCAGCAACTGGCTTACCTAGTCCTTTCTGTGGGGCAGGGGATCGGAACTCCATTAGGTACTGGATGTACGGCTTCTCTGTGGTGATTTCAAAGTAACGGATGTTGCCGTCCCCCTGCCAGAGCAACAGAACATGGTCATTACCTCTGAGCAATTGAAGCTACATCTTTTTTGCTGCTGTGCTCAGATTTCCAAGCAATGCTTCTCAGACTTTGACTTCCCTTTATTACTCAAGTTAAATTGAACGAACACACACACACACACACACACACACACACACACACACACACACACACACACACCCCCCTTAAAAATAAATCATCAATTCCAATCACAGTCATCCAAAATGTATTAGATATGCAATAAATGAATGGTAAACACAGTTCAGTTTTTAGACTACTTTTGTACAACTGTAGGGACATCGGGGCTGACCTTGCCTGCCAGATACAACATGTGTGTGTCAGCATCATAGAAGGGAAACAACAGTCCTGAGAGCCCGTCTATGTCCTCCTCCACCATCGGCATGGACAAATCCTCCTAGGAATAACAATGTATACAAACATTGTTTTTAACACACATGCACACTTGATCTACCTGCTGTGGCACTGTATGCATGTATGGAGAAGTGTTGTCTGACCTGATCCCAGAGAGCGATCTGCCGAGTGTTCCAGCGAGAAAACCCTGTGGTGAGCAGCCGCTTCATATTGCCCAAGAACACAACTCTGTTTACGCGGTGGTTCTTGCAGCTGGCTTGCTGATGGAGCAGCACACATAGAGAGAGTGAGGCAACATACACTTGCAAGGAAGTTAACACTCTAATATGTTAACAGAATATTCTTGTGACAGTAGAAAGCAGAGCGTTTTTCAGAAACCACTAAAACATGTCAGTTTATCGTCATCAGCCAGGTCCGCCTCACCTGAAGGACTCTCCCGGAGCGTGGCTCAATGACACGCAGCTTCTTGTCTTTGCAGCTGGTGGCCAGCAGACTGCCGTCTGTATTGAAAGACATGCTGAGGATGACGTCAGTGTGGCAGTCGATCATTTTCACCGGCTCGCCTATCTCCAGGTTCCAGATGAGGATCTAACTCAGTCGGGAAAAATTGTTTTGGTGGAGCTGTTAGAGGGCTGCTGTACTTCAATTAAAGTGATCATAAATAGAGATATAACTGTGGTTGTTGGGGGTGTGGCTGTGTTGTTTTTGTACCTTGTAGTCGTAGCCTGCACTGAAGAGGATGCCGCTGCTGGTGGGGTGCCACTCGATCAGACCCACCCGTCTGCTGTGACCGTACAACTCCAGCACTGCTTCCATCATGTTGCGCCTCAGGCCGCCCTCTGGGATCTCCCATACTCGCACCTGCAACATTTACCAACGCACACCGAGGTTGTTACTGGATACACAAATATACCTACAGGTTTGCTCATTCTCACAAAACATGATAACAAGTGACATTTTTATTATTCTGTTTTTGTTAGCAAATTATCAGGACTACTGCGTGCTTTCACAACACATTAGTATGAACTCTAAACCACAATCAGGAGGACACAGCTAGAAATCGTCTGATCAGAAATAGCACAAGCTATCAATGTAGCCCGTTGCATTAGGATTAGACAGGATTACTGCTATGGATAGAGGCTCTGTGTCAGACCAGATCAGATTATCTTTGAACATGTGAAAGTACTACACAGAGCACAGTGCTACCAATGCTGTGCAGTATTCACTAGAGTAATGTAACAGGTACATGTATCACGAAAAAACAGCCTGTAGGGTAACAGTGATTGCTATTTTATTTTGTGCCTAATGTCATTAATATAGCAAGCTGCTGAAAAGCTAACTGATGTTTGCCTATTTGTCGTTTTCAAACCTCACAGCAGCAACAACAGCACACCGTAGGATCGGATCAGAAGCGCGTGTCCAGTACAAACCGTATGAATCAGTAACCTCTGACCAGAGGTGGGACCAAGTCATTGTTTTGCAAGTCTCAAGTAAGTCTCAAGTCTTTATCCTCAAGTCTCAAGTCAAGTCTCAAGTAATGTCAGGCAAGTCAGAGTCGAGTCTCAAGTCACTGGTGTAAAAGTCCGAGTCAAGTCACAAGTCTGAAATTTTGAATTTCAAGTCCTTTCGAGTCTTTAAAAAAAAAAAAAAAAAGAAAAAAGTATGTTGCAGTTATGCTAAATGTAAATATTAGACCATGTAATTTTTAAATCTGTGTTTTTCTCAACACATGACAAAATAGTGAACTTAGAAAATATACACAAATTGTGAAATTGCACCTCTTTAAAATGCAGCTCAATTAAACCTAGCTCCAAGAATAATTTTCACCGACAGTTCTGAGATAAGCTGCATGTTATTCTTGGATGCGGTTGTAGGACCGGCTTTAAAATCGCATGACAAAAATATCATACACATTAAAAAAAACTGCATCACCAACGTAGCCTGGACAACATTTGCTAGTTAGATGAAGTCAGCTATCTCATCGTAGCATATTTATATGCATATTTATAATTATACGGTTCTTGTGAGTGCATACACTCGTGAAGTTTAGTAACTTCCGGTCACTGCAACAAGCCCAGGTACAGTTTACCGACGGATGGGTACAGGACCTTGAAATGCACCGTGTAGAAAGTAAAGACCATCGTACGTATCATAAGTTTACCAGTCTCACAAATCGTCGTCATAAATACACATTCGTTAACCGTTTATTAATATAACCTTTGCGCTTAACGGTAATTAATTAGTAGTGGAAATAATTTCTGGTAGCATCACAGAAATGTAGCAGTGACAATAATATTGTATGCTGTAATCGTACTGGACAATTAGTGATACAAAACAACTGTTTTATTCTGTGAATAAAAGTATGTGTTTTTGTCAATGTACCATAATAACAGAAGCGAAACGCAATATTGTGTCAGGACAATTCACTATTTATGCACAATAAATAAAGGAGCATAGCGCGACAATTTCTGTTCAGCGCCAGACTTGCTTGTAACCTATATCACCAATTATGTTAAGAAAAATGACGCATTAACTACAACAGCAGACTGACCTTTGTGTAAATGCTTGGAGCAGACTAACCTGTGAGCTGGAGTGTTCTAGGACGTTATATTTGATCTTTGAATGGCTGCAATCCAGTCGCGTCTTTGTTACTTCGGAAACATGGCTCGAACAATTTCTCTTCAACGACGTAATCCGATAACAACCGATCTCTTTACCCGTCGGCTTCCCGTGGCTGTCATGCGACCGGCTATTGCAGTTAATAATACAACAGCTTCTTGACATTTTTGTGTTTCTTTTTATCGCTGTGTGACTGATTTTAATTGAAAGCCTGCGTGCGCTAGTACCGCTTGCCACGAGTTCCCAGAATCCTTTGCGGTTCTACCCGTGAATGACGTCACATTTTCAATCTCTATATAATATGCATGTTAAATTTTATATTTGGGGTAAAATATCAAGTCTTTTCAAGTAAACCGGTTCAAGTCCAATTCAAGTCCCAAGTCATTGGTGTAAAAGTCCAAGTCAAGTCACAAGTCTTAGAACATTTTTTCAAGTCAAGTCTAAAGTCATAAAATTAATGACTCGAGTCTGACTCGAGTCCAAGTCATGTGACTCGAGTCCACACCTCTGCCTCTGACCATATTAAACTGACGACCCATTCACCTTCTGGACTAGTGGCTGTCAACCTCAGCATTTAAGCACATACAAGAGAATTTTTTTAGAATCTTAAAAGTCATCAACTCATAAAAATGGGAGTTAAAAAGAATAAAGTGGATCACTTACTGAAGTGTCCTCGGAGCAGGACGCTATGATGTTTTCACAGAAAGGGTTCCACTTGATATCCAGCACGTTGCCATTGTGTCCGCACACTTTCGGGTGATGAGAGTCCAGGCGGCCAGACTGAAAGCACGTACAACATGCAGATGAAACGCATACAGTATGTCAATGCATAAATGAAGAGGTATTGTTTGCAATCGCATCACTATAAAGGAATATTACTGGAAAGAATCAGAATCATCACAAATTGCACAAAACTTTAGTCGAAACAAAAGACATTTTAAAGACAATATTAAAGACAATATTAAAGAATAGCATAAATTTTTAGAGAATGTTACTGAGCAGAACTCATCTTTGCTCCTTTTGATGTGAACATGAAAGACTCACATCAGTGAGATGTCTCTATCACTTCTGAACAAAGCAAAGCAAACCCGGTTATTGTACAGGGACAACCGAGGCACATTATTATTATTACTGCAATAACCTACAGAGTCCACAGAGGGGCACTGGCTCATAACAGCAGATGACAGGAAGCTCTTCATATCGGTCATGATGTCATGAATGTTTGATGTCCACTCAATCCACTGACCTCTTTTCTGATTTCCTTAGAGATTTGCTTAAGAGCACTGGGTCATGCACCTGTGAAATCCCATGTGCGTCTGCATGCACGGTCCTTGCTGAACCCTTAAGACTTATTTTGGAGGCATTGCCAAGCTTTAGCAAAATTTTCATAATAAATATCTTTGAGAATGCATTAAATTGAAATTTCAAGCTATTTCCTTGCAAATCTTTCCCACCAAAATGAAAACAATAAATGTAATTTTGTTACAACAGGAGATAAAATATTGAAAAAATTTTTTTAAGATTCACAGTGAAGCTTAGATTTAAAGAATTCTTTGTCTGTGTGAATGCCAAATTTGGTTAGCTGTAGTCAACCAGCTCAAAAAGAGCAAAGCAGGAAGTCAACCCGGGAAATAAAGGTAAGTTTCAAGGTAACACACTGCCAATACAGTGAGGGCTTTGCAAACAAATCAAAGAACAAGAGCCAAAATCAGTCTCCGGCAGAACACAGCCACCGTGAAGCTGAACATCCAATCAGTCAGCATGAGAGAAGAAATGACTAAGCAAGGCAACTCGATTTAATAAACACAGCTAACTCAGGCACATCAGGAGTTCATAATTAATGTAGAGCACTGGGGTAATAAAATCTCCCCTTGAAAAAAACCCCCCAAAGAACAATGACAAGCTGTGCCAATATAAGTTCTGATGACACATTATTATTAGGGAACTTTCATCATTAATGAAACAGGATCTGAGGGACTCCTTATTTGGGTGGAACTAATTACCTGCACAGAACATAACATCCGTTGGGAATGAGAGGGTTCAGAGGATCTAAGGGGTATTATAAGGAATTACATTTATAATAGGACATAAAATGAATAAAACAGACTTTTCACAGCTTGGATTTCACCCTCAATTTTTATCTTTCTACCACGCATGAAATTTAATATAACATAAAATAGCCTCGTTAGCTGCAACCACCCGCTAGACTTTATCGGACAGGAAAGCGTTAGGCCTGATGGTCTTTAGTCATTTCCCGAGGCTGTGGCACATATGAGCACTTTCTGAGAAGAGCAGATGTGCTGGCCAGGTACCAGCATCTCCAATACGCCAGCGGCACCACGCTGCGGTTGCTGCAGACATTTATCGAACTGTTATTCCCAATAAATCTTTACTAATGCAACTTACCACTGCTGCTCTGTCACTGCAGCAATACTAACAGCTGACATCGAACAGAGTCATGTTTCCAAAATGTAATATGGTTCCCCCGATGAGAACGAGGAATTATGTTTCAGTAACAGAACAGGACGAACTCAGCCATGGTGACACTGTTCTATAAACCTGATATTTTTATGTATACTCTGTGGCGCATCTCCCATGTGCCTTACGACACCTCAGCCAGCTGAAGTGAACCCGCTGAGTCACGCTTAACTTAGATAGATACCACACCTATCTATCTATGCATCACTATTACGCATATATCTGCTGGTAAAATATTAGCTCAATGACTTTATCAGAGAAATGAATTCCAACCAATTAAAATCCTCCACACGCTGCATCATACAGAGTAAAGCAGTAGTAATAGGAATAATAGTATGTTGATTCACAACGCACCACACCCACTGCAATTGCCTCTTTGTCTGAGGTGATGAAGAGGTGTTTGTGACCTTGTGTGTCATTTTCAGAGCCAGGCTGTGTGCCAGGTGGTGCCAGCAGTAGTCCATCCACTTTCTAGCGACTCTGTCTGAGGGGCAAACATATGGCTGTCTCGCCAGCTGTCATCATAATATGTCTGCCATGCTCATACCTCACCATTAGCCAAACCCCTACAGATTGGTCTGTTTATCTAACAGAGGAGCCAGAGCTTCATTTTGAAATAGCGTGGGTGCCTTTTGTAAAGAAGTAAAAAATAAATAAAAAGTTTATTTTTCCTGTGGTAACCATGTAATGGCCCCTTTCATACAAACAACAGCACGTGCCATCTTATATATGCTGCCTTATTTTAGGTGAAGCCTGTAAAATAAGATTGAAAACACAAAATAAACTTCATGTCTGCCTTCCTGCATTAAACAGCAGCCTCCATCACACAGAAGCTGTGCTGTTGCTGAATATGATAAATGCCACTTGTGAATTTATCCACTCAGCGGAAACCTGAGCAAACGCTCAAGTCCAGTACTTTCATTGTAGGAAGAAATCTATTAAGTTCTAGCTGTTGGCTGGGTTTTTACACACAGCAGCAAAAGTACAGTGGGGAAATACAAGTTTTGGGTTGTTTGATTTTAATAGTTACTGGAGATTCAGATTCAAAAGATTTAGATTATTGCAATTTTCCCCCAGGTTAATAATTAAAAACATTTCTTTCCTGTCACAAAATACAGTTTCTATAAAACTGCTGCCATAATCATTTCATTTTGATGCTCACTGTGTGTGAATTTTCTGACTCACGAGACTTCCTCTTGGACTGACTGGCTGGACTGAAAAACATTCAGCTCTTTCTTTTAGTCACTGAAATCTGTCAGACTTTCTCTTTCCATGTGTGGAAGCAACCTTTTTTCTTTCTGTCTTTTCATTTTATTTTTGTGTTATTGTTTCACTGAATCCTTCCTTGAAAAGCCTAAATAAACAGTGCTGCACAGACTTCTAAGACACCCCTGACTGTTATCTACAGCTTCACCAGTTTTAAAGACTCTAATGAATCTACCTGAAGCAGCATGGATAAACAAAATGATAACATCTTGTCCTAATTAAATTTATTGGAAATAAAATACTTTTATTAACAGACAAAACCAATCACTTGAAAAATGATTCTCTGCACTCATAAAAATGAAGCAATTATTTGGAGTAAAAAGCAGCTGAATTATATACAGTCAAAGGTTTATTTGTTCAAATAATTAAACATTATGGAAAATGTGCTTGGTGTAAACTGATTACCAAAGATTCCATTAAATGTAACATTTCACAGTGTACCTAAAACAAAAAGTGTATACAAACATATTATGTATATATATATATGGTGTATATAACCCATATTTTTGAGTTTATCTATTTATATAACAGCAGATCTGCAGAACTTTACTGGACAAAAGTCATGAAACGCCTTATTAAGTGTATGTGCACATTATGTACTCGATACATCTGTATATAAAGTTATGCATCCTGGCAACAGGGATTGCTTCAGTTTTCTGTGATAACGCCATCATCAGCTTTGGACTTTCCAAACCTGACGATCAATGGACTTGATTTATTTAGAAATACCACTCTGTGGCTCTGTCTACCAGTTCAGCTGCACTTTACATTCACACATAACCAGGCTCATATAATAGATCTACTTAAATACATTTAATGACAGGTGTTACGTACATTTATGCTTTATTTATGACCAGAAAAGAAGATTCTAATAGGAAACAAAGTTGGAGCCTTGACAGTCATTAAAACAATGTTTCAAATAAATAAACTACACCACTGACCCAAGATTTGTGCGAAACTTGATCACAATCACCCCTTCTCTACCTGTGTTAAGGCACTGAATAATCACCAGAAAAATCAACCTTCGACCTATTTTGTATAAAACATTATCAGTGCATTATTAAACAGAGTTGCCCCTGAGATGTGACCTTCACAAAACCGGCAGCTCAGAAAGCATAATTACCTCTGGCCAGTGCTGTGACGGGTGAGTATGCATAAAAAGCATGACATCATCTGAGAGACTCACACCAAGTATCTAATAAGCTAAACAGCAAACGCCCACATGCACACACAGGCGGTCTTTTTCCATGACTGAACACGTTAGCTCACGATGATGTGACGTAAAATCTAGCTGAAGTCTCTCTGCTTCGGACAGCAAAACTGTTCAGCTTACTGAACAGTTTGCTGTCTGTTTGACCTGCTCCCCTCAGGCAGGAGGCTCTGGTCCATTCGCACCAGAACCTCTCGCCACAAGAACAGTTTCTTCCCCTCTGCTGTTGGACACATGAACAATAACCACATGACTGTCCCCGCCACTAACACATGACCCTACGCTGTGTCACTGCATCATTTCATGTCTGGCACTGATCACCACCTGCACTCATGTATATATCTTTCTACGTAGCACTCATAATTCTTATTCTCATGTATATATGTTTGGCACTGATCACCACCTGCACTCATGTATATATCTTTCTACGTAGCACTCATAATTCTTATTCTCATGTATATATCTCATGTATATCTCATGCACATATCTTTCTTTCTACATAGCACTTTAATTCTTATTGTCTGCACTGAAGCACCGCAGCAATTTCCTAATGTTGTAAACCTCAACATCTGGCAATAAACCCATTCTGATTCTGATTCTGAATGCTTCTACTGCCTGATAACAACCAGACTTGACCCTGCTTGGCAGCCAAGAGCTTTGCAAGCACCTTGGCATGGTCTCTCTTAAAGAGGCAAAGCACTCTGTAAGGCCCACAAAGCCATCTAAAAATGGGAATGATATTCAAACTAAAACATCTCCTTATTGAAAAGTTACACTGAACTCACACAAACACACTATCAATTGATATAAAGCTGGAAACAATTGGGATGTGACTGAAGACCCCAAAATGATCATCAGAAACTTTTTATCAAACCCAAAATAACCAACACACATAATATGTGGGAACAACTTTCAGTAAAATTTACATGAACACATGTTCTTAGCTAACTTTTTCACTTTCTTACTGCTGCTATTTACCGTTGCTACTCAAATCAGGACTAGTGTTGCATCCTGTATATCCTACAAAAAGCAGTGATGCACGGTCTGTTTGCTAAGTGTGAAATGAAATATCATTGAGAACAGGCACAATCCCCTTTCCCATAATAAGAAAAGGAATTTTGAACTTTCCAGCAAACAGAAACCTTTTGTAGTGTTTATAAGCAATATCACTATGCCTTTATATTGTGCTACTGGCAGCACAACCCAGTTACAATGCTGGCCTTAGATTCTGGCTTTGCAGTGGCAGTTAAACTGTGCTTCATTTGTGTGGAAAGAGCTCTGCAACTTGCCGATTTCACTGTGCAGTCAAAGAAGATTAAAGTAACAGAAATTTTACAGAGCAAGAGGAAAAAATGCATACGAATGCAGATTTATCCTGCAAGAATTTCTCTTTAATTATGAGTTACTCACGCTATTATTTGTGTTTGACTTTGTAAAATTTACTCATTTTTCTTATTCTGAAGGATATAGGAGCAAAGAGCTAATTCAGTGTTACCTGGGATACAGGTATAACAATGAAAGAGCCTCCGCCGGCACTCTCTGTGACGACTGCCAGGAACTTGGAGTTGACGGCACAGAAGTGGTTGTCATGGACATTCTTGGTGATGGGGATACCGTCGAAGCAGTGCTCCCGGTTGGCTACTTTTCCATAGACATTTCGAAACTTGGAGCTTCGGTACGTCGGACGCCATGACATCTGAAAAAGAGAGATGTGTCACAGATAAACAATCTGAAAAATCAAAGATGTTATAAAACGCAATGATATAAAACAGGGGAGAAAAAGCCTAACATTTCAGGAAACTAGTTCTAGTGAAGGCAGTAATCTGATAAATAACATGATGTGTTTTGCGACTAATTATACTAAACGATTGTCTGATGTCTACACTGGAGTTTTGTTGCGTGAAATACTAGTACTGGTTTGTAAATTAATAATTGGGATGCATCTGTGTTTGTTTATGGCTGCAGTTCTCTGACGAAGTTGGCTAGCATTAGTTGAAAACCTAGCATTTACCCTTGTTGTAGAATATGATCACTTCTAGCTAAAAAAAATAAAAAGATGGTATTGACCCACCACGGAGGCAGTGGAGACTGTCAGAAAACGACTACAAGAAGACAGCTCCTTGGAGGACAGGACCAACTTCACACCCGATCAGATCTGCACACTGTTAGACCTCTGCCTCACCACTACATATTTCAAGTACAACGAAGGCTTTTACAGACAAAAACATGGCTGTGCCATGGGCTCCCCCGTGTCACCTATTGTAGCCAACCTTTACATGGAGGAAGTGGAAAGGAAGGCTCTTGGCTCTTTCAAAGGAAGAGTACCCAGCCACTGGTACAGATATGTGGACGACACCTGGGTCAAAATCAAGACACAAGAAGTGGAATCCTTCACTGCGCACATTAACGCTGTGGATAAAAACATCAAGTTCACCAGGGAAGACACAAAGGACAACTGTTTGCCTTTCCTGGACTGCGCCGTGCACATTGAAGAGAACGGCAAACTCAACATCGAAGTTTACCGGAAGCCCACACACACGGACCAGTACCTCCTCTTTGACTCCCATCACCCTTTGGAACACAAACTTGGAGTAATTAGGACCCTACACCACCGGGCAGAACATGTTCCCTCTAAGCCTGAAGGAAAAAAGAAGGAACACACACATGTAAAGGAAGCACTCAAAACATGCTTCTATCCTAAATGGGCGTTCTTAAAGTCAGCAAAGAGGCACAGAAAAGAAGACCAGACACCAGCGAGGGAGGATAAGAAGGACAGACGCAACAACATTGTCATCCCCTATGTAGCCGGTGTATCAGAAAAACTCAGGAGAGTTTTCTCCAAGCATGACATCCCAGTGTATTTCAGACCCAGCAACACGCTCAGACAGAAACTGGTTCACCCGAAAGACAAAACGCCAAAACACAAACTTAACAATGTGGTGTATGCTGTACAGTGCAGCGAGGAATGCTCAGACCTCTACATTGGAGAGACCAAACAGCCACTTCACAAGCGCATGGCACAACACAGAAGAGCCACCTCCACAGGACAAGACTCAGCAGTCCATCTGCATCTTAAGGATAAAGGACACTCTTTCGAGGATGCCAACGTTCACATTTTGGACAGAGAGGACAGATGGTTTGAAAGACGAGTGAAAGAAGCCATCTATGTCCACTGTGAGCGACCACCTTTGAACAGAGGCGGGGGTTTACGACACCAACTCTCTGCCATCTATAATCCAGTTTTGAGATCCCTTCCCAGATGCCTTAACGCCCACTCACATCCTGGGCCATCTGACTGCAGGAATTTGCATGATAAGGTGGGGCCAGGTTTCACAATGAACACACCGAAACTCTGGCTGATTGGGACCCACACCCAGTTTCACACCTTGGCTCAGGCGATTAGAGGATCATCAGGGGGTCCTTTTGTCCCTCTGTGGGGGGACACTCCCACTAGGTTTATATCTGGGACTCTCCACCATTTGACCTTAGAACTGAAGAAGCTTCTCGGATGAGAGGTGAAACGTCTTCAAGCAACTTAAAGAAGTCCAGACGCTTTTCTTTGCAAGCTCCTTTGACTATTGACCATAATGATAGATGGAGAGGCTTCAAAAAGGACAGCTTACAAGCTAGTTAATCAGGATGATGACATTGTTTATATACAGTCTATATAAAAAGAGAAGACAAATGTAAATAGAAAATGGAAAAAATGTCTTATTTTGGTGATTAGAAGCTAGAAAACATGCACGCATAATTATGATTGTGTTAAAATTCCCCATCTTCCAAGCACAGTTGCAGGGTGGGCTGTCCCATCTGTGCACATATGATAAGAGTCACACATACAGTTGTGGGAAATCATCCAAACTGGTCATGGGTGTGAGACTTTTGAAGGGTGAAAACTGGGTGAAAATGTTTTCATGCTACTCCACGCTGCCACAGAGTCAGTGATTAACGCGTGGAACAAAACAAAACCAAACTGAATCTCAATCAAGAACAAAAATCATTCATTTCTGACAAACACACCATATTCTATTGTTTGTCACTCTATTTTTGGTTCAGATGGATCTTGTACAACAGAATAGCAACCATTGTTTGCAGCTGCTGCTCACAACAAAAGAGAAGTGGTTGGTCTTGACTCAAGATGCTTCTTTTGTTTGCCACTTCACCACAAGAATGCACTGGTGGAGTGCTTGATTTTTGCTATGGTCTGGCTCTGCATAGGGATTTAACAGTTGACTCAGCCACAGGACAAGGATGTTAAATGACCTTTGACCCAACGGGACAGAAGTTGTGGTGAATGAATGTGGCTATAGAATTTCTTCTAAAAAAAATTCTCTGAAGGGAGATCTGTTCAAAGACATATTTTTAGTGACACTTAATCTAGACTATATCAGTTTGCGATGGGGACTGGAGGAAGAGAATTTATGACCGCTGTCAGATCAGTGGCTGCAATTCTGGATGACATCAGGCAATCCTCTATTCAGCATTGTTCTGCGGATAAGGAGGGGAACTGGTGGGAGGGGTGTATGCATGCAAATAGAAACATGCCCTGACCATGCTGCTACCGTTGTCTTTTCCTGTTTCTCACTGGACAGCAGAAGTAGCATCCAGGAGGCTACAGTGTGGCTGACCTCCATCTCCTCACTTCAACACTCAAGATAGTGCATGAATTATACCCCGTATAAATCAAACGTAGGCAGGAAAATACGTTTATTTTATATTACTAGTTTTTCTGTGGGTTACTGTGATTTAGCTGTCTGAGGCAAGCAAATATAAGACAAAGAAAAAATGCTTAATCTTCTCTAAAACCATAAACCGTCCGAGGTGTTTATTGATGCTAGATTAGCTATGTGAATCTGTACCGGCAATACAAACAGACCCAAAAACCCAAATGGTAATGGTAAATGTAAAGCAGGTGTTTCTCACTATTCATTCTCTCACTCACACACCAGTGGAGGCTGTGCTGCCATGCAAAGTGCTGGCTTGTCATTGGCAGACACTGCAGGACTGGCTGTCGTGGGGAACGAGCCACAGGTTTAAAACAACACCTTTAATCACAGAGCAAGCTGAACCACATGTACGGTCTAAAGAAACAGAATATAAAGAAAACTCTAAAGTGCAGGCATGAATTTTGCTCCTATCATATTCAGGAGTATGAAAACTAAAACATTTATTCTTTATTTAACATTCACACGAACATTCAAATCCTTTTAATTCCAGCTCAAAAAAGCAGTTGTCTCCAAGAACTTCACATTGTTAAGTAAAGATCCGACAATATTAGGTCTGTGTAAGCTCAATAGTAGCTGCTTGTTAAAGAATTAATGTGGAACAGAAGAGCAGCAGAAACTGGCCTAAGGGACAGTTAGAGGAGAGTCGTCCGCTTTGAGCTCTCTTTACAAGGATGCTCATTCATCGGTCCCCGGCGTATGGCACAGAGAGGATGTCTGTCTGAGCGTGTTTGTGTCTTTCTTATCTCACGAGGGTTTGCGGCACACCAGCTCACACGCAGATCATGAGCAGAGCATGCACATACACAGAAAGACAGCAAGTCAAGAAATGATTTGGTATCCATCATATCACAAGACTTGTGGGTTGTGAGCATGAGTTCTTCTCGCGGTATGCACTGTGAATCCTTCAGGACTTTGCAGACTTGCAGATTTTCACAATATGAAGGTTTTTGTGCCAAGTTTGAATCATATAAACTTCACTCTCACCACTTTCATATTTCATTAACATCACATATTTTAATTCCACACCTGAAAATGTCGCCTTACCTTACAAGTGTCCTTATAATGACACTCCAGTCACAGTGTTCCTGCTGCTTTCTGAGATTGCAAACATCCACCCTCCTATCTACACAAGCCGCAGGACCTTCTCTCTTCCTTCCTTCCCTTTCGAATGTAAGCTGGCGGCCTGTGTCTACTCTACCTCCTCCTCTCATGTTTTTCTCAGCCCTCCCCTTTAAAATTCACTCTTCCCACCCTCTTCTCCTCCTACGAGCACTGATAGCTGAGGGGCCAGCACCCCCCTCCTCTTCCTCTTACCCTTCTCTTCCATCCTGCCACTCAGTCAGCCCTCTGCATCTCTTTCTGTGTCCACTACAGTTGAAACTCCAGCTCAGGCAGACTAGCAGAGAAGTACCCATTCATCCTCTTTCCTTTCCCACCCACTGCTTGTTTGGAATCAGAAGGCCTTTCTGGCGGATTCCCAGCAACGCTTACAGTTTTTCAGCCCTTATATCTTTTTCCTTTTAATCTCGTTTCTCCCAACTGTGGACTTTGTAGCTAACAGAAACAGTAAAATTCAATCAGGAATTTTGCGTAAAACTTGAAATATTCACAGACAAGAAATGAAGAAGACACCACAATTAAACAAGTCTTCAATTAAACAGTTACATCCAGCTTATCTAGATATTTAAGCTCTAGCTCTCTTCCACAGCATGCCTTTTTTCTGCCACAGCAGATCGCCGCCCCTCCCTGAGCCTGTTTGTGCAGGGGGGAGTTTTTCCTTCCCACTGTCACCAAGTGCTTGCTCATCAGCTTCTGGCAGCCAATCAACATCCAGTCACGAAATACTTATTTTTCCCAAATCCAATATCTTGGGCTGTGTGACTGCTGCCTTATTTCCTTGAACCTACCGTGTCACATGTCCAAAATGGCCAACACGTTAATGTCACATGGTTAAGTGGGCATCTGACTACAAAAACCTGATTGTGATTGAATGTAATATTGTTTTGTTTGGTTTTTGGCTGCAACAAACCAGATTTACTTTCTAAATATGCCATGTCAGCACATAACTGGTAACTTTGCAGAAAAACAAACAGCACTTTCCCACCTTACATAACGAGCAGCTGTACTTTTTGGGGTGCGGGCTGTATTATGGCGTGGATTAATCTTAATTTTTTTTTTTTTTTTTTTTTTTACATACTTTGTTTTTCTGCTGGGTTACTTAATGTACTTATATTATAATTCTTTTTAAAATTTCCTGTAACAAACTTAAAAAAAAACGTATTATAAAGTGCCATGAATGGATTACTGGGTGGTAGAGTTAGATAAAATGTTGTTGTTGGACAAAGATTATGGATAGGCGGCGGCGAAGGCAAAGAAGAAGAACAGTTGATATACAAAATGAAAACCTGTTAAATTAATTAGTAGCTGAAAGTAGAAAGATTATGGCCCATTTAAGTCGACTCTAGCAGGAGAGATGATTACATTTAAAATTACATTTTTTCTTCAAGGGTTTTGTTTTAACAACACTGGTAAACTCAAAAAAATGTCTGCAACCTACAGAATATTTAAGGATTTAATGGAAATAGAGATAACTGTGCAAGCTTCCACTCTTTCACTACATACACCCTCTAAAAGGTCAGTTCGATACTGAAGCAGGTGTTGTAGTGAAAATTGCCTCCCTCGATGATTGTCTGTGTATTTGAAATGTGGACGGGCCCCTTCGGGCTCAGTGTGAAAGAGACATCCAGAGGCTTCTTAGTTTGGTGCGTGTTCGTGTGAGCATGTTGTGCTGGTTTCTGCACCTGCATCCATGCCTGACCATTTGTTGTCTATTTGTACCAGTATACATTCAGTATAGTGTTCATAGCTGCAAGGCAGAGCACTCCAGAGAGAAGAGTGTGTTTATTGAGCTTTTTACATGTTGCCTCAAGACAATGCTGCTGCTCTTTGTGAGCACCAGACCCCTCTTGTCTTTCTGAGGGTTTTTTTTTCCCTCATATGCAATAGCAGATTTTTGTTTCTCAGTTAAATAGCTGCCAAAATCTGAAACTACTTGTCTAACTGCTACATAAAAACTCTTTTGAATATTCATTTTGGCCTCAGCAGTAGTGAAACGAGCAGCTCTTTGACTCCTAATAAACCCTAAAAAGGAATCCATACAACACTAAATCAAATGATAGGGTTCAAATATTCCAATCAGGATTTTATCAGCGTTGGTGCCAAATAAGGAAGTAGAACCATCTGCGTTCCCATTCAGGAGACACAAAAGGGAAATCCACGGGGAGATTGCATGTCCTGTCACTCAGACGCACTGAAGCCCTGTCAAGCCACCGTGTCATGTTTGGTCTTTTCTTCCTTTCCCTTGGCACTGACACTGTACAGTCATTTATGATGATTTCCCATCTCTGCGAGGAGCAAACTCCACAAAAAGAGAGCTTTACTATTGGTTATTTCAGCCAAAATGTGTCTCAGCGTGAAGTGGGCTCTGTATTTCTGAGTCACACAGGAAGTATCACAGCTTGGCTGAAAGTGCTAAAATATTTTCTACAGTGCTATGGCGATGCCTGATGGGACAGTTGAGGTTATAAAAAGGCCTTTGTGTGCTGTGAAGCTGCAGATTATTGAAGCAAAGTATTTCCATTTTACACGCTATCAGCTGAAAGTCCGCATCATTGGTTGATGTTAATCTTCTTTACAGCAGCAGTGCTGATCCTAACATTGCCTCGTGCAGATTTTCTTACATGTTTACGACTGAAGCTAAGCTAGTTGCGTAAGTAAAATAATACGTTTGAGTACAAACGCACATCCTCTCCCGCATTCTGATCTAACAGAAATATTTTGGGATCAGTAAACAGTTTTTATGAATACTTCTTCCAGCATAGAGTTAATTCTGATTATTTTGCTGGCATTGCATTAAGTCAAAGGAAGTGGGATTAGCCTGGTTGCAGAGGCTCTATATAAGGAAGGGCATCAAGTAAATCAAGCTGAAAACAATGGCTACATTTACTTAAAGCTTAGCATTGCAATAATAATACTAATTATCGCTGTTTTAAAAGCCAAAACTGGATAAAAGCCCTCCATATAAACGCCTGAATCACAAACTGTCCCAAATTTATTTAGTCCAGTTCAGATGGGTGGACTACATCTTTTTATTAACTGAAGAATAAAGAATAAATATACTACCATGTAAATTTAATAGGGCTGTTCGATATAACGATATATATCAGATGACGATATAAAAACGTCTATAGTTTCATTTTACGCTATAGTTTGTTTTGTGGTGTCGCAAAATAAACTGTTTACGGCAATATTTTTTTCATCGTTTTGATGGTCACTGTAGTGGCTAAATTAATTTCTTAAAGTTCTCTCTTTCTCTTATATTTAATATAACCACACTATGGACAGACAAGCGCCTGTTTTTATGGGTTGTCCAACAGCGACGGTAACACCATCGTACGTCCGCTTGTTTATTTTCCACATAAACCTTTCACAATAAATCTCAAGATCCTGTTAAGAATTTTCAAAATAAACGGAATCACGTGAAAAAGTATGCAGAGTATTGACGGATGAGAAGCAAAAAAAAAAAAAAAAAAAAAAAAAAAAAAAAAAAAAAAAAGAAGTCGTCAGGTGCTAAAAAGTAATCCTTAGACTCAAACGTTAGAACATACGGAGCCCCCCAGGGGACATGGGAGAAAAAAAAATTAGGGAGGAAAAAAAAAAAAAATTAGGGAGGAAAAAAAAATTTAAGACGGACTTTTGCGAGATCTTGCAAAAGTATTGCGAGCGCTCGCAAAAGTATTGCGAGATCTCGCAATAAGTATTGCGAGCGCTCGCAAAAGTATTGCGAGATCTCGCAAAAGTTTTAGCCGCATTCTTCGGAGGCCGCCAGCTCGAAGCCGACCGGGAGGTCGAGGCACGATGTGCCGGGAAAGCGGTGTTCCTCCCGGCTGTAGTAGGTCTCGACCTCCCGTTAGCTTCGAGCTAGTGGGTGTCAGATCTCCAAAAACGTCGGAGCTCTTTTGCAAATATGTGATGTCTTGTAAACAGAGCAGGTATCTGACGTTTACACAACTACATTCATGCTTCAAAATATCTTAAAAGTGTATTTTGTGACCCAGAAAGAGTAATATTACAACTAAGTAGCTGCCGCCATTGTTGGAGTTTTGCGAGATCTCGCAATACTTTTGCGAGATCTCGCAAAAGTCCGTCTTAATTTTTTTTTTCTCCCTAATTTTTTTTTTTCCTCCATAATTTTTTTGTCTCCCATGTCCCCTGGGGGGCTCCGTAAGAACAGGCTTTTCCCTGCAGCACGCTGTAATAAATACTCACAAAGAAAACGGTGGCCGTTACAACCTATGTCTAAAAATGTGTAGTTTCATGTATCGGTTAAAACACTCGACTGCAGGTACACGGCGCCCAGCTGGAAACACTTCACCTACCCGAGATTCACAGAATTTACAGAAAATATTAATTTTTTTGTGATTTATATCGTTATCGGGATGATAGATGTTCTATATCAGGATATGAGATTTTGGTCATATCGCACAGCCCTAAAATCTAATGACCTAAATGCAAAAGGACATCATTTTTCCCTTTTCCCACAAACAGCAGCTTAGAACAGCAGCTAGTGCCAAACAGCCATCTTCAGAGATCTGATCAAACACAATGCAGCAAGAATTCTGGTGTCTGTTGGAGGCCTATGCAAAAATTCACAAGCACCCCTCTAACCAGCTTTCATCACAAATATTTGATGAATAATCTGACAGCAACAAGGTCAAACACAGTCCTATAAAATGACAGGTAAAACTAGAAATTGCAGAGATGACAGGTATTTTAGTAACAATGCCCCAAGGTGAGCTGAGTGGTTATGAAGCGTTAATATTGTAACTACTCGCTTCTAGATTCACGGATCGGTCACATCAGCCAGCAGAGCTCAGACACACTAGACTCTAGCCCTCACGTCATCCTTTAAAAAACTTACGTTCATCACCCTAGGGACCGTTTTCTGCCACGCCCCAAAAAATGCTATAAAAAGATTATATATTCATATTTTTTTCCACTTTAAATTAGCCAATCTTTTAAAACTACTTCTCCCTGAAATATTCATATAAAGTTTTAATTATATTTCGGGGGTTTTAACCCTTTTAATCGCAGTTTAATTACATGAGCGCACCGTTTTTTTAGCCCGAAAAAATAAAAAAACTAAATATTTTCCAAAAAAACATTTGAAGTAATATTTGATTGTTATTATAATTAGGCCTTTAGATGGACTAAAGATTGGCACCAACAGTCATTTCGATCGCCTTTTATTTTTTTTCCAGGAGCGCATTTCATAAAATGCACACTATCGACCACGCCCAAAAAGTGCTATAAAAAATTTATATATTAATATTTTATTCCACTTTAAATTAGCCAATCTTTTAGACCTACTTCTCCTTGAAATATTCATGTCAAGTTTTAATTACATTTCGCGGATTTTAACCCTTTATATCCCGGTTTCGTCACATGAGCGCACTGCTTTTTTTGCCCCAAAAACATAAAACATAAAACATAAAATATTTTCCAAAAAAAACATTTGAAGTAATATTTTATTGTTATTATAATTAGGCCTTTAGATGGAGCAAAGATTGGCACCAACATTCATTTTGACCTGCCATTATTTTTTTTGCAGGGGCAAATTTAAAAAAAATACTCACACTTATCACCCTAGGGACCGTTTTCTGCCACGCCCGAAAAAGTGCTATAAAAAATTTATATATTAATATTTTATTCCACTTTAAATTAGCCAATCTTTTAGACCTACTTCTCCTTGAAATATTCATGTCAAGTTTTAATTACATTTCGCAGATTTTAACCCTTTATATCCCGGTTTCGTCACATGAGCGCACTGCTTTTTTTGCCCCAAAAAACAAAAAACTTGAATATTTTCCAAAAAAAACATTTGAGGTAATATTCAATTGTTATTATAATTAGGCCTTTAGATGGACTAAAGATTGGCACCAACATTAATTTCGATCCGTTTTTAATTTTTTTCCAGAAGCCGAAAATGTCCCCAGGCGGCGCTGCTGCTCCTGCTCCCCCGGGGAGGAGTGCCTCTGCCGCGGGTGTGTTTCGCGCAGCGCCGGAGCATATGGTTCGGTTCCCGTGTCTGCAGCACACACTTCCGCTACCACGTGAAAACAAATACGTCATTTCCTGTTGATTAAAAAAAAATTAATGCACCCTCAAACGATCCTAAGGTCATAAAATGGTCCGGAACGAGCAGCGGGCCAAGCTGCTGCTGCACGCGGGAAATTAGTCTGCCTTTTCCGGGTATCTGTCTCGAGCAGGCCGCTGGAGAAGGTGTGTATGTTCCAGCAGGCGTCACATGTGGAGCAAGGGCGCCACCCGGTGGACAAATAAAAAAAATTACAACTCTAAGGCCAGTACTGCAAGCGGAAGCGGAAACATAACCGATCACGATCGATTTGACCGTAATTTTTTTGCCGTGAAAAATAGCGTTTATAATGGGTTTCAATGGGGCACAAAACGGTCCCTAGGGTGTTGAGTGTGAGTATTTTTGCTGCTAAGCCGTGTTAGGCTGATGTAAGAAAATCAGACTGAAAATTTGAAGATTTTACAAAAACGAAACCGGCTGGCAAGTTTGGCTATGCTACACCCAACACAGCGGAAATGGCGTTCATACGAATGAAAAAAGTGGCACAAAAAGAGCCCAGTATGACGTGAGGGCTAGCTTAGCTCTGCTAAGTTAACTAATGTTAAACATCAAAGTAAATAAATGAAATAATGTGATGCTAGTGTATTGTTATGTTATTCAAGTGTCTCTCCCCCACATTTAAGGCTAAACTAGCAGCAATTAGTTAGCATCATATTTAACCCTTATTATCTGCTCTATTTGCCACTGTCTTGCTTTTTTTTCCTTTTCGTGTCTTTTCTTTCTTTTTTCCCCTCCCATAAGGATAACGCCTCTTCATTTTGTTTGGATGGCTTTCATTGTTGTTATTAGGTTTGTTTAAATAAAATCATGCGTGCCACTTACAATGAATAGTGGGTCCCCCTTAGGGAAGTCAGCTCTTGTCTAACGTCACTTCAAATTTCGCACATTTCCAGTGCTGTACTTTAAAGTTTGACAGCCCTCGGGGCCCCACACAAGCAGTTGCCTGTCTTGCCTGGTAGCAAGCATTGCTGTTGAGCAGATGGCAACAAGAGCTACGATAAGACAGTCACCGAAGATGAGTGCAGGACTTCTTCATCACTTTTACATGCATGTAAATACCTAACTTTATCATCTATACAGATCCAAAGTAAGCAGTTGAATCAAAATCCCAAATGAAAATATGTGCTGTCAAGAAATGAGAGGTTAGCCCCTCATTCCTTTATGGACTTGCAAGATACTATAAGCACACTGACACGCCAAATGACCTCAAAACTGAATTATAATATATGATGCAGCCAGAAAAAGCGCTGCAAGCACTCTGATTGTTTTCACAGAAGTCATGAATGCAAAGTTAATTTGAAGCCTAACACTTACAGAAGTAAAGGAAGGGCAGAGGCAGCACAGGACAGCAGCTGTGAGCGAGCGGCAAATGGAATAAAATAAAACAGAACAGAATAGATTTAACACACCTGCTCCAGCAGCCTAAAGTGAATCGGCCCATCTGGAGTTTTTGTCAGATTTTCCAGATGGCCTGTTCAGGAATGTTGGAAAGCTAATCTTTTATTTGAGCCTGCATTAATTTCAATCAGTTAAAAAGAAGGGTCACAGGAGCTGTTGGAACTCACTGGCTCCCATTTATCTTGCTCATTAATTTCTATTATATCATTTCTGGAGTTTCTCAGAAAGTGAAGAATACAGATTAAAGCATCAGCAAGACTCGAGGTTTGGGCAAAGGGGCAAAATATTCCCATTTTTCATGTCAGCATTTCAGCCAATAGTAGCTGGTGTATCCATGAGGTGGGGTGTTGTTACATAAACTCCACGTGTGTACCATATAAAGCTACAGTAGACCCCAGCTTTCAAAAGCCTTTAAAGTGGACATACGGCATCTTAAAAAGCCACAGTAGAGAGAAAAACATATCTGTGGAAATATTTGTTGTAACTAATCAGACAGGACCGAATAAATCAGGCACATTCGTTTAAAAGTTCGGCCTGTTCCGTCTCAACCAACGGCCGCGGCAGGCTAAACATGAGGACACAGATGACGCGCAACAATAAACGCATGAAATACACTTCTGTATCATTTGCTCCTTTTATTCCACATGCAACTCAAAATCATTCAAGCTGCGGTCAACAGAAAGTTTTGCCTCATGCTCACCCTACCTTTCTGCTCATCAACATCAGGTGCTGTGAACAGGTGAGTGCAACCACATTTATCAACTACCTCACCCATGAGACACGCCCCACACCCGTGCACCAATACAGTGAGTCCATTTAAACCAACCCACTTAGTCAAAAAAGGAACAACTCATATGGCTCCTACACGGCCAATACCCAGGGATGAACACCTCGCAGTTTCTTTAGTCTTGGCATATAGTAACCAGATCATGAAACTCACTGAATCAATCTCTGTCAATGCCTCAGTAACAACAAGTGCTGTGTGACTCTTGGAGTGTGCTTTCTTGATGATAGGGGATCACTCAGAATAATGACAGGAGATGCAGAAGCCCAGATAATGGTTGCTCTTAGCCAGGCCCATTAAGCAGCTGTAATGCAAAGAGCACGCTGCCCATGGACAGGAAACACTGAAACACAGCTCAAGGGCACTTATCAGAGCACAAGTACACGAAGAAGTGGGTGTCCCGGAATCCATCTATCCCTCCGGAGGGTAAAAGGAGGTTGTTATCAGCAGCAGCGCTATCGTCCAGGTAATGTAATTACTATGGATACACTCTATATTATTTCCTAGATATTCTGATATAGTTTCAGATACAAGTTCTGAGCCTTTTTGCTTATCCTTCTTACTAACGCATGCCATATTTTCCATACAAACACAAACCAGAGACACATTTTACCCTGCACCACTTATAAGGTCAGTCATCCAAAACCAAGAAGAAAGGTCTAAATTAATAATCTCCCTCTGTGCTTGCCTTTCTTTTTCCCCCAGGAGTTTCTGCCACATGCTTTTTGGAGCATAATGATGCGATCTGGGCCTCACACCCTGAATAACAGAAGGGGGCTGCAGATTTAAGGTGAAGGAAAAGTCTAGAGAGAGAACCAGAGATAAAAGCTAACTAAAAGAGAGAGAATAAGGTATTTGAGGTGAAAGGGAAGACCAGAAAAGGAGAGAATAAAGAGAAAGAAAAGGGCAGGCTGGGCGACAGAGACTGATGAAATATTTAAAGAAAAAAAGAAAAAGCAGACAGAGAGGAGGAGCAGAGGAGGCTCTTACCAGACAGAGATTAACTCCCCTCTGTCAGACCACCTGCCTGCTCTGCAGCACACGCGCATACACAGCGAGCGTGATTCTATTGTACCATCAAATGATTAAAATAATACTGAATGTGCTATAATAACAGTGTGCAATACACGTACACTTATTCTTCATTTTATCAATAAGTTAAGTTACCGTGTCGTGTTGTTGTACGTAGTGCTGACTTGGGACAGTTTTCCAATTTCATTGTACTATTGTACTATGTATGACTGTGCAATGACAATAAAGAGTTATCTCATCTTACACGGTGAACATCTGTTTGTGTAAAGCTAACAGATAAACCAATTCATCCTGTGTGTTTAAAGAACTTTGACAGAAGCAGTATGGGCAAAAGTTATTTTATGTCACGCTGCACGAATCGCATCAGCTCTGAAATGAAAGCCGTCTGGCAGCGATACAAAACGGGGAGGAAAAAATAAAAATGGCACAGAGTCTGAGACAGAAGATGAAGGAACACTTTCATCAGATTATTGAAACCCATCGCTGAAGCAAGAGCACAGGAACAGCTCTGTGGAGTGATTAATCAGTGAGTGAGTTATGATTTCAGATCTGTTAAGGTATTGCTTTTGGTGAATGCTGATGGGGAATATTGACTTGCAGAAGGTTTGGATCACCAGGCATTTATAACAGCGCTTGGAGAGTGCCAAGAACCTGACACCACAATCAAGGGAAGATGAAAGTTGCTATTCATGCCTAGATTTGCTACAGTGAAATGTTTTTCTCTGCGTTAAATCAATCATATTCATTAGGAGCAGTGGGCAGCCACTGTGCAGGCAGCCACCTAGGTCTTTTGGAGATGTAACCTAGGTTTTTTGGGGTGGTGGGAGAAGCTGGAGCTCCTGCAGAAAAGTTGTGTTTAGTGGAGATCATTTAAATTCCACAGTGAACCCCTCGCTGTGAGGCAGCGGTGCTAATCACAGAGCCACCCTCCTCTGAGTCAGATACAAACAGCAGTTCTGTCTGATGCTAAAGAGTTAAGAGACTGTAGGTGGATGAGCTGTTTTGTTGGTGTTCTGTTTCTTTGCTAGTTGTGGAGTGCAAAACAAAGCATTTTCACACTGGGGGATTGAAGAAAATTAGTTGCACACCACCCATACACATTTCTGGATTACCCACTGAAGAAACACAAAGAAGAGCTTGTCTGGTTTCCTATCAGTTTAAATAAGTCGTAGTCAAAACTTGGCAGAAAACAACTCTATAACCAGGATTTGCCATAGGAGACATTTCGACATGTTGGCATGAGAAACCAGCGTTAATGATGTGAATTAATAGAAGCTGCTTCAGTTTTAGAATTACAAATTACAGAGACAAAAAAAGGGCGTGAATATTATGAGTAAAACATGTGCTTTATTAGAATGTCAAGCCAAAAAGTCTCCTGTGAAGAAAGGCCTAACCTGGCCTATTATTGTGCATTGCAACATTTCTTAAGCAAATATAAAAAACAGAAGGCAAAAATAACCAGATGCTACAACATGGGCAGACTGAAACAGATGGCCAGCCACCAGTTTTCATAAAAACATCAATCCATCAACTGCTTCGTCTGATTTTTCCTTCTCACACAAGGCCTACAGTGTATTTATTATTTTTTTCACATGTCTGAGAAAAGCTACTCACTCCAAATTGGATGAAGCGCTCAGCTTTGAGGTTCAGAAGTGCAGAGCTTTAGTATGCTCGGCACTCCTGCCCGACTGTGTCAGCACCCAGCACCAGACGGACTCAACACCCTTTTGGTATTACTGCCTCTTCGATCTTTCCCTGTCTGTCTCGCTCTCTCTTTTCTCTCCTATGTCCTTTCACTAGCTCGTTCTCTCACTCCGTCTCTCTTCACAGGATTGGAGAGATGGACAGCGTGAAAAAGCAAACCTAGACAGAGAAGTGCCAGACCATCTGCCGAGCCAAGGACTTCTCCATTGCAGACAGTGACTGTCTGAACCTTGGCGAGACTAGTTCACGCTGTAGGAATACTGAAGATAATGCTAAAGATAATGAATGCAAGAAGGGAGAGAGTGAGAAAGCTCTAATATCCATCAGACCCAATAACAAATAAGTCATCTTAATGTTTGAATGTCAGTCAGTACTTTGTCCATTAACAGATAAGCCAATCACACTGCAAATTGAAAGGTCACATTTAGGTTATTAAATAAAGGAGCACCCACAAAGCTGCAATGTATATTTAACACTTAGGCAATCACATGTTAATTACATGGTCGGCCTTTAGGCAAAAAATGTGTTTATCTCCCTGTGCTGACGTGTGCGGTTATGTCCTACATTGAATCACAATTCATAAAAAATGATAATTGCTTTTGATTTGTTTATCTTCTGTAAAAGTGAATATTCCCATCTAATGATGGCTACACAAGAAGACAGGTAATTGCTAAATATCTGAGGAATCATGAGGTCACCTTGAATTGCCTCAACATTTCCTTTCCACTCTGTATGGCAGTTGTTGAGATATCTTGCTTTAGATCAGAGTGATGGCGACACTAACTCTGTATTAGTGACAGTACAGATACCAGAAGCTAATGCTGCTATTTGTGTGATATAGTTATCCAGAGCAATGAGATAACATTGTCCTTGTACAGGAGCCTCTCGCATAGTAGTTCATCATGTTGATTCTTCTTAATCAGTTTATGCCTACTTCCAGGGTTTAATTTGTTCTGCATCCTGTTGAGACAGGATGCAGACCCTCCCAGAGTGCACCACGTACCTCCGTCATCACTATCAATAACGTCTGTAATATTTAATGTTATCCATCCATGCTTTGGTCTGTGAAGGTTCTCAGTCATCCAGGTCATCGTAGTCTAAGGAGCTTGGAAAGAAAAGCGCCTCCATGCTTTTGTTTGAAATTGAAGTTAACTGTAAATCGCTTGTTTCCCTATTCTCGATATATTAGAAGCCTGATGTTGACAAAGATAGACGTCAGTTTTTCAGATCACACAGTGCTGGCTCAAATGTGTGATGTTCTGCTAAGGGCAAAGTTCTGCTAGGAAACCTTGGGTCCTGCCTGATGTTACTTTGACACGTACCACCTATCTAAGCATTGCTGTAGACTGTGTACAACCTTTCATAGAAATGGTATTCCCTAGGAAAAGACTGTACCTTTTTCAGCCAGACAATGCTACCTGCCACAAAGCAAAAAGAGTTCAGGATGGTTTGAGGAGGACAGCAATGAGTTAGCGGTCTTAACCTGTCCTCCCCAGATCTCAATCCAATCAAGCATCTGTGGGATGTGCTGAAAAAAAACCCATCCAGTCCATGGGTGCCATAGGAATTAAAGGATCAGTTGATAATATCTTGGGACTAGATACCATAGCACACCTTCAGGGGTCTAGTGCAGTCCATACCTCAGCAGGTCAGGACTGTTTTTGCAGCAAAAGGGGGACCAGCAGGCCAACAGTTAAGGCAGGTGGTCTTCATGTCTGGTTGGTGTAGTTTGGTTTCTTTTCCTATATGAATGCAAAGTCAACTTTTGGCCCCAATTCCATTTACCTCTAATGAAGCAGTTCATGCAAGACATTGTTTTTTTTTTCTCCACCTGCTGATCTTAAGTTCATATCAGAATTCTGTGATCATTAAATTTGAATAACTGTTTGTTTTGTTTTTGTTTACAGGGATGCTGTGTAATGTGTTTCAGTCACTTTTTGATGTGTTTCATGACTTCCTCTGTTTCCGGCTGTGCTTGAACAGCACCTTCAGTGGATGGCTAAATTTGCATATTAAGCACTGGTTACATCAAATTGAATAAAATAGTTAATACACAGGGAGGGCAGATCCACAAATTAATGACAGCTACTAGGAAACTAGGAAAGGATATAAATATAAAAAGAAATTTAGCTCAGGACCAAAAAAATTACTGTCTTTCCTTTTAAACTATCGCCAGGAAAAGGTGAGCTGTGGTTTGCCAGTGCTGGAGAAATTGAACCGAGTCACTTCAGAAGAGAACAGTAATAAACGAGAGCATATCAATATAGAGGATTTTCTTTTATGGGACTTTAAAATAAATTCAAATTAGGCATTCAACAGTCTGTTAAGCAGCATACAAAGAAGTTGCAAGCTGCAAAGAGACAGACAGATTTCAGCAATTCTGGCACCAATGTGGGGGAAGGGAAGTTCCAGATGTTACGACTTATCCAGGGCAGCAGTCATGAGGAAGGACGTCTAATGAGTTTTTCTACTAAAGTGAGCATGTTGAAATATAGCTGACTCAAAGTCATATCCCCAGTCCAAATAGACAAGGATACAAATCAAGCCAACGTAGATTATTGCGTACTGCTCCATCTCCTCAGTTTTCTGACTCTCACATACAGAATCTCAACCTGTATGTACTTCTGCATATCCGGGATCATTTCTCCATTGCCTCCAAAATAATGTCTTCTTCAGTTTTAGGTTTTAAGAAAAGGAGAAAAAGAAGAAAGAAAGACAGAAATAAAGGAAAATGAGCCAAGTGACCTTTTCTTACAAAAAAAAGAGCACGCTCATGCAGAAACAGCCATCAGTAATCGCCTTTGGATCTATGTGTGAGCTTCATAAGCTACATTGAAACGACAGTATCCCCATATGAGGGTGAAGGTTAATGTGTTGTGAATTTGACCTAATTCTGAGCCTCCACTGTGCTGAAGAGATCACCAACAGAAAACCAACCACAGGGTTATAGCACTCATGCTGCTGTCATTCTGCATAAGCAAACCTCCATATGTCCAATACAGGTTTTCCCGTGCTGACGAATTTTATTATGAGGTTTATGTAAGACCACGGACTGTGTTAGCTATCCATTAAAAGCTCAGTCACTCATGCACATATTTCCAGTCTGTTTCATCGATCCTTCTATTGCCAGTCTGTTAATTAGGTTTCTACGCTACAGTATGTGTCCCAGTTTAAAGGCCATATGTAAAGCACAGACCTAATTTCACCATGCTCTATGGAGAATAATATTTAATTTTGGATGTTATTCCATAAGGAAGTCTCTATTAGCAACATGCTAAATTTGGTTGCTTCCCAAGTCATACTTTAGCCAAGTTTATCCCCCTTTATTTCCACATATCTTAATCTATTTACACAATTATGAGGTTGTATATGTCTGACACCAACCTCATTCAAGAACTCACCATGAATTAGAAAGTGAGTCCATCTTCCACGGAAGTTCAAAATAATAAACTTCAGTGTTCTTGCATAGAAATGCACATTAGTTTATGCTTGTAATACTAAAATTAGACTAAAAAATGTGCCTGAAAAACTTCTGCAGTAGATAGAAAGTACATTTAGGTCAAAAATCATTGCCAGGCATTGCCTGTAGTAGTTAGGCCTGAGTTATTTTTCTTTGTCATTTTGTGCACCTGTTTTGCACCAAAATAACCGAAGCCAAAATACTGCACCTAATTTGTCAGCACAAGAGCAAGGCAGCTGATATCAGCAGCAGTCCTGGTAAGCTCTCTGTCCCTCCAAGTTGTGTCATTTAAATGTTGATGTTATCTGCTATGGTTTCAATTGTGTAAGGGCACAGTAGCTTCTATTGCCAAACCATTAAGAGTTTTGCAGTGATGTGATTTTATTGATTGATAGATGGGAACTTCAACCAGCAAATACCTTACTTTTTCCTGTGGTAGCAGAGAAATAAGGCTGTAGGGATGAGGGTTAATTGAGCTATATGTGATATCCTAAATTAAGATAAACTTCAAGGCTTATAATTCTATTATGTTCTGTTTCCTATATGCTGTGAAGGCTTGGAATCATTGCTTCATTGCTATTTAGTAATCCCACTTTTCATTGTCAGGGGCATTGGAAAGGTTGTTATATTGTAAAATATAAATTTTTACAGCCAAAAACATAGGTGTGGTGGTGCTCTTAATGGCTTAATGGAATTACAATTGCAGGTTTAATTCAAATATAACGAGACAGTATGTTAACCATGCGTCATTCTTTTAACTTGAGGATTATCTATGTTAACCATGGCTATCAGTGGGGATTTCTGGTGTCCCAGAAGAGGTTTAATCCTGAGTTAAAGGGAAATAATCAATAATAAACCTAAAACAATAAAACTGGTTCTTTTATTATTTTAGGTTTAATTCACTAAAGAATAATTTATGTTTATTTTTCAGAAAATGCAAAATAACCAAAACAAATCCACAGATTTCTGTTTAATAGGTTCCCAGACTCAAAGGTAATGACGCATCAATGTATGAACCATGTATCAAAATAAAGAAACTACAAACATAATTGGAGATAAAGTATCTGAATTTCAGGAGCGGGACCACGCCTCCAAACACGCTCCTTCCGGTTCTCATCTATATATGTTCCCCCAGTTCTACAATCTGTTCATTCTCGTTTTCGTGCCCCACCGTGCTCCCTCCTCTTTTTAATTCTTTAAGTTCTTCACTTCTATTTAGTACATGGGGATCTGCCAGGTCTTCCGGCCTTCCCCAAACTGCAGCTCAATTCAAGTCTCAAGCCTCAAATAGGACGTGGGCCCAGCAAGTGAAACTTTAAGTAGCCATTTTTTTTTCTTTTGTTTCTCTCCTACGCTCTACTTCATCTCTCTCCACGAACCAACTACATAAATAAATGGCATCAGCACAGACCCAGTGAATCCTCCCAGCTGCAGTCACCACCCACGGAGAAAAAACTAGCAGCTGAAATGCAGACACAGCTGGCTCTCAGCTGGCGAATCCATCTGATAAACAATAAGAGACGAGGAAAATTCATACAGTAAGTCAACATATGGTGCCCATAGGAATTCTGTTAGCTACAGTCTATGTGTCGTCTAGTGCAAAGTATATAGATCTTATTATTAAAAAGTGAGAACAACATTATAAATGTGTCGAGCAAAAAAGATTTTTCGTTCCTTAAAACTTTAAATTAAGATCAATGTTGGGCTTTCTGTAGAAACTGCATAAAGATAATAACTTCTTAAAAATATGTTGATTGTCAGAAAAATGTGTCTAACGTGTTACAGTAATCATAAATGATTCCAGAGCTATCAACGATTGCAGCAGTTCATATTTGACGTAACTATGAATTCTAAAGCCCAATCGTTTCCAAAAGCTCTTTGTTTCCCGCCTCAATTGTTGTACTGTTCCTTTTTAGACTGGCATGCCCACTGAGTTGCTATAGTGACAGCAAGTGAAACCCAGACACTTGGAGTTAAAAAAAACATTTTTCCAAACATAAGAGCCAATTGACATTAATACCAACGTTTCTCAGCTGTGACCAAAAATATCTGGCAAAAAAAAAAAAAATCTGGGATGATCTTCTGTGAAACAAATCCCAGTAGGCTATAAATCAAACCAGTGGTACAGTGTCATGTTGCGGACCACAAATATATTACTCAGAAGAAAAAAAAATCCGGTTTGTAGAGTACGCTTGGGGGGTGTGATCGTGTGTACAGCGTCTCTTTATGTCTGTCTCCACGTTGGTTGAGTGTGGAGTAAGTGCATATGAGAGCATGAGGGTGGGAATGGATGTTTGTATCTGTGTGTGCCTGTATGTCTGTGTCTATATGTCAGGTTGGGTATCAGACGCCACCTCTCTGGGGACATCTCAGGCCCTCCAAGGTATGGAGGCCTATCTCCCCCCACCACCACTTCCCCTGCCAGTGGCGGACTCCCTCAGGTGTCGGTGCGTTGGTGGTTCTTTGTGTCCGGGGATGGGCGTCCAGGTACACACTGGCTCACTCCTTGGCGGCCGCTTATCGGGGCCTGGAGCCTGGGGCTCGCTCGGGCCACTTCGGAGGTGGGGTGCCCCCGGCCTCTCGGCCTGGGGCTCGGTCACTCAGGCGCGGCTGGCTGCCGGCGGAGCTCACGGGCGCGTCACTGCAACTCCCCCTGGCTTCTGCTCCGCGGCTGCTGAGTGAGCCCTCATCTGGGACTCTCCTCAGCTCTTTCTGGGACAGTGGCGCGGCTGCCCCTCTGTTGGTCTTCCTTGGTCTCTTGTGTTCTGGGGGCCTCTGGATGTCTGGAGTTTTGATCTCCTCCATACCTGCTTCATGCCCTGGAGGACGGGGCTGTGGCCCCCCCACACCCTCTAGCAGATTATTACATGAAGGAACCTTTTAAAAAAACAAGCGCGTCCATGCTCACAGGTGTATACACGGGTGATCACAACCACAAACTACACCCTTTTTGGCTCCTACCTCAAAGCACACTGTGTTCTGTTGATCTTATGTGCTGCACAATAATGTTTAATATTTAGTATTTACTGTCATATTCCCATATATCATTGTGATGTTGTTTATTCTATTACTCTTGTTCTCTTCTGCTTGTTTTCTTTTTTCTTTCTCAGCAGGTGACCCAGGTGATTGATATATGCATTTTTTTTTCTCTGCCCGTTCTGTTGGTTTTTGTCTTTTGCCCTTCTCCCCCGTCCCTCTTCTCAGCTGTTTCTCTTCCCCTCTTTCTTTCTCCCCTTCTTTCCCCCAGTCAAGTCTGTCCCGTATTCAGTAAGTGAAAATAAAAAGAAAAAAAAAAGAAGAAAAAAAATCTTAACCTAGTGCACCAACTAGTGGTTTTTTGAGATCATTAAATCATAAAATTAATGATTTTTTATAAATGTATTTCCTTGATTTTTATACGGAGGAGCTACTAACTTCTCTGGCCGCCTGTTGCAGGGTGTAATCATCCATATGATTCTTATTTTCATATTTTTATACCTGCCAACCTTTCAGAAGATAATACTCTGTTTAAACCACCTGTCTGTAAACCTAAAACACCAATTCCAAAAAGGGACACCAAATTTAAGTACAAACACAGCTGATTTTCATAAACAGAAAACCTGGAACTGTGGAACAACTTCATAACAACGTTCTTCAAAGTAAATCTATGAAGACCTCATTATGTCATCATCTGCAGTACACAAAATCATGCAAGAGTCCAGGAATCTGAAGAAATCTCTATGTGCACAGGACAAGGTAGACTGGATACTGGTGATCTTCAGGCCCTGCATTAAAAAGATGTAAAAATTCTGTCATGGAAATCACTGCACGTGTGCAATCACTGTCCATCAACACAGCTTGCCATCCACAAATGCAGGTTAAAGTTCTGTCACCGAAAGAAGCTGTATGTGAACGTGATCTAAAAATGGCACGTTCTTCTCTGGCCTAAAGCTAATTTAAAATGAATGAACTTTGCCTATGAAATGGGCAGTTTGAACATCTGGAAAAGGACCATCTATGCTGAACGATATATAGAAGTCTTAGATAAGTACACCCTCCCATCCAGGCAACAACTTTCTCAGGGACGGTCTTTCATATTTCAGCAAGACACTGTTAAGACATACTGCATCTATTACAATAACATGGCTTTGTAGGAGAAGAATCTAGGCACTGAGTTTACCTGCCTCATTGTAGATTTTTACTTTGAACGGGGGTTGTATTTGTCTAAATACAACACCAACCACAAAAAGTCACTTGTATAGCATAAAAAACCCAACAACTTTTACCTCATGTTTCAAATGACACAAATGTGGCCAAAAAAGCAACACTACCACTCCATAGTCAGAGAGACTGCTGAAATTGAACTCAGGTTTCTGCTACGCTGTTTTCTTTCTCCTCCACCTCCTGATTCCTGATCTTTCCAAATTACAACTGAGCTCTAACAAGCCCTACTATTAAAATGTGTTGCTTTGGCTAAACTCATGTAACAAACTGCTGACACACAAGGCTTTACGTGTGCCTTAAAGTTGACGCTTTCATCATGAATTGCAGCCTTTATAAGGAGCTTATAGGAAGCTGCAACTATTCTCATCCCTCTCATCCCATTTTCATGAGAGCAGGCTGTACCACATTCTTAACCCAGGGGGGTGAAAGACTGCCATTCAATAATGGTTCCTTTTGGCACCGTTTGGCTGAGGCTCTAGCAATATTGGATTTTGTGTCTTAATGGTTTTCATTCAAGGATCAAAAAGTCAGCAGTAGGATATTTTGGGCTTTGATTTGTTACGTTTTGAGTCACTCTTCAGGGTTGAGCGGTAAAAACTACCGTGTTACTTTTAGAAGAAGGTAGTAGTTTGGGTCAAAATATGCTGGATACTAAAATAGTCCATGTGAGATGAGCTGGAAGGCACAGATCTATCTCAGTATTCTCTAAACCCAGCACATCAGGCAGGAACGCAAGTATGTGACAGCAGTATTTGACACTCTGAGATCGATGCGCTCGCTCATCAGTTTGTACAGACCTAACTAAAATCCATTTGAATACTTTCGATGTGTCTTATTTGTAACAGCACTGAGCAGACTGTGACACAGATTGTTATGAGAGGAAAACGAGTGGGAATAGTAGAAACATGTGGTAAGAAACTGGCACAAAAAAAAAAGAACTAAGTTTTCTTTGTTTCAGAAACGAATCTCTATATTTACACTGTGATTAGTGCCCATGGGCAAAATACAGAGCTGAATTTGACCCCGATGAACTCTAATGGGGAATGTCTGAGTGTTTGTGTGTGTGTGAGCGCGAGTGTGGGTGGAAGTATCATCCTCCATGGATGTGCTCTCCCTAGCTGCCCTACTCCTCACTCACTGCTCTCTTATGTTCACTCAGCTTTTTAGTGCCGCCATATTCAGCGTAGAATACCTGAAGTATGAAGCATGTTTGCAGGAATGCATAATGTGCATGTTTAAATGTAACATACACAAGACAGTCCCAGTGCATCATACCTGAATCACAAAACATTATGCATCTGCATTGTGTGTTGTCCCTGCACAAGCATGCTAGAAAGAATAACACAGCACAGCCATTGTCAGCCTCACACCTGAGAATGTGATAGCATTGTGCAAAATGTTTCCATGATACTTCCATGACAGCTTGGTCTCACAGGCAGCTGCTGTTTCAGCAAGAAAATGGACCACCCTGAGTCTGCAGTGCCACTGCAAAGCCCTGCATGGGCATGCATGCACTGCTGCAGGTGCAATCACAGTGATGCATCAGAGAAAAGTGAGTTATTCTTCAAAGCACAAAGCCACCAATGGTCAAAATGCCAAAGTCAAGCCTTCAAACATTAGTCCACAAACCAGTTATTTTATTTTATAAAGCCAAAATCTATCTTCATATGAATGCCTGACAGCATCTCCTAAGTCATCAAGTCAGAATCCAGTATTGCAGGGTGAAAAACAAGCCCAAATCATGTGTAAACCCTAGAAATGGCTGTGTGGGAAAATTCCAGTAGATCAGCAGTTTCTGAAATAATCAGACGAGCCAACCTGAGACCAGGAACCATGCCACCTTCAGTCACTTAAATCCCCTTTCTGCTCAGAACCTTAACGTGACCATACTGACACGCCTAAATGCACTGGGTTGCAGCTACAGTATGTAATTGGATGATTGTATATGTGCGTTAATGAGCAGTTGGCCCAATAAAGCTGCCCATAAAGTGGCCATGTTTATACTTTGCTCAAAACACTTACTATCAGTTTCTCCATGCACGCAAAAAATAAATAAATACATACACCATAAATGCTAAACATTTTACTTTGAAACTGAAATATTTCATCTTACATCTGACAAAAAGGCTGCACACACTGGACAGTGTTGAGAATAGTTTTTGCTACCAATCTCCCACTTACACTCGACAATACACACTTGCACTTACAAAGTAAAGCCCCCTTCTCTCTGGAGTTACTTATTTCTTTGTCCGCAGGCCTACAAACAGGAAGCACATCCTATGTGTTGATTCTACAGACTACACAAACACACACGGGATGTACATTCAATCTCAGCTGCTGTGGAATAGGAATGCTCATAATGGTCAGCCTCTACTCTGTTTTTATCTCCCTCCGGAGGATGTTCACAAATAATTTCACATGATTTTGGCTTTTTTCATTTCAGCAGCTTCCCAAAGGGGAATCTAAAAATGAACACTCATATCCAACTTAGCCACACCAAAGCTTTCTCCTGCACACTTTGCCCAATTTATTCAAGTCATATTTTGAGAAGAAGGTCATCTGCTGTAAAGGAGCCTGCGCTGTGTGAAAGCGTTTGAAGTTGAGGAATGATTTATGCAGTGACACAAGGAAAGAAGAGTTTCCCAACTTTTGGAAATCTACTTCAGGTTTTTCACACAGAATTGAAAAGCACAGATTTCACAGACACTTGCACGTACCGACACGTACACACAGAGCAGCGTAAGGAAGCTTTCTGACAGGCAATGAGCTCATGAGATCTGAATGTCTTCCTGTGGTGAATGCTTTTCTGTGGCTTTCTCACAACTATTCCCCTATTTTCCTCTATTTTCTCACACTTTTTTGTCAGCTCCTGCTCCTCATGCAACTTGCTCCCCTATGTTAATTCTTTTATCTGCTCCATTTAGAGTGAATATTTAAAGAAAAAAGCCTAATTCTGGATTTAGCATTCTTAATCCACTAAGCTGTTGTGTATTTTTCCTGCTTCAGGAAAAGCAGGTTTTGGTGTTGCTAGGTTAGTGATTTAGCATTTAGTTTAATGTTCCAGTCTGTGTGTCAAGGTGTGTGTGTTAGTTAGTGAGCGTGCAGGGTAAACATTACCCCTGACAAATGGCCAGTGGTCTAAATCAGACTCAATTAAGATTTATGGTGGGCGAGGTGCCGCTACTTAAGAATTTAGGCAGTTTGAGTGTGGATTTCTGTGTGTGCGTGTGTCAGCCTTCTCTGCAGCAAGTGTTTATTTTCTCTTTCACTTGGACATGTTAAGTCCCTATTATCAGCATGTCTACTGAGAAAAAAAATATCTAGCTTCCATACCTTGAAATAGATCTGGAATTGCTTTCTGCTATAAGAGACTTAACTGCCGTACAGTTAAAAGCAGAAGCTGTACCATAAACACTCTGAAAATGGCTTTCAGACGTCTTTCCCACCACATGTGTGCTTGACATTAGAGCAGCGTGGGCCTCCTTCATAATTGGGGTGTTTGCAGATATGTAATTGCAAACACACTCAACACAGCTGGAATGCTGCTTTGAATTATATTCGATTCGTGTCAGGAAGTTAGATGTAAAGCCTTCGCTTGAGACTAAAGTGCATTTATATGCGTGCGCTCGCGTACTTTATGAGGACTGAGATTTAGATGTAAGCGTATTTGTGTGCCCTGTTGGGCCAGACATCATTTATCACCACATGGTGTTAGCTGAGGATCATTTTTACTGGTCTGTAAAGGAACGAAAAAACAAAACAGGGGGTACACCAGGGGCCGCTCTTGCCCCTCCCTATCTTGGTCACTCATCTCTTCCCTCAGCGTCCCTCTGTCCTTCTTCCCGCCCCCTCACCAGTCCTGGCAGACTGCCCTTTCTGTGGTAACTTACCAAAAACAAGTGGACCATTTAAGGGATTTCAGCTTTTTAATCAAGCAGGTATTCAAGAGAACAGTGCTAATGGTCTGTGGAAAAAATTTCTAAAGTGGCACTTTTCTTTAATGCACTGTGGCACATTTGGATAGTCTGATAAATGCTCAGAAATTGCTTAAAATTTGAAACAGAATTCTTTCCATCTGTGCTTTTACTGCCCAGCGTCTCTGGCTGGAGGTCATTTGGCAGATCAAGGGCTGGGTGACCTCAGTCTTCTGAAGAGGTTTGTTTCTTTCACAGAGAATTCCCGTTGTGGCTAATATGACTCTCCCATGTGTCCTATGGACAGAGAGTAAAACTAAAACTGACAGGAAGGTAACTCTGGGCAACGATCAATGCTGAAGCGAGTGTCTGTTGCCCCCTGCATTGCTGGAGGACTCTGAAGAGGTCTTTTATGAAGCAAACCAAAGGCCGAGTGGTTTCACTGTCTGAGCACGGAGTAGCTGTGAGCCACAGGGTTTTTTTTGGCTAAAGCCTTAATTTTGAGGTAAAAACACAGCAGGTAAACTGTTTAATTTTTTTTTCATTTGCTGGTATTACCAGATCTCTAATATTCTATGCTCATGATAGTAATTTGTGTTTCCCATCAGCCTACGCATAACACGTCTGCCAGTTCACATTTGTGCCATCCCATCTATGTCCACGGGCTCATCACACACACAGACGGACACGTAATCACACAGCAAATGAGAACATAGTGTCCAGATATAGTAATGATAATTTCAAGCTGTTCCCTGATGTGGTAGCAAGCGCAAGTATGCTTTCTGCGCTGCCTGCTGAGAGCAGCATGCTGTGTGCAGAACGAAGCAGCTCGCTCAAGAAAAGCATTGTTTTAATTTTTTATGTCTTTTCTAATCTGTGGATAAAATGTGAAATAACTCATCACAGCATTTATGATTTGGTATGCTGACCTCTAATGGATTACCCACAAAATATCTTTAAGGTGATTTCTGGTGGAAGATAAAAGATACAACTCCTAAACTGAATAAACTTCTATAATTGAATGCTGTATAATTGTAAGTGTATTAATTACTCTGTGAGAAGCACATGTTTTGCTTTACTTATTTATTCTTTCTTTTTCTCTTTTTTTGGGGGTAAAACACACTAAAACACTAGTTTGCTGTTAGGGATCCATCAGAAAGTGTTTCATAACAATGAGGCTTTTCTGTGTGGATTTTGCATGTTTTCCCTGTACTTGTTTGGGTTTTCTCCCAGTCCTTCCTTTTACTCCAAAAGCCCATAGATGCAAACGTGATAGATTAATCTGTGATTCTAAATTAGCCTGGTCAATAGTGAATGGTCAGTCTCTGTGTGCTTGACCTGCAACAGAGTGGTCACATGTCCACAGTGAGCACTGCAACTCACGCAATGTGGTCTGAATACGACCAAAGTTGCGAGGATGACTAAAACTGCTTCACACTGGAAGCAATTTGCTTGTTGTATTGCTTTGAAGATGACAGCTGGTCACATGTGGGTATTTTTCATATGTCAGTCAACGGTACTCTATGCTCTCACAATAACTAACGCGTTATTAAGTAACGCGTTACAGTAACGCGTTACAGTAACTACGTTATTGTTGTAGTAACGAGCACGGTAACTAGTTATTATGCCAAAATCAGGAACGCGTTAAACGTTACTGGGATTTAGATAGGGTCGTTATTTGTTACTTCGTGTGGTGGCTATCGCGGAGCTTCCACAGATTCAGTAACATTAGCAAGTGGTGGAGGCCAGCAGGTGGGAAAGGGATGCAGGAGGAGCAGAGACCCGAGGCGACCGCTGGTCCGAGTGTCAGGAGAACTGAACTTCAGGTAAGAAGTTATGACCTGCAGTCTATCTGGGTCAGATATAAACCAAGTTTAGGTGGAGTTTATTTTCGTTATGCTGACTTTTTCGTACTGCGTACTAGCTAGCATGACAGAGTTTTATACAGCTGGGTGGGTGCTATGATGTTACTGATGTTGAACTTTATTTTGTTCATAGGGTTAATTATTAGAGTTGCCAACCATCCCCTAAAAAATGGAATCGTCTCGTATTCAGAGAAAATATTACGCGTTTCGTGTTGAGGTGAAAAGGAACACAGTTTGTCCCGGACTTCAGCTACAATGAAAAAGACACAAAGCTGGAGTTATTCTGTGTCTTTGCTGCACAGCTGCCTCTTCTTCTCTCATTCTCTCCCCTCTCTCGCCTGTTTCTACTTCAATCATGAAACTGATCAATGATCAGCTGATCGGCTTTCCTCTCTTGTTATCGCTCACTTTGCGCCAGAAAGAAGAAACCAGCGGATGTCGCGCTAAACAACAGCAGCACGTTTAAGCTTGATCAGCTGTTGTTAGAATTTATTTAATATTAATTTCTAGTATCAGCTGATGTTTGCTGGAGCCACAGCTGTAAAGCTGTTGGTCATGATATCGGTTTGGTTATGTGGTGAGAGGGAAACATGAAGATGAAACCAGGAGATGTCCTTACTGGATCATCAGAGCTGAACAGGTGATGGAGAAACAGGTTTACCTTTTAGGTGACATGAATGAGTTGAAGGGAAGTTATGAACTGTTTCTGAGAGACAAATAACACCAGGATCCTTTTTTATGTAGCTGACAGCTGGTAACTGTGCAGGGGCGGGTCTAGCAAAGTGTTGCCAGGGGGGCCAGGTAGGGCATTAACAGGGAGAGGGGGACACAAAGAAGTACTTTTCTTTCTTATTCCCATTTAAAATGTATAGCTTTTAAAAAATTATTATCTGAATCTTACAACAAACGATTGATAGATTGATGCATATATTCCATCAAAACTGTGTACATCACTGTCACAACAGCGTTTGTTTTCATTCAAAGGCTTTATGATTATTGCTATAATGGTGGGTCAGTCTCTAGTCAAAAGGTTTTTTGTCCCAGGCCAGCCCTGTATGCAGCTCATCTGCAGTCTGGTGTTATCTACATCTTCCTATTCGGAAGGCAGAATTTCCGAGTTCTGAGTACAATCGAAAGCACTACGACTGCAGTTTTCGTTTTGTATGTAAAAAGCGCACATGACGCTGTGACGTAGGCTAGAATCATGGCAGCGGTCAACGACGGTCCAGGTGTGGGATTTCTCTCGTGGAAATATGCACATTATTTTTTCCTTTGTATTGGTAGGTGGCACAGTGCACTTGTGGCAAGTAAGCAAGCTAGAAGACTGGCAATCTTGCTGGGTATCCAGTTACGGATGCAACACATTAACAAGAGAATTCTGAGTAAAACCAAAGTTACTTCCCCTAGTAACTAGTTACTTTGAAAGTAACAAGTAACTTGAAGTAACTGAGTTACTTTTGATAGAAGGAACTAGTAATGTAACTAAGTTACTAATTTAAAGTAACTTACCCAACACTGGTGGTCTGCTGTTTGGACTTAAAGTAAGTATCCACCAGAGCTTAAATACATTTTTGAAGATATTTTGGAATCTCAGTGGACACAAATTGATATCAAGGCAACTCTCAAAAACTAGTTGAACAAGACTAATGGGAGCCAGCACCCTTTAGTATTAGATTAGAGATAGTTATATTAAAAAAAACTCCAAGAAAGTTTTCCAAAAGTCTGGAAAACTATTGCTGAGTTCAAGATAAAAAAAAAATAAAAATCAGAAAAATTAAAAGAAAGTCTTGATCCTTGGTTTCAAAACATAAAGGAATGACGTTTGACTCAAGATTTTTGCACAGTACTGTACATACTTACTTGTTGTATGTGTTTATTTTCACAGCACTGATTTTTAGACTCAGTTTCTGAGTCTTCTGACTCATTTACATGTGGTTGCAAAAGTACTTGCTGTCTTATTTAATGAATCATTTCAATGTAAGCAGCTATCTCCTGGAAGTTTTCAGTCTTTTGAATATGTGGCTTTACAGCTGAAGGCCCCATCCAAAGTTGTGTTTCTTAATGTTTACAGGCCTCCCAAATACTGCACAGACTTTTTTAATGACCTCAGTGAACTGCTGTCTGTGATCTGTGTTGATTTTGACTGTGTAATTATTGTTGGGGATTTTAACATTCATGTGGACAACCCTCAGGACAAAGGGACTAAAGACCTGAGTAACACTCTGGGCAACTTTGGGCTGACTCAGCATGTAACAGAGGCCACACATAATAGAGGACACACTCTTGACCTACTGATCTCCAAAGGCCTGAGCATTTCAAAGGTTACTGTGTCTGATGTGGGCCTGTCTGATCATTACTGTGTTTTCTTTGAAAGTAAAATCTCAGCCCACACAAATATATCAACAACAGTGATCACAAAACGGTGTATAACTGAACACAGTAGTGCAATTTTTAACCAGGTCTTCCCATTAACACCTGACCTGCCCAGAGGGTCAGTCAATGAGCTCGTCAATAGCTTCAATGCTAACATGTTAAATGTAATGGACACTATTGCTCCCATTAAGGTGAAGGTTATCTCTGGAAGGAAAAAGTCTCCATGGAGAAACTCCACACTGGTGAAAAATGAAAAAAGAGAGTGTAGGAAAGCTGAGCGCAGATGGAGAAAAACAAACCTCCAGGTTCATTATGACATTTATAAAGAGAAACTTCACAATTATAATTTACAACTGAGGAATGCAAGGAGGTCCTACTTCTCTGACATCATCACTAAAAACAGCCATAATGCTCGGGTCTTATTTTCTACAGTTGACAGGCTAACAAACCCTCCTGTGTCAGTGGCAGCTGAACTTCATTCGACCATGGCCTGCAATGACTTTGCCAAATTCTTCACTGAAAAAATCCAAAAAATTAGACAAGCAATTGGTACATCAACAGCAGATCCAGGATATGTACTGTGTCCACCAAAAAACTGTTTAAACACCATGAAACAGTTTCAACCTATTAACAGCAAAGACCTGGAGGACATCTTAGGTCAACTGAACTCCTCCTCCTGCTGTTTAGATGTCCTGCCAACAAGTTTTTTCAAAAAGGTCTCAAAGACTTTAGAGTCAGACCTGTTACAGATCGTCAACTTTTCTTTATTATCAGGTGTGTTTCCAGAATCACTAAAAACTGCTGTAATCAAACCTATACTGAAAAAGGACAATCTTGACAAGACACAAATGAACAACTACAGGCCGATCTCAAATCTCCCGTTTTTAAGTAAGATCATTGAAAAAGCAGTTTCTCAACAGCTCAGTTACTTCTTAAAACAGAATAATTGCTACGATGCCTTCCAGTCAGGTTTTAGACAGAACCACAGCACTGAAACCGCTCTGACCAAAGTGTTTAATGACATATGTCTGAATACAGACAGTGGAAAAATGTCAGTCCTAGTTTTACTGGATCTCAGTGCAGCATTTGATACAGTTGACCACAACATATTACTCAAACGACTGGAGAACTGGACAGGTCTTTCAGGAACTGTACTAAACTGGTTCAAAACATACTTAGAAAACAGGAAATACTTTGTATCAATAGGTAACTTCACATCTGAGCAGACAAGTATCACATGTGGAGTTCCCCAAGGTTCCATCTTGGGACCCCTTCTGTTTAACATCTACATGCTCCCACTGGCACAGATTATAAACAACAACAAAATAAACTATCACAGCTATGCAGATGACACACAAATATATATCACAATGTCACCAGGAGACCGAGGCCCTGTACAGGCTCTTGGTAAATGCATTGAGGAAATCAATGACTGGTTGTGCCACAATTTTCTCCAGCTAAACAAAAACAAAACTGAGGTAATAGTCTTTGGCGCCAAAGAAAAACGATTACAGGTCACCAGAGAACTTCAATCTATACATCTAAAAACCACAAACCAGGCGAGAAATTTGGGTGTAGTGATGGATGCAGACCTAAACTTAGAAAAACACATTAAGACAATAACAAAGTCAGCTTACTATCACCTCAAGAATATATCAAGGATAAAAGATCTGATGTCTCAACAGGACCTGGAAAAACTAGTCCATGCATTCATCTTTAGTAGGCTTGATTACTGTAACAGCATCTTTACAGGTCTACCTAAAAAATCAGTCAGACAACTACAGCTCATTCAGAACTCTGCTGCTCGAGTCCTCACTAAGACCAAAAAAGTGGACCACATCAGTCCAGCTCTGAGGTCCTTACACTGGCTGCCTGTCCGTCAGAGGATAGACTTTAAAGTTCTGATGCTGGCCTATAAAGCTCTGAATGGTTTAGGACCAAAATACATCAATGACCTCCTGACCCAGTATGAACCTTCCAGATCCCTCAGGTCATCTGGATCCGGTCTTTTATCAGTTCCCAGAGTCAGAACCAGACACGGAGAAGCTGCATTCAGCTTTTATGCTCCTTATATCTGGAACAAACTCCCAGAAAGCCTCAGATCAGCTGAAACACTCAGTTTATTTAAATCCAGGTTGAAGACTCACCTGTTCTCAGCTGCATTTGAATAAAGCACCAAATCCACACTTTAAGCTTAAATTTCAAAACTTACATTTAACTACTGATTTTATCTACTGTTCTGATTTTATCTGTTTTGATTTTATATACTGTTTTGTTTGTTTGTTTGTTTGTTAATTAGTTAGTTAGTTTATTTGCTTGTTTTAATCAATTTTAAATCATGCTTTTTATTTGTTCTTGTTTCTAATGTCTCTGTAAAGCACTTTGAATCACCTTGTTGTTGAATTGTGCTATACAAATAAACTTGCCTTGCCTTGCCTTGCCTATAAAAGTCTATTGGACCTCTGTAAACACTATTATTGACGGCATGGCCTCAGTCACTTATTTTAGGTTATATTGAATAAAAATTTGAGTCCATTTTGCAAATGTTGTACATATGTTTCAGAAAGGAGGATTATCTGGGATATTATTGGCTAATGACTGATGATTAACAAGTTAAGCATACAGTTTTGCAGCCAGAACAACAAAATAGCAACGCCCATAAAAATCGAGTTTTCAAAGTGGGACTTCACAAACCTAATGTTTGCCTTTTACTGTTTAATTCATTTTAAATATGTTAAAAAATATCTGTTATTTTTAAACAGTATGTTTTAATATTGACTGTCAAAAAATGAATATAATTAATTTCGCAGTGCTGCATGGTATGTCTGTATAACAGCTGCTACACTTAGGATTTTTATAACATTCATAAAAGTAAAGCATTGAGGCAGGAAAAATAAATTTTGTGTCTGTTACAATAGAGTACAGGTTGAGATTGATTTAATGGGACACTGAGTCGAAGATCGATTTTAACTGGTGGTTTCAACAGAGCTTTCAAATGGAGTGAGTGAAACCTACATTTGGCGATTTTGACAAACTCAACATTTCTCTACACATTTTGTGTGCTCGCAAAACTGAAATGTTCTTATTTAATTCTGATTCACCCCTTTAGCAATTCAATTCACCTCTCCACAGAAATAACACGTTAAGCAGACTTAACAGATGGTTTCCTCTTCCTGAGCCCGGATCTGCTGGAGAGTTCTTCCTGTTAAAAGGGAGTTTTTCCTTCCTACTGTCTCCAAGTGTTTGCTCATAGAAGATCATCTGAGTGTTTTCTCTGTATTACTGTAAGAGCTTTACCTCAAAATATAAAGCACCTTGAGTGACAGTTGCTGTGATTTGGAGCTATATAAATACAATTAAATTGATTAGAAAAGTTTATGTTGGGTCCCACCCACTTAATTTTGTCAGCGTTGTGTCGCCTTTATTTGCTTGAAGTTTCTGAAAATCTTCACTATCTATGGTCTTTAGTCTCCACATTGCTGCAAGTTGCTTCCAGTGTGTACATACCTCTTAAAAACTCAGGGATGGATCGATTTCAAATGAAAACAAACATGAAGGGGAGACGAGTAGATATTTCTAAAATAATTCTTTTGCATTTTGAGAAAAAACTCTACTAAGTTGTAGATCACTTGCTCCTTAGCAACTCTGTAGCGTAAAAATATTGCTGTAGAATAGTTGCACACAGGGCATTAATTCTGCTCGTAAACCAACAGCATAATAAAGTCATACAGTTTAGGGATGCCCTCAGGTATTTACAAATCATATCAATCTGAGGTATTATGCTATTTGGTAGCATAATAGCTGGTAGCGTTTGGCCCAAAGAAATTATTCTAAAGTGTCAGTCTTTGAAAGCTAAAGAGCTTATGGCTCTGTCTCACAGAGAACTCAGTCCAGTGAGGCCATGTTTGAAAGCAAAGGCTGTGGATTTAAACGTGCAATGACCTATTTTCTCTGTCAGCATTTTAAAAGACTGAACGGTAGCTTCTCACTCTGTCAGCTCAATGTGAAAGCAACGCACTTCTTTGACCTTTACAATGATCATTTTCTGGTTGGTGGACCTTCTTCATAGCAACCGCTGTTTCTCAATTACATCCAGGAGTTCCTGTAGTTCCGGCAACTTTCATTACCCTCAAATCAAATACATACTTTTTATGGAATGAACAATAACAAGTATAGCTATTTTTGGTTGTTAGATAAATCTAAAGTCATATATAACCACTGTATTTCTTCTTTTGTCCTACTTAATAGGATAAGGATTAAAATGTTTATAATATACTAAAATAGAGAAAATAGATTTTAACAGCCCTTGCGGTGTTGATTAATATTTTTAATAATCAAATATGCAGATGTGCTCTTTGATGTTTAGAAATGATCCACATTCTGTTGTGTTTTTGACATGCTGGTGCTCAGGAGGCAGCATAAGTGAGCTGTGCTTCACTGCTGTTTAAAGAGAGCATTACTGCAACTGTGTAAATATCTACACTCTTATTTCAGCTCCACACTTTTTAAATAAACAGCGAGGAAAGGCAATGCAGATCTTGGTCTGATACTAAAGAGGAATCTCAAGGCTTTCCTGTCCACAATATTGTCAGTCTGCATCTATGCGCTGAGGGGAAGAAGGGTGTTTAGCCCCGTCAGCATAGAGGCCCTTGTCCTGTATCCTTCCCAAGGTGACTTCTCTGCTGTTGGCAGGCAGAGCCATGAACACAGCTCCCAAGACTCTCCCTCTCTCTTCTCTTTCTCTCCCTTCTTCTCCCACACACCCATCAGCGTTTAGATACCACCGGGTAAAACGCTTTCATACCTTTTTTTTTTTAACAAAGATGTCAAAGCATGTTTTTTTTTTCAATTTTTTTCTCTCACTTCCTCCTCCTCACATCATTTCCATAATTACAGGTAAGAAAAAAGCGTCATATTCATTACATTTCTTTTCAGTGCTTTGCGTCTTGTCTACAGTCAGATTTTGGTTATGGCTAAGTGCCAACACATGAGCACCTGACCTTTTCCTCTTTCAGTTCTCATAGTGGAGAACGTCCACCTACGCAGCAGCACACACACACACACACACCTCCCACACAAACTCTCTCTCACACACAAACACTCACACACATACACTGGCAGCAAAATTGTGCTTTGAGAGCAACTGTCTGTGAATCTGTGCAGGTTTGTGTTGGAGATTGCATCCTGGAAATGCAGACCTCTTCATTTTCTATTACCAACACTTTTTGGTGGAACATGGAGGTGTGTGACCACGATTGTGTGTAAATAGGCCATTATCCCATGTCTACAGTAGGTCATCTATTTCAGTCCAGGTTAATTCTCTACATGGGAGAAGGTGTGCTAATTTCCTCTCTCTGTCTGTCTGTCTCTCTCTCTGCATGTGTGTGTGTGCTAAATTGATTAAGAGGATTCGAGTCGCCGATGAACGTCAACACAAACTACGACCACCAGCACACACTTAGGTGCACATGAACTCTTACCCTACTTTAAGATTAGCTTTAGGCTGCTAATACACACAAACACATTTGTTGTCAGTTGAGAGAACAGCATAATGCCCCAAAGTATATCCCCAGAGGATGCACCATTATTCCCACCATATTTGTTTGCCTAACCCCACCCCTTCACCTAACTTTAACCAAAAAGTCTTTATTTTCAGATTTGTCTAATCCTTAATAAGGCTAGAGTTCCCCTGATGTCTGAACAACATTTTTTGCATTTTACTTTTACACTTGTTCATTAGGCAGATTATTTCACTCCAATCACTGGACAAACGTAAATATAATCCAAGGCACATCAGATCAGGGTGAAGTCACACTGATGCCACTAACAGTTGAGATGTGTTTACATGTGAAGGACTTGGACTAAGCATCCATGTAAGGTATAATTTGCTAAAAGTAATCTTTCTGCATATTAGTGTTACATGTGATTATTCGTGAAAGCAACCACAGAGCTTTCAAACATGCTTTATTCCCACAGTTGCTAGCAAACAACATAAATTGCTTTCAACCTCATGATTTGATTCTCGTGTTTTATAATGAAAGAAACATGCCAAACATGTTAACAGCCCATTATTAGCACCACATCAGTCCAATATGCATGATAACAGCTTGCAAAGCATCTGCTTTGTTACTAGACGCCAGGCCTCCTACTGGATTGCATCTTGGACTTTTTGAATGAACTTTAAATAGTTTCTATGCGGATAAAAATAAGACTTCTCATCCCAGAATGAACTGTTGCTGACCCGTAATGTAATGCAGTTAGGGTAAGAGAATGTCAATTATTGTAGTCTTATTAAAACCATACATGACACACATCCTCAGGCAGCAACATCCTGACAACCAGCTTCTATACAGGAACTCCAACACTACTCAAAAACACACATGCATGAGAAAAAATAATGCTTTCGGTCTCCTCAGCGCATCCCTGAGCCAAATTGTGTGGAGATCCTAAAAGTTGTTCCAGATCCGAAGCGGTCTTACCTTTGTGACAGTCATGCAGAATCAGTGGGTGAGGAGCAGGCCGGTGTCCCCTTCAAGCAAAGAGCAATGCCGCAGGAGTGGCAAAGTGATGAGGAGGAGAGGAGGGCAGCTCTGCTGAATATGCACACAAGGAGAGGGAGGGAGAGAGACAGAGAGAGAGAGAGAGAGGAAAGAGGAGGGGACAGACAGGTTAGTGTGTCTGGCTCACTAAGTACGGAAGGGCTGATTGCTGCTGCAGTGAAGTAATGGCTGGCAGTCGACGTGTGGTTGGTTACTACAACAGGGAAGAGCTCCCTGCTAAGATACACCCCTCCCTCCTCCCTCCCCAGCTGCCCGCACGCACACACAAACACACACACATGCGGATGATGTGCTCAAAGCCTGACTGCACTACTCTCTCTCACTGTCTATCACAATATGATTAGTGATGGGCTAATACAGATTACTGATTATTAGCAGTGAGGCAAGGCTGCGGGAGGAGGCGGGAGCAGAGACCCCGGGATAGGAGAGGACTGCAGAAATAGAGACGGAGGGAGGGAGGGGAGTCAGATGCTGTGTCGCAGTCTGCTACTCAGGCATGGAGCCGGCTGCACGTCATCTGCCATGTGCGTGTGTGTGCCTAAGTGTGTGAACGACACAGGAAATAATGAGGGGAGACAAGAGTCTGTTAGATATTTGCACCAAGTTCAGACTACACTGAAGGGATGTTAATTCTACATATAAAACCATAAAGGAGTCCTTGGCAGATACAAATGGACACACAGGTAAAAGTTGTAGAAGCTCCACCTTGGAGGACACCAACTAATCTAATATTCATGCATGCTATAACCTAATGGTGAACCGTGGCAGAACTTAGCTTTCAGTGGATATCGTCATCTGGTTTTGCCAAATTATGTTGTTGTAAATGAAAGCATTACAAACCAAGAAAAACATTTGATGAGGAACATAAGTGATCATCAGTCAGATTTGGCCCTAATGCTAACAACACCTCACTGCCTTATTACTCCAATTACTTTAACTTTGATTGATTTTCTCAAAGAAATTTGAGAGTCTATGACATCTTCACTTTGGAGTACGTTTCTTAGCATTTCTCACCCTGAGTGTCTCAGTGTAGTAGCACAAAGGCATCCACCCACATTCACAGAATAACAGATCTTTGTCATACTAACTGGCTGAATAGAGGGATGCTAGAGACAGGCCAAGATTCCAGCTCAGTTACCATGGCTTAGATTCCCGAATAGCTGAGTGAGAGTCTTCTCTAGTGGCTGCGAGCCACAACACAGTCTTTGTTTTGCCCATTTATGTGTAACTACTTGCGTTTATGTGCGTGCGTGTGTGTACTGTAAGTGTCTGTACATGCTGGAGTTAAGGTTACTGAGACAAAGAGAGTCCCGAGTGAACGCAGTTTTCTTTCTCAGTCTGTTTTTTATGTCACTCATATATCTGCGTCACTTTGCTCCTAATTCTCAGAGTTTTAGGAGTGTCATCTATGGCCCCACTCTCAGCATTTCCTGTCTGGAACAATAGTATTTCCTGTGTCTGTTTGCATACTTTGGGTGGAGGAGAGGGTCTTTCAAATATAGAAGAAAATATCTGGGGGATGGGAGTTGAAATCAGCATGATTTTAAACATGATGATTTTATTTATATCAGGATTTACTCAGTTTATGATCACACATCATAACTAATTAGCATTTCTGAGATAAATGATGAAATTTGAGAAAATTTGGGATTTTAGCCCATGGTCATTTCTGTAACACAGTGCGAAACTTGCATCTCTTGCCACTTCTTAATTCAGGCTTTTGGAGGTAAGTAAATTTTCCACTTTACACCATATAAAATGTGTGGGAGGAAAAGACATCATCCACAGGGTGGAGGTGGCAAATCCTGTGACCATTAAATCTGAAGGTGCCACTGTGGCTCATATGTTCCACCATATGTCTACATGCTTCTACTCAAAGAAACAGAAGTGGAAAGAACTTGTCTTCATTAACGGTGACAGCTAACATGCACGGATGTGAACAACATTAGGTTTGAAAAATGCAATAATAAACAACAGCAGTCAGTTGATCTGGCCTAGCTATGCTCTCCAAAGAGGAAGAGGATGTATTTTACCAGGTCTGTTATGCATTAGGAGCTTAATTTCCTTATTGTTTAGCAGTCTAACCCTCTGAAGGCTTTTCGAGGAATTCCATATTTGATGTTTTGCTTCCACCTTGTGGTGAAACAATATCATTACCTCCAGGTAATAGTCTGGTCCTACTAAACATGGCATTTGTTTTAAGTTTTCATCAACTTTACACAGAGGCTTTAAGGGTCTTTATCAGTGGATGATTTTCAAATAAATTTCTCGCTTTATAAGCAGTGGAAGTGTACTGGATATAAGCATTGCTATTATCATTCCTTCTGTTTTTAATAGGAAACCGGGAAAGCCTTGCTTACATATGCAGTAGCTTCTCCAGCAAAAATACCTTTTACTTGTGCCATGGAAACTATTCAAATTTAATCATATTAACAGAAGTGGTGCATTTAGGCCTACAAGTTTAACACCACGTTTCTAAGCTAACAGTTAATGTTAGCTTAGCTTAAACCTTGAAGCTTCATAGCTCATAGAGGGTATACATGATATACTGGTGGTGAGGACAAAAAGTGTAGAAGTGTAAGTAGTTATGGAGGTTATACAGTGATGTTTTTGGTTGGGATGTTTAAGGAAGTGATAACTGGTTAACTGAGTTAAATATGCATGTGGCTTTCTCTTTCTCTCTTTAGCTGAGCATCATCTAGTTTCAAACCTCAAAAAGGATAATAAATAATGTGTCAAAATAAATAAATAAAAAAGCACAAGCTAATGTTGACGAATGTTTTCTTTTATCAGTAGTAGGCCTTTTACATGTAATGTGCAGAAGCTACTACTTACTTCAATGTTAGCTAAAACATTACCCATAGGTTTGCCTCAAATTGCATCTATTAGCAGGAAGGATCAAAAACCAAAGTATTAAGATATTGAAATATAATAAAACAGGATTTTGCTAATAGGGTTATTTCTCTTTTTTAATTGATTAAATAACCTGGTTTCCTAATAAATTATTTTTGCACATTTTTAAGTTAAATGACCAAAAGTTATAGTATTTGAAATTGCATATCAAAACATTGTGGACTTGAAAAAAGCATTTTTAAAGACTTTTTAAACTATCTATTTTCTATCATTCTGCTTTTGAGTTGGTAAAAGCTTTTGAGCTTTCCAAGGAGGATGAACCTCACAAATTCTGCATTTTTGACAGTATTTGGCAGCAATTAGCTCTCTTGTTAGATTAATTGAAGCCTAAACCTCTGCGTGCAGACCTCAGACTGTGTTGGTACGCGATTGTCATTTGCTGTTGACGCACATCTGTGCTCAGAGTAAAACATGATTGGCCTTCACTGTAATTGAAGCGTATAGCAGGATTATTTGGTAGCCATTATTTAATCTACTCAGCAGATTATTGTTACAAAACACAATAATATGATGTAACCAACTTCTGTGCCGCTGGTTCAAGCTAATAATAGACTCATCCATCACAGAAAATATTAAGGAGTGTGTAAACCACAAGAAAGGACCACTGTTCTTAAGGTCTCAGCTGACTCACTGTTCAGAAACCACGCTGTATTAACAGTTAATGGGACGACTAATCTTGCCAATGCAAGCAGACTAAAATTGCAGTGAAAAACTATTTCATGCTTGATGTGCAGCTGATACAGTTTCTCCCATATCAGAAACTAACTTGTACCATTAGCAGCCAATAGTTTCTCTTGTTCTGGTATATTTCTCAAAGTATTTGAGAAGCACTGAAGAAGCATTTCCCAGAACAGTTCAAATGAGCATCCACACACTGCAGGTTAACAGGTAAACTGTACCTCCGACATGATGTAAAATCAAGCGTTTTATTAATATACCATCAGAATGACAGTTCATGCGAGAAGTGTTGTCTTCAAATGTTTCTCATTGACGAATAAATTCCTGCTGTATTATACCAGAAAACTATTTTGACTATTTCTGAAAAAAATAACTGTCTTACTGAAGACTGTTCAGAAGCTGATTACAAGAGCAAAACGTTTTACACAATTTGTAAAGAAAAACAAAAGACAACTTAGATTTACGTGTGATGACAGGGTCACAAAACACCAAATCTACACAAAACTGCACAAACAAACACGTAGCCTGTAAAAACCAGAAACATTGTCCTACTGTGTGCAATAGCCCGCTTTAGTAACAAAAGAAAGGCTTGCAATCTGCAGTCTTCTTCTGTTCCCTTCTGCTGTCATGCCATTACATTTATTGCAGCAAACAGAGATATCATATTTTGTAACTGACAATCATATGCTTTCTAGCTCCATTCAGAAAATAACCCCTGAACAGGATTCAATAATAGAGTGTTATAGTGTTATGGAGTTTTAGAATTATGATGGAAGAAACTCAGATGAACCCCAGACCGTTCACTGATAACATTGCTATTATGGGAGCTGACATGTATTATATTCACACAATGCTGGTTTGGAACATCTTCAGTGGCTTGTGGTATGAATTTTCAGCTCTCTCCTATCATGGCCAGACTGACACTAGCCTCAACCATCACAAAAATGAAACAAATACACTCCACATTCGCACACTTACAGCAAAGTTTCCTCATCCCTATGGTAACGCAGGTCACACTGAAAGGGACATATATCATAATTGCTATAATGTGTGTAGAGATCAGCAACGTTTTACCTGCACCTACTAAATCACCTTCACTGTCACAGTTTATCTGAGATGGAACGTAATTAATTTACTGTCACCTGATTTCTCTTGCACTTGATCTGTCGTAGATGCTTTGCTGGCCAGCTGGCAGCAGAGGGTGAGAGAGAGATAAGAATGATGCAGATAAAGAGAGTGATATACAAAAAAGGTAAGTGGCTAGGCTTTTACCCAAACGTAGATAATATGGCTAGCACTGAAAATGAATGAACTGACAATGTGGCCAACTTTTAATTTAAAATTGTGAGAAATTCCCTTCATTGCATTACATTGCATTTTCTGTCTTCGTTTGTACCATGAGTGAGCCCCCTCTTCGGTTCCTAGCCCGCTCCATGATTCCCCCCTCACAGAAATTGTTGCTCTAGTGGAACATTTAATCCACAGAAGCTCCGATTTCGGCTTCCCCAGTGCGCAGCACAGTGTTCCAGTCAGCCGCAGTCTGCTCACAAACCACTTCCTCCATCTGAGGAAAGTGCAGAAGAAGAAGAAGGCGAGTAGGATTGTGAGGATCTGGAAAAGAAGTGTTTCCCTGTTTCTGCCACTTGCATCTTTACACTGCTTCCTTGAAAGGGAGAAAGAAAGAGAGAGAGAGCTGATGCTGCAAGATGAGAAATCCTTGTTTCCGTAATTTCAGTTGTAAGCAACATCAGCTAGTGTATGATAGATGCACAGCTGTTTCAACTCTCAGACTGTTGCGTGTTGGTAACTAATTTCATCAGAAGTTATATATTGCACCATTCTGCTGTCTTAAAGACTCTTATAGAGAAGTAATACTTAAAATCATCTCTTTATATTACTTTAAAAACTTCTAATTCATGTATAGATTAGTACATTTGTTTTGGCTTTTGTTACTTATATTAAACTAACAAGAAGACTTTACACAGCTGTCAAAGAATATGTGCATGCCAATTGTAAAATTAAAAAAACAAAACCAAAAAAAAAAATGGCCCAATTCTTATTTTTCTCTAATCCACACAGGGTCAAAATACATATGCTTAATAGACTTTGGTCTATTAACTTCTTGTCAGTGAAAATGGTTTATTACATCTATTTGTCTTTACAAACATACAAAGGATTTCTTTGACATTGGACTGATTGATAATCAGAAGTCCAAGGAACTCAGGAAGATCTAAGAAGGAGAATTGTAGATTTACACAAACTGTGAAAGTCTTTGGAGCCATTTCTAAACAACTCAAGATTCCAAGATCATCAGTTCAAAAAACTGTATGTAAGTAGAAGTTATTCAAATGTGCCACCACTTCACCAAGATCTAGAAGTAAGTAAGTAAGTAAAATTTTATTTGTATAGTACCTTTCAAGATAAAAATCACAAAGTGCTTCACAGAAAAGCTGAAACATAAAAACAGAAATCAACCAAAAGTAAGTTTAAAGACATGAGTTTTTAGCTGTTTTTTAAATGAAACTACTGAGTCCACAGATCTCCGGCTCAAAGGAAGGGAGTTCCAGAGTCTGGGGGCCTTTTGTTTTCAGCTTCGTATGTTGGACGACCAGCAAGCCCTGATCACATGACCTCAGGGACCTGCTGGGGATGTGCTGTTGTACAGGGATGTACTGTACTGTTGTAGAAGATCCAACCTGTCACCCTCAGATGAAAGGAAATTGGTTAGGATGTTCAGGAACAACCACTGTAACCAACAAGGGAACTTCTGAAACCCCAGGGTCGCTGTCCTCAGTGAAGCAAGTCTTACATCGCTTTGGCCTGAAAGGGTGCCGATCAAGAACAAAGCCCATGCTCCAAAACCAACACCTTGTCGCTCAGTTGAAATTTACAGCGACCTGCGCCAAATGCCAAGTTTTATGATAAGACGAGAGAATTATTGAACTTTGTGGCTATAATGACAAGAGATATGTTTGGCGGAGTAAAGGTAAGGCTTTCAAACCTAAGAACACTGAACCAGCTGTCAAGCATAGTGGTGCTAGTGCCATGCGCTGGGGCCGGTTAGCTGCCAGTGGTACTGGTACACTGCACAAACTAGATGGAGTAATGAAGAGGAACTAGCTCCAAATTCTTCAACTTCACATCTAATCAACAGCTTGACAACTTGGGCGTTCAAACAGTACAATGATCCAGAGACGCATCAAAACATTAACCTTCTGGAATGGTGTTCCCAAAACTTTGACTTCAACCCTATTGAAAATTTGTAGGTTATGTTTGAAACCCAGGTCCTTGGCAGGAAACCAACCAATTAAAATGAACTTAAAATGCCAACTCTACCAAGAACAGTGGTCAAATATTCAGCTAGAATTATGCCCGAAGCTTGCTGATGGCTACTGTAAGTGTCTGACCAGTCTGCAGTCTGCTAAGCGACATTTTACCGAATATTAGTGGATTGTACGTATACTTCTGACTCTGTGTGAATTAGAAAAAAATGCAAAATAAATTCAAACTTGTAGATTTAATTATTGCTTTTTTAAAGTCATTAAAGGTCTATGCTGAACAATCATTCCACTCTGGAAAAAGAAAAGTTCAAAGAAATCATTAAAAGCCCCAAATTACTATGGCATCCATTCCCATGATCAGTGCATGCAAACCTCTGACCACAACTGTAAATGTGACAATAAGCATACCTCACAGACATGCTGCAGCTCTAGATTTCAGTGTAGGAAATCTTAAAGATGAAGCCTTTATTTTCTAGCTTCTCCAAAAGCCTCTTCTGACCTTACTCCTTATCTCCTCAAGTTGCAATTAAGAAACTGAAGGCCCCTCATGATAGCTGATTGGGAAATAGTTCCACGTCATGGGAGGAATGAGGACAAAACTAAGCTTTAGTTAGCATAACGATTACTGTAGGGGTCTGTGTGAGGATGAAGTGGGATGAGTGAAGAAATGTAAAGAAGAAAAATAGGGATAAGGAAGCAGGCATGAAAATAAAAACCTGTGAAGACTGAAGCAAGCATGAGTTAGATTCAGTTCATTTCATCTCATTTTATGTAGCGCCAATTAACAGCAGCTGCCTTAAAGCACTTTCTAGTGTAAGGTAAAGACCCTACAATATTAGAGAGAAATATGATACACGCACACAGTCCAGTTTTCTCACCACTGTGTGCCGATATGAGCAGCTGATGCATAACTCAGCCATGATTAGACATTTCCACCGTTTATTCACTCAACACATGAATCACTCCATTCTCTCCTACTCTTGAAATTACTTTCCACCAGTTTTTAATTCATCCAGGTCTCCTCTCCTGCTACATTTCACTCCGCTGAGCCTCTCATTTGCACTATTTTTTCACCTGCCGGTCATTGGGGCAGATTTACAGAGTCGTCTGGTGGGAAAAAAGCCCCTATTCACCTAGTCCTTCCCAGATCCTGATTAATTCCACTGTCAAAAAAAAGATGCTTCTGAACTATAATATTACATTGAAAAAAAATGCCTAACCTCTCTCCCTGCCTTCCTAAATAAGTTAACCCCATTGCTGATTTAGAGATAGGTCTATGAAGGTAAAATGATGAATCAATTGGGATGTTTTCAAGTGTGATATAGTTGTGATTTACAGTTTAGATTGTTCCCACATGGAAAAAGACCCAATCCGAGTAACCAAATGCATATACTGTATACATCTAGCCCCTATTTTTCTGTCTGTGTCATTTTGCATCTGTCTCCTCTCACATACACATTCACCACACACAGAGTCTGGAAAACAACACGCTCACATTAAGTTAGTGACAGCAGTATAAAGGCTTAACATGTGGTAGCACTTAAGCAGACCTTTCAAATCCAGTAGACATAAAATACGGAGAAAAAGACTGGAAACACCACACAACATATTATCAAATACAAATACAGCAGGCAGAAGAAATACCTTTCCCCCACTTTATCTGGTTCTGAAATAAATTTTCTTTCACTAATTGACATTAATAAGGCAAATAAAAGTAGGAATTGTTACTCTAGTTCACTAATTTTATTCTTACAATGGACAAAGGCTATATATTTTGTTCTCATAAAATTCAATAAGTAGGGATAAACACTTTCAAAATTTACAAGTCCCCACAGATCACTCAATGAACTGAGTGAAGTGAGTCAGTTTGGCAGACATCATATATTTAAATATTCCTCTGGTCTGCTCCGGCCCCACCGATGAATTTGAAATGTGCTTTATGCTCATTTGGTTTCCATTTGGTTCTACAATGGAGGAACCACACTCACACTTTTTCTGAGCTGTTTCTTTGTATCTTTGCAGTGCCATAAAGTTGCTTTTCAGTGATTGATTTTTTTATATATACACACACACACACACACACACACACACACACACACACACACACACTACAGTATTGGACACATCTTGTAAAAACAATAATTTAAAAAATGTATTTTTAGACAAAAACTTATTTTTAATAATAACCACAAATCAATAAGTCAGCAGTGGTGTAAATTAGCCTTTTGTGTGGTGGAAAAAACACATTACCATCGTTTATGAGAGAAAACATCTATCAAAAATGACCACATTCCCATTTAAATCTGCCTTTTTTTCTGTGCTCCATCCGTGTAAGGATACAAAATAATGGTTATAGTGTGTAGATATGGCCTTGTGTGGCCTTCATGCCGCAGACGAAGCAGCAGCAAAGACAGACAGACAGGCCTATAAGTCCAGTACTAAGCCTGGTGCTCTTTCTTCAATTAGCGCAGCTCTCACCATTGCTTACACAGCTTATTGGCCAGCCTAAAGATTTCAGTCTTAGCACTACAGCTTATTATAAAAGCACTGGAATGCTATTGAACCTTCTACAGAAGCCTGTATTTCATCTGGTGTGTTGCCAAAAGTGAAAACTGAATATTGACTCATGCTTGAAGGTCAAAAACAGGGGTCACTTACAAAAATCTCAAAAATCTGCCAGACTCAGACCTACTGGGTGGTTCTTGAAGCACCAGGGGATGGATCTTTTTGTGATCTCTAAAACTTGGGCATTTACTACTGTTTTGTAAACTTTTTTTTCTTGTCTGCTGTTACATTGTTTATTTCTTGCAGAGTTGAAACCTATCTGCAAGGCATAAATTACATCCCAACCCTCCTCTTGATTGTGTTTGATTGAGCTGGTAATCAAAGTTGGAACGCATGCAAAGTCTGATTAGTGCCAGCCGCCTGGAACTGGTGGCATATTTCAACCGCATGGAACAAATGACAGTGCTGGTCAGTGTGGGCATTTGCCTTGATTCAATATGACAAAAAGCAAATTAGATGCAATTTACATACAAGCGAGTTATTGGATCATATTAGAAACATGTCAAAACCTTACTGAATAGTTGAATGCATTTTTATGTGCAGTTTTGTTTTTTCAGGTCATTTCAAATTTGAACCATTCAGACACCTGAAATATTCTTTGCTTGCTCTAAAATGACGAATGGGAAGTTGGTGTAAATGATTTTTAGAGTATGTTGGACAGCCTACCTCCAAACTGCTTTGTCTTTAGAGGAAATATAGACCTCTCTTAAAGCAAAGAAGACAATGAATGACAAATCGATGTTTTAGATCATAGTGAGTTACAAACATGTTCATCAAAATTTGGAAAAAGATGAAAAACTTAATAATTCAGGCAGTGTAGTGTCACCAAAATCATTTAATTACTTTAATAACTTCGCTGACACACATCTATTCTATGAAACATAAAAGCAAAATATTCTATAGCAGTTAGGCTGGGAAAGAATCCTGGGATCTCTATGTCACAGTGTGGTGGCCGTAAAGACTGTTGTAGAGCAGCGGTCCCCAACCCCCGGGCCACGGACTGGTACCGGGCCGCAGGAGTTGAGGCTTCGGTGTGAAATTCATGGTTTTCAGGGGTTTTAGCGTGGTTTTTTTTTAGCGTTTTTATCGTTAACTTGGTTTCCCTGGGTCTTTCCCGTGTGTTATGAATAAATCTTCTTTTTCTTGGTACTGATACTGGTTTTATTTTGCTGTATTTATCTGCAACACATTAAAGGCTGGTCCGTGAAAATATTGTTGGACATAAACCAGTCTGTGGAGCAAAAAAGGTTGGGGACCACTGTTGTAGAGGACAACACAGCATACAAGAGATACAAATTATGAAGCAAAAGACGAGCTTTAAAGGTGAATTCCAAATCCGAAGAAAACCCAAAGTCCAAAAATCACAAAGGATAAAGGGCTGAAGATCATAAGGTAGCAAAACATGAAATATCCAAAAGACTAGTGCTACATGCAGATATCGAACTCTCACACTAAACCTGAAGAGAGAAAGGCAGCACAGATAGGAAGACATGGTGATACAGTGATGTGAAATAATTATTTGATCCCCCTGCTGAATTTGTAAGTTTGCTCATTTACAACGCAAGCTGGTACCTGTTATGAGTGGCTGTGTGCAGACAGGAATACGACCCAAGGTGCAGACTCCGGAGACAATCGTAACTCAAAACAGCTTTAATGTAAAACTCAAAATATAACTGGAAAAAATCAAAATAAACTTAAACCGGAGGACTGACAGAACACACAGCTAGGTAAATGGTAGATCACGACACAGACACAAAGAAACACAGGGCTCAAATACACAGAGGGAGCAATCAGGGAATGGGTAACAGGAGGGAAACACAGCTGGGGCAAATCAGGCCTAACGAGACAAGGGGAAGCAAAACCAGACACATTAACATCAGACATGGACTTTCAAAGTAAAACAGGAAACCCATAACACAGACTGAACAAAAGACACAGACTCACATGCAGGCACTACAACAGAGGGAACAGAGACGTGGGCCCAGGGCAGACACAAACACTGACTGGCCACGGGGATATAGCAACTAAGGATACACAGAGACGCGAACTAGACAAGGGGATACAGCTGACAGGGGAGACAGAGCAACTAGAGAAGACAGAGACATAAACCATAAGACAGAACTCAAAAAAAACCAAAGACTGGAAATAATAAATAATAAACTCAAAAACCTTGGGTCAACGACCCAGGCATCCTAACAGTACCAGCAAACTGGTAGTTTCACTTTAATGGTGCGAGACATCAGTGAAATATCTAGAAAAACACATTTAATAAAAGTCATAAATTGATTTGCCTGTAACTGAATAAAATAAGTATTTGATCGCCTACAAACCAGCCAGTATTCTGGCTTCCGCAGACTGGCTGTGCACCCATGTGGCAAACAGTCAGTTATAGATGTCATGATCTCAACTCATTATGTGGATAAAACACAGCTGTCCACAGAATTTCTTCCATTCCAACATTTCCACCTTCATGGCAAAATGAAAGAGAAGAAGCAAGAAACTTGGTGAGGACGTGGCAACTGTTGGTGCGATTGTTCAGAAGTGGATGAAATATTAAATGAGCTCATGGGGTGAGGGATCTTCATAAGAAAGGTGGTGGGTCAGTCCAAAGCTACATGGGAGGAGCTTGTTAATTATCTGAAGACAGTTGGGACCACAGTCACCAAGAACACCAGTATGCTTTAATGAATTGAAAGCTTGCACCACCCACAAGGTTCCTCTGCTCAAGAAGGCACGTGTACAGGCCTGTTCTAAGTTTCCACTTAACATTTAAATGATTCAGGGAAGACTTGGGAGAATGTGCTGTGGTCAGATGAAACCAAAGCTCTCCTGACCCCTGTCCTGTAAAGACCGGTGGGCCAAAATCCCTCCTGAGATGTGGGCAAACCTGGTGACCAATTACAAAAGACATCTATCATTGTGAAAGGGTTTTTCCACCAAGTACTAAGTCATGTTTTGCTTGGGGATCAAAACTCCATAAACACTTGAGAAGCACAAGAAACAGAAGTCAAATATTAAGCTGAAGCTCATCATAGTAGAAAAACAATGGGAACAGTTATGAAGAGCTGTGAAACTAATCATTGCTAAAAATAAATAAATAAATAAAAGCCTTCGGACCAAAGCATGAGATCATTCTGTTTCATCATGTGGCTGCTAATAGCGCATGTACATAGTCACATCTGTGTATTAGCAGCTGGTGTTAGGAACAAATGTTTGAAGCTGTGAGAAATAATATAACCACACTAATTAAATGAAAGGCCTCCATATTTTTCTGTGTTGAATACCAGGAACAAACTAATTTTCTAAATACACGTGTTTCTGGTTGGATTTCTCTGATCAGACGGGCCGAGAGGCTGATCAAAGCATTGTTCTAGAGACATCCAAAGGCATGTGGCCATCAATACAAAAGCAGCAGGAACAGTTTATAAAACTGCAGACATGTTTGTAACCTGAAGTCTTGAGGTACAGAATGGTCATAAAATGCATGGCTGTACAGGGAGTTCAAACATCCACGGGGAGCATAATTACCTGCGCCTGGCAGAGCAACAACACTCAGCACGCATGAACTCTGTGCGGCTCTGGACCCTGCTCCAGGAATCATGTTGTCCCTTTACAGTAAATCAGGGTTTGTTCAAAAAATGTAAAAGTCTGAGTTGGTATTTCCAGGTAAACATCTCATTTGCAGTTAGAATATCTGTGCTTAGATTGTATTTTTGTACTTAGCTCTTCTAGGTTGATGTTCCAGAGCTCCCGTCTCAGGATACTCTATATTTAATGTAACATGTCGGTTATAATAGGCAAGGCTGGGATGTATTTGTGTGTACTGAGCGTAATACATTTGATATACAGTAGTCCAGATACTAACTAGCATTATAACTAAAAGTAAATCTTTTTAAATTAACTTAATCCTTTTGGGTCCAGGATATAATTGGCAGTTGATTACCACTTTTGATTATTACCTTTATATTTCAGTATAGGCAGAGTCCTTTGTGCTGACAGGAAGGCAAAACTAACTTAAATAACCAGTGGTTACAAGCAAAGTATGCAGAAGAGCATCTGTGAACACACAATTTGTCAAACCTTTAAGCAGTTGGCTTATATCAGCAGAAAATCACCCTTGTCAGCTAAGAAAAGGCTAGAATTTGCATGGGCACACCGAAATCAGACAGTAGATGATTGAAAAAACGTTGCCTGTTTCTGCTTTGACACGTTGACTGTAGGGTCAAGATTTGGTGTAAACAATATGAGAGTGTACGCACCTTCTGATGGCTGCTTCCAGTGTCACAAAGCTCAAATCATCCCAAACTGGTTTGCTGCTTGTGATAATGACTTGACTGTACTCAAATGGCTCCACCAGAGCTCAAACCAGACCTGCCGCAAGTGTGTGATGCTATCATGTCAACATGTACCAGAATCTCTGACCAGTGTTTTCAGATTTGTGCCAAGAAGTAATAATAATGGATTGGATTTATATAGCGCTTTTCAAGGCACCCAAAGCGCTTTACAATGCCACTATTCATTCACTCACTGGTGGAGGCAAGCTACAATTGTAGCCACAGCTGCCCTGGGGCAGACTAACAGAAGCGAGGCTGCCATATCGCGCCATCAGCCCCTCACCAGTAGGCGGTAGGGTAAAGTGTCTTGCCCAAGGACACAACGACCAGGACAGAGAGCCCGGGGATCGAACCGGCAACCTTCCGGTTACAGATGCATGTCTCAACCCCCTGAGCCGCGGTCGCCAAACCCAATACTAGTAGATTGTACCCAATGAAATGTCTAGCGAGTTATAGTTTTATATATCAGTATCCCACTTATTCAAACATTAGGAATATTTTCATAGAGTGGAGAGAACCCCTGGGATTGGTTCAAGAAGCATGAAAACCAGATTAAGAACCCACCGTTTAGTTTTGATCTCTGTTTCAAATTAAATGCTTATAGCTGCCAAACCAAAATGGCAGCATTGTGCTCATACTGTTGACACAATACACAAAACAAAACTAAGAAAAACATGAATCTACAACACTGTGTATTTAGCCACTTAGTATTGCGTTTCAGGATGTAAATACATCAGTCTCAGTCACTCGTCAACAATTAAGGCATTCTGAAGGCAAAAGGTGGCCCAACCTGGTACTTATAAGGTGTACCTAATTAAGTGCCCACTGAGTCTGTATATAGAGAACTGCAAAACATGAACATATATGAGATGTTTAAGCCACTAAACTAAAACTAACTACTCGTGAATATATGACGTGGATATTGTTTGAGCCATTTAGATTCTTGTATCTCAGAGACTTTAGCTTATGTTTCTACCTGAATCAGGCACAATTTAATATAAGATAATGTTTTCTTTCTTTTTAAAAAAAATCTCTGGGTAAGCAATAAAATTGCACGTCAAAAATGTCTGCAGATTTTTTATAAACACAATGTATAGCACAACGTTTAACTGAATTATAGCCTTTTTACGGCAGACACCTTAAGCAATATCAAATTAAACTCTTCTTTAAAAAACACAAACATAGTTTGGGAAACAGAATCTGTCTTCTCATGAGCAAAGAAACTGCCAAGTGTGGTCAAATAATAAACAGAAGGTTCAGTCTCTCATTGGAACAGTAGCTGCCAGGGTGTAAAACAACAGAAAATAACATCACACATAGACTTTCCCCTTTGGAAACGCTATGCCACAAGATGTGTTGCATTAACCGTTAATGTGTTGTCATAAGGATTGCATTGAAAATTTCTGTGAGAAGGGCTTAACTTGGTGTTTGAGTGGTAGACCTGCAACAGATAATTGCACATAAGCTTCGTGAAACCTAATAATTACAAGCAGAAAATTGTAGACAGTCTGGTTTTCCATCGAGATCCAAGAGGAGAAAAAAAAAAGCCTGGTTCGATTTTTCCATCTGTGTCACAATGAACGTAAATCCTAACACAATGAAACAGGAGCGTGTGCTCTCTCATGAAGAAGACATGACGAAGGCAGAAATTTATGTTGAGCCACAAGACAGAATGACCTCAGTTTTGAGTTGCTTGATTGGGTATAGGAATGCGGTGACCCTAATAGATCTCTTATATGTCTGTCCTGGGAAGTAATACTACCAGAATGTGAATTGCATGAGAGAGAGTGAAAATTATATGCCTCCGACTACTGTATTGTATCCATATTAGGCCTCAAGACGGGGAAAAAAATTCTCACTTACGTACACTACAGCACACGCGTCCGTGCAAGTATTTTCATATGGGCTTTGTGTTTAAGCTGGGTGTTGAGAGACATGGCTTTGCCCTCAATCTGGACGTGTGAGCTTTGCAGTGTTCCATTTTCGTCCATCTTGTGGCGTGTGGCTTTAGTTTCCACATTAGTCTATTTCCCACTATTGCTACTGGCACAACTCAACCTGCACAAAGCTCCGCCAGAGATCTGGAAAAGTTAGCATGACTCACTCAAGCTCAGACAGTAACATTTACTTCTCTCATTCGTTGGATGTAGCTCTTTAATACGTTCATCTATAAAGGGATTTTCCATTGGTATTCGAGTAGTAATGAGATTGTATCAGTTACCTAATAATGGGAGTACACTGTCAAGCTTCTTACAAAAGTCAGGAGAGAACTTGATATGGATGAAAAAGCATTTCTATTATTCCTGTGATACACTAATCAAATTGTGATTTGGACCTCCTTGGTGGCCAAATCACAGAAATGCTGAGCAAGATCATGAGATGGAAACCGATGTATTTGCATCCCAGAACACAATATTAAGTGTCTAAAAACACAGTTTTGTAGATTCATCAATGTTTTTCTTAGTTTTGTTTATTGTATTGTGTCATGAGCACAATGGTGCCATTTTGGTTTTGGCAGCCACAAGCTTTTAATGTGAAACAGTGATCAAAACTAAACGGCAGATTCTTAATTCGGTTTTTGTGCTTTTGAACTGATCCTATTAGTTCACTTCTGTCTATGAAAATATTCATGATCTTTGAATTAGTGACCTCTTTTACCTTCAGAGCTGCTTTAATCCTTCATCGCTTGGATCCAACAAGGTGCTTAAATGATTCCTCAGGGATTTTGGTTCTTACTGACATGATAACATCACACAGCTGCTGCATAATTGTTGGCTGCCAGTCCAGATGTAAATCACCTGTTCCACTTCATCCCAAAGGTGCTCTACTGGATTGCGATCTGGTGGCTGGAGGCCATGTGACTGCAGAGAACTCGCTGTCATGTCCTAGAAACCATTTTGAGATCATCTGAGTTTTGTGACATGGTGCATTAACCTGCTGGAAGCAACCGTCAGAAGATGGGTACAAGGGACGGAGATGGCCAGCAACAATACTCAGGTCGACTGTGAGCCCAAAGTGTGCCAAGAAAATATCCCCCGCGCCATTACACCACCAGGATACAACGCAGGACGGATCCATGGATTCAGATGTTTACACCAAATTCTGACCCTACCACCCAAATGCCATAGTATAAGTCAAGACTCATCAAACTAGGTAATGTTTTTCCAATCTTCTGTTATGCAGCATTGATAAGCCAATATGAACTATGAATGTGTTGTGCGTTCAGAGAAGCTCATCTGCATACCTAGGCTATTATTAATTTGTTATTTGAGTCACTGTTGCCTCCCTATTAACTCAAAGTTTAACTCAGTTTAAACTTCAGCAGGTTGTGAATTTCTGATATGTGATTGACTGATGAAATATTTCCATGGACCACATGTACCTAACAAAGTATCTGGTAAGTTTATATAAAAACAGCCTAATATCGAGGTCTAGCGAACTCAAGCTTGAAAAATTCTCCAATTGAATAGCAGTGAGTGAGGAAACAAATGCTCCATGAAGTACACGGTTAGCGCATAGTTATTAACTTTTTGAGATTTGACGTTCATCAAGACTTGGGTCTGATTGGAGACATTGACAAAAGCTAGGAATTGTGCCTGTCTGTTTGTGCAAGGCTCTTGCACATGATGACAGCTTTCGTTCAGTTTAACACATCTTGAGAGACGTGACAGGAGTGATTAGGCAACAAAAATGAACAATGCCAGTACAAAACATTTAGTCAGGTGCGAGCCCAGTTAAGCTACCCCCAAACTGACAGAAACTCAGCATGCAAATCTGTGTTTCTGAGTTGCCGTTCTCAAAGATGCCACAGTGCACATAATGATATGTGGGATTCATTATATCTTTCCCAGTACTGAGCTTTGGGAGGATGGTTTTTGAAACCCTACATCTTAAACCAGTTTACATCCAGGATAAACTGTTTATTCTAAATGTCATCTCTAGAAAACATCCACAGCACATATGTGGAGCAAAAAAAGTAAATATTTTTACATTTTAACACATACATGCACACACACACGTGCGCACACATGCACACACACACAGCATGCATGTGCATAAGATAGATCCTTGCAATGTATATTTACTCACACCACAGTATGGCCTTGGTTAAATGTGAAGTACACACATCATTTTCCTACAAATCATCTTAAGCCACAGGTTTCAAGACACTTTGGACAATATAGCCTCAAATCTGTTTTGAAGCAGGTTGCTAACATTTGACCTGATCACACTTCCTGAGCATAACGAGAAATCGAACACATACGTCATGCATTGAGTTGAATGCTTTACAGTTGAAATTGTTGGTAATAAAATTTAGAATTTCACATCCATTATCAAACATTTTGATGAAGGTTTATCAAAATTTGGCAAATAAGAAAATGACAGTAAGATGTTGTCTTTTGTCTGAAAAGTGTCTGTGTCAATATGACACCATTTAAAAATGTAAAGATATAGACTTTAGGTTATTTTAATTAACATCTCCATTTTAATGTTGTGAAAAGTACCAAGTGACTTGAATTACCTATAGTTTGCAGTACAGCAATCTTATATTGAGCATCAGCGTTAGTGCTGAAAATATTTAAGCTCTGCAGGACGCACAGATTTGTGTTTTTTATCAAATCAAATCAAATCAAATCACTTTTATTGTCACATCACATGTGCAGGTACATTGGTACAGCACATGTGAGTGAAATTCTTGTGTGCGAGCTTCACAAGCAACAGAGTTGTGCAAAATACAAGAATGGCTACATCTGAAACTAATAAATATATGTACAATATATAATAGTATATGCATTTCTGGATGTGTATACTAAATATTTTTCTACGTGTGTGTGTGTGTGTGTGTGTGTGTGTGCACATATTTTACAAATTAAATAGAGTAAACAATAAATAAAATATATAAAAATATACAGAGTTGAATATGTGCAAAACAGTGGCGTTACTGTACAGTATGGAGTGCATAATGTTAAAGTTCCAGTAGTGAAGCTGAGGTGTCTATGACGTGTTCAGCAGTCTGATGGCCTGATGGAAAAAGCTGTCTCTCAGTCTGCTGGTACAGGACCGGATGCTGCAGAACCTCCTTCCTGACGGAAGCAGTCTGAACAGTTTATGGCTGGGGTGACTGGAGTCCTTGATGATCCTCCTCGCTTTCCTCAGGCACCGCTTCCTGTAGATGTCTTGGAGGGAGGGAAGCTCACCTCCAATTATCCGTTCAGAGCACCGCACTACTCGCCGGAGAGCTTTGCAGTTGTAGGCGGTGCTGTTGCCATACCAGGTGGTGATGCATCCAGTGAGGATGCTCTCAATGGCACACAGCAAATCCAGCATGTCCAAATTAACACTGTCGGATTTGATTTCAACACTATTAAAGTGTCTATATGGGTCCACACCAGAGAGTGTTAATTTAACTCTTTTTGGAGAGTTGGTACGTTAACTCTGATTTAGTGTTAAACACCAAATCTGTCTGGAGTTGATAATTTAACACTTGGTGTTAAGAGTTTATATATTAACTCTCAAAGAGTATTTTAGTTTAACTACGTAAGAGTTATCTTCTAATTCATTCTAAAAAGCGGGAATTTTACTGTTCTGAACTTCTAGAAATTTCTTTTGGAAATAAACATTTACTAAAAAGACGCAATGGTTTTTGAAAAACATTTATTCAGAACTGTGCACCACAATTTCAAAACATTTTCTGAAAGATGTAACAGTATACATATTCTCACTTTCATTAGAATTTTGTTTATCAAAAGGTCTGACATGGTAAATGCAAATAACAGCATTCTCATCACTTATTTCTTCAATACAATATGCATGTCCTTCATTCATCCCTTTGTGGAACTTCAACGCACTTCTGCTCTCCCCCATATTCCATCTTCACAAGCATATCCTGTGTGGAGATTGAATAAAAATTAGTTGACACTAATTAATGGCACAAATAATCCAGTAAACAATTGCAGCACAGTAAAAAAAAAAAAAAGGAATCCTCTTTGAGCCATTACTTGTGTAAAGTATTTTCCCAAAAGACAAGGACACAGGCAACAGGTAATACTGAACTAAATGTAAAACCTCAACCTTTTTAATTTTTACCTAAACCGTGTGCACAAAACTCTGGAGGGATCTATGCTAACGTAGAATCCAGTCAGGACGTCAGCTACTGCTGTTTGCTCGTTTTTTTTTTATGGGCGATCGTTTTCAGGCTTCAAGTAGCACCATTATACCAACATTTCACATTCTAGACATTGTTTTAGGTGTATTTGACCAAAAGTTTGACTGAAAATTCACATGCAAGCTTTTTTCAAGGCTGTGGTATTTGCCCGCAAACAATACCTTTCAGCTAGCTAAAACAGAATATTATGCTATCACCGAGCAACATGGCTAATGCCTTTCACACAGCTTTGTCTCAACTCCAAAGAGCCACAGAAGTAAAAGCTCATGATAATAATTGAAACAATCTTTGAAAAAATGACTTACCAAGCATGGCAAACAACTCAAATATGTAGAGCAAAATGTTCTGAAACGGCTTCACTTCAGCTTCGATTGGAGCCGTGCTGGGGGCGGAGTCTGTGAATTTACTCTATTGGTGTCATAGCCCCTGTAGGAGTTCAGAGTTAAGAGGTCAAGAGTTAATGTTTCCATTGTAACACCTCCAGATTTGACATAGAAACACTCATTTTTAACACTCGATTTTAACTACTATCATTTTACACCTCAGAGTTACATTAAAAGAATGTGACTCTGTTTAGAGTAAAATTAACTCTACTTTTGCAAGGAGACTATTAACACCAAAAAATTTAACACTTTTGAATTTGCTGTGCACAGTGATAGAAGGTCCTGAGGATGCGGGGGCTCATGCCGAATCTTTTCAGTCTCCTGAGAAAGAAGAGGCGCTGCTGCGCCTTCTTCACTGTTTTGTTTGTGTGTACTGACCACGTAAGATCCTCAGCCAGGTGTACACCAAGGAACCGGAAGCTGCTCACTCTCTCCACAGCAGCGCCGTTGATGGTGATGGGGGTGTGTACTTCTCTGCACCTCCGGAGGTCCACTATCAACTCCTTTGTCTTTGCGACGTTGAGGGTGAGATGGTTGTCTTGACACCAGTGGGTCAGGGCGCTGACCTCCTCCCTGTAAGCTGTCTCATCACTGTTGGTGATAAGACCCACCACTGTAGTGTCGTCCGCAAACTTCACAATGATGTTGGAGTTGTTGGTGGCTGTGCAGTCGTAGGTGTAGAGTGAGTACAGGAGAGGGCTCAGTACACATCCCTGTGGAGCACCAGTGTTCAGTGTGATGGGGGATGAGGTGATGCTGCCCAGTCTGACCACTTGGCGTCTGTCAGACAGGAAGCTAAGGATCCAGCTGCAGAGGGAGCTGCTCAGTCCTAGATCCTGCAGTTTCCTGTCCAGCTTCGAGGGAACGATGGTATTGAATGCTGAGCTGTAATCTACAAACAGCATTCTCACATACGTGTCTCTCTTCTCCAGGTGTGACAGGGCAGTATGTAGTGTCAGGGCTATGGCATCATCAGTGGACCTGTTGTGACGGTATGCGAACTGTAGAGGGTCCAGTGAGTCGGGTAGTGCAGAGCAGATGAAGTCCCTGACCAGCTTCTCGAAGCATTTGCTTACGATGGGGGTCAGGGCTACAGGTCGCCAGTCGTTCAATGAGGAGATGGTGGAGGATTTGGGTACAGGGACGATGGTGGCCATTTTGAAGCAGGCTGGGACTACAGACAGAGAGAGGGAAAGGTTGAAGATGTGCGTGAACACTCCAGCCAGCTGAGCCGCGCATGACTTGAGGACGCGGCCGGGAATCCCGTCCGGACCAGTAGATTTGCGTGCGTTCACCTTCCTGAAGCACCTCCGCACATCCTCCTCAGACACAGTGTGCGCACTGACGTCATCCGCGGTGCGCACACTGTCCGGTCTCATGGTGTTCGCTGTGTCGAATCTAGCGTAGAATACGTTTAGATCCTCACACAGAGAGGCCGTGGTCTGCGGTGTGCTGGGTTTCCCTCTAAAGTCTGTGATCGTGTTTAGTCCCTGCCACATACTCCGAGGGTTGTCAAACTGTTGCTCCACCCTGTCCCTGTACTCACGTTTGGCTGCTTTGATCGTCTTCCGGAGTTGGTAATGTGCGTGTTTGTAGTCCGATGTGTTCGCGGAGGCAAAGGCGGTGCTCCGTGCCGCCAGTGCCGCGCGAACATCTCCGTTAATCCAGGGTTTTTTCTATGGGGTCTGTTGAAACAGAGACCTCCTTTATTCAGTCATTACTAGATTGGATATCCAGAAAATGAATGTCTTGTTTCTATAGCAGCTTTTCCCTTTGACCACAACTCTGCAACATCATTTAATGTTTAACAGATCAATACAAAAAAGCTACAGATCCACATTTAATGGCTTCAATAGAAAATGAATATTAAAATGATTAATAATTTGTTTGAATGAAAATAGGATGCATTTGTTAAAAAATGTTTCAATATAACTCTTTACTGCCATTTATTCAGGGTGAAAAATAAACAAGTGTAAATACCTTCAAATTGCCTTTAATGTACACATGTTGAATCTATTCTTCATTTAATTAAAAGTAAATAATTACGTGTGAAAAGTGTTGAGTCTTGTTTGGTTCCTGTATGCTACACCACATATTATTTGGCAGAGTGGCTCTTCCGAAACATTTTTCCAGGTTAATGGTTTATCCAGGGCTACTCGCTGGATCTGTGCAGTGATCTCTCCCTGCTGTCCCTGTAGCCGATGATCTGGCCCGAAAACCAGCTGCTGGAGCAGCAACATGTTTAAAAAAAGGTCCTTAGAGGAGTTTGAGTGTGGGCTGTATTGCATTCATTGTTTTATCTTGCTCCTGACTTACTTGGCCATGATTTATGGAAAGTAACATCCCTGTGGACAGTAACTCTCAGTACATACAGGTGATTGTTTCAAGAGTGATTTCCAAGAAATGCCTCAGGCCTCAACAGCTTCTGAGAACAACATAAAGAACTTCCGCTGTCGCTAGTGGGCCGAAGTTCACGCCCAAATCTGAGAATCTGAACATGTTTCGTTTTTTTGATTCACTTAAACACTCACTTGCATTGTCTTCTTCCATCAGATCTCATGTACTTTGGAAAATCCATCCGCTGAGACAGAGAGACAGAAATAAAAAAGAAGCCAAGGAGTTAGATATGGGTTTTTTTAGTGCTGTCAGCGTTAATCTGGTTAAAATGACGGTAACGCCATAACCGCATTAACGCGGCAAATCTCCCTTAGCGAGTTAGCGCGGATCGCCCTGTCAGTGGGGCTGGATGACGCTAACGCATTACTGACCTAACCGCGCTGACACCGTGCAGCTCCAACCAGATTAACGCTGACAGCACTAGTTTTTGTGTTTTTGTTTTCACAATAAGACTCACTGGGTCTTTAAGTTGTTGGGTTGTTGAACTTACTATGGGTGATGACACCTATTGTAAGTTAAGATGCTGGGAAGATTATGTTGACTTTAACTGACTTGATTGGGTGTTTTTTCTGCCACCCTGTGGTCAAACATCTGTTAATGCGGCTTTAAAGTGCTGCCAGTCAAAACTGTAATGTCCAAATCTGTCAAAAATCCCTCTCCGGCGTTTTTCTGGTCAGTAATGAAAAACAAAAACAGAAATCATATTTGAAGATGTTTGTGGGAACAGTCATAAAGAAAAATCTCTCTCAATCAACTCTGACCTTGGCCGCTGAACTAATACTTAACTGAACCGCTGACGTCACAGACAGAATCAGTTGAAAGAAGGCCCCAGAAGCCAACCTTGGAGGTCTCGAATTTGACAACATTATGATAGGTGATACATGCTGGGTATCCGCACGAGGCATGCACCCAACCTGAACATTGAGAATGGTTGGCTCTTTAAGTCTGGTCCCATAGGACTTGTTCCATTATAGCCTGAGGAGCTAGCCATATATCACACACAAGCAGATAATCCAGGGGTGATTGAGGTAATTGCTTGCAGTTGTGGTGGGGTGCCCTGAAAAGCTGAGGTAAGTGCAGCTTCTGTTCAATATTGATTTCAGGCTGCACTTCACAGCAGGACTCTGTGTGGCATATATGGTAAAAAGAATAGGATTTTCAAACCAAATTTTTCACACTCTGTTAAGTTCACATCTGCTCCTCCTAACCCTAACACTCCCCTACAGACAGGGAGTTAAAAATCCTCATGGCAGCTTTGGTAAGCAGTAAAACATGCTCGCAACCCCCTGGACTTGAAACACTGACAAAATAAGTCCAAGTCCTTAAACGCCACTGGCACACAGCCTCCATTCAGAGCACCAATAATTGCAGGTTCCTCTCTCTATCATTTGTCTTACAAGCTGACAGTGGGAGATTCTTGAGCTGTGAGTTTTACCCACGATACTGAATAAAACAATTCATGTTATGAAACTTTTTATGTTTAGCTTTTTTTTATGTTACATTGACTGCCAAACCTCTGTACAATTTTAATTTTACCACCAATATGGAAAATCATTTCTATGATGGAGGAGGAATTTGTACTTTTATTTTGGTAGTCTGCATGAAGAATTTACTGCATGCTCACAACGTAAGCTGCTGTAACCCGTTTGTCCTTTAAAACAGTACAATCCCAGCAGGAAGCACAATCGCATGTCAGTGTAGGTTTGAGTGAAAGTCCACACCATCAAATCCAGACATGTGGACTATGTGGACCATGGAATATCACTTACCTTCACTCACCTAGTCTTGGTGTAATTTTAAGATGTATATCAGCAATGCTATGCGGACACACATCCACACAGGCAGTGCCACAGTAGGCAAGGGCTTAATTTCCTGACTTCAAAGAAGCAAGGCAGCCAGCAGCCTACTGAAAAGAAGTGATGAAGGAGGAATGAGTCCAATGAGCTTTTAAGCACCCTTAATGAAAGCAAGTCTTGATTCTTTTTTATTTTTTAAAGCTTTGGTTAAAGCGGTTTTGAGTGCAACTCGCTGGCTTGATTTGTGTGAACTGTGGCTGCTCTGTGTTGAAAAGGAAAGGGACTGTGATTGCAAACTAAGAGGAGGTGTCTGTTAGAATCATAGATGTGCGTTTCCCAGATTTTTAAATAGACAGCAGCTCACAGGATACGTGTCGAATCTAGAAATATAAACAAGTCAGCTTGGATTAATTCCATGGTGAGTTTGTCCAGGATTTCACAGTCTCACATGGACCATTTGACTTTTGAAGATAGTGCATGCGTTGTGCTGGAAAGATATGCAGAACAGCTGTTGCCTTTGCTAAGAGTTTTATTTTACTTTTTTTTATTTATATGTTACTCTTGGTAAAACTGTTATTCTGTAAGTGTAAATTCTAACACGTGTTAGTTAACTTTATGCAATGAAGTGAAACATTTTTATTCTTTGTACCCACACACAGTGGCCAACTTGGTCGCCTTCAAGTTGTTGGTGGTGAGGCCAAAAGCAGTAACCATGGACCACAGCTCCAACAGCATTAAGACCAGATGGTCTGCTAACCTTTTATCTAATGCACCACAGGATATTGTTCACTAGTAGGGCAAGAATTGAAGCGGGAGACAATCAGCTTGTTAATGGTAGTAAAAGAGAGCCTAGCCCAAAATTAGTTGTTGATCCAAGTTCCTAACCTGATCTATAGCTGCTATTAAAAAAAGTAAAAGTAACATTTTCTTTATATAGCACCTTCCAGGATAAAAATCACAAAGTGCTTCAAAGAAGCTAAAACATAAAATAAAAATCAACCAAAAGCAAAAGATGAGTTTTTAGTCGATTCTGAGTTTAATAGGGAGCCAGTGCAGCTGAATCAGCAGGGGTGTGACATGGGAGTACTTGGAGGACTTGGTCAAAAGCTTTGCAGCAGCGTTCTGAACAAATTGCAGCTTGCTAGCTGCATTTAGTGAGAGGAAAAATTACACTGTGGATATAAGGAGCAAATATGAGCTTCCTCCAAAGGACATCTGGTCCCACAAACAGCTCAGAGTAGAGCTGGCTCCTTTTGGGTTTCTGGGCACCTGTCTAGAAAGCCTCCTGGACACCCGCTAAATGAGGTGTTTTGAGCACTGAAGAAACCTCTTGCTGGATCAGATTTATTTTAACAAGTAAAATGTGTCTGTAGCAGCAACTTTATTGCCTAATTGCTCGCAATCTGAACTGACTGTGCTTTGACTACAAGCTCATGGCTAGGAGTTGGAAAGCTTCCACCTTGTCAATCCAGGAGCCTCAAAAGGTAACACTTGGGAAAGTTTGCTAGCAACACTACTTAGATATGTTTAAGAAAATAAAATCTTTGGGTTTGGGTTATAATAAAATCTCTCCTCTATTTTCTGGGTCACCAGGGTCATGTGCACTGTTCCACTTTATTTAGGATGGGTTGCCAGTAAAGCACCAGAAGGAAATGAAGAATATATATAACAAATTTACCGCATATTGATGAGCTTACATTTGTAAAATGCCATAAAACAGTTTGGACCTGGCAGAAACTATGTTCCCTTTATTTAGAATACAGTTTAGCTGTGTGGAAACATAAACTCTTCGGGGCTCGACATGGAAATCTACCAGGTGACCACAGAGTGATTTCATGAAAGCTAATGTACACAAAATCTGCCTTACTGCAAAAATTAGATCAGTCTACATTCTGCATTTGAACATGGTTCAAGTGAGAGCACATGAGGTAACATACCAACCCCGCAATTACTTGCCACTGTTAATATACCTGTCAGTTTGTGGTTGTGCCATGATGATAGCATTTGTGCTGTCGAGTCTGAAAGAAGCGCATTTAGTCTTGTATTGAGAAAAGGAAAGGTGGTGCTGCTGCTGATTTACGCTATTTCCAAAGAATCTTTTGGAAATCAAGTTAACTCTAAAAATATGACCGGTTATTGTTTTTTTTAATATATGTTCGGAAACTAGATGTGTGTATCTCCTTTTCACCTTAACACCTCAAATCTCCAAATGTATGCTATGATAAAAACCCACATTCAAAAGTCCTCTACTGAAAACTCAAGTTAAATCATTTCAAAAGCGTTTGTCAGGCCAAACAGAGCTGAATGAGTTTGTGAGAGACGGAGAATCCCTGCCCTGCTGTTTGTGTACCTCCTTCTTCTTCGACAGTTCCCTCCTACTTCCCCGAGATATAGGCAGCACTTTAACTCCGAGTCAATCAGAGTGGGATCTTTAACCGTGCGTGCCTCAGCCCACCACTTACACCCTCACAGCAGTCATCACTCGTACACCATCACATTGAGGCACGCTTGCACCGCAGACCATATGGAGTACTACAGCTTTCTCCTGCTTTGGATCTACAGCCAGCAGCTGGGTGAGTGAAAGTAGTTTATTGTTGTAACTATATATGTGTGCTTCTATCAGACTAATGTGTGGATCTAACCGCTTTTCCTCATGTAGCTTTAAAATAATAGAAATACGATGCTTATTTAATCGTACTGTGTCTCAATTGAGCAGCAGGAAACATTTCTAAAATAAAGAGGTTTTCTCTTTTTACTACATTAGATGACTTATTTTGTTAGTATTATGATATTGTATTTGCAAATCTGTGTGCTTTGTACTAAAGCAGCGAGATTTGAGTATCTTCAGTGGATGAAAGGCTATTTGTGCACATGAGTATCAAGAAACTGCAAGGCAAAGGTCATTTGCTTTACTGAAAGATACGCTGTCTCTTAAAGGTCCACAAAGAAGCTCTGTGTCACACTGGAAGCAGGCATGTTCTTAAAACTCGTGCCATCTTTTCAGTGTCAACTTTACAGAGACTGGAGAACTAGTGGTGCTCAGCCAGAAATGTGGTCAATTACCAGTGTAATCACTTTAGCAGCACCACATCCAGACAGGGTGAAAGAAACAGGATGACATGCATCAAATGCATGTACTTTTCAAAGCCAGACCTTTATTATGATTATCGTCTAAAGTAATATACAGTCCCAATGTTTAGTAAAGCTAATTAAATCAACCGCATCCTTTAAATGGCCTGTAGAAGCTTCAGTAACCGATGCAGGGCTGGAGATTTCTGTATGGTTACGTTTTGAGCTCAGTATAGTCACAATGCAGCCACATTTCCATAAAATTCTGGGCAACTTGTCACTGTGGCTGTACATTATGTTTTGCCTGTTTTTTCCTCAACAGAAAGGCATTATTCACTTCTTTTCAAACTATTTGGAAGAGGAAACAAACTGTTCTTTAATTTACAAGTTTGGTAAATAATGTGAAACTGAAGATTGGAGAAAAGGAAATGTCTATTGTAAATATTTGTATCAGTTTTGGAATTCACTGGAGCAAACCTCTGGATTGATGCCACAGTAATAGAGACACTGACCTTGTAGCTGGAGTCTGCGGCAGAAGATGTGATGTAGCAGGAGATGTTTTGGAAAGCAAGCAAGAGGCTGTGGATTACTGTGTGTGGCCTGACATGACTTTTGAAAGAAGATAACTTTAAATACGTCTATTTGGTTTGGATTTGATGAATATGAAACTTCTATATATGTATAAAGGGTGTAAACATGTCCCTTAGATTCACTCTGCCAGCAGAATATACAGTATGAACTGTTTATTTTTCTTTCTGTGTATTTGTGTGAAAAAATGACCTCATTTCAGTGTGTCCACATCCAAGAAACTGTAACAGGGTTTAATGGTTTGAAGACACATCTTGCCTATAATTAATGGCTAAATAATTTGTTTCAATTGCCCTCCACAGATTTTCATTTTACTTAAGTTCCTCCTTTGTTATCAGTGGACAAGACCTATAATTCCTGCAGGCTGATACCTACTTATCAATGAAAAGCCATTTCAATCCATTATATCTGTATTTAAAAGCTGCTCATGTTTTAGTTACAGTTAGTTAATGCTATACTGACCGATAGCAATTTATGCTCCACCTTCAGCTACAGAGATTTAGTCTGAATCCCTGTTGAGCCTTTTACCAACTCAGAAGGTTAACAGCCTAGCAGTGCCCAGTTGGCTCCTGTGTGCTTGGAGCATCTGGTTTTACACACCCCATGCCTCCCACAGTATTTGCTTTGGCATAGATAACAGTGAAATAAGGCGCCAAAATCTTTGAAAGTACATTGTCAACTGTGAAGTACCATGAAGTGTATCTTTCCAGAGAAACCATTGGATCACTGGAAATCCAGAATGGATCAATGGAAAGTCATTGCATCCTGTTTCTTCTGATATTTACTTTTATACAAAGACCCATGCCAAAGATATCGCTCCTGGTCATGTAACACCAGTCGGATGCTGTTTCCACATACACACACATCAGAATTGATTGTCAGGATAGATTTTTTTAAAAATCAGCGAAGAAGAGGAGACGTCACAGTGCTGTATCATGCGTGTGTGTGTGTGTGATATGAGGATGTGTCCAAGCCAGCAGTTTGCACAATTCATCCAAACTGCTGCTCTATATCAGCGGGTCTGCGGAGCTCCAGCGGCTTGGTGTTGGGCCAAAAGCAGCAGCAGACTAATGTGAGTCACACCGGCAGCCACCGGCCTGAGGTTTATTTATCTGGGCAAAGAAACCGGTACACAGGAAACCCAGGAAGACTCTGACCTTACGTTAAAAGCTGCTAATATTACTGAGAATATTAAATTGCTTTGCTACTTTAGTGTCTTTAAATGGAAACTGGATGATCTCAGTTCTCGTGCTTTTTACCCTGACACTTCTCTCTCTGTTCTGTGCTGCCCTGGGTTCCTTTGCTAGTTTTTCTTGTGACTATGTCAGTAACTTGGGTGTACTGCTGGATAGCTCGCTCAAACTCGATAAGCAAGTGTCTGCTGTAGTGAGATCTAGCTTCCACCAACTGCGCCTTATCTCTAAGGCTAGGCATTATATTCCGCATGAGGACCTGGAGAAGCTTATTCACGCTTTTGTGACCTCCAGGTTGGATTATTGTAACTCCTTGTACTATGGTCTTCCCTCTTCTCTTCTTCTTAGACTGCAAACAGTCCAAAATGCAGCAGCCCGCCTTTTAACTGGTACCAGGAAATTTTGCCATATTACCCCTGTCGTAGCTAGCCTGCATTGGCTGCCCATAAAGTACCGTATTCAATTTAAAATATTACTTCTTACTTTCAAAACTATTAATAAATTAGCGCCAAGTTATCTTAGTGAACTTCTCAAACCACATACTCCTGCTAGAACACTCAGATCTGCCACTCAACTACTTCTGACCCAACCCAGATCTCGACTGAAGTCTCGGGGTGACCGTGCGTTTGCTCTGGCTGCCCCGGTACTGTGGAACACCCTTCCTCTCGACCTCCGCGCATCTGATTCCATTGCACTGTTCAAATCACGATTAAAAACCCACTTATTCAATCTTGCCTTTCCCTCTAGTTAATATTTCTTTTATGATTTTATATCATGCACTTTTATGCTCATTTAAATTCTTGTTTGCTCTGTACCTGTTGCTTTCCTATGTATTAGTGACAGTTATCTGCTTGCATATTTAGTACTTGCTTTGGTCCTATTTCTATTATCCTCCTCCTATACTCTATTTTACTTGTTAAGCACCTTGGCATACCCTTGGTTTTTAAGTGTGCTTTATAAATAAAGTTTATTATTATTATTATTATTATTACAAGGACTGTGAGATTATTAGCTGTAATATTCCTTGCTTCATCTTCAGCCGAGATAAGGAGAATAATTGCTTGCATTGCTTATTCACCAGATATCAGATATCAGAACAGAAAATATTCTGTTCTATTTTATAATTAGCCCCCCCCCCCCCCCCCCCCCCCCCCCCCCCAAACAAAAAGCAAAAATAACTATAAAATGATGCAGCACCTTCTGATTTATTTACACACGGCTCCATCCCAGTGACTTATTTTCAACCTTGTTTGCTGAATATGTTTGTAGCTATATAGAAACTTTAAGGGGACATTATGGGATAGGGTGAAAGAAGAGCTGGTCGTGTGCACCATTCGTGCCACAGGAAATGAGCAATGTGGCACATGTGTCAATATTTACTTGAAGAGTTTGCGTGGCAGAGACGGCCTTTCACTTTAAGAGAACTTTTCATGAAGCAGAACAAACAGTCTACGGTGATGCCAATCACATTATGAGATACTTGAGGTCACTTGACTGAAAAAAATATATGAATGACTTATTCATTGTGTAGCTGGGAATCCAAGCGTAGCTGTGGTAGAAGTGTGGTCTCAGTTTATTTATTTTTTTATGTTTATTTTTTTTAAACTGCCTGCAGTCCCCAAACTGTCAGTTTTGGCCACAGTTTACAGATGCTTGATAGGGAACCGGGAAAGCAAATATTTAGTTTCATGTGTGTTTAGACAACCTATTAACATGTCCAAATATTCACTATCTAAGAAATGCAGACAAATTCACATTTCTGTAGAGGGGCCATTTGTCTTCGGACTCAACATCCAGCCTCTCCTCTACATGTCAAAGCACCAGCAGAACTAAAATCTGTTCTGCTGTGTTAAGCAATGTTAAAGTGGTAATTCTGCAGTATTTATGATTTAAGAAAAATGCAATATTTTTATAATATAGAACATCTTTATAAATTACAAGCAATTCAGTTGTTATTTAACCATTCTGACAATACTTGTGATGCTATTCTTTATCCTTTTTAAATTTGGAGCAGTGGCAGAATATTGACCACTTAAATTGATGTCTTCAAAGTGGTTTCTAACGTAAAGTTTTCCCTAATTTGCTTTAATAAAAGAGTTCACTCATTAAAATGGTCCGTAAGCCAATAAAACAGCTTTATGAATCAGCAAACAGACTCCTGCCACACTTGCCACAGCTGCGCTGAGGCTCTGGGTGACCACAAAATTTTGTATTTTGCTTCCAAACCAACACCTTGATACTTTAAAAAAAAAAGAAAAAAAAGAATTTGAACACGTGAATACCCAACAGGTCCATCTAACATCCCAAGAAGATCTCAGAGTTTACTTTTTGAAAGTGATGAACAGTGAACACTTGTTGAGAGGTGTATCAAAGAAATGTACACGATGTTAGACCATGTGATCAGCTGCTGGACATCCACATAAACAGATACATTGATGCAAGTGAAGAGAAAAGATTCCATGGACCTATTTTCTCAACCATTTATCCACTTCAGGATTGGCTGGGGTGCTGGAGCCTATCCCAGCTGGCACAGGGTGAAAGTACACCCAGGACAGGTCACCAGATCACTACAGGGCTAACACAAACAAGGCAGGCAACCATTCAAGCTCACATTTACACCTTTGGGCAATTTAGAATCACCAGTTAATGTAATTAGAGTGCAAACATTTGACAGTCAAATGTTGAAAGGTTTTCATTATGGCAACATCAGATTAAAAATAGTGTTAAGTTACAGCAGCAGCAAGTTTTCTCTCCCTCTCTTTCTCTGTGAGTCAGCTGTCTTGAATTTTGAACTGTAGTTTCTTACTGAGTAACTTTAATTGAACATGTGTCCAGCTTTGTTGCACATTCCTTCACTTGAATTTATCAAAGATTTCCCAGACAAAGAAAAAAACGTCTCACTTGACTCAATGTGACCCCAGAGTCTCATTCATGGGGAATGAACTGTGAGTGGTGGTTTTTTGCTTGAGTGTGAGAGACTTAATAAACCCTACAGTGTGAGGACAAGAGCCACAAAGTAAGAAGTACAGAGGTCTGCGGTGGTTAAAAGATGAGACTTCTGAGCTCTCAGCTCAGTGTTGCAGCTCCAGCTGTGAGAAAACACTTTAATTTTAAGGAAACCTCTGTGTCTCATTAAGCCCCAAGCGTGATTCAATTTCCCTCCTATGTCCTTCTCTTTAGGCGATGGTTTTTCCCTAAAACGTGACTCGGTGTAGTTTTGGATTGAGGATATCAGTAACATGTAGTGCAAAGGTAAATGTGAGTCCTGAACTTACAGTAGCTGAAATATTAATCGAGCGAAAAAAACTGAGCAGGGTCTCTTCAGTATAAAGTATAGCAGTTAGCGGAAAAGAGCTCGGCAGCAAATTATGCAGAAGACGGATGAAGCGAGGGAGATGAATTGAGAGGAAAGCAGAGCTGCATTACAGTTACGTTTTTTCCCTTCTTTGTTGCCAAAAGTAACGTTTCGTCACCTCCACAAAGATCCTCCTCTTTCATGGAAATTTGAAGGCCAAATCTTACTGTCAGCATTAATAAAATATAATGGGTTAAGTTAGTGACATGCAAAATCTGCTTTTGCAGAAGACGTTTTTATAAGATGCCTAAAATGTGAGAAAAACTCGAGTGCACATGTATTCTTCCTGCCCTCAGATTGCATCCGAGTATATTTCACCGGCTATTAATTATAATATCAATTTCAATTGCTTCTCTTCATTTTGTCTTCTTCTACTTCACCTTAGACTGACATACTGGTATTAAGTAAACAATGTCTGTCAAGTATGCCCCATGGAAGTAAAAAAATGTGCTATGTTGGTGGCCATGTTGACACACGTTTAACCAAAACTCCTCCGGGTCTGCAGATGTCTAATGGAAAAGTGTCAGTCAAACATGAGAGACAGCTCAGTTTATCTGAATAATATTTGTTTCGTTAGGAGGGAAGTCTGTGTTTAGGCTGGAGCAGGAGACTTGGGATTATTTTGAGGATGAGTAAGGAGGACTTTGCCGCACTTTGTTGTATTCAGGCCAGATGCTGAGGTTCAGCACAAACATTTACCATACAATCTAGATGTTCTATTTGGATTCAACTAATTCCATTGGAGATGGTATTTAAAGTCCTGCTTATATCGCTGCTGACAAGACTTGTATTTTCTTTTCCAAAGGGTTCCACGACTGCTTTAACATCGACACAAAGAAATACAGGATCATTAAAGGCCCTAAACAAGCACAGTTTGGATACACTGTTCAGCAACATGTGGCTGCTGGAGGAGAAAAATGGTAAGGACTCATGTTATTTACGCACGGCGTCTTTGCAAAATATTACAGCTTTTTCATGTTAAATTCTCTTTACTGATGTTTTGTAGCTTGGCAAATATTATATCTTTCAAATCAAGCTGTTGGTGAGTGATGGCGAGTCAAGTTTAGTCCATGTGACAGGAGGCCTGGCTTTATTTGTGTGTGATATACATCTTCATCAAGTGGAAATCTCATATATTGACATTATGATGGTTTCTGCTGGTGCAATGGCTACTTTTATTGCATTGCAGAATTTTTACTGCCTTTATTTTATTTAAAATATCAGTATCTCCTACTGTAATGCATATTTTTAGCCTGGTATAAAACTGTCAAACTTCACCTTAGTGATCAGTTGCTAAGATTAAGAGTTCAAGGAAATAATGACTGTAAAATACTTGCTGACAAGATGTGGAGCTGAGAGACAGCTGACTTGGCAAAGATGTTGGGATGTCTCTATTTTTTCCCTGTGTAAGCTAGTGATCTACTGCACCTCTCTTGTGGTGGTTTCCTCCCAGTAATTTGTGCTTGCAAATCAAGCTGTAGCTCTGAACCGAATACCTCACATTCATCATATTACCTCATAGCACAAACTCCTGATGCGCACTAGGCCAACTGGCACCACGTGGTGGCCAGAATTAGTTTCTGGCATTTCCAAAATATCTTTTAGCCAGCACTGTGCTGGCACCGTGCCATGTTCAGGTTTTGCTTCTGTGTATGTGTGTGTGCAACAACCATTAGTTCTGTTTATGTAGATATATAATTATATGTCCTTTTTAAAAAGAAAACTTGACTTCAGTTGCTTCCAGAGTCCTTCACCAGAAAATAACGAGTGTGACGAATTTTATGAAATGCTTTCCATGACCTTGTGGGGATAGGTTAATTGGATAATCCTAATTGCCACTAGGTGTGAATGTGCGAGTGAATGTGAGTGTGAATGGTTGTCTGTCCCTATGTGTTAGCCCTGCGACAGACTGGCGACCTGTCCAGGGTGTACCCCGCCTTTCGCCCTATGACAGCTGGGATAGGCTCCAGCGCCCCCCGCGACCCTGAAAAGGATAAGCGGAAGCGAATGGATGGATGGATGGATGGGCTTTCCATGACCTCCCTTTCAGTTTTCTGACAGTAACCTCCTGCAGTTGTTTAAATGATGACAGCAGAAACTGCAACATTGTAATAGTGAGACCGCATTTTTTATGTTGACCTATAGAGCTTTACATGTTTAACATTATACGTTATAATTCTTATAATTAATTCCCTTATTATGCTTTTGTGACCACACCAAATGGACGTATTCTCTCCCACAGAATACACTGATGTTTTGGAGTTCATGCTTTTCTTACATGACGTATCTTCACTGCAGCCTTTCTCTAAAGTGTTTCTGAAAATGTGCTCTCTAAATATACCCCATTATTGAATATACCCCAATTATTAAAGCATATAAACCCATTCTAAGTGCAGACATTTAGTTCATTTTCAGGTTTTGAGGTTCGTGTTTAGACTTTCAAATCCTGTTATTTATTTGAAAGATGATTATTTATAGTGTCATGGTCTCTTTTCCCTCCTGCTGGTTCTGTCTAGTCAAAAAATCTTTGCCCCACATATACTTTACATTGGAGCAGCATCACACACATAAAATGACTGCTTTGCGATCTTGACGCTGTTTTTCCTTTTTTCTGTGTGTGTGTGTGTGGGATGCTCAGCATTCACCTACTCGTTCAGTCATTCATTCATTTTGCCTTGTTGTAGTACAGCAGTCGGCCACAAGGCTTAAATGGCAAAACAGCAGACTAGTAGGTCATGTCCTGCTCTTCCAAAGTGTGGGCACCAGTAAGTTACTGGGTTAATCAAAACCTAATCTCACTACTGTTGCAGTACAACGCATTAGGAAATTGTTTCCAGTTAGCTCAATCAAAGAGCAGAACTGAATTTAAATACCTGTGTTTTTACTTAATGGTGATACAATGGTGTACTTTTTTTTTTTGTACTTTTTTCATCCTCTACTGCACGTCTTCTATGGCAGTCCGGCATGTGAAGCCTTTAGTCTTGTGCATGCATGGTTCATATAAAGCTGTTTTACAATATTCCAGGTGGAAACAAAACTACCATCTTCTGCTTCTTGATAAAATCACGACTCAGCAACTCAGCAAAGCTAGAAGCTAACAGAGAGCTTTGGACTGTATGTGTCCAATCAATGGATCTGCTCATCATTATTATTATTATTAGCAGTAGTCGCAGTAGTAGTAGTAGACACTAAATACCACTCCTAATTTGGTGAAGTGTGCAGATTTCTATAGATGCCTTCTCAGGGATTTAGTGAAGTTACTGTAACAATACTGTGTCTGTGTATTGGCTACTGTCTGTCTAAAAAACGCTGTGACCTGCAACTTACTAAAGATATTACGGTGAAAAGCCAACTTGTTTAGCAACCATGCCAGTCGATCACGTCTACCAGAAATGAAAAGATCTGATGAGATTGACACATGTGGAATAAAGGTCAACAGACCTGTCTGTAAATGTCTGAGAACGAGGTGCAAACAGTGTGTAAACCACATACAGCAAAATAGAGTTGAGGGGATTGGTATTTTGTCACTGTTAGGTGTTTGTGCATCTAATATAACACATATGATGAATAGAAATTGGTGAAAAGTGTGCAGGTTTCGGTAGATGTCTTTTCAGTGATTTGGTTACTGTAACAATACTGTTTCTGTGTATTGGCTACTCAGTCTACTGTCTGGCTGAAAATGCTGTGGCCTGGTTATGACTCGTCTGTCTGTTCACCAGACATCTTACGCATCCTGTTGAATTTCGGTTTTAAAAGACTGTTTAGTCAGAGCAGCAAGAGTTGGTGTGTGATCAAACAGCTGTGCACTTATGCAAGACTGTCTGTGTATATTTGTATGTGCATGTGGGAGTGTGTGCACAGTACATAGTCTGACAGCTCTCAGCTGGATGCAGGAATGTCGCATGAGCTGTGGCCAATGTAAAAATACCACTTTAATGAGAGCTACAGATCATTAAAACAAGTTTAGATTACGTTATCATTTTATCCACACTGACTTGCATACATGAGTTCCTAGTTCCTCTATGCAGTTGCTGCACATCTGTAGGGTGATTTCTGGAGTTTACCTCCACTGAATAAATTTGACTAAATCCTTGTCATATCTACTACAGTATATTGTCACTGATGCCGTTTTCCTTATCTCTGGGTTCCATGTATGTATAATGTTCAGAATGAACTGCTGATTGCATGGACCTGAAATCATGTGAAACTGCTTTTATTTAGTATATTTACACATGTGGTTTAACATTTAACATTTAAATAAGTCAATTAAATAAACTACACACATTCTGTAAATTGCAATGGATTGTTCCAGATCATTTATGCTTTTTAGGCTTCCAGTTTCCCTTCAACTGATTTCATGTCAACTAGGCTTCCAGGAGAACTAGACTTTTTACACTTGCTGACAGGGCCCGTGAGCTTGTGCGCCAATCTATAGCACAGTTAACTTTTCCAGACTTGACTGAATTCTCATTCCCTCAGCTGTGAATGTTTGGATAGGAACAGGATCACAGCTGGAAAGTGACTCTGTGGGAAAAAAAAGCCTTTTATGACCAAAACCTGAAGTTAGGCAAGAATGCAGCTGTATTTAAAAGGCTGTACTTGAGAACCAAAATAGAATAGTAGACAAAGATATCTGCTGGTTCTTTGCATTTAGGTAGGTTATTATCACAGCTGATAGCAAAGCTGGTATTTTCTTCAGCTTGTGAGTCTTTGTGTGCATGTCATTCAGTTCCCTTCTGTTTGTGCAAAATCACAACAACCCTCATCTCAGGGTGCTTTATATTGTAAGGTAATGACCCAACAATAATACAGAGAAAGGCTCAACAATCACAAATCACTGTAAACAGGCAGGCAGCTGGTGACAGTGGGAATGAAAAACTCCCGTTTAACAGGAACAAACCTCCAGCAGAACCAGGCTCACAGCTGGGCGGCCATCTGGTGTGACTGATTAGGGCTGAGGGAGACAGGCCAAAAGACATGCATTACTTACATTACTTTGGTCAAGGCTTTGTTAGCAAAATCTTAATTTGGTAGCTACCATTCAGTGTCATTTAATGTTGTGAAAGGGTAAATTTGTACTGTCTTTTCTAAATCCTTTGGATCCAATGACTCAACTAAGCAGTGAGTAAAAAGGAAAACCAAAGAAAGTTGAAAAGGATAAAGAAGTGAAACAGCAAACAACAACAAAGCAATGAAAAGAAGTTCAAAAGTGACACAGGATTCAAACAGCACTCTCCTGGTCAACAGTCTTGTGAATTATGTCGCTTTAACCACATCCTATGTGTTATTCTTTCAGACATGAGTGTTTGCCCTTAGTGTCCACTAATATTACCTTGTTCCCAAATGGCTTTGGCAAAACTGCAGTTGGAATGACAGCTAGTTGGGAACTGTTACAAAGGCACTTTTAAGAACTTTGGCAGGCCTCTCTGTCTGTCTGTAGACAGATTTTGCCAACAGATTTTGTCATAACCATAGAAAATAAAGCCACGAAACGTGTCGTCTATGGTCAAGATCAAAATGAAGGCTGGTTTCAAAAATAATCTCCAGTATTTAAGAGGCTTTAACCATTGGAGTTATTAAAATGTGCAAAAGTTGCGAAAAGTCCTCTTGAGTTTTAAGGTTGTTTTATTTGCCAAGTGTTTACTGTAAAGGACATTATTTTGCCCAACAACATTTATTGAGGTCTATGCATTACTGCTGATGGAGCTACGGAGGAAAGGGCATGCACCATTTCTCCACATGTCTGCTCAACGGGGTGATTTAAACACCCTGCCACAGCAGGCACTCATTGGGTTACTGAAATGAGGCCACATTACCTCCAGTTGGCAAAGAGCTTAAGTCTTTGAATCTGATGGGATGCACTAACCTGCATACTTGTGCCATACACTGCAGAGGCCCCCCACTGTCTGTTCTGCTGTTTATTTTACTGTAGTTATATCAGGTCTGCTCTTTTGAGACCTGACATCTACTCCTCAGCTCAGTTAGAAACATAACTACAGAGTGTCTGTGAGGGCTTTCACCTCTGCTTTAAGTAGTGCTTCTTTTATTTCACTTGTTGTGCAGAACTGCACCAAAAAAAAAAGGTTATAAAAGAGAATTCAGTGTACCTACTTTTGATTCAGGCACTAAAAGAACACTATGTTATTACAACTGTTAAAGGTCCATGCTATGATATTCTTTGGCTTTTTACCTGTTGGCAACTGATGGATTTAGCCACATGAAAAGTACAAATAAAGAAAATAAAAATAGTGGCAGTAGATGGGTCATTTTAGCTGTTGCTAGGTGATTGCTAGGCATGTAATCCTAAACGAGATGGTATTGTCATGAAGTCAAAAAAATATTTCAGGTGCATAAAGGTTAAAAACAGGTGATTTAAGCCAATTGGTACGTAGTCGCCAGGCAATCTTATTGCGTCATAATATGCAACGCATAATGCAGCAATAATAATTATATATATATATGATAATTCAAAAATCAATTAGATGTTGTTGTTGTGATGCTTTCTTAAGGTGTTGTAGATTCAAAAATGTTAATAAGAGGTCATTTTAACATGATATTTTGTTGCTAGGCTGCATGATGATGTCATGATATGTGATAGATAAAGACCTTCAGGGTGAAGATGAAGATGAAGCTATGTGCCAAATTTAGTTGATCGGTTTCTTATAGTTTAAGTAGAATTAAACTTCAACATGACCCAGAATGAGTGACTGAGCCTATAGACTCAGCAGGAAAGTGTTTATAAAAGGTCGAGTCCTAAAGCTGTTTTCCTGTAGACATCTGTAGGACTGGAAGTCTTTTTGAAGTCACAACTTTTGCAATCTGGTGGCCTTCAGATAGAATCCAGTTTAAGGCACTTCCACATTAGCTTAATTTTTCTGAACCAGAAGAAACACAGATATTTTTTACTGTCTATAGTTGTTATATATGTGTTATCAAACTTAATTTCTGTATATAGTATTGCAGAATGTATCTGTTATGTGACTAGGAACAAAAACACCCAAAATAAAGAACAGAAATAGCATATTGCTCCCTATTTATAGTCCATTAACACCAAGGTGTTTAGTTGAAAATTAAGCTATTGGAGAAGTTGGATATTTTTATCATGGCGCTACAGAGTGAAAGGCTCAGAAAAAAAAAATTGCATTTGATCGTGAGGGCAAAATTTAAATGTTCAGTTTTCACAAATGTCAACCACATGTTTCCAGAGGAAAAGTTACCACCAAATCCATTACGATTCATCATCTGGGAACCATAGTGTCTGCAGACAAATTTGTAGTTTTCAGATATTTAGATTCAGTTATATGTTTTGAGTTTTTTTGCCTTTACATTGTCAGGGAATGATAAATGCCTGTAAAACAAACATGTATAACTGTGGTCACCATTTGATCATCTGAATTCCCAAACCACAATAGTGCCAAGTAAATATAACAATAGCTTATTGAACAACTGAAAATTTGGACCTGCTGGTTATGCTAAGACAAGTCCTCACAAAAGTCAGCAAAGTTTGGTGGAGTCCATAAATATCTGAGCCAAATGTCATCCAGTCTAATCCATTCAGTAACTGTTGAGATAATCCATTCTGGTGGAAAAAGGTGGATGTGGATGTTCACTCCCTCTCCGTACTTGAGGACAGTAAGTAAAAAAAAAAACTATTAAGAGCTTGTTAATGTCTCATAATCCTCTGATTACTGCTACCGTCAACTCAATGCTCCCAGGCAGAGCAGATATGGGAAATAAATGTCTTGGAAAAATAATTATGTGACCATAACAATCCCCTCAATTAATGAGGCAGCACTAACAAAAGGAAACATATCCTGTTAATACCAATGGACAGAATGTGATGAGCAAGCGTGACACTGGAGTAGCACACTCATGTTTGGGGCATGGATGTGGTTTCACAGCAAATACATCTCCGCCTTCCAAATATGAAAAAAATGACCACATTAATGACAGGCTGGGCTTGGGGATGGCACTTCCTCAAATCCCCAAATCCTGTATTCATTGGTAACCATGGTAGAAAAGCTCCATGTGTTCATTTTGGGTCAAATACTTTCTTTCATCGTCATTAGCATTCTTGCTGTGATGATGAACCAAAGCTAGCGTTTGACCATAATGAGCTCCTGAACATGATTATTTGAACAGCTTCTGGTGAAATTCAGGAGGTCCTAAGGCAGGCATCCAAGTCAAAGGCAACAATGGTCCCTTTTCATCAAGGTAGATGTATCCTGACCTGAACTTAAGCTGCTGTGTCTCCACTGGCCAAGGGATAGCAATATCCGAAGTAATAATCGTGATATTAATAGCTATGAAAATATGAGCACTGCTGGAGCCCCTGTGGTAAAATGACTTCCAGAGTCTGTGAGACTTTTAAAGTTGGCTTCAGGAGCAATAACGCTGAAGCTTGATCCCATATGATGTCCTCTTTGATGTGCAGTGATGGACTGTTACAACAACATTTCCTCTTGTCTGCAGTTGCTGCTGTAAAATGTCAAATCACAGCTGGTGCTAAGTTTTTAGTGATTGTGCCCTGATTGTACAATGTGGCTACAGTGAATCTACAGCTGCCCAAGAAGAACTTTCCCAACTAAAGCTCACAATCAAACATTCCCACCACAAAGTCCGGTTCAGCTTGGGAACTTTGTTGTCAATACAGTCCATTAAGTTAATACAGAAGAATTGTGTTAATTGGGAGCTAGCTTCCCAGGTGAACAAATACGAATAAAAAGGAAAAACACAAAAAATGTAACCATTACTTTTCATTTCTCCAAAGGACAAACATTGGGTACTTTTTATATATTTTATAACAGATTATGTAGGAATACTTGCAGGATTTCACTTTTTTTTCTTTTTCCTCCACATTGCAAAGCTATAACATCATGACAATGTGATTGTTCAGTTGCAATGTTGATCTTAGATCAACTTTATTATGATGATGTAGGAACAACACCAACATGGGGATATCAGACACATGCCACCCATCCATCCATTTCCTTCCTTTTATCCAGTTCAGGATGGCAGGTGTTGCTGGAGCCTAACCTAGCTGCTATGGGATAAAAGGCTATGGCTATTTTAAAATCACCTATTAATATAACCCATGCATTTCTATGGACTGTGGGGGGAAGCTGGAGAGAAACCTCGCAGACACAGGAAGTATAAAACAAACTCCACGGAGACGAGCCAGGCAGTAGATTCGAACCCAGGACCTTCTTGCTGTGATTGCTGATTGAGATGGTAAATGTGCAGTCAAAGTGTTACAATGTTGTTATTAATGAAGTGCCTAGTAGTGCAAGCCTTTGATTCCCACTGAAATCATGGACATCATGTAATGTCAAGTACTGGAACAAGGTAGAAAGTCTGACAATCATGAGCCTAACCTCAAAGTACTTAAGCTAAAGATCCGTCCTCGTTTAATTGTGAGATTTTGGCCTAAAGGTCCATGCAGGAGGTTGATCCTGCTCTGTTTTTGCTATAAAGTGGTGTACGGTATCTTTCCTTTGGGGCACCAAAGCTGTTTTTTGCCAGCTGCTTTGCCTGTTATTTTCACTTGGACTGAAATGTTGTTTAATTTTGTCGCAGACTTAGAGAATTTTCCGAAGCCTTTCCAGGAATGTGAGTATTTTAGGATACAACCTGCCTTTTAATGCCCGAATTAGTTGAGCTCAGGAAATCTGAGTAACAGTAAAACTGTAGGTATTTGCCACTAATGCTGAGGGTTTTTTTAATTCAGTACTTTAGGTTTGATTTATTTGTGGAGTTTAAATAAAACTGTCTCGTGTAAACTCCAGTGTTATCATGGCAGTGTATGTATTGTGAAATTTTGCTTCTGACTGGTGCTGTTCAGGTTTTTTGCACGTTTAATGCTGTACATAGTGACTCTGCTCTGCATGTGAAAATTAAAGATTGAGCTAATGGCAGTCTGAGGTTAAATTATGTAGAAATGATGTGCCATTAAATCTAACACAATCATGACAGTTAGAGATACTGAAAACCTAAAACACCCCAATGCTTGACTCTAAGAGATCATTAATAAAAAATGTTGTCGAGCTTACACGTTTTTTTGTTGTTTGTTTTCATTTGAATCACCCCCCTCCTCAAAACAAGGGAGGGGGGTGATTTTCTTTTACATCATTATCTCAGATACCAGATATTTTACATTCAGCAGAGGGTGTTTTATAATAACAGAGGATTGAATACAGTGGTCCCTCATTTATCGACAGGTGAAATCCGTGAAGTAGTTAACTTATTATAGATGTTTTCAGGCTGTAAAACCCCTCACTACACACTTTATACACTTTGCTCAGACCGACTCTCAAAGTTCAAACCTTCGTAGAAAAATAAGTCCAGAAATATAGAATGAAACCAAAGACACCCGCGGTTGCCTTTGATGGTGCAAAACGTTTTGTTGACATTGTTGTTTGTTGGGGAGAAAACTTACAAAAATACAGTACAGCACGTCACAGTCACACTGCTAGCGATCAAAGATTTATGTAAATTTGACAAGCTGAACGCATTCTGTACTGTACAGGAGACACGAGATTGGCTGTAGACCATTGTCAATCAATCAGGACGCAGAACACAATGCGCTGTACAAAAAAAAGGATGCAAAATTGCACCCAAAAAAAATCCTCAAAACAGCGAGGCCGCGAAAGGTGAACCGCGTTAAAGCGAGGGACCACTGTATTTATGTCACAGTGGAGGGCCTTCAAATCCAAAGACAAAGAGGAGTTGAAAAGGGTGCAGAGAGAGTTGAGGGGACTGATAAGGAATGGGAAGGACAGCTACAGGCAGAAGATGGAGAACCAGCTTCAGCAAAACAACGTTGGTGAAGTCTGGAGAGGCCTCAGAACCATCTCAGGCCACAAACAGCAGAACTCTCTGCCTGGGAGGGATGTGAGGTGGGCAAATGAACTGAATCATTTCTTCAACAGATTTGATTCAACCATGAGACAGTCTACAACATCGGCTGCAGACTCACCCACCCCCACTGCTGCTGTTCCACCTCTGACACCTCAGACACTTCACACCTCCTCTATTCACCCTGCTCACTCCTCCCCACCCCCAACAACAGCATCCAATACACACTCAACACAAGGCTCCAGCCTGTCTCTCTCAACCACCCAGGTTAGGAGGGAACTGAGGAGGATTAATGGCAAGAAGGCAGCGGGCCCAGATGGCATCAGCTCGAGGGTCGTCAGGTCCTGCGCGGACCAACTGTGTGGGGTGATGGAGCACCTCTTCAACCTGAGCCTGAGGTTGGGAAGAGTCCCACAGCTCTGGAAAACCTCCTGTGTTGTACCAGTGCCAAAGACTTCACGCCCCAAGGACCTCAACAGCTACAGGCCGGTGGCTCTGACATCCCACCTGATGAAGACCCTGGAGCGGTTGGTCCTGGCTCAGCTTCGGCGCCTAACAAGCTCATCACTGGACCCACTTCAGTTTGCCTACCAGCCTGGCATTGGCGCGGATGATGCCGTCATTCACCTCCTACATCGTTCCCTCGCTCACCTGGAGACCGCTGGAAGCACTGTGAGAATCATGTTCTTTGATTTCTCCAGTGCCTTCAACACTATTCTTCCCTCGGTTCTGAAGGACAAGCTGGAGAACTCTGGAGTGGACCATCACCTCACTACCTGGATTTTGGACTACCTCACCGACCGACCACAGTATGTGAGGACTCAGGGCTGTGTGTCGGACAGGGTCATCTGCAGTACGGGGGCCCCACAGGGAACGGTTCTGGCTCCGTTCCTCTTCACCATCTACACTGCAGACTTCTCCCACAATTCCACCCAGTGCTTCCTGCAGAAGTTCTCTGATGACTCTGCAATAGTCGGCCTCATCACTGATGGGGACGACAAGGAGTACAGAGGACTGACTCAAGACTTTGTGGACTGGTGCCAGCTGAACTACCTCCAGATCAACGCCAGTAAAACCAAGGAGCTGGTGGTAGACTTCCGCAGGCACAAGCATTCTCCACTGCAACCACTGAACATCCAGGGTATGGACATTGAGGCTGTGGACAGCTACAGGTACCTTGGTGTTCATCTGAACAATAGACTGGACTGGACTCATAACTCAGACGCCCTCTACAGGAAAGGGCAGAGCAGGCTGTACCTGCTGCGGAGACTCAGGTCGTTTGGGGTGGAGGGCCCACTCCTGAAGACCTTCTATGACTCTGTGGTGGCTTCTGCTATCTTTTATGGTGTGGTCTGCTGGGGCGGCAGCATCTCTGCTGGGGACAGGAAGAGACTGAACAGGGTGATCCGAAGGGCCAGCTCTGTTCTAGGATGCCCTCTGGACCCAGTGGAGGTGGTGAGTGACAGGAGAATGGCGGCTAAGCTGTCATCCCTGTTGGACAACATCTCCCACCCCATGCAGCAGACTGTGACAGCACTGAGCAGCTCCTTCAGTGGGAGACTGCGGCACCCACGGTGTGGGACGGAGAGATTTCGCAGGTCTTTCCTCCCCACTGCTGTCAGACTCCACAACAAAGACTTTAACTGAACAAACACACACATCCACACATGTGCAATAACACTAAGTGCAATAATCTTTTCTGGCATCGTTGTATTTTTACTCAGTTGTATATAGCATTCGTATTCTATTTTTATCTTATTGTATATTTTTATTCTATTTTATTCTACTGTATATAGTATATTATTTTATTCTATTCTGTACAGCTGTGTACTGTATTTATTCTTATTGTATTCTAATTTTTGCGTCATAACTTTTGCACTGTCCACTTCCTGCTGTGACAAAACAAATTTCCCACGTGTGGGACTAATAAAGGTTATCTTATCTTATCTTATCTTAGTTAATATTGTAACAGGTACACAGAAAGCATCCTTGTCATTCCTTTTTTAATCTTTTTCACTCGCAATGACCAAGGCCTTCTTGTATTTTTCTTTTTCTTCAGGAATATTTCTTTAGTTGTCTCTTGCATTTCAGTCTTGTATCTGACAATTTCTTGTGTTTTGTTTGTTAGACCACTTCACACTGCCCTATGAATCATTCGAACCTAAAAAAGGCACCTAACTCAAGGGATGAGCCAGTGTTGCATCTACACATAACAGACAACTTAGCAGATAAACCCATTTTGTTGCTAGCAGACTATTGCAAAAGCACATCTTCTCTTGCCATTTTATTAAAGATACAAAAAATGCCAAAGATACCAGAAAGGTGAACTATTAGCTAAAAGACATGGTATGCAGTGTGTGGGAAATGAGATGTGGCTCAAAACTTTTGCACAGTAGTATATATTATCGTAGCTATAAACAGCAAGCCTTGATGGATAAAACTTACCAAATGTTAAGTTAAATTGAAAACAAAGCCAGTCAAACAAACTTTGGTTCAGAAATAATGTAAAAACTAACAATGAAAAAGAAATGGTCCAAAATGGAAATCTCGTGCCAGTTTCCTGGCTGGAAATCAGCGGGAATATGCCTCCACGACACCTCCACCCTCCGTTTGTGGATTGTTTTGCTCTTTCTTATAGCTCTGCTATATGAGGGGGGGGGGCTTCAGCAAATGGGTCACATATAAAGGTAGGAACAAGAAACTGATATTGTTGTTTACCTTGGAGGACTTGTTGGAAACTCCTTTGATTTATAGTCCTCCTTGAGATCTTTACGCCCTCCATCAGCCCTGAAGAAAAATCACCAGATAACTTATATTCTCCATCAAATGAAGTCGTCTAAAACTTTTTAGTGACTTTTATTAGACCTCACTGACCCCACACAGGAAACCTACTGTGAAGTCAAGTACAGGAGTGACTCCTCACAAACATTCGTCATGTGAAAAGAATCTTTGGCACTCAGCACTGTTCTTTGAGGACATCTAAATTCTGTTTAGTAATGTGACAGCTCTCAAATAAGTCAGTTATTCCTCTCGGACGTCCCAGTGAAACCATTACTGTAGCAGTGATTAGACCTTAGCGTTAACACATTAACATTAAGACGTTCAGACTTCAGCAAGTCTCCAAATCCAAAGACACTTAGCAGGAGTATTAAATATTTGCACGGTCACCTTTATTGTCCAAACTTCTGTCTTTTTTGTATTACCCAAGCTGTCATGAGTTTCTCAGGAGAAACAAGTAGCCCTGTTAGTTCAGCCTGAGGTTTACTTTAAAAAAATGTATTCAGCTCTGTGGATACAGCCTTTTCTGGCTTCCTTCTTGGAAAACATTATTTAAGTTTCTCTATTCATTCACTCTCACATTCACACACTGGTGGAGGCAAACTACAGTTGTAGCCACAGCTGCCCTGGGGCAGACTGACAGAAGCGAGGCTGCCATATCGCGCCATCGGCCCCTCTGGCCTTCACCAGTAGGCAGTAGGTGAAGTGTCTTGCCCAAGGACACAACGACCGAGACTGTCCGAGCCGGGGCTCGAACCGGCAACCTTCTGGTTACAAGTGAACTGCCAACTCTTTGAGCCACGACCGCCCAAGTAGCTGATATTGTGCTAGCTGCATAATCAGAGGCATAGCTTGCAAGGCAGCTTACTCTTTGGAGCATTTGCTCAGCAAGGGTTCCCCGAAAAGTGACAAACTCTAGACTCCAGCAGCTTTCAGTCACAATAAGAGAAACTAGCCCACCCAAGGGTCTAACCTTAGTCCACTCTCTCCAGTTGCTGCTACTCTAGCCTTCACTATGTGAGAGAGAGTCTTGAATAATCTAACTTTTAAGTAAAGTGCACTTTTTTTTCTTTTTTTTTTGTCAGTTGTTTATATCATACTGTAGTGGTGATGAATTGGAGGGGTCCCCTAGTGCCCCAACAAACTAAATTAACGTCACTGAGTGTAATGCAGTTGTTTCTGCCCTGGCTGCAGTTTGCACTTTACCACCATGGTCTTTTCCTGCAATAAGAATAATGTTCACGTCTCCACTCTTCAAAAGTTGTCTTACATGTTATAAAGCATAAGCAAGGGTTTTGTTTCCTTTGCTGTTGCGTCGGTAGTTTTGATTGTCACACAGTGAGCCGTTGCAGCACGTAGAAAAAGCGATGCTAAAAACTACGATAACGTCTGAATATGAATGGCTTCTAGCCTTGCTGTTGAATTTGATGCTATGTCCTGCAGCAACTTGAGTGTTTTGATCAGATTCTTAAATGCAAATAAGATCATTTCCTCCTATCGTTACTGAACCTGCACCTCTGATGTCTCTGTTGTAAAGATATTGCTTATAAGCAGTGACTGGTTGTACTGGCCAGCTTCTAGGTGTGACTGCGTGGAACTGTTAATGATTATGAGACGGGGCAGTGCTGGATTAGATTACACGTAGTGACTTCCATGGAAAAAAGAATGATTAAGCATTTTAGGTCAGCCCATGTGTTTTTTTTGTTCCTCTTTGATGTTAACAGTCACCATCATATTCCCTCAGAAAGTTGCTTACTGGGCAAAAATAAGAAAGTTTGATGTTGTTGCTGTTAAACATTTAAGTGACTAACTTTTGGATTCTGTTTTTTTGTTTTTCAGGTTATTAGTGGGTGCCCCGTATGAAATGAACGGTGCTTACCAGACGGGGGATGTTTATAAATGCTCACTGAGCAAACGAACCAACGGCAACGGTTGCGCCAAGCTCAATTTAGGTGCAGTATTAAAAACACCTCTTCATTTTTACAAGAGCATCACGAAAAGAGTCCAAACATTGACAGGGACCATCATAAATGCAAAATGAATGCATGCTTTGTAAAGCTGTTTACCGCGGTTCCTGCTTGCTTTTCACCTCATGTGTCAGTAAACATCATGATGACATGTGTCAGACAGAAATGTGGGTACCATACCATGCATTCCACATTTTATTATTTTTTTAAACAGTTTATGTGCATTTCCACTTGTGTGATTTGCCGCAAATGTTACCACATGCCTCTTCATACGGGTTGCACATGTTGTGCTTGTTAGGTACTCACAAGAAGTTTCATGAAGTAAACATTTAGATCTGAGGATGTAGATGTTGCTGACACAAACCAAAGTTCCAGATTGTGGATAGCGTATTTCTTTATGTGTGTTTGAAACAGTCCATCATAGATCTCAGTGAAATTTATTTTCCCTCAAGGAAGGATATCTCTGACAAACGTATCAGAGCGAAAGGACAAGATGAGACTGGGAATGACGCTTACATCTAACCCTAAAGACAACAGCTTTGTGGTGAGAGCCCCTTTAAAAATTAGTTATGTTTTATGAAATATAACAAACAGTAATGGCCTGCTGCTGCAGAACTTTTTGAGCGTGTAAGAACACATAAGATTGCAGTTGTCCAAATAAGGGGGAAAAGAAAAACTTCCCACAAGATTGTCTTTTGATTACATGGTTTTAATGCTGCTGTTCTTGGCATGAACCTTGCTTTTTGTATTATGCTGAGGTCAATAATCTTGCTTGTATCAATGCTTTCTTTCAGGCCTGTGGACCATTATGGTCGTATGAGTGTGGAAGCTCGTACTACAGCACTGGCATATGCTCCAGAGTCAATGCAAGCTTCAAGTTCTCCAGAACAATCGCCCCTGCCTTTCAGAGTACGTTTTTAAATGATGAGATTCATTGATGGTTTTAAGTCTCTGCAAAGGATTAGATCCTTATCTGGGAGCTTGTACCTTATCCTTCCAGGGTGCGAAACCTACATGGACATAGTGATTGTTCTCGATGGCTCAAACTCCATCTATCCCTGGTATGAAGTGCAGGCTTTTCTCATCAACATTCTTCAGAAGTTCTACATTGGGCCCGGTCAAATACAGGTTTGTACAAAAACAAACCAAAAAAATACTAAGAGAACGTATGTTAAACAGATCTACATTTTGCTCTTCGTTCATAGTCTTTAATGTATTTTATGTTGTTCCGTGTTTTTGTGTCCTCAGAATTATGTTTCATTAATATGAAGACGATGTTTTTGTTGCTATAGATCACTGTCATTGCATTTCTTTGTGTAGGTTGGAGTTGTGCAGTATGGTGAGAAGGTTGTCCATGAATTCAAACTCAGTGACTACAAATCAGTAGAGGAAGTAGTGAAAAGGGCACGCAGTATCGACCAGCGGGGTGGTGAGGAGACCAACACAGCTCTTGGCATCAACACAGCACGGTACAGTAACTCCGTTAGTCCAAACGAACACTTCAGTAATCCTCCGTTCTGTACTGCATTTTACTAAACATAGTAAACATGTTTACAGCTCCCAAGCTTTCAAACACGGAGGACGACGTGGAGCCAAGAAGGTGATGATTGTGATAACTGACGGAGAGTCACATGACAGTGCTGATCTCCAGCAAGCCATTGAGGACAGTGAGAAGGACGGGATCACCCGTTATGCCATCGCTGTGAGTCTGCTAGATCAGTTATTGAACTGGATTACATGGCTTACAGTTGAGGTTGAACTTGGTTTTCTGAAGGGCAGTAAATTCCCTGTGGAGCAATGAAACACCATAAACATTAATGAGGTGACTTCATGGGGTTCAATTATAGCAGCTCTCTCAAAAGTTACAAATGGAGCCAAAACACTCAGAGTCCTCCAAGAGCTCCAAACACACACGAAGGCGTGAATGATCTCTTCAAAGCCGCAGTGGTTTTTAGTTTTTGCCATTACTCCTGTGGAGATAGGGCACACATATTTCCATTCAGTGTCTAAACCCTTTGAGTCATTTGGCTGAAAGTCAACTGGAGTTGGTTATCAGAAACCTGCTCAATGAGTGCGAATATCAGCTCGGTTCAGGGCAATTAAAGGATGGGAGATTTGTTATGCTGGTCCTGGCTTCATGCATTTAGTGACAGACTGTTTAATCTGACCCTTTTAGGTTCTTGGCTACTACAACCGCAGAGGAATCAACCCTGAGGCCTTCCTCAATGAAATCAAGTACATTGCCAGCGATCCAGATGACAAACACTTCTTTAATGTGACAGACGAGTCAGCGCTGAAGGATATTGTGGACGCACTCGGAGAGCGAATCTTCAGTTTGGAAGGTTTTACAAGACTTTTACTTTACCAAAATTTCATGGTTAAAGTGAGGCTTTTAGGGATGCACTCACAACACTGTGGGTACGATTAAGTTTACGTGGCAAAATTCAGAAATAATAATGAAAGAACAATAATAATAAACAATAAATGATTAATATAAACTAATAAATAACAAACAATAATCTTGTCTATAGCAGAGTTTAATAAATGTATTGGTCTCTGGGCAGAAATGTCCTTTTGTTAAAAAGAAACTACACAAATAGCAATATGCACAAAAACGTTGTTCCTCTGTTGTGTAACTTTAAATTAAATACATATTGTTAAAAAGCGCTTTTTGATAACATCATCTTTCCCCTTTTAACGGGCATCATCTTGTAAACATCTCATATTAAAGTCTTAAATTAAACTGAAAGCAATAATTTGTTACACTCCTAGTGGTCATGCTACAAAAGTATCCAGTTCCTTCACCTTTCCGAAAACGTCTGTGCCGCTGCAGTGGTTCAAAACTCTAAAAACTGACTTGTTTACACAGGAACCAGTAAGAATGGGACGGCGTTTGGCCTCCAGATGTCTCAGGCTGGATTTTCCGCTCACAGCCTTGAGGTAAGTCTAACTTCTGCTACCTCCTAGTCTCGCACCATCTGTCACTGCGTAGGACAACACACATCGTCTCAAATTCAGGTCCATCATAACTCCTTCCCAAAACCTGTCATTTATTACTTTCCAGTCCCTCCTGAGGTGCTGAGGTGATGTGTGGCCCTGGAGGTTTAGGTCACCCTGATTTAGAAGCCACTGACAAGAGAAACAGGCCCTTTTTCCACTTCAGCTATGCAGTGAAGACAGCCCTCGCTCACTAAGGAAGCATATTATTGAAACGCTGAGACAAAAGTGAGACAGTTGTGGTGTAGACTGGCTCAGGTTTTTTCGCTTTTACTCACTATAGACATTGATTGTATCTTAGAGCAGATAGACGCAGGTGTGCTGGATTTACACACAGCTGGAGGAGGACGATAAGTCAGTCTCCTCCAGCTGCTGTTCATACAGTACCAATTCATCAATTTTCATTCCTTGCTTTCTGGCTCATTAGAGACATTGGCTGATGCAACTGCTTTGATTTTTTTTCCAGTTCGCCTTAACAGCAGGATTATCAAGGGAGAAATAAATATGTCACACACACATATATATGTTGAAAAATAAATATATGCAGCCTTTGCAGCTGGGTGGCAGGGGTAGCTGGAAATTTCGTCCACAAGGCTGGATTCCAAAGATGCTTGACATCGCCATTCAGAGTGCTGAGAGCAGGATAACATTGGAAAGAATGTCCGTGCTTTAAAGGAGAAAAACTGCTTTAAGGTCCCCGATGGTTTTGCTGAACTAGTGCCAGCTAGGAAGGGTTCTTACTGTATGTCACATATTTTTTAGCCGTCCCATGCAACTTCTTATAGAGCAGTTTCTCAGTGTGCCTTTTTTCTGTTCTGAGCAGCGCTCGAGCTCAGTGGTTAGCACTGTTGCCTAACAGCAAGAGGCTCCTGAGTTCAAATCCACACAGGGTGCTTCTGTGTGGTTTGAATACTCTCCCTATGCTAGCAAAGGATTCCTAAAGGAGCTCCGGTTTCGCCCCTCTAAAAAAGACGGGTCTAGGTTTGTGCTGACGGATACTTAAACTGATGAGTTTTACTTGCTGGTTAAATAAAAGTTAATATTAAAACAGAAAAAATCATATCTGCACAAAAACTGTTTCTGGTGTTTAATACTTTTCAGAATATCCATTACTTGTTTTTTAGCTGGGATAAAATGTACATCCCCAGTACAAAGCTGTGTGTTTGTGCAGCTCTGACTATCTTGAGTACAAGAGTACAGGGTTGCAATCTCAAAATAAAAGCAAGGCATACTTTATGTCCAAAAATGAATCTGCAGTAGAAATAGGTCACTGGATTATGAGGTTGAATTGTTTTGGACTTTCATTTATATGCCATGGAGACCGTTTTGACCAAAACACATAACCACACTGGCATAACGTTGCTGTTACAGAGTGACGTAGTGCAAGCGCGGTAAGCACACAATTCCGTTTTTTAGGAAGGAATAGAAAACCTTCCAACTCATGCTCAAATACTGGAAAGTGTGCTGTCGGCATATTCTGTACAGCGAGAGAAAAAAAATGGGCCGACTGAACCAAGGAACCCTATAATTTCAGTGTCGCTGATACAAAGTATGGTGAACTACGAAATACAGAAAATCGCCCCTCAGTCCCTCCTCATGGCTACAGCTGATTTCTACTTACAGCTTTGTTTCCTTCATTGAATGTTAACTTACAAATACCATATTTAGCAGAGATCTGATTGGTTTCTATGCGTGCTTTCATTTATTTTATATTAGTACTTAGCTCTGAAGTTCAGGGATAACAGGAAATATGAGGTTAGGATAAACTTGTGTTCCCTGAAAGGCTTGTTATAGTTGCTCAGCGGGCAAAAGAATCCACAGGGGCAATACCAGAGAGCCCAAAAAATGAAAAAGAATTAACAGGGGCTCTGGAAAAACTTGTGTACATTTAATATAAGAAAGAAAATCCATTTTTATTTTGAACGTTTAATAAAAATGTTTACCGACAAAGAGGGTCGAGCTGATAAAGATTAGTGTCTAAATTGTCTGAAGCTGTTGCTTAAATAGAGACATTCTGTTAGGTTTCACATCACAAGGGGAGAAAAATGCAGACTCACAGCAGGAAGAGTAAAAGCAGAGTTCACAAATCCCAACAAACAGCAATCAAAAATGAAGCAGGCTAAATGAGGAGTACCTGACTGTTGACATGCAGGTGATATGATAAAGAATAAAGGGAGGACAGGACATCAAATACACTGAAAATTGACCAGGTATGGCAAACAGGTGAGGAATGAGACACAAGTGAAACCATTCAGTGAAGTCGGGGGAGGACAGACAGGAACAACAACAGAAACATGACCTTCAAAGTAAAAGGATAAAAAATTATCCATGGGACAGACACAGACCTTAACAATAAGTCAGAGAAAAAAGACACACAGAGCAAGACACAAACAGAAACACTAGAGGAACTACTGCTTAATGATTTTAAGAATTTACACAAGCCAAAACCAAGAATCATTACTAGAAGATAGAAAATATGGGAACCAAAAGTTCAGTGTCTGATAGCGCACCAGGAATAAAAACAAGAATCACAAACTCGACTCGGAAACAATGAAACGAACCTAAGAGCGTAAGAATAACCATGAAAAAGTCAAACCGCTTAATAGCAGTAAAGTCCAAAAACAAACACCACAAATCCCACAGACCATAATACCTTCAGTATGGTAACTCATTTGGTAAATGTGCAAGAGCTTGTGAGGTTGAAAGTTTTCCACTGTTATCCTGATATCTGCATGAATGTTATCCCATGACCTGCTGGAGGGAGCCAGAGGTACTGTATATCCTAATTAGAGTTTCCTGGTATTGTTTTAAGTAGTACAAAAAGTTCATAACTCCCCTCAGAGTTATCACCAGATTAAATTTCACCATAAGTGAGTCGAACGGTCATTAATCTAGCTAAGGTGAGCCAAACACTCAGACTCTGCCACATAATGCTGATTGGAAACCTTTATGTTCCATGACTGTGTCCTCACAATCATCGTCACACAGAAATTACTGTGCTGCATCTATATGCAACATGTGCAGCACAAGAAGGATTTTCTCTGTTGCTCTGCTGTGTGAATGAAGTACATGCATGCACATCCATTTATTAACTACTTAACGTCACATACAGGATGGGACTCTGGTGGGTGCTGTTGGGGCTTATGATTGGAACGGAGCTGTATTGAAGGAAACACGACAGGGGAAGGTGGTCCCTCCTAAGTTGTCCTACGCTCAGGAGTTTCCCGAAGAGCTCAAAAACCACGGTGCCTACTTGGGTAAGTACTGCAACAGCCTAAGGGAGTTTTAAAAAGTGGAAAAATCTGGACACGTTTTACAGAAATGATTGAAAAGATAAAAGAAATCCAGGAAAGAAAAATGTTATTTTTAGATCAAAGAACCTTTGAGCAATTTTCTCTTATCGGTGTTTAGTTTCTGCTCCAACCTTTTTTTTGTTTTTGCTGGTGCTGAGATGTATGACTGCTGTGGAATAGTACCAGTTGTTTTAGCTGCAAACCATCTCTATTAAGTGTACCCATTTCTCCAGTGCTTTTCACCATATCCAGCTCCATCTCCACTCCATGACCACAGGCCTCTGCTTTTGCCATCAGTGGTTTTGTCTCTGAGCTTATCCAGCAGGCCGCCAATAGAAGGCATTCTAGTCTGAATCGTAATATGAGGTGGAAGGAGAATTCTGGACAGACAGGGAGAAAGTTAAAGCTGGGGGAAAGAGAGGTATGAAGATGGGAGATGAAGGTGGAAAAGTATACAGCGAGCAATTGGAATTTTTAGTGGGGAAAGACAAAATGAAATAGAAGATGAAATCGGAGAAACCTGAGAAACCAGAACACCAGCTTTTACTGAATCCAGCTTACTGAGATTTAAGTCCTCAAATTGCATCACTATCGTCATTTTCCCTGACTCATGCAAATCACTGCTGTAAGATTGAACATAAAGTTTTCCACTGTTCCTTATACTTTAAATTTACATAAAGATCACTTAAAAAAAGACTTTTAAAGAGCCATACAGAACGGATAGTTACAAAAAGATACGTATAAGCTGCATACTCTGGTAGCTTTTAGTCTGTGAGTGGTGTTTGCATTTTTATACGTCATGTTTTTTTCTTTTACATAAACAGGGTACACTGTGACGTCTGTGGTGTCAGCCAGAAATGGTCGTCTGCTCGTAGCGGGTGCTCCGCGATTTAACCACACCGGCAAAGTGATCATATTCACACTCAAGAACTCAGGCAACCTCACCATCCTCCACTCCCTCAAAGGCCAGCAGGTACAGAAGCATCCACAGCCAAAAACCGACTGATTCATACTTAAGCAGCTGTATGCCAGTTGATGCAATGATGCAATCCTAATATTGGTCTTGGAAGTATAACAGTCATTGAGGCTATAGCAACCACAGTTTGCCTTACATATGCAGACTAACTGGTTAAGGTTTTAGAACAGGACGTCATCCTTTGATGCCACCCATTCCTAAATGATACCCACTCAAACATCAAACTCATAGATAAAACACAAAAGTGGGTGTATATTAATAAACTCTAGCGGTGGTGTATGTGTATAGCACTGTATAAAAATCAGGATCACATCTGGCAGTGCAGGACTCTATCTCAGATCAAAGGGATGGACTGTTTTGTCTCTGTTAAAGACATTTTGTTACCCAGTATATCCTGCAAATTTAGCTTTCAAAACCATTGGATTTTCAATAATCTATAAAATCTGATCAAATGAATGGGAAAATGATCATGACATGCAGTACCCTTTCAGAAAAGGCTGTATATAATCTCCATTACTGTTTCATTGTTTTTTATGATTTTGTGCTTCACTTGGTGTCATTGTTGTTATATCATTTTTAACTTTACGACTTCGACTGGATTACAGATCATGTGCTATGAATTTAATCCGTCTGAGTCACAGTACGTTTTAAGACGGTCATCATTTCAAGGGGATGTGGCTCCGTGTGTTAATGACCACTACACTCAGAACTGGCAGCGGTTCACAGACTGCAAGCCTGAAGTGATCTTGCAGCAGCTTACATTGTACCTTGTCAGCAGCAGCTCATCCAAAATAGCAGATGTTTCTTTTTAGAAAATGTTCTTGAGCTGAGAAGTCTTGAACAAAAAATAAAAATTTACAAGGCAGATGTTTCTAATGATGTTTTATCTACTTCGGTGACTGATCTACGCTCCCTCTGGAAAGCTCCCACAGTCTGAGCTTCTACAAAAGTGTCAGGACTTTTGACCACTAGCAAGCTGCCATTTGCTGACAATATTGAAGTTCAAAAGCCACTCGAGCTCATGAGCAACTCTTCAAACCCAAACATCATGTGGTGCAAAAACCACAACTTAAGAGTATTTTATTTTGTATATTGTGTCATTGGTGATTGGATTTAATTAACAAACTAAATGCAGGCAATGTCATCATCTGGTTGAATGCTTTTAAACTGATAAATCATACAGATCTTCACACTGCACGCACTAATGTTTCTTTCAGATTGGCTCCTATTATGGCAGTGAGATTGCACCTGTGGATATCGACGGAGACGGCATAACTGATAACCTTCTGGTGTCAGCACCGATGTTCTTCAGCGCAGGCTTGGAGAAAGGAAAGGTCTACATCTACAGAGTCACAGAGCTGGTAGGTATATAAATGCACGCGAGCGTTAGCCAACGACTGCACAGAACTGGGTCGACACATGTTCAATCCCCAGATTTCCCAGTTACACTCTGCTGGTTTCCAGCACCACTGTCAACATTTGACACATGATCTTGTCCAGATTAAATGCGCAGATCAAATGACAGCCTGCCATGCCAGTGTGCCGACTTTATTTGATGTGCAGCATGAACTCAGGAGGAAAGTATTCTCTCTCCTCTGAACCCATTTCCAGCAAACCATTTGGAGGCGAGAACTTTTCTTTAATAGAAGGAAATTTCCCGGTGTTCCAGGTCTGTCATGCTCATTGGAATAATGAATGTCTTCAGCGGTCTCAAATCCATTGAACAGGCATAGAAGGGGTATTTAAATATCCAGTGCACCCCCAAACCACATCACAGGTGGCAGCTTAAAATCTAAACAAACAGAAATCACATGTTAAAAAAAAAGTCTCTCTTCACCAGGATAGAAATGCCACATGTTCTGGATAATTAATAATGTGGTTGATTCAGGTGTCGCTCCAGGATGCTGCCCAGTCATATCGTCCTGGAAAATTTCTTAAGTTGGAATTCCTTGGTTTAAAAAAAAAAAAAATGCAGCTGGGCTCATATAGTTGATATTTATAGTCAAAAATGTGATTCTGCACTAATGCATTTTTAATTGTCCAGAGACCAATCCTCAGCAACCAGGAATGTATTATTTTAGAAAGGTTAGTGCTGGCCACTTAGTAGACACCAAAATTATTTTTTTTTAAAGGATGACCAGCATATTCTTTTATTCTAACTTTGCTTCATATAGAAGCTCCAATGTAGTGGCTCACACATGAAAGAGACACGGTTAGCAACTGAGAGGAGACACAAATCAGTGGTAAGAAGGAAATGTTTCATTAAGAATGACATCTGGTGTGAAAATCTGCCAAATAAAGTATGTAAATTATTTGCTTGTGAGTACAGGAGAAGCTGAAAGAAGCTTTAATTACTTGATAATTAATATTTTGATTGAGAGCACCACAGTTGTTTTGGAGGAAGGTTCAGAGGAGGTTGGAGATTGTTACCATCATGGCTCATCCGGTCAGGATGAGAATGAACAGTCATCAATCACTTACAGGTTTCTCGTTTTATTTGAATAACGCGTATAAAGGAAAGACACACATGGACTGCGATCTCTGAAAGGAAATAAAGTGTGATTTAAGTAACTCAAAATAATGCATGAACTCAGGAGACTCAAACAGAAACTCACCTCAGCTGCTGCCCCATGTGGGAGTGAAAGAGTGAGCTGTAGGTGAGTGCAGTCCTTATATAACAGGTGACAGGTGAGTGCAATTAAGGGCAAGCAGCACACCCAATCAAAGGTGAGGAAAAGAGACAAGGTGCATCTGGTGAAGTGAGTGTGCTGAAAGGTGAGCCTTTACAACAACAGTGGTCAGGTTTCTTTTGTTTTTAATGGTACGCCTCTTGTAAATGAAGTGTGCAGAATTAAAGCGCTCAATCTTCTTCAGCTCTGTGGAGTCTCTTTTCACTTTGAGGTCACTCTGTGCTCTTTTAGTGTCACAGTTTGCGGGGCAAGCCGTGTGGTGTTTGTGGAGGAAGGACCCAAAATGCAGGCAAAGGCTGTGATGCGAGTGAGCGTTTATTGACAATGGTGGCAAAGTGGCAAAAACAGGAAATAATGAACGAGGAGCTACCCAAAAACCTAAACTGGGAGAACTAATGAACAAACCCAAAACCATAATAACACGGGATGATGAGCAGAGAGATGCCAAACACCAAGAAATGCCGACGGACCGACAACGAGCACAGGCAAACACACAATACACTCGCGGATCTTAACTGACATAAGCAGACGAGAGACACAGACCTTCAAAGTAAAACCGGAAACACTGACAGAATACATAATCAGAATAAGCTAGAACCAAGATGATGATGATGATGATAATAATAATAATAATAATAATAATAATAATAATAATAATAATAATAATAATAATAAAAAACCACTGAGTCCACAGAGTCAGGACCATGACATTTAGTATAATTTCTAACCACTATCGTTACCACTTCTATCCCCTATCTGGTAATTTGGAGGCTACAGTAGGCTTAATACAAAAGTGATGTATCGGTTGGATGGTAAATGGTAAATGGCCTGTATTTATATAGCGCTTTACTAGTCCCTAAGGACCCCAAAGCGCTTTACATATCCAGTCATCCACCCATTCACACACTGGTGATGGCAGCTACATTGTAGCCACAGCCACCCTGGGGCGCACTGACAGAGGCGAGGCTGCCGGACACTGGCGCCACCGGGCCCTCTGACCACCACCAGTAGGCAACGGGTGAAGTGTCTTGCCCAAGGACACAACGACCGAGACTGTCCGAGCCGGGGCTCGAACCGGCAACCTTCCGATTACAAGGCGAACTCCCAACTCTTGAGCCACGATCGCCCCTGTGTATTGTAGTAGCTGTTCTGATGTTAGACATATATCCTCCATACAATAATAATAAATAAAGACAAGACTGAAACTAATAGAAGCTAAACTTAAACTAAACGGACTCTGGAAACAAACTGAAATTTATTTCAAATCACAAAATGAAAACAAAATAAAAACACAAACGAATGCGAAATTTCAAAATTTCTCCTTTGTTATATATTTATTTTTATTTTGTGTGTAATTTTTGGCAATGATTTTGTCTCATGCAGTTCTCTCCCTGTATTTTAAAACACTATCCCGAGTATCATCTAAACGAATAGACTAGTATGACTTCACTTATAAGAAATGTTTGCCTGATGCAGATGGGATGATGAAAATGATGTAAAGTTCCCCATATTACAGAAATAAATAGTAAAGAAAACTCTGTCCAAATCTAACCAAAGTTACCTAAAATCTGGCAGCCGATGAAAAATGGTTGCTTTTTTTTTTAAACTTGCTCCTAAGCCAGTACAGACTGGTTATGACCCTTCACGGCCTTCTGGTTGAGCCATGTGTTTCACATTTAAACACTGCTGACTGTATTTTTCCCTGTTTCTCTATCAATCTCCTTCTGTGTCACACATGCTCACATCAGGTAGCCGAGAAGTTAAAACTACCATCCTAAATCAACTCCTTTCACGTTTATTCAACTGAAAAACAAGTGATATCATGTTTCGTCTGCCAGCCCTGAATTATGTTATGATCAGGGATGCCAAGTGGAGCAATGATATGCATGACTACTGATCGACTCCATTATTTGGCTCCATTCTGTCAGATTGCCTCTTTGAAAAATGTTCCAGTCGGGTGGTTGCTTTCATAGATGTGACTATCGTCCATCTGACTCAACACTTACTAAGAATAGAGCGTCAGAATAAATATACTAAAGTTATATGACAGTCTTTAGTTCTTTTACTGCCCGAAGGTGAAATTCCTCCATGTTTTCTCTCTTTTGCCAGATGTTTAAGATATTTCAGTTCAAACAGGAAGAATTAAAGGCTTATGCAGAAAACACTGAAGCGTTGCCAAGCCTTATCTTCTGTTTGATTAGAAGAAAATATTGTTTCTTTTTCTGTTTAGAGCACGACATGATTGGTTAACTAAAGATGTTTTGGTGTAATTGAAACAACAAACGCAGCTGGACCGAGGGCAGAGAACAAAAAAACGTCCTTGCTCTTATTATGAGATGCCTAAATAAATGAACTGCGGATGATTTAACGAGCAGATCTGTCCTTTTAATGGAGAAATGTGCTGAGCCTGAAGGCATTTATTATTCTGTTAAATGGAACATATGGTACACTGGGACTTTTTGCATGCTATTTGTAAAAATGGCTTTTTGACACAGTAAGCTCTTCATTTACAAAAAGACTGGAACTCTTTGCATACGTAGATATAATTTATATCTACGTATGCTATTTATGAATATAAATAACAATATTTTGCTCCAATGATTTCAGAAATTTAGTTTTAATAACAGTCAAAGGCATTTAGGAACCGTGAGAGCTAAATTGCACCAAATGTTTTCTGTTGCCGACAGGTCTGGACAGCAGGAAGGCTAGTTTAGCGCAGAGAAACATGGCATTGTCCAGCATTGTTGGTGCCTTCGCCCATATACAAGTATCCAATGTAATCAAAATGTAATCAAATGGAAACGTCTCTTTTTAAATCTTGTTTTATTAGTTTTAACCTTTTAACTTTATGCATCAAGCAAAAAATTTATTATATGCAACATTCTCTGACTGGAAGAAATTTGTTTAACATTTAAACTTATTTTCTGCACATTCCAGCACATAAAATAAAATATTTTTTGTGTGTTTGTGTTTACACTCACTCTTTCAAATAGATGCAAGTAAAACACAGCAGAAAATAAATAACATCAAAGACTAGCAGTCCTGTTGCTCTATTTTCACCTGTAAAGCAGGAGTGGAGGTTTACCCTGGTGCAGGTGTGCCGCAGCGGTCAGTGGAAGAATCCGCGAGTTTCTCTGTGAGTTTCCCATTACGTCATAGCGCACTCGGTGCTTGCTTGGAAGTTTAGGGGGTTTTTTTCGCTGTAAAAAGAAGTTTTCTTCCCACGCACAACGGACACTAATGTTTTTGTCACTTTTTATGGAATCAAACTCAAAGTAGGGTCAGTACTTCCACGTTTTAAAGGCTGCACGCTCATACTCTCTCCCGCACTCATATGATCCACTGTTGATCTGCGCACAGCTGTTGTCACGAACGTCGCACTCGCTTACGTCACTGTCATGAGACATTCTCGCAAAAAAAATCACGGTTTTAGTAACGCAGTAACGCAGCGTTCCTACGGGAAAGTAACGGTAATCTAATTACAGTTTTTGCAATAGTAATCCCTTACTTTACTCGTAAGTAACGCGTTACTGCCCATCTCTGGTCATGATTATGTTTTGGTTGAATTATCGAAATTATCAGCCATTCTGTCAACCCCGTTAACCCTTTAAACCATCATTGCTTTAAACCTATGCTTCCCAACCTTTTGGAGCCACAGCACATATTTCGCATTTGAAAAATCACACGACACACCACCAAACAAAACTGTCACAAAAAGCATATTGATACATTTTTCCCCGAGCACCAGGTATAGCGGAATATGCTCGGTTTGTCCCCAGTATACCTTTTTTGCTTTCTTCTGACCACTACTCATGCTATTGTCTTCATCTAGGTCGGAATTTTCTCCAGGACCCAGGTCATACTAACTAATTTTTCTTTTCAAATATTTATCTCTTGCTATTACCCGCTGCATTTTCTCACTCAGAGGATGACTGTTATGTGACGTATTCTTGGTCTTCTTCTGTTTTACTGGCAGTTGGCAACCCGTTTAATTAGAGCAGGTAGTTTTACTGCCTTCTAGTGGTAGAGAATGTAATTGTTCTGCCCATTACTCACGCAGGTCGCTTAGAGTACTAATTGACTGGGACCAGACAAGCATCAATGGCACACGTGATCGTTTCTCACGGCACACCTATATCCCGTGGGACAGTGGTTGGGAAACACTGCTTTAAACTATAGTGCTGTTAGTTGTGCTACAGTGTGAGTAAGTTGGAATGACACATGCAAACCTCAGCCAAATTATTTCTCATACAAAGGTCAGCTTTAAAGATTATTATTCAAGTGCAGCAGTTGTCTGCTGTCTCTGGCCCACTCAGAGTTTGTGATAAACTGAGCAAAGAAGAGGTCATGAAGACAGTCAAAACAAACCAATGCAACAAGCCAATATGACTTTGAAAGAATTCCTTTAATGAATGTGAGTAAACGTAACAAAAGCGAGGCTCGAAAATATCCAAATAACTCTAAAATAATCCAGACTTCTCATGATCAGTCATTTACTCCAGTTGCTAATACATGGGCTGGTGTCTAGGGGGAGAATCCAGCTTTGGAAAGGAATGAAAAGCATTCTGATCTCTTGCTGTGGTTAACAGTGTTTTATTTCACTAACTCTGTTTATTGTAGTTGATTTTTGGGGGGGATGAGCAGCCAGATCCCCCACTATGGGAATCCCCACTAATGCTAATGTCTATTTATCAACACCAGTAACAAAGTGGATAGTCACGAATGTTTGTGTGAATAAAAACAAACTGTTAAAATTCTCCCCCATGGGACAGTAGCCTCTAGATATTTATGTGTGGGAACCAAGACAGAAACAAGACCACTGTATTAGGAGTAAAAATTACAACTGTCATTTTTTTCCTCCCCCTCAGAATCGTTTCTTCCTTGAAGGATCGTTGGAAATTCACAACGGTGTCCAAAACGCTCGCTTTGGCTCTTCCCTCGCTCCTGTCCCTGATCTGAATGGTGATGGGTTCAATGACTTGGTGGTGGGAGCTCCATTGGAAGATGAGCATAAAGGAGCCATTTATATTTTCTTTAGCCAACAAAACAGAATACTACGCAAATATAAACAGGTAGGTGGTGTGGTGCATTACACTGTAGCACATACATGTAAACCTTCCCAAAGCTGGGCAGCCGTGGATTTATGTATATTTCACTGTGGCGAAAACCTGTGAAAGTCTTGATTCTTCCTACTCATAACAGCTTAGATGAATGCACTGACTGTGCAAATATGCAACAAGTTGTAAAACTGTAAAACTTGGATTAAATGATAGATTAAAAGCAAGTTTAAGAGGTGGGTTAAAAGCTGAAAGACATGGTGGCACAGTATGTTTGCATGTTCTCCCTGTGTCTGTGTGAGTTCTCCACACGGTACAAAAATGTGGGGTTGGTAGTCTGTCTCTGTGTTAGCCCAGTGACAGACTGGCAGGTTCTACCTGGCGTATGACAGCTGGGCTAGGCTCAAACTCCCCCCAGCAACCCTGAATTAAGTGAATGAGGATGGATGGATAGACAGATGGGTTAAAATCTACTTTATCTTAGTAGGTGAAACTTACAGCATGTACTGTAAGCTAATTATTATGAGTGACCCTTCTGTAATTTCTGTATTTATTAAATACTCCTATACTCCTATGCTATTAAAGGACCAGTTTGTAAAATTTATTGGTGTATAGCAGTATGGTTCCCAACTGAAATCAAGTGATATCAACTTTCCATTAGAAAACAGGTAAAAGCCTGTTTTTAGAGTCAGTGTTTGGTTTGTCTGGCAGTAACATAGAAGACTCCATGGAAGAGGACTGTTTGTTTTGTAGGTAACAAAGACAATATTTGCAGGAAATATTCACTCTAATAAAAACCCAACCCCTCAAACACTGGAGCTTTGCAAAAAGTTTGTTTTCATTTGCAAAATCGTATATATGAGTGCACTGAATTTTAAGCAGATTATTGTAAGCATTGATTGTTGTCACTGTGAACCGTCTGTGTTTGTTTTAGAGAATAGCAGCTGCAGATTTGGCTCCTGGCCTGCAGTACTTTGGCCGTAGCATCCATGGCGTAATGGACATGAACGATGATGGTTTAGTGGACCTGGCTGTAGGTTCCCTCGGTGCTGCTGTTCTACTTTGGTCAGTATTTTAAAAATAAATAAATAAATAAAATAGACATTGTAGTTATTCCTATAAATTTATTTTGGCAATTAATTGAAAGATTTTCATGATCCTTGGTTTTGCATTTTAACTGCAATTTTTAAAAGTCTGTCATCTGTCACGCCCTCTATGCCCTCACAGGTCCCAGAGCGTTGTTCGTATTTATACCACTGTGAGGTTTGAGCCCAGTAAGATCAACATCTTTGTGAAAGACTGCCAGAGAGGTGGCAAAGACGTGACCTGCATGTCAGCCATTGTATGTTTCAACATCACAGCCAGGACAGCCATTTCTCCCACACAGGAAATTGGTAAGCCAGCAAAAATAATCCACTGCAAAGTTCTCTAGTTCTTCCACATGACAAGATTGGCACTTGGCAAGGTGAATAAAACTACTTATTACCCAGCCGAGAATACTGACAGGTTACAAAAAAGATTTATGAAAGACAAAAACACAAACTTGTTTCACAGTAGAGCGCTCAGTTTTAGATTTTGAGACAAAAAAGACGTATACGTTAGTGGCTCTGGATATTATCACGTCATTATCAAATCATTTTTTCTGATGTATTTGAACAGTATTCATGTATATTTTGGACCCATAGTTACTTAATAGTTCAGCAATGTGGATATTTGTTCAAGACAAGATGAACTATAACTGGTTTCAAGTGAAAAAAGGCAATTCATGTATGCATATATTTATATATCTTTCATGTCCTTGCTTCAATGCACTTTTCAGCATATGGCTGCCCATAAAAACTCTGACGACTCCTTTTACTTTTAATGGTGCCAAAGTAAAATGTTTCTTTTCTAGCATAAGAGGTTCTGATCTCACTGTTGTTTCTCTGCCAAAGCTAATGTTGCTGCCTTCAAAAAAACCACCGTGTCTGAGCCACTGTGGCGCTATCAAATGTTCCTTTTCGTGCGCGAGCACTGTTAGGAATGCATCTGGAAGTTTATCTCTGCTCGGCTGCATTCGGCTTCCTCAAAATAGAGAGATTTGTTTGATGGTGGTGAAAGGTCCCAGATAACTCAAGTCTGCAAAAATGTGCTGTGCCACCAAAAGCAACCCACATGCATTTAAGTGCAGCGTTTTTTTCAGCTCGCAGTTTGTTTTAATAGCTATCATGACGGGGTCCAGTTTCACAGTGAAGCAGGGCTCAGTGGCGGAGGAAGGAGAGGTGTAGTGGAGCATGTTCTGAGTTAACCTCTTGACCCCGTGGCATCTTTATCATATCTATCATATGTGCCAAAACAGAGGAGAGGAGGAACAGAGGGAGGTAACTTACCCTTCATGGTTGCATACAGTGGAACACGTTTATTTAATTTTCCTTTCATTGTCGTGTCTGGGTAGTAATGGATGGCAGATGTGCTGCTGTTTGTGAAATCTCTGTGGTCTGTTGCATAAAATGGTTCTTTTTTTCAGCCATTCATTTTTATGCAAATATCTATTTAGAGTGTCTTATAGCGAGCTCTTTAAACAGACAGGCTGACTTACTGCGTACTGCGTTGCTATGTATCTCAACACTTTTTCAGAGTGGAAAAGTACAAGTTAAAGACTGAGGATGAAAAATTGCTTTGGAACTTGCAGTTCTCCTCATCTAAAGAGGAAAAACTTTTACTGGTAATTGCGATGTGGTGAAAGGGACAGAAAAAGTTCCAAATGTCATATCCGTTATCTGCACGGATCTTTTTTGCGTAACATATTAAGATCTCTGCAGCTCTGTCAGCTTCTCTAGCTGACCTCAAACATAACACATGCATGAGTTTAGCCTTGGTAGATTTTTCCTCATGCCATGAAAGCCTCTGAAACAATGCGGTTTGGAAATGAGTCAGTACTGAGGCCAAAGGGTTTGGATTCTTATATGTGTTGGTCACACATGTAGCGTATGTTAGGAGCCAAGCTGATATTGCATTGCAGTGCTACAATGATGTCATTTACCATCTCCTTTTGCTGCCATTTATCAATTACTCTGTACTAACATAACTTACTAACATAAGTAAGAACAGAAGCGTGTCTGTCTTAAAAACACAAACAGGATTTTTCACGGTTTCATATTGAAATGTAATATCTTAATTCTTCCTACAACCCACTAGGGATCAAGTACAATGTCTCTATCGCGGAGAAACGTTACAATCCTCGGGCGATGTTGGATAACCTGAATAAGATGCAGCCTCAAAACTTGACCCTCCTTCCGGGAGAAGAGACCTGCGAACACATCTACTTTTACGTCATGGTGAGATTCAGTTTTAATGTTATTTTGGTTGCTTTTCTTCTTACAAATCATTTCATAATCAAAACAGTTCTGGCAGAATTGCTCAGAAAATATCACTATGGCTATTAGTCACTGGCTAAAATCTAAAACATACATCTATAGACTTGTTTAAAGCAAAACAGATATTTGAGTGTCACAGACAAAGTGTCATAATACAGAAAATCTGCTGGTTAATTTCTGAAAATAACATTTTTACATTAGGAAACAACAGACTACGCCAGACCCATAGTGTTCACTGTACAAGTGGCACTACAAGATCCAGAAAACGCACCAGTTCTAGATGACAGCTGGCCTACTGTGGTGAAGACTGAGGTAAGAGACAATCTGGCAATGTCCTATATTTCAACATGCTGCTCAGCTACACAGCTACATAGCTATTAGCTTTGCATAATGCATAGTTCAAAGAGGTTTGGACAGCAGGTGGATGAGGCTTTTCAGAGCTGTATGCCTGTAAAGAAAAATATCTCCCACCAAGTAGTTTGAGCAGTAGATGTTTAACACATATACTGACCTCAATATTTAGATAATTTGGCCATGATTAATATGAGCCTCCTGAGAAAGAGAATACAACAGAAAACAAGGAAAATCAATCATCATCTGGGTGAAATATGAAGCAGCAGTAGTTCCTTTGATGTAAAAAGATCTTGTCTCTTTGGTAAGCTGCCCTTTTGGAACGGCTGTGACGAAGACGATCGCTGCATCCCTGACCTGGCGCTGCAGAGCATGAATGACCTGATGACTCCAAAGTAGGTATACGCATATTCATCACCATGCCTACAGTCGCACAGTGGGACAAATTTTATTTGCACACTCGCAACGAGTAAATAAATAATGCGATATCTTCCTTCCTCGCTGCTTCCCAGACAGTTCTGTGCACAGTCCGTACAGTCTCGTGGTGCTTTCTGTCGCCGTCAAAGTGAAGGGGAGATGGAGGGATCTCTCAGGGTGCTAGAGGCAACCAGGCGGAGGATGGTGGTGGATGTTCGGCTGGAGAACAAAGGAGAGAACGCATACAACGCTCGCCTCAACATCACCTACACACCCAATCTGCACTTTTCTAGCCTCATTGTCAAGGTGTGTTATCATGACCTTAAACTCTTCATGTGGTTTATCAGGACAGATGTTCTCAAATAGCCTAAAAGGTCTATGTTACTCCAAAGAGTCCGAGGTTTAACCATCAGGTAAGGCGAAATAAATTCTACATTTATGACTAGCAGTGACATTTTTCATTCAGGACAACTCGGACATCAAAATAGAGTGCTACAGTCAGGACAAACTGAGGAACGAGAAGCTCTGCAATGTCAGCGCACCCTTCATGAGGGCCAAAACACAGGTGAGTTAACCATGTTTCTTCACGTAATTCATATGTGTCGTTGTGATTTTTTAATAAGATAAGATAAGGCTTATTGTCATTGGCAGCAAAAGGATAAATTGGATTCATTTCCATCGGAGAGTTAACTAAAAAACATCTCAGGTTGAAAAGCTGTAACTTTATTACACTATAATGTTTTAGGTGTTTTTGAAGAGGTGTCTGGAAAAGCATAAAGCTGATGCAGCCCAGTGAAATTCATCCGTATGCCAGTTTTTGTACCGATTCCCAAATAAGATTAGTTGGTGCCACTGGAGAAAATTGATGCGAAACACCAGTATAAAGTAATTCATCATTCAAGAAGAAACTAAAGTCTTGCTCCTCGTCTGGGTTCTGATTTCAGGATTTAGAAATCTGAGAGAACTCAAACCCCTATGTCAAAACAGAAATCAGCATTAATTTTCTTTCAGTATCTCTGCCTGTGCTCATCGGGTTGTATTTGCTTAGAAGAGAAGGGGTGGAGATGCCAGATGTTGGCTCTGTATGTTCTGCCTGTTTTGCTCTTCTCCAGAGTTTTCAGCCAACTGCTGTTTTAGTATGTTTCATCCAGGCTTTTAACTCTGCCAAAACATGTTTACGAGAACAATATCATCCTCAGAAAGCACATTTATATGTAATAATAAACATAGTTCCCCAGACCTGTCCCGTATTAAACCTGAATGCGTCATTGTTCATGTATAATGCGAGCACGAAGTGCATTGGGGACCACGAACACGTGCTGCAACTTTATTGGGCACACCTGTTCCACTGCTTGTTAATGCAAATATGTGAGCAACCTGTAAAGTGGCAGCAGCTCAGTTAACAAATATCAAATACACCAACTTAACATGCTAATGTTTCAGCCCTGTACCCTTCATCATATCATATTGCATATATTCATCAGTGCTCTGATGAATGCCACAAGCCTGAAACATTAACACAACTGTTGGCATGGACTTTGAATGTGACATGTCTGATGTTGTTAGGGGGGCTGGTCCTGAGTACTTCAGAAACTGCTGATCTAATGGGATTTTCCCACACAGCCATCTCTAGGGTTTACAGAGAAAAAGAGAAAATATGTGTCAGCCAGCAGCAGTTCTCAGGGTGAAAATCCATGTTGATGACAGAGGTCAGAGGACAAAGGCTTGTATAAACACTACAGAAACTCAAACAACCACTTGTTATAATCGATGTATGGAGAAGAGCATCTCTGCATGCACAACACCTTGAACAGACGAACAGCAGAAGACCACACGCTGCGCGCCACCCCTGTCAGCTAAGAACACCAAGTGGATGCCACAACTCACACAGGCTCAACAAAACTGGGCAGTAGGAGATTGGGAAAATATTGCCTGGTCTTTTTTCTGCTGCAACATTCAGATGGTTGACTCAGAATTTGGTCTAAACAACTTGAAAACATGAATCTATCCTTTGTATCAGCAAGTTCACTGCACTTAAGTGGCCTCCACAGCACCTTTGGGATGTGCTGGAACGGGAGATTCTCATCTTAAATGTGCTTGTTTACCTACATGATTATCCACCCACCGAATCCAACTGAAAAGCAAAGCAGCAGGGATAGTACCTGGATCAAAGTACCTGGACTACTTTGACATCATGTTGTATTTTTATATGTAAAGAATGAAATTCCACAATGTAAGAAAGAGGGCGCATTGTCATTTGGAGGAAATCATACCAGTGTTATGGAAAGAAAGTGCAATATGGAGATTCTAGGACACCATTCATAGCTTATCCGTTGTCGTCACTCATGATGACAGTGACTTCTCGTGTCTCGTGTTGGAACAGCTACTCGTGTCTTAAAGGTTAAAGTAGCTGTCCCAAATATAGACAAACAAATCAGCCAGTCTGGACCCCTCTTCTTCTTTTCACTATAAAAACATCACATTTAATTGTTATTGCATTAGGAAGATGCATCTTAGCAACGGGGTAAACACAACAGATAAGACTTGCTCTTCTCTCAGCATTATTCAGGTGAGACTGAACGAAAGACACCGAGATGCATTTCTCCTTCCTCATCTGTTAGTGATTCTCACATTCATTTCTGCTGTACCAAGCTTTTCCACATGCTTATAAAGTCAACAATATTTATGAGGCTGTGCACTTTCCGGGGTATTTTACAGCAAGGCATTACTTTTTATTTTTAGGAGGGTGATGTTTGTGTTGACTTTGATAGGGATGACACCGGTCGTACATCAGTAAGTGCAATTAAAAGCTGTTATCCCTTTTTTAAATGTGTTTTTCATTGACATCTGAACAATAATCTTTCAGCTTTCTATACTGAAACAAAGTCTGCTGACTAATAATGCAGGAATGAAGGACTGAAGGTGACTGAAAGAGTTCATGAAATGTCCTAACCATGTGATTATCGCAAACAATGGTGATCTCCTGGGCAACAAGTAAACCCAAATTTCTATGTAATGCTCCCAAGCAACTGAACCGAGCAGACCTGGTCACCCTTTAGAGCTCACTGAATGATTCATACCCACTCATTGACCCTAAACAGCATCCAGAGCCACAAAACTGATGTACTCTGGTCGAGAGCCTTTTAAGAATGTGGCACAGAGTTAAACAAGGCTGATTGTACACCAGTGCCACTGCCAAGCCAGCCTAAACCACCGTAGAGCTGAAGGAAAGTGGGAACTTCAGTGCAAGCTTTTTAAATTAGCCAGTTATCACGCTTGTTTGGATCTTACCAGGTGATTCTGACCCGTGTAAAACAAGTTTGTTCAGTAAACTTTACAACCAACAGCGACAAGACGTCTAAAAATCGATTCCTTTTGCACGTGATCGTGGAAGCAAATGTGTTTTTAGGTTTTGTGGGTGTATGCAGAGAGAAGGGTTCTAGTTACTAGCGGTTTGACGACTGACAACGAATGTGGCCTAAGGAGGCGGACAGGCTGAAGAAACACAGAGGAGGAAGAGGAGAAACATGCACTGTTTGAATTTCTGTGTTCAGCTATGCAGATGCACGAACATTCTCCAGCCATGGACAATCACGCCCTCAAAACCCAGAACAACTGTGTGTGTGCATGTGTGTGTGCACGTGTGCGCGTGTCTGGATTCCTATGTTTGTGTTTCATCCAGCCATCCTTCTCAAGAAACAGTGGGCTGAAGTCAAGGTTAACCATTCTTCACCAGGATATGCGATAGGACTAACAAAGGAGGACCGGGATCATTTTCCACATCTGGGACAAGATGATACGCAACGAGATCATTATATTTGTGTTAATCTGTGGTTGCTTTGAGAATGAGTCTATCTATATGGAAGAGGGAAGGAGGAAACCTCGTTATGCATTCCAGTCTGGTCAGACTGGATCCTTCATGATTTCATTACACCATGGAGGACTGTAAACAATGCTCAGCTAAACTCTGCTCTCCTAGATCGGCATTCTTCTGCCAATCAAGCCTCCTTTGCAGACTTGGGTTCCAATTTTGATACATACCCATTCCTCTTTCTGGCTGTCTCCTTTTTACTGCTCTGCTTTTATTTTGCCCTGAATCTGGCTTCCACTGGAAGTTTTGAGTGAGTGAATGTGTGTGTATGTAGTGGACATAGTCGTCAACTGAGGGGAAATTCCCAGGCTCTCTTTAAGCAGCAACAACTGTGCAAGCAGCTGCCTGGGGTCAAAGCCCAGGAATTATAGTAGGTTATTGCGGACTTGACTTCTTTTGTGTCCTTTATTCTAGGAATGCTATATAGCATAGCATCTGGAGTACTTTAGAGTTTTGTTAAAGCAAGATGAAATATAATTTAGGAAAAGCAATAAATGGGTAGTGTGTGCTTCTAATCTTTACTTCCTCTTCTTTGTAGGTAACATTTCGCCTGGAGTTCGAATTCAGTCGCACTACCTTCCTTGACCATCTCCGGGTTATCCTGGAGGCCAGCAGGTATGGACATCACTTTATATCTATTGGCATCCCAATTACTTTTTGCTTTGCATGTAGACAAATGTTCTGTGTTTTAATGATCAACAAAGATATTTAAAAAATAATACAAGGATAAGCGTCTCGCTGTAAGATCATCACTTCTATTTGTGGAATATTTTTGTCTTTTCAACAGTGACGGTGAAGAAAATAGCAAAGCCGATAATTTCAATGATATCTATTACTCGCTGAAGTACGAGGCAGACCTTCTCTTCACCAGGTTAGTCAGCTTTCGGGGGGTGGGTGTTGTTGTTGTTGTTTTGTTTTTTACCAAACAATACAAGCGAGGAATTTAGAAGTGCAGTGGGCTACAACAAACTGTGTTGGCATAATCTGGAAGATACTGACTGTAACTGTGGGGGAAATTAGTCGCTAGTTGTGCAGCCGGAATGGGAACTTTATGTTAATTGTTTGCTTGTTTATTTATTTACTTTTTTCTTTATTTGCTTTGACAGGGATTCTAATCCGACTCGATATGAAATCAAACCAGAGCTGTCACTGGAGGAGCCAGGCATCATCGGTCCTCCTTTCAACTTCACCTTCCAAGTGAGACCAGTTCTATCACCACCATGAGCTTAATTCAAAGTACAGCTTGGAAATAGTTTACACGATTCCCCCTGTTGTGCCTTAGATCCAGAATCTTGGATACTTTCCGGTAAAGGATTTGCAGCTAAACATCGAGATCCCAGAAATGACAAAAAACGGCAACCAGCTCCTTCAGATATCCGACTTCCATATTAACCAGGTGTGTGCAGAGCTTCAAACTGTCTATCAGTTAATACAAAAACAGAACATGAGGGACATGTGGCAGATTTTTTTATATTATAGCACTCCATGGTGTGATAACAGACGCTTACAGTGGCTAATATTAACACACTGCATAAAAGATGCCTTGCAGACAATTAGCAGCGTAATTGTTAGAGTGGCTAGGACTAAATCATTTGTTACTCTAAGCTTTGACATAATGTAATCAGTGAGATTTTGGCACTTTGGAGCTGACGAGCTGCCACTTGGGTTTCAGTCAGTTTCCTTTCCACCTATGCTGCTTTTTTACTTTTTTGCATTTACCCTGTATCGTCAGTTGGTACTTGCGATTGTTCTGCTAAAACTCACATAAATATCAGCGGTAAATAACAACAGAAGAGCAGTGGTGGTATTGCTACTGTTTAGGGGAAAGATTGTTTGGTTTGACCTGAGCAGACCTGTTCTACTATTGAAGTTCATCATTTCTGGAAAGTTTTTCTGGAATAATACAGATTCACAGGTCTTCTTAAAATTTTGGACAAGGTCAGCATGCTGAAACTCTTAACATGTTCGAGTCTGGAGGTTCAGCCTCTGATGTTTTTAATTGGGAATGAGAGGGGCAGCTCAAGTTGAGCCATTTGGGGATAAAGTAATAGAGGCAAGGCTGAGAGGGTTGGGACATATACAGATGAGGGAGGGTGGATATGTTGGACAAAGGATGATGAAGATGGAGCTGCCAGGCAGGAAGAAAAGAGGAAGACCAGAGAGAAGATTAAATGATGTAGCGAAGGAGGACATGCAGATTGTTGGTGTGACAGAGGAGGATGTGGGGACAGGGTGAGATGAAGCTGTGGACTCCCCTAAAGGGAGCAGCCAAAAGAAGAAGGACAGAGTCAGCTCGACAGACTAACCTCAGCTACACAGCGTCCAAACCTAATCACATATTATCAGTGCATTACATTTACTTTACATTAATTGCTGAACAATAATCATTCTTTTTAGTAACATGATCTAATAAGCTCCAGCTTATCAGCATATTATTTCACTGCTTTTCTGGAAACATAACATTTTACTGCACTAAGATGAATTTCTTACCCCCATGTCGCACCTCAGAGAGATGGTACGCACTGTTTACCACCTCAGCATGTGGCACAGAGCAGGGCATCACCTGAAGACCTGTCACGCTTCTCCAGCTTGGTAAAGTCAATAAAACCTATCAAATTCTTTCCCAGATAAAAGTTTAATTCTCAACTTATTTTCTTAACTTTTTTTTTTTTCGATCTGCTTCTTCCCACAGAACCGATCCAACACACTAACTCTTCCAATTCAATGCACAGTCAATGTGGCTTACTACAGAGACGCTGCCTTTAGAATCACTGGAGCACTTAGAATAGATACTTTACACGCGGTGAGCTTAAACCTCATCAATGGCTGCATGAATGATTATTTATCACTTTTTACAAAACTTTGGCTCTGCAGTGCTTGTAGCTGTGTCATCTGTTCGTTAAATGCGCCTGCTTGTTTTGATTTCCTCTCCAGCTGAAGTTTAAAATCCTGGAATTGGTGACCAGTGCATCAGTGGAGCTCCCCTCCTCCAGCCCCATGTTTTTACATGAAGAGAGGCCTGTCAGACATGTGAGTCGGCAACAACCAGTGCTCTAAATTGCTTCTGTCCTCGTCTGGATTTTATTCTTACCATGTGCCCGGTTCTCGAGATCAGCTGTTAAAATTTATTTCAGTGGACTTTAAGTATTCAAATAGTGTCTCGTATGTGATGTTACCATTCATGGAAAACTAAGAAGAAGAAAAAAACAAATTTTCCATCAAGCACCTCTTTTTATTAAAAAATGAAAAGAAAACAAAGTTTCTGCTTCAGCTGCGCTCATGAGCACAGAACTGAAACAGGGAATAATCACACTGTAAATGTTAGTATTGGAGCACTCATGGCTGTGTGGTGCTTAGGGACCGAAAGGACCAGCGGCACAACATGTATGAGTCAGGACTCAAACACTAATCTGTGCTGCCATCTATTGGTCATTAAAACTGTCAGACTCTATTATCTTGTTTTTTTTTAAAGAGACTGTATTTGTGGAAGTAAAAGGTGAATGGATGTACTTGATCGGTCTGTGAAAACGCTTTTTTATCAAAATTCATGAATTGTCGTTATGCTATTCTGCAAAAATCATATTTATTTAAAGCTATATATTTAAGCCAAAAATACCATTTATCACTGCCTGTGTGTACAATTCAGCCTGCGTGCTTAAGAGAAAACAAATTTTATGTGTTGTCATGTCCAACAGATAATACTAGAGATCAGGAAGGAGGGAGATTACAGAATTCCTACTTGGATTATCGTTGGAAGCACGCTGGGAGGACTCTTATTGTTAGCCCTGCTCAGCCTCGCTCTATGGAAAGTAAGTTACGTCGTGCAGTTTTTTAGTTAGCTGACTAACAGCCATTGAGTTATTAGAGGTATTTATCTAAATACCCACTTTTAGTCACTGACGAGTGACAATTTGGGGGGAGCTGTAGCATGTGATTCCCAGCATTTTCATGAGGATAATGGTTTTCCCATCCTGGAAAAAAAACCCACACCCTCTGGGGTTAAAATGTTTCCTTAAAGCACAAAGCCCCACAAACAGTTGATACTGTTCATCTGGATGTAACGTTTTAAGTGGGAGAAATATTTTGTCACTTATCCATGTGACTTCTTCAGTTTCCCCAACCTTATAAACAGTACATGTGCACAATAACTGAAACTAGCACCACTGGCGAACAATGAGCTGTCAGTTTCTTCATTAATATGCAAATTGCCATGACTGTTTACAAGGTTGGTCGAAACCTGCAGTCAGCTCATTTTTCTACTACCTCATCTGTAAATGTGAGCTATGGTCAGATGGTTATTGTAGTGTAGGTTTAGACTGCCATCATGTGGCTGAGAATAAGATATTGTCTTTAAATAAGAGTCTGACAGAAATGCCATAGTTATGTACCAAAACTGTGTAAAATGCCAGATTCTTCCATTTCTTGACTCTTGTCTGCATGTTTTCTATTTATTTCATATTCCTGTAGAAATAATGAAGCGGCTGTTTTATATCCATTACCTGGATCCTTTACTGTCAAGTAAAGGTCAAGCCAGCAATAAAGGCAGCCTCATATTTATGCTCAACACAGGATGCATTGACAGAAATGAAGAATCTGTCTGAATATGTGGAGCTGCGCTTTTTGTTTTGCGTGTATGTGTGTGTGAGCGTGTATTCATATCTTTGTGGGGACCAAAAATCCTGATCCCCTCAAGTTTGAAGGCATATTTTGAGACTCAAAATGACGGTAAGGGTTAGGGATCCATTTTTCTTGGTTAGGGTAAGAGGCTAGAGAAAACATAATGCCAGTTAGATGTCCCCACAACATATGAATACCCAACGTGTGTATGTGTGTGATTGGGGGAGGGGGTTTACTGGCTGAAATGCTTACATTTACAAGAAGCTGCTAGTCTCCCATCATATATTACAAAACTGTTTAAAAGCACGTCCTTATTTTAATTTTGTGGTATTTCTACACACAAGAAAATCATCAATCTAGCACCAGCGTCAGTGCATATATTAATATAATTGAATAGTCATCTTTTACACAAGATCTCCTGATGTATTGTTTTATGGGGAAAAGGGTCAGTCAGTTTGAACCGAAGCATCTGCCTCATGTTTCTGTATCATATTAAAGTGTAAAAATGGATTGTGTGTTATTTATTTAGGTTTTTCAGGGGGACGAAAAATGCCACTGATGATGCAGAAATTTAAAAAAATCACAAAATCACATGTATTAAATATGATCCACTAGATGTTAAAAAGCTAAATGATATTTAGTGATGGTCACCATGAGCAGATATCTAAAGGATCTGATGAACTGTCATGATATTTGGGCAGGCTAGCTGGGGATTCCAGTACACACACACACACACCGACATTGACTGGATTTATCAGCATTGTGGTTTTAATCTTCCCCAGTATATTCCTGACCTCAAACATACCCCGAGGGATACAGACTGGACCTTGTTTTTACTTTGGATTTATTCCGAGGATATTTTTTATTTCTGATCATCCCCATACTCTCTTTAACTTTCATGTGCCTCTATATTTGGTTAGCTCCAGCATCTTAGCTGCTGATAAATTTTCTGCCTCTAATTTATTTACATCCACTTATAACAATGTTGAGCTCTCACTGAATCATTTTAACCATAACTGTCTTTCTATTTTAGATAAGTCTGTCCTGTTTGACTGAGATTAGCTCCTGAAACTCTTCTCCTTGGATAAATGACGGCATTAAAGCGTTCTTGTTGAAAAAAATGAGCACTTGTGGAGATCAAGTCATCTACGCATTCATCTCCTTCATTTAAAGGATCTTTCAGTGTCTTTTAACACTTCGGGGAGAGATGCGAGGGCTGCTGATTTTTCAAACCTGGTTTCAAAGAGCAGAGGTAATCCTGTGATGGTATTCAACACTGTATTAGTGAAATTGGTATTCCTGCACCACCTGCTGTGCCTGTTTTAACAAATGAATCTCAAAATTCACATTTATTGCTAAGATTTTAGAAAAGGCTGTGCCTAAGCAGCTTACAGCTGTCTTGGACAAATACAGCAGCCTTGATCATTTCCATTCTGGCTTTTCCAGAGCTCATTCCACACAAACAGCTCTTCTGGGAGTCTCCAGAGACATCTTGATGTGAAGTGACACAGGATAATCTTCTGGACTTGACTTGATCTTTGGCTTTAATACTGTTGATCATCGCGTTGAGATTGACAGGCTGAGACACTGTGTGGGTGTATCGAGGTCTGCTTTGGAGTGGTCTCTTCAAATCTGTCTGAAAGATCCTTATCTGTGGCTGCTTCTAATTTCAGTTCATCTTCCACTTCTCTTGCTTACTGTGTAGCACACTGGTGGGCCTGTACTGTTTCTGTTGTATCTGCTCCTTCTTCAGCACGTTTTCAGCACTTTTAAGGACATTTCTTATCATTGCCGTGCAGACAATTTTCAGTCATATATCTTTTAAGCCCCGAGATGTTTCTAACCTGCACATCTTGCATCTAGAATCTATTAAAACTTGGATGGCTGACATTTTTCTCCAATTTAACGAAGAGAAAACAGAAGTTTGTGCCCCTGACAGATTTGTGCCTACGGTAATGGAAACCCCAGGTACCTTTGCTACATTTTCTACTTTGAAAGTGTAACTTGTGACTCAGCCTTCACTTTGGATGCTCGCGTTTAATCACCGTTTCGCTCTTGCTGTTGTCACTTAAGAAATATTTCCAAGTTGAGTTCCATCGTGTCACACTTTGAATTGGAAATTGTTATTGGGACCTTCACGTCTGGATTATCGCATTCACCTTGTTCACTTGTCTTAACAAAACCTCCTTTGGAACGTCTGCAGGTTGTTCAGAATGCTGCTGCGAGGCTTCTGACTAAAGTCTACCAAGTGCTCATGTGTCACACGGTTGGTAATTCGGTTGCACTGGATCCCCATTAATGTCACTTTAAGATTCTGATGTTGACCTTTAGAGCTCTGCATGGGCAAGCACCATACACCACCACCCAATGTGATGTTTGTGTATTGTATGTACGGTCGGCAAGGTCTGTCATCTCGGTTGTGGGCAAAAGACCTGCAACTGACAAATAAAGGCTATCTCATCTCATCTCATCTCATCATCTCAATAGTGAAGTTTTGTGTCCATATATTCTGCGTTCCTGAGGTCACATGATCACAACCTGCTGGTTTTATGCAAGACTGAGAACTAAAGGAAACAGAGTTTTTGTGGTCCACAGACTCCAGAGCTCTCTACATTCTTGTTGTGAATCACTTTATGATATTTTTCTTGAAAGCTGGTCAATAAATAAAATTTTACTTACTTTTATCCTTAGGGGGTGATGACTAATAACCTCATCTACTGACTTTACATCTACAGTTTGGTGCCACATGGGTAACATGCTATTTTGAGATTAGGAACATAGTCAGCATTTTACATGGTGACTACGTCAGTATGTCAGCATTAAAATTGTGGCCTCACAGATCTGCAAGCACAGCCGCACACTCTGAAACTTCTTGGCTTTTTCTTAAGTTTGCATAAATTTTACATTTGCAGTCACAAGGAAGTGATGCAATCTGTGTGCTGCACAGTGCCCGCAATATTTGTAGCACATTTGTGTTTGCAGCATTACTTTTTATCTAACTTATCTCTGCTCTCCCACCCAGCTTGGATTTTTCCAAAGGCAAAAGAGAAAAGAAGAGGATGAGCAGGAGGTTAACGGCAAAGTGGCAGAAGAGCGATAACGCAGGCTGAGGGCCCCCAGCAGACACCCTTTCCACAGGGGACCCGACACTCAGGGACCAATCCGCCTCACCCCACCTGCTCCCACCGCTGCAGTGGCACCGCGTACACAGCACCACACGATCATTATTGCTGAAGAAAGGCTTTTTCAGTGCACTGGATCTTTCCTGCGCCACAACCCCTGACCCCCAACAATCAGCACTGTCACACTCACTTAGCATTCCTGCACTGTTGCGACATTAGGGCCTTCTTTGTCTATGTCTTCCACTGGCCTGGATGTCATCTCTTCAGAGATCTTGGAGCTCTAATTGCGTCGGTTTCTGGCCGGAGCTCTGGTGGTTTTTCTGTCCGTTTTCTACAGAAGAATAGAGCCACTTTCAGTCGATCTGTTTCAAGATTTTCAGGCCACTATTTGCATTTGAGGCAAATGTTAGCCAGTCATTCTTTTGTCTTTTCCTGATGTGTAGGCTATTTATTTAACTCCTATGGTAAAGTACATGAAAAAAAAAACCTCAAGGGTGTTTTCCCACCCAAAAGCTACAACAAAATGTAAAGCTCTTATACTGTATATTAAAAATTCCAAGTTTAAGAAATTTTTATCTGCCATGTATTCAGTCAATTTGCATAATAATTTATGACGACAGAAAACTGAACTAAAGTCACCAGAGAACGAAGAAGATTCGTGATGTTTAACTTTTAGAGACTTTTCTTAATCTTTGGAGAAGAATCCTCTAAATGCATCATCTCTTTAAGAGTTCGTTCATTTTAAGATTAACATCCTGGGAATCATGCAGGGTGATTTTTAAAACATTTGATGCACTTTTTACTTTGTATAAAATTAACTTGAATTTTGTAAATAGTCAGTTAGCTTTTTTTATATCCTTTCAGTACTATAATGGTTTTCTGACAGTTTTCAGCGTGGTTCATGGCATTATTTTTTTTCAGTTCAGTACGTCGGCTTTGTTTCACTGAACCTGTTACAATACGAGACAGCTGCGTGCCTTTTAACATGCACTGCATCAGAGCAAAGGGTGTGCTTATAATATTAATGGGATTTTTTTATTTTATTTTTTTTTACATTTGAAGCAATTCTTAACAGAAATGTAAGTAAATGATAATCAGAAGCCGTAAACATGAGTCCAGTGATTGCACAATGTCTGGAGTTTTTTTCTCTTTGAAGAAGTGTGAAGACCTGTAATATGCCTACAAATAAAACGATATAGGTCTATGAGTGTCTTTTTCACAAGTATCTGAGCGCTTTCAGCTGCATAGAAACAGGCCTCAACAAGCATGAGTCACCATTTTTGAGATTCCAATTCTTCACATACAGAAAGGAAGAACAGAAGCTGGGATTAGATTAGATTAGATAGAACTTTATTAATCCCTCAGGTGGGTTCCTCTGGGAAATTCGATTTCCAAAAAAGCACAGCACCGACAGAAGTTACAGAGTTACAGAATATTATATATATATATATATATATATATATATATATATATATATATATATATATATACATATACATATACATATATATACATATACATATATATATATACATATATATATATATACATATATATATATATATATATATATATATATATACATACATATACATATACATATATATATACATATATATATATACAAGATCCGGGCCATCAACACGTACGCCCTGCCCGTGATCAGGTACCCTGCTGGGGTAATAGGCTGGCCAAAGGAGGAGATAGAAGCCACTGACATAAAGACAAGAAAGCTCCTTACCATGCATGGAGGGTTTCACCCCAAGTCCAGCACCCTGAGGCTGTACGCTAAGCGGAAGGAAGGGGGCCGGGGACTGGTGAGTGTCAGCACCACAGTCCAGGATGAGACAAGGAACATCCAAGAATACATTGGGAAGATGGCCCCAACTGACCGAGTGCTCAGTGAATACCTCAGGCAGCAGAAACCCAAGAAAGAGGAGGGAAACGAGGAACCATCATGGAAGGACAGGCCCCTGCACGGTATGTACCACCGGCAGATAGAGGAGGTGGCTGATATCCAGAAATCCTACCAGTGGCTGGACAAAGCTGGACTGAAAGACAGCACAGAGGCACTAATCATGGCAGCACAAGAACAAGCTCTGAGTACAAGATCCATAGAGGCTGGGGTCTATCACACCAGGCAAGACCCCCGGTGCAGGCTGTGTAAAGATGCCCCAGAGACAATCCAGCACATAACAGCAGGGTGCAAGATGCTAGCAGGCAAGGCATACATGGAACGCCATAACCAAGTGGCCGGCATAGTGTACAGGAACATCTGTGCCGAGTATAACCTGGAAGTCCCGAGGTCAAAATGGGAGATGCCCCCAAGGGTGGTGGAGAATGACCGAGCTAAGATCCTGTGGGACTTCCAGATACAGACGGACAAAATGGTGGTGGCTAACCAACCGGACATAGTGGTGGTAGACAAACAGAAGAAGACGGCCGTAGTGATCGATGTAGCGGTTCCGAATGACAGCAATATCAGGAAGAAGGAACACGAGAAGCTGGAGAAATACCAAGGGCTCAGAGAAGAGCTCGAGAGGATGTGGAGGGTGAAGGTAAAGGTGGTCCCCGTGGTAATCGGAGCACTAGGTGCGGTGACTCCCAAGCTAGGCGAGTGGCTCCAGCAGATCCCGGGAACAACATCGGAGATCTCTGTCCAGAAGAGCGCAGTCCTGGGAACAGCTAAGATACTGCGCAGGACCCTCAAGCTCCCAGGCCTCTGGTAGAGGACCCGAGCTTGAAGGATAAACCGCCCGCAGGGGCGTGCTGGGTGTTTTTTTTTTTTATATATATATATACATATACATATACATATATATATATATATATATATATATATATATATATATATATATATATATATATATATATATATATATATATATATAAATACAGAGACAATATAAATAAAATATACCAAGGGGATAAATAGAATAAATAGGAATAAAAAAAAAAAATACAAGTGAATTGCACATTTCAAGTATTGAGGTCTATTGCACTGTTGACTATTTACAAAAGTATTGCACAAAAGGTATTGCACAGTGAGGTGAAGAGGCACTACAGCTTAGTTTAGTTGTTCCCCCCTCCTTTGTCCTCCTGTTTCCCCTCCCTCTCCCCTCCAGAGAGGAGTTAAACAGTCTGATGGCGTGTGGGACAAAGGAGTTTTTAAGTCTGTTAGTTCTTGTCTTTGGGATTGACGAATAACAGAGAGAAAAAAGTAAATAGACATCCATCTGTTCATTTTCTTCTGTTCATCCGATTCAGTGCTGCGGGAGCACTGGAGTCTATCACAGTTGTCAAAGGGCAAAAGCCAGGAAGTAGATGGCAGGGCATCAATAGACATTAAATCTTTTTTCTGAGCATCACAGTGGAAGGAATATGATCCTGACACAAGGAAAGCAAGGAAAGCCTTTACCAGCTCAAATCAAATCACTTTTATTGTCACATCACATGTGCAGGTACACTGGTACAGTACATGCCAGTGAAATTCTTGTGTGCGAGCTTCACAAGCAACAGAGTTGTGCAAAAATACAATAACATAAGAACAAGCAAATTATAAGAATGGGTAAATAAGTTATATGAATAAATATATGTACAATATAAGACTGTATGTGCATTACTGAATGTGCATACTAAGTGTGTGTGTGTGTGTGTGTGTGTGTGTGTGTGTGTGTGTGTGTGTGTGTGTGTGTGTGTGTGTGTGTGTGTGTGTGTGTACATATTTTTACTTCTGTTACCTAAAGTAGCAATGGACAATATTTTAACCCATCACTATGAATAAGATGTAACGGTTATAGATTAATAAGAAAGACAAGTTCATTAAGTTCATCAGTACTGTGCAAAAGTCTTTAGTCGCCCCTTGCTTCTTTATATTTTACCTTCAATGAGTCAGACTTTCATTCTTTTTTTTAAGTGCTCTTAAGCAATAGTTTTTTGAAAGGCTTTCAGAGTTTTTATTTGTGATGCTGAATGGTGAATCATTCAAGCATTAAAAATGCAGCCAACACACCCAGTGTTGTGTCTACACATAGCAGACAACTCTCTGTTATGTGAACCCATTTTAAAATTGTATCTTTATGCACTTTGTTACTAGCAGCCTGTCACAAAAACATCATTTGTTCCTGTTTCTTTAGCTGAATCAGCAGAAACATGCCAAAGATAACCCATCATTTTTATTTTTGCATCAACAAGGTGATTTCCAAAGAACTATTAGCTCAAAACCTGGAATATCTCAGCATGTTGTGCAGCGTGTCCCTATATATTGAGGAAACTGGACAAGTGGAGGTGAAAAGAAGAAGTGACAGGCCTAAACAATATCTACCACAGGTGAAGAGTATCTGACAGTAAGAATTAAAAAAAAATGCAGCAAAGACCCGACACAGGGCCTGAGAGAGACATTTGACTCTCAATTGATCCATCTACTCTTCACTGAGGCCTCGTGGTCTCAGCGGACAGTAGACGGCTGTCAAAAAGCCATCATTAAGAAAGGAACAGGGGAAAAAAAGTCTCGCCTCTCCAGAGCCCGGACCTCAACAATACTTAAGCGGTGTGGGATCATCTTGACAGAGAACAGAACAAAAGGCAGCCAACATCTAAAGAAGAGCTTTGAATATCCTTCATGAAGCCTGGAGATTCCTGAAGACTACTTAAAGAAAATACTTCAGGCTGTATTGAAGAATAAAGGTGAAGATACCAAATATTGATTTTCAAAATTTTTAGAACTGTACAATCTCCATAATATATATATATATACACACATACATATACATACCCATCTACATATATATACATACATACACATACACAAAAACCTGAAATGAATGAAAGTTTACAAATCTAGTTTAGCCCAGTCTGGCTTTTGCGAAGTGTTCCAAAAAGGGGTTCCAGACAGTCAGAAAAGAGTCTTTTGAGAAAAAAAAAGTCTTCTAATCTGATTCAAGATTCTGATGGTTTGTTTTAATACAAAACCCAGACCTTTATAAGTGTCTAATTTTCCAAGCTTAGTAAATAACATTAGCAAGTACAGTATTACATCATCAGCATACAAGCTAATTAGTGATTCAACACCTCCAACCTGGAGCCCCTTGGTGTCTGGATGCACTCTTATAGCCACAGCAAGAGGCTCCAAAACGATGGGGCTGGGGATAGTGGACAGCCCTGCTGCACCGAGCGCTGCAGAAGGAATGGGGAAGATTGGTTGTTATTTGTCAAAACAGAGCACATTGGTTCTGTGTAAATCAATTTCACCCAAGAAATGAAAGATTCACCAAACCCAAATCTGTGCAGTCACTCAAACATGCAAGGCCACTCGACCTGGTCAAAAGCTTTATGTGCATCCAAGGCCAAAACAGAGGCTCCCTTAGAATTTTTTTTCTCAGAATAGATGGTATTGAGTAATCGTCTAACATTAAAAAAGGAAAGTCTACCAGGGATAAACCCCGTCTGATCAGGATGAATAATGGATGCCAAATGTTTGTTCAATCTAGTAGCCAGGATTTTTGTAACTATCTTACGATCAAAATTTTGAAGTGCTATCTGCCTAAAATTAGTAGGGTCAGTCTTATCTTTTCCCTTTTACAAAATGAGAGTAATATTGGCTTGACATAAAGTTTTAAGGCAATTTTCCTTCTTCTTTTGTGTTGCGCAGCATCACAAGTGGTGCAAGAATGTCGTAAAATGTCTTATAATAATGGATACTTTATTGATCCCCATGGGGAAATTACTTGTTTTTCTCTGCATTTGACCCATTCACTCAGTGAAGCAGTGGGCAGCCCACTAAGCAGGCGCCCGGGGAGCAGTGTGTAGGGACGGTACCTTGCTCAGGGGTACCTCAGGGTAGCCGTTAAGTGGATTCGAACCGCCGACCTTCCGATCATGGGGCGACCACTTTACCTACTGAGCTATCCCTGCCCCAAGAACTCTGGACAGAAACCATCAGGTCCCGCCGTTTTGCCATTAGGGAATGATTGCATAGCCTGGATAACCTCCTGAAGAGTAAACTCGGAATCAAGATAATCCCGGAATGAGTTCTTCAATTTAGGCAATGGGAGAGAGTCGAAGAAGCCATTAAGATCAGATTGTAACTAGAGATGGCACGATTAGGGCTGCCACGATTAGTCGACTAGTCACGATTATGTCGACTATTAAAATCGTCGACGACTAATTTAATAGTCGACGCATCGTTTGAAGCTTTGTAAGATCACAAAGGACGCAGGAATGAGTAGTAGGATTTAAGAGTGTAATAACGGACTGAAACAGAAGATGGCAGCACTGCATGTACAAGGATGCCAGCTGCCGTTAAACCCCGAAGAAGAAGAAGCTGTGTCCCAGAATTCATAGCGCAGCCCAGCGCAGTTGTCAACAATGGCGGCAGCTAGTTAGTTTTAACTTTACTCTTATTATTCTTTCTGGGTCACAAAATAAACGTTTAACATATTTTCAGGCGAGAATGTAGCTGTGTAAACCTCAAATATCTGCTCAGTTTATCAAGACACCACATATTTTCAAAAGCGCTCCGACGTTTTCGGAGACGTCTGTTACCCACTAGCTCGTTAGCTAGGCGGGGGCAAGGCTAACTAGAGCCGTGAGAACACCGGACTCCCGGCAAATCGTTTTCAAACCCACCGCCGTCTTTCGCTAGTCAGGTTAAACATATATATAAGTCACTTAGATAACTTAAAAATGTTATTGTTTGGCTTTCTTTAGTATTTTATTTGTTCCTGAGTAAATCGGTTTGGCTGAGATTAAAGTTATAGTTTTTGCACAGCTAAAACTGTCAAGCAGACAGCTGATTATCAGAAGTGTGAGACGCTGGAGAATATACTCCGGTGTCCTGTTATATTTTAGAAAGCAAGGAGTTTATTAAACTTCACCGAAACAATCTGCAAATTTCATTAAAAATTAATAAACTACCATCTTGTCTTTATTTTTAGTTAGCACAAACACTTCAAGCTGTAAGCTAATGATAGTTATATAAGACCAGATGCTGCTGGTGCAATAAGCTGTACGTCCAATGGATGATGATCTGATTAGTCGACTAATCGCAAAAATAATCGGTGACTAGTCGACTATCAAAATAATCGTTTGTGGCAGCGATACCACTTTTTTATGTCCGATACCGATACCGATATCATAAATTTGGATATCTGCCAATACCGATATGAATCCGATATAGTGTTTTAATCAACAAAACTGTTTTTTTAAATATCTTGCTGCATTTTGTATAGGTTCATACTCAAGTTTAAAACAACAACTACACTAAAGCTATTCTGTTATACCTGTATGCAAAAAAAAAAACATTTCATAGTTCAGCAATACTGATCAATCTAATAAACTTAAACCTACACCATCCTCCCTATTCTGGTATTTTAAAGAGTTAGTTAGGTTGCTTAATATTTACGCTAAGTAAATATTAAGCAACCTAACTAATAGGGTTCCAACTCCTAGCAACAACAAAAATAAATAAATAAAAAATAGGGAACCACTTCATGATGCTTAATTGACGTAAACAACCTTAATTTGATGCAGTGTGGAAAAAAATGCACAGAAATCAATTATTTTTCAATATATTAAAATATTAAATAGATTCAACATCTTTCTTCAACAAAATTGCAGACTGCACAGATGGTACCTTCCCAAAGGAAAAAGTACTATAGCTTACTAGGGTATATATATTAGACTTAATAGTTACTATATACCAGTGGTTCTTAACCTTGTTGGAGGTACCGAACCCCACCAGTTTCATATGCGCATTCACTGAACCCCTCTTTAGTGAAAAATAAAATATGATTTTTTTCAAATTCAAGACATAGATATGCTTTTTATTGGTGCACAAAATGAGCCGTGCATGTCACGGTGGAGGCTCTGCTGAACCCCTGAGACCGACTCACCGAACCCCTAGGGTTCGATCGAACCCAGGTTAAGAACCACTGCTATATACAGTAATGGACTTCTATTCATTTTGCATCAAATTAAAACTTTGGGTGTCAGATAATTATTTATTAAAAGCTAGACATTTTAAATGAGAATAAGAAAGAAAAGTATGTCTTTGTGCCCCCTTTTCCCTGTTAATGCCCTATCGGCCCCCCTGGCTAAACTTTGCTAGATCCGCCCCTGCACAGTTACCAGCTGTCAGCTACGTAGAAAAAGATCCTGGTGTAGAAAGTAATATTAAATAAATTCTAACAACAGCTTATCAAGCTTAAACGTGCTGCTGTTGTTCAGCCGCTGGTTTCCTCTTTCTGGTGCAAAGTGGGCCAAAAGCAAACAACAATGCCGGGTTGCTAGCGAAGCTCCACATGCTATCCAGACCACCTACAGGTCCCGCATGCCACAGCCGCTCTATCACGTGATGCATACTGCTCCGAGTGCTAACGTTCTGAGGCGAGTTACGGCGTGTTGCAAGTTTTGTGAGGTGCTTTCGTGATATTTAATGGATCGGATTACATTTTTTATTTTTCTCCGATATCCGATCCAGTAATTTAGGTCAGTATCGGACCGATACCGATACGTAATATTGGATCGGTCCATCTCTAATTGTAACACATTATGCTTAAGAGAATATAACTCACTATAGACCTCACTAAAGCGACGGTTTATATCAATTGGGTTAGTTAAAAGAGTTCCTGCTTTGGATTTAATGCTATGTGATCCATCTACTCTTCACTGAGGCCTCATGGTCTCAGCGGACAGTAGACGGCTGTCAAAAAGCCATTATTAAGAAAGGAACAGGGGAAAAAAAGTCTCGCCTCTCCAGAGCCCGGACCTTAACAATACTTAAGCGGTGTGGGATCATCTTGACAGAGAACAGAACAAAAGGCAGCCAACATCTAAAGAAGAGCTTTGAATATCCTTCATGAAGCCTGGAGATTCCTGAAGACTACTTAAAGAAACGTTCTGAGGCGAGTTGCTCTTGTAGCTTGAACACCCTTCAACTGTCGTGATAACAACATACCAGGTTTATCCCCAAACTGGAAATGCTTTTGTCGCAGTTTCCAAAGTAAATTACTGACTAGGCCACTCATTATATCATTATATTCATATTTTAATTTCACTATCTCTTTATAATCCACAGGAGATTTAGAAACTTGATATGTTCTTTCCAGGCCAAGAACACTATTGATTTCCGATAGACGTTTCTCTCTTTCTTTTTTAAGAGCTGAAGTATGAGAGATTATTTCGCCCCTCAAAACAGTCTTCAGTGCTTCCCATAAAGTTGAATCGGCTACCTCACCATTATCATTTAGTTCTATGTAATTCTTCAATTTACAGGTTATATTCTTAACAAAAATGTCATCCTTAAGAAGGTTAGCGTTAAGTCGCCAAGCGAAAACCTGTTTTGGAAGTGAAAGATTTAGTGATATTGTTAAGGGGCTATGGTCCGATGTTATAATACTTGGAGTTGGTGACTTGAGAAATGAGACTTTTTTTTTGGGGGGGGGGGGGGGGGGGGGTTGTTTCTGTGTTATATTTTGGAAATTTAAAATAAAATGATCAAAAAAAAGAACTGTACAATCTCTGTTTTGGTGTTTGCACATTTTAATAGACGACTGCACCAGCTCCCATTCTCCCAAAATATAAAGAAATCTGGGGTGAATCATGACTTTTGAGCAGTACAGTACTCGTGATGAATTCAGGAATAAAGAGCAATTTGAGAGAATAGAATTAGAGGACTGTTATGACTAAAACTGGGGGATTACTCCTCAAGAAATTGCACTTATGCAGTGCATACCCAAACCTGAAGGAAATAACTTATGACCAGAGATGGGCAGTAACGCGTTACTTGTAACGCTTTACTGTAATCTGATTACTTTTTTCAGGTAACGAGTAAAGTAAGGGATTACTATTGCAAAAACGGTAATTAGATTACCGTTACTTTCCCGTAGGAACGCTGCGTTACTGCGTTACTAAAACCGTGATTTTTTTTGCCAGAATGTCTCATGACAGTGATGTAAGCAAGTGCTACGTTCATGACAACAGCTGTGCGCAGATCAACAATGGATAATATATGGAATGCAGGAGAGAGTATGAGCGTGCAGCGTTTAAAGCGTGGAAGTACTGACCTTACTTTGAGTTTAATTCCATAAAAAGTGACAAAAACATTAGCGTCCGTTGTGCGTGGGAAGAAAACTTCTCTTTACAGCGAAAAAAAACCCTAAACTTCCAAGTGCGCTGAGAAACTCGTGGATTCTTCAACTGACCGCCTTGGCACACCTGCACCAGGGCAAGCCTCCGCCTACGCTACTCCTGCTTTACAGGTGAAAATAGAGCAACAGGACCGCTAGTCTTTGATGTTATTTATTTTCTGCTGTGTTTTACTTGCATCTATTTGAAAGAGTGAGTGTAAACACAAAAAAAATATTTTATGTGCTGGAATGTGCAGAAAATAGGTTTAAATATTAAACAAATTTCTTCCAGTCAGAGAATGTTGCATATAATTAAATTTTTGCTTGATGCATAAAGTTAAAAGATTAAAACTAATAAAACAAGTTTTAAAAACGGACTTTTCCATTTGATTACATTTTGTATGATGGATTATGTAGACAAAGTAGAATTGGGCTGAAAGATCTATCGCTTTATCACCTCTTCAGGTTGTAAATTGTGTTTTTAAAAAGTAACTAAGTAACTAAGTAATTAATTACTTTTGAAAATAAGTAATCAGTAAAGTAACGGGATTACTTTTTTGGGGAAGTAATCGGTAATTAGTTACTGATTACTTTTTTCAAGTAACTTGACCAACACTGCTTATGACACAAAATTCAGTTTTAACACTGGACAGGGACAACTCGAGTATTCAAGAAAAAGGGATCATTATAACATCCACAAGTGAAAACAACGAATCATGCTCTTAAATTGGAGGACCACACTATTAACTAAAGACAGTAGCATAACCTCAATTTTACCAGACGCACACAAACTCCAGCAGCCCATGTTTACTGTATTCCTGCTTGATTCAGTCCAGTTCCTTTAAATGTTCATCACTAATGCATAATATCAAGTAGGACAGGTCCTAAAGCCCATGTGAATATATTTCGCTGTTTCTCTGACTAACAGTGAGAAAACACAATTGAAGTTTGGTTAGGTAAATATTCACATCAGAGACCCCTGACCAGCCTGGCTGAATTCTTTTGCTCGAAGTTGATTAATCATCAGAATCAGAATCAGAATCAGAAACTTTATTGTCATTGTCATGAGAACAACGAAATTAAGAATGGTCCCCGATCATTGCATCATCCCTAGCAATATCAAAATATAAATAAAACAATAAAATTCAATAAATAAAATAGATAGAATACTTAAAATACTAATAAGATATAACAGTAAAACATTCACATACATTCCCACACACATGCTTCAGACCGTGCATAGATTAACACAAGAGTGGCGTGATGGACATTTTTTTGTAGTATTCAGATGTGTTATTGCAGTTGGATAACAGCTGTGTTTGAGTCTATTAGTCCTTGCTCTGATTGCCCTGTACCGTCTGCCTGAGGGCAACAGTTCGAACAGGGAGTGGCCAGGATGTGAGGTGTCTTTTATGATGTTTTGGGCCTTTTTAAAACAGTGGGCGTTGTGTAGAACTTCCAGTGTGGGGAGAGGGCAGCCAGTGATCTTTTGGGCGGTGTTAATGATCCCTTGGAGTGCTTTCCTCTGAGCCCCTGTGCAGCTAGTGTACCAGATGCATATGCAGTAAGTTAGAACACTCTCAATGGTGGCTCTGTAGAAGGACACCAGCAGTCTCTGTGTGATGTTATTCCTCCTGAGAATTCTCAGGAAGTACAGTCTCTGTTGGGCCTTTTTCAGCAGCTCGGAGGTGTTCACACTTCAGGAAAGGTTCTCCTCTATATTGACTCCCAAGAAGCGGAAGCTTGCCACCCTTTCTACACAGTCCCCATTTATGAATAGTGGTTGGATCTCTGCCTTTTTCCTTCTGAAGTCTATTATGAGTTCTTTGGTTTTTGAAGTGTTGAGGAGGAGGTTATTGGCCTTACACCATGACGTCAGCTGCTCCACCTCGTCTCTGTACGTAGACTCGTCTCCCTTGGAAATGAGCCCCACCACTGTGGTGTCATCTGCAAATTTCACAAAGATGTTGCTGTGGTGGCGAGGAGTGCAGTCGTGTGTGTAGAGAGAGTAGAGCAGTGGACTGAGCACACAGCCCTGGGGTGAGCCAGTGCTGAGACTCAGGGCTGAGGATGTGTGATGGCCAACTCTGACTCTCTGTCTACGGCCCGAGAGGAAGCTGTTGATCCACATGCAGGTGCTGTATGGAAGCCCCAGGTCTTGTAGCTTGGCCACCAGTTTGTGTGGAAGGATGGTGTTAAAAGCTGAGCAGTAATCCACGAAGAGCATCCGCACATAGCTACCATGCTCTTCCAGGTGAGTTAATGCAGCATGGAGTGCTGTGGCTACAGCGTCTTCCGTGGATCGGTTTGCTCTGTAGGCAAACTGGTGTGGATCCAGGCTGCGGGGCAGGGCTGCTGTGATGTGTCTGCGGACCAGCTTCTCAAAGCATTTCATTACCACTGGGGTGAGTGCCACCGGTCTGTAGTCATTCAGGCCGGTGATGTGGGGCTTCTTAGGCAAGGGGACTATGGTGGAGGACTTCAGGCAGAGTGGGACAGTCGCCTGTGCGAGGGATTTGTTGAAAATCCTGGTGAAGATCCCAGCCAGCTGTCCTGCACAATCCCTCAATATTCGACCTGGCACACCATCAGGACCCGCCGCCTTCCTCGGGTTAACAGCCTGCAGCATGCGCCTCACCTCGTGCTCTTCCAGGGTGAGGGTGGTGCTGCTATGGGTGGCGTGTTGCTGCTGTGGCTCCAATACCTCCGGTACCCTGGTCTCAAAGCGGGCAAAGAAGATATTCAGCTCCTCTGCCAGCTCCAGGTCACCGTCCGCAGCTCCGAGATTGATCTTATAGTTGGTTAGGTGCTGGATGCCTTGCCACACCTGCCGGCTGGTATTACTCTTCAAATGGTCCTCGATCCTCCTCCTATAGTCCCCCTTTGCCTCTCTGATGCCTCTCTTCAGGTTGGATCGGGCTGTGGTGTAGTAATCCCTGTTGCCAGACCTGAACGCAATGTTCCTCTCCTTCAGCAGCTGCCTGACCTCCCGGGTCATCCAGGGCTTTTGGTTGGGATAAGCCCGGATCCGTTTGACTGCTGTAACAGTGTCTATGCAGTGTTTTATATAGCAGAGGACACCGTCTGTGAACATTTCCAAGTCCTGATGTTCAAAGATATCCCAGTTAGTCCTGTCAAAACAGTCCTGCAGCTGCTGAGAGGCACCCTCTGGCCATATGGTAATATTCTTTGTGATGGTAAGAGCAGTTTTCTTGAGGGGGGCATATGCAGGGATTAGAAACAGTGACAAGTGGTCAGACTGACCCAGATGTGGCAAAGGTCTGGCCCTGTAGCCCATTTTGATGTTGGAATAAACTTTGTCCAGAATCTTGTCACCCCTAGTGGCACACTTGACGTGCTGGTGGAATTTGGGGATTGCTCTTTTTAAGTCTGCGTGATTGAAGTCCCCTGCTACGATATGTACAGCGTCAGGGTAAGTGCTCTGTTTATTATTGATGTTTGTATGCAGGAGTGCGATCGCAGAGTTAGCATTAGCATCTGGTGGTATGTAAACAGCTGTTATTATGACAACGGTGAACTCCCTAGGTAGGTAGATGGGCCTGCATTTAACAGTCAGATATTCAATGTCCGGTTATGCTCAGAAGACCTGGTTATGCTTCTGTGCGTCAGGGGAAATACTGAAAGTCACATATACTGAGGGTTAAAGGGAGCCCAACAACTATATTTTTCATTCAAAGATAACCTGCTGCTAGCTTCATATTTACTCTTCTCATCTTTGCCAGAAAATGAAGAAGACAGAAATATCTCCCAAAAATAATGACCTATTTCTTTTATCAGCCTAAAGCAGTACTCTGACTAACTCTGTGTTCTACATTCATTAAAGTGTGTGACTTATCGGATTCCATATTTCCTTATATGCAATCAGTCCTCCTGGGATCTTGAGGATTCCACGCAGTATCTTTGCTTTTCCCGGGATTGCGCTCTTCTGGCATGCTTTGTAACCATGTTCTGATGGCTGCTTTCAGCAGGATAACACATTAAGCCATGATGAGAAATTCACATCATGGGTTTGCAAATGTGCAGTAACTGTGTGATGCTACCATGTCAATATGAACCAAAATCTCTGAGGAATGTTAAAGCTGTGCCACGGAGAATTAAAGCAGTTCTGAAGGCAAAAGGGGATCGAAGCCAGTACTAGCAGTCAGTAAATTACACAAAATATCAATTTAAAAAAAACAGCAGGCCAACCAATAACTGAAATGAATAGAATAAAGTAAGAAATTTGCATTTTATTAAACAGCACTGACTACATAGCCACCTGCTGGTCAGAGCAATTTAAATTCTACAGGTTTCTGCCAGGCTTAGGTGCTGTCAATAAATCAAAATAAATTTGAATCTATAAACAAAGAAGAATCATTTCAAATGCTTCATATCGACTTAAAAACATAACTAACTAAATTAACTTTAGAGTGTTTACATCATATTAGGTATTTTGTGATAACAGATTGGATTCAACCAGCGGACACATGGGCACAATCTGACATCAAGAGTGTTGCCGTGAAAGCATATTGACCCCCGAAGAGGAAAAGCCGCAATATTTGATAAAGAAAAAAAAAGACAGAGGTAGCTAAAAGAAAACAGCCACACAAACACAGCCCAAGGCAAGCAGCAGAATATATTACCATACAATATAAGTGCGGTTACATTAACATATATTACCACATCCCATTGCAAATGTGGATTAGTAGACATGAAATATTAAAGTCTGAGCATTTTCACAAAAATTAAGCAACTTGTTTTTTGTGAAAAGGGGGAAATAGGTGCTCGTTTTTATTCAGTCAAGTGCAAAATGTATTAATTGGGGTTTCTTCCTTTTTGCCTGTGACCACAACAAAGCAAAAATAAACCTTTATTGCAGGAATCATCAAAGGAAAACTGCAAAATGCATGCTTAGTTTGAACAGTTTGCTCAAATCCCAAATGCAAATGAGCACGCGTCAGTTTGCTGAAATGTTTCCTCCCAATAATTCATTGTTATATCAGCGCTTCAATAAATATTGCTGTCCTGGTAAAGAAGATGGCACTTAGAATCTAACCCCCCCCCCCCCGGTTTGTGATTTTGGACTGTATGAATTCATTTTGCATTTTGTGAGCTGAATCGTCTGACGAAGATCTGCGTCACTACGGCTGCCAAAGCGACTGCTGGAACCTCTGCAGCCATTGTCAGCTTCTCCTCCTGGGCTACCTGTGAGAGCCCAGGGTTTTTTGTTTTTTGACATGTGCCAGGATAGGAATTCAACATTTACAACAGAAAGGACTGAATGTGATGAAAAGCGTCTTGGAGGTGCTGACACTATATAATGCATTTAACATGACTTCTTTATTTTATTGTAGCCGTTTCCTGATTGAATCGAATTGAAGGCAAAGGATCAATTCATTTATTATTGGGACGATAAAAGAAAAGAATCCACCTTTAGAAAAACGTAAGCACAGGACAGCAAACTGGTTACACACTTTTTGCTGACTGAAAGAAAAATTCAGTGTTAAAACACAGTTTTAGTTGATGTCAGTTTAAGTGAGAAAACAAATAATAGACTCTCCTCTGCGCATACACTTTTAGAACATGGTTTATTTTATTTTCACAGACTGCAGGCTCACTATACAGTACACGTCAGTCCTTTAAGAGGTGCCTCAGGACTGATGAACATGGCACTTTTTAAATTAAATCATGGTAGCAAACACGAGCAAAACCACTGAAAATTAAAAATACAATCAAAATCCCCCAGACCCCCATCCTAATGTCCCCAGCTGGATTTCCACTCGAGGACGTTCTCTCTGCTGTCCCGTGTCTCCCTCTCGTCACGGTTATTTCTTGTTTGTCTTTAACAATCACGACAAGGAGAAATGGGAGCTGGACAGCAAAACTGGGAGAAATTCAAAGTTTAGTTGTCACAGTGAAACAAACAACACTCTGCGCCTTTCTGCGTCGCGGTGCAAAAAAAAAGCGCACACGGTGTGAATCTGCGATGCAACCCATCCAAACACTTAGACTGGGACCGATGCGAAAGCGTTTTACGCACGCGTAATGAAGACATCTACAGGTGGACCACAAAGCGTCGTCTTGTTTATCACGAGGCTACAGTTAACGAGTATACGGGAGGACTTTAGAGGCTGATAAACCCTTACGGTCTATGATGGACAGCGTGTACTCCGCATTGTCTATAATCTGGAGAGGCGTAGCTCCCTGGGTTTCTGCCTGTGTCATGGAGCGCGTGGCGCAACCTTTCGTGGATGACGGAGTGGAGGCTTTCCAAAACAATCCTCTCAGCATCTTCCTGATCTCCGGCCTCATCAGGCAGTAAAGCACCGGGTTTAAGCAGCTGTTTGCGTGCGCCAAGCACACGGTGACCGGGAACACGTAGGTGTGTACCATGTAATACGACGTGTCCCAGTTTGCTGCGTTAAATTTGACCAACACGCCCCAGAAGGTGATGGCATGATTTGGCATCCAGCAGCAGAAGAAAGACAAAACTACTATAGCGACAGATTTGGTGACTCTGGATCTCCGTTTAGGGTTGCTGCTGTCCATGCTCCTCTGTCTGACGAAGCGCAGCAGCATCAGGTAGTTAACGGAGACAATGAGCATGGGGATAATGAAAGCGATCAAGATTTTCTGGATGTGATAGAGGGCGAGCCAGTCGTGTCCTTCGGGAAACTTGAGGAGACAGAGTTTTTCGCCAGCCACCACAGTCACAGTGGAGAAGACAGCTGTTGGAGCTGTGGCAACTGTCGCCGCCACCCACAGCACCGCGCACACCCACTTCACACACCGTGACCTTCTGTGCGCTTTTTTCTTTAGAGCCGAGGCGACGGCCAGGTAGCGGGTCACGCTCATGGCGGTGAGGAAAAACACGCTGGCGTACATGTTCATCACGGTGACCGAAAGGACGATCTTGCACATGGCGTCTCCGAACGGCCAGCTGAAGTCCAGCGCGGTGTCCACAGCCCAGAAGGGCAGAGTGAGAACAAACTGGAAGTCCGTCACTGCCAAGTTGATAATGAAAACATTAATAGTGGACCTCTTTCGACCTTGTCGTAACCTCATTAGAAAAAAGACGAGGAGGTTGCCCACTAAACCCACTGCGCAAACTACAGAGTACACAACCGATATGAGTATCCTCAGAATGGGGGTGCCATCCGCGCTCACGTCGATGTCTTCGAGCACTGAACTTCGGTTGAGCGCTCCGCTGTGGTTAAACATTTCCTCCATCATTAAATTTATAAAGCTTGACTCACAACATTTTCTTCTACGAGGCACGCCATGAAAAAAGCCTTAGCCTTTCATCTTAGATTAGATGCAAATTCGTAGTCATAACACCCTTCTGAATAACAGCTGGCCAGAAACCTGCTTTTATACAGGTGTGTCGCTCCTCTGCTGAGCCACGATTGGTCGAGTGAGACGTGACAGAAAGGATTACGGTCCCGGCAGCTTTTAAGGAAGAACAGGTTAAATTTCTTGTTATAGTTTATCCGCCATGAAGGATTGTATTTGTCACAGGAATCGTGCGTAAATGCACAAAATAGGAAAAGAAAATAAATGATGAAAGTTACTTTTAATCCAGACAATTCAAACGAATACATCAATCAAGATGTAGACCTCTTCCTGCCCCTCTCACCCGGTACACCTGTTGATTTCTGTTCACGCACTTTGCAAACACAATAAACCAAGATGAGCGTGCCTTTAGGAATGTCAACGTACTTCTTAAATGCTTTCATTATAAGTAATATTAAATGAATACTATAGGTCAAAAATGATGGCCAGCATGTAGAACTTTCGTAAGCTCAAGCAATAGTGGGACATTTTTCTTCCACTAGAGGGCGCGCTTACTTTGGAGAGGGATAATAACGGTCGAACATAGAGTTTGGTTACGCCGTGTTCCACCTCCAAATAGGCATAATTCTTAATTGTTCCAGCTTAGCTTAAGGTGGTAAAACATTTGGGGATATAACTGATATAGATCTGGGTTTTCCAGATGTGTTTTAAAATCAGGAATCTCCCGAACTCGATGATGTCAGTCGCTGTTTTGTTTTTTAAGACTTTACTCGGGCTTTTCTCACAGTTCCCACTGGGAAACACTTGTTTTTTTATGCTTTGAACCTCCGGTCAAAACGTACAGAGCGCGACCCCCGATGCGTAGTCATTTGTCTTACTCCAAGTGAACGCAACAGTCTGGTCCTCATCTGACCCACTGAGAACCCGAATCACCCCAAGGAACTTCCAATTGGACTGCATCTCTGTATCCAGTGATCTCTTGGAGTAGCATTCCCCTTTAAGCCCTCCAGCTCTCTCTTGAGCCCATTGTCTTAAGTCCACCCATCTGTGGGGGTGGCTCTGCGAAAGTTTTCACAGCAAAGTTTTAAGCTGTCACTGGCTGTCGGGAGGAGGCTGATGGAGGACAGGGGGACCAGCAACTTGTAAGCAAACATTTACACCGACATAAAACAAAACACACACAAAAAGATGCAGCAAAAGCCCCCCCGCGGAGGCAGACAATGCTCAGGCCTGAAGTGAAGAAGTTTGTTGTTGCTGTCACAGCGTAAGTGCACGGGCGCAACAAAGCGAGAAACGCACCCAGCACAGATGGATTTGAACTATTTGAATTGACAGTCGACGCGGTGTCAGAAAGGCGTTAAATGTTTCGAAAATATAAGTTACCGTCCTGACAAAATGACCCGTTTGCACTGCGGGCTTCACGCTTTCGGACAAAGAGCGTCTTCCATTCACTTCTTCTTCGCGGTCCTGGTGGTCCTGGAAAACTGCAAAACTTTGGGATTGGGATTATCACATGAACCAGGTTAGTGAGCCTGAAAACTAAAGTATTTTAAACATTTTCAGATTCAAACACATGGAATACCACAACGCTCTCGTACACTGCCTGCTTTTGTTGTGCGCATTTGCTCTGTGAGTGAATCCAGCCACACTCCTCCCTGATGAGAAGCCAGCTGGAACTTTTGCTTACAACGTTTGGGGACAGCCATAGCAATTATGCTCAAACTTTTATAACCAAGTGCGGTAGAGAGAGCTGTTTCTGAATGAATCATCAGAGGCTGAAGCCCGGTCCGCCCTTGTTGTAGTGCCCTTCATCAAAACGCAGAATCCCAGTGCAGTGCTGCTGCTGTGTGACTGACACTGACCTCTGACTTCAGTAGTCAAGGGCAGGAAACAGAGTTTCACTTAGGGGAATAGACAGGATGCATTATTGTTATTCTCTTAATACACCCAGTTTCAACAGAAAGTGTATTGGCTGTTCCAGTGCATATCATCACATCAGAGGATTAAACCCCTCATGTCTGGTAGGAAGCACCCCCTGCCTTCACCTCATGCACTTTCATCCACTCAGACTTCCCGGGTTCTCCAGAGATTAGGCAAACAAACAGATCAAGAAGTGTGGGTGCACTCTGTCTCATCCTGTACAAATCAACTGTGTGCTAGCTACTGTTTGGCATTCTAGGCAAGGATGACTCACTGAGGGAGGGACCTGTCAGATAGTGATGTTTCAGGTGTTAAATGTTTGCACAGGAATATCGATGTCTGCCTGAAACTGTTTCCCAAAGTAGAAAAGCACTTTGATAAGCAAAGGGCTTCCGCTTGACAAAATGTTTAAAGACATTTTTTATTCTTACCTACTTGTAAGACTAAAGAATAAAAAGTAAATTAACTGAACCTGATCAGTGTTGTTCATTTGTCTTAGCAAATCTGAGAAGACTCTTAAGGATCCCTAGATTTATCACAATCACTCCAATGAAAAAAACCTTATTTCTGATGAATGTGATGGTTTCTGATCACCACGAATCCACAATCCAATTCCTCAGGAGAGTAATTTGCTAGTTTGCTCATTCTAGATGAGAAAGACCTTTGTGAAGAGCTGCAGAAAATATTTGTTTCAATTGCTTAAAGAATATCTTCTTAAGGTCACAAGAAAATCTAAAAATCTTTTTGCTTCCCTAACAAAGGTAGGAATGGATATGCAGTCACTGCTTTCATGAAGAATGCCTTCCATGCCTTTGTTGTGCATTGTTAAGGCTACAAGAAGATATTTATATTTTCTTTTGACCTTAAGTAGAAGATAAAATATTTTTTAAGAAAGTTTTTTTTTCTCCAGCAATCTCTTGCCATCAGTAATACACATAAATGAAAACCAGTCAAGCCCATTGCTTTAGGCAGCCATGTCTTTACACTAATTCAAATCAATCCAAGACTATTTGGCATTTGTTGATGGTCAGAAGTTCATAAATAAAAGCAAAAGTGCGAATCAAAGAAGTGCATGGCTGGAATACTCAGGCATGTGGTAAAGTGAGAAGTCGATAAAATAATGGTATGGTATTAAAGTGCCAATAAAAAGGTGAAAACTCCTCATTCAGTCAGACATTTCAAATATTTGTCCAAATCATCTATAAGTGCTGTATGCTTGAAAATATTTGTGCAGATAATCCTGTGCAGTGCAGACAGGGTAAGAGCTCGAGTCAGCAAGGCTGTGTATAATCACTCCTTCATTTCCCTTGAATGAGATAAAGCCAATGATGATAGTGTGAGGGTTTGCACCCTTGTACTTTGAGTGCACAGAATAAGTGAAAGAATGTGAAACAGATAGTAGCTGTGATTTTATTTTATTTTTGACAGTGGTAATAATTATTATTTAATGTGTACAGTGTCCATCACATGGATAAAAACATCAATATTTCACAGTGTTGTTATCATTAAAATTCTTATCACTGGAAAAAAAGTTGTAATTGATTTACGACTTAGCTTTAGTGCAAATATACCATTAAAATCATTTAAATATTCAACTTTTTAAACTCTTCTCATGCATTTTAACACACGTCGCGTGAGAAAGAAGGTTTCAGGGGACTCTGTGCACTCTGTGAATAACTAAGTAGTGCTGCTTCTATAGGATTTAAGAGGGCAAGTAGCAGCCAAGCTATGCTAATCAAATGAAGTTGATTAATTGATCATCAGCAAACATGAATACCTCTATAAAAGCAAAATTTTTAGCAGTTTGCTAAATTCTCTCCAGGAGTGGACATCCTGACAAAGGCACACAAAAATCAGACCTTGCAGGCGCCACATCTCAGATTGTACAGGCCTCCATTAGTGTGTTAAATGTTCACGTTTATGACAGTTCAGTGAGAAACAGACAAAACGAGTATGAGGTCTTTGAAAGGGTTGCAAGGAGACGGGAGACAGCACATCTTAGGTCTGCAAAGGTGCATCATCACATGGCACAAGACTTCTGGAACGATGTTGTTTGGACAAACGAGATAAAGTGGAGATTTGGACCTAACGCACAGCGGCACACTTGGCGAAAACTAAGCTCAGCATATCAGCATGAATACTTCATACCAACTGTGAAGCACGGTAGTGAAGGGGTGATGTTTTGGGCCTGTTGTGTAACCACAAGTCGTGGCCATCTTGCATTGATAGAGTTAACCATGAGCTCCTCTGAGTATTTTAGAGTGAGAGCAACAGCTAAAGCATGTCACAAATTACGTCGTGAAGCAGGATAACTATCCAAAGCACAGAAGCAAATCTAAAACAGAATAGCTGAAAAAGAAAAGAAAATTAAAGTGGTGAAGTCCAGACCTCAACACAATAAATGCCTGCAAACCTTAATAAACTGAAGCAATGTTTTAAAGAAGCTACTGAATCATGTGGTGTACTTAGTTTTTCACTGGACTGCATGGAGTCCTGTGAAAAACCCCTTTTTCATGTGACTGTATGTGGTGATAAGCATAGCAGCTGTGGGGGGTGTACTGTCAGTGGATACTAAACGTACAGTGATTACTGAGTATTGCAAACTAAAAGAAATAAACACTGTTTAGCAAGATTTAGCTAGGTACAATGAAATTGTATGGATAGAAATAAGATGGAAAAACTGCTCATCCTGCTTCTTGAGGCGCAGTCCTTATATTTTTTGTCACACTGTTCTCCGTGCATTGGACAAAGCTATTCCAGGTCAGAGCAAATGATGGTTTGTGAAACTCAGTCTTCCAGCAACAATGCAAACTATTAAACATGAGAGTGAAGCGTCAAAGAATATATTTTTAAGAAGTGCTGCATATATGTCAGTTATATTCAAAGATAAAGTGACAGATTAGCACATATGTGTGTGTTTAGAGTTTCCCCGGTTTTGTTTACAGCTTTGCAGCCACATGATTATTTAATTTCAATCCAGTTTCCTGCGATTTAATAACGAGTCTTCTTCCCATCACCGCTTTTACAGAAAGATTTCAGGATGACTTCCCTTTGTACGAGGTGGTTCACCCTACGAGACTGGATGCCAAGGGTCACTTCCTGTCCAATTTCCTGTCTCACCATGCTCGCCGTTTACAGCGCAGGGAAGCCTCAGTGGAACCAGCAGGACTAGATCGCATCTTCTACCAGTTTTGGCACGGCGGCCACAACTTGCACTTCAACCTCACTCTGAATCCTCACCTGCTGGCTCCAGGCTTCATGACTGAGAGGAGGTTTGGTGGCCTGAAGGGGGCACGGATCAAACCTGCTGGATCCTCCCACTGTCATTTCTTGGGCGAAGTGTGGGATGATGCCATTGTGAAAGGGAGCGCAGCTATAAGTACTTGTGATGGCCTGGTGAGTGGATAAGCGAACTATTTAAAATTGTTTGAAAAGCATAAGCAGGCGAGGTGACCAGGCAGCTGTCATCAGAGCTGGGTGCAACAAGAAGTTATTTTCAAAACTGTGAAATTTCATCTTCACTTAAGGGTCATTTAAACAGCAACATGCCCTGGTGTGATTTTCTTTTTTCTTTTTTTTCCAGAAAAGTTCAGTCCATATATATTTTGACAGTGACACAAGTTTTGTTTTGTTTTTAACCTGTTTATGAAGCACATTCCTATTATAGTTATATAATGGAAATGGACATAATGTGTAGACTCTCAGTTTTAATTTGAGGGCATTCGTATTCAAATTGGATGCAGGGTTTAAAGGTTTTAGCTCCTTAAGATGTGCCACTCTCTTTTAAAGGTGACCAAAAGTAATTGGACAATTGTCTCAAATGTTATTTTATTGGCAGGTGTGGGCAATTCCTTAGCTATGTTATTATCAGTTAAGTAGATAAAAGGCCTGGCACTGATTTGAGGTGTGGTGCTTAAATTTGGGAGATTTTGCTTTGAATGGACAACATGTGGTCAAAGAAGCTCTCCGTGCAGGTGAAACAAGCCATCCAAAATCTACAGTTTGGTACATACTGAGAAAGAAAGCACTGGTGAACTCAGCAATGCAAAAAGACCTGGACGTGCACGGCAGAAAACAGCGGTGGATGATTGCAGAATCATTTCCATGGTGAAGAGAAACCCCTTCACAACAGCCAGCCAAGTGAGGGAGTCTCTCCAGGAAGTAGGCATTATTAAAGTCTACCATAAAGAGAAGACTACATGAAAGTAAATACAGAGGGTTCAATGCTAGGTGCAAACCACTCATAAGCCTCAAGAATAGAAAGGCTAGATTGGACTTTGATTGATAGATAAATAAATAAATAAATAACACCTACAAAAGCCAGCACAGTTCTGGAAAAAATATTGTTTGGGCAGATGAAGCCAAGATCAACCTGTACCATAATGATGGCATCTGTTAAACATAGTAGAGGCAGTGTGATGGCTTAGGCGTGCATGTGGCACGCGGACACTTGTGTTTATTGATGATGTGACACAGGACAGAAGCAGTCGAATGAATTCTGAGGTGTCCACTCAAATCCAGCTAAATGCAGTTAAATTGTTTGGGCGGCGTTTCATAATACAGATGGACAGTGACCGAAAACATACAGCCAAAGCAAACCAGCTGTTTATTAAAGCAAGTGGAATATTCTTGAATGGCCAAGCCAGCCACCTGATCTTAAGCCAACTAAATTTGCATTTCACTTGTTGAAGACTAAACTTTGCACAGAAAGCCCCACAAATAAACAGCAGCTGAAAGCCGCTGCAGTGAAAGCCTGGCAGAGCATTAAAAAGGAGGACCTTCAGACTTGAAAGCTAATTGTGCTTAGAAGCCTAGAAGACACTTTGAAACCACAGCTCCACATTTATACACAACGAGTGGATATAAAGAGACTCAGCCATATATAAAATATATAGATGTATATATTGGTTGTAACATTTTTTAGAGATTTGCATTGCACACATAATAAGGATGCAGCATTTCCCTGATTTGCAGACGTTCTCGTGGAAGCGTATTCCATCAGACGGAAAATTGTGCCTGATGCACTTCCTTTTATAGCAGGGTTTAAACTTGAGTATTGCGAGTAATGGAGCCCGCCTTTATATTTTGTACTAAATGTATATTGAACTTCCATTTTTGTCCCAGAAGTGTCACTCTCATGAGTGCATTTTTTAAAATCACGGAGCAATCCTGCAGTCCTGCTCTATCTGAGTTTGTTCAAAATTAGGCCAGTGATTTATGCTCTCCACTGTGTCTGTCTGTAACAGATGTGCGCTCATAAAAGAGAGATTATTTAGACCACAAGTGGATACGGTGGGCATGATTTGCATTCAGACCACTTAGATCCTTGGCACTGCATTATCACAATGCTGCAGTCGTATTTCTCCAAATTAGATCTGGACCAGGGCTTTCAAAAGATACTTACTCACCACCTCTCTTTTCTCTGTCTGAAATTTCCAAATGGAGATATTATTCACATCGATCACAATAATAAATAATCACAACATAGATCACTATTTCACGTTTATTATAATATGCTCCAAGCTGTTCTTCATTTTGATTTGTAGTTTTAGAAAGAGAGCACTTTTTTCAGAGATTAGCTAGAAGCTGTTTAGCCCTGTGCCTAAGTGAGTGTGTAAACTGCAGTGCAACTTTTGAAACAAAAGTCAGATCTCAAAAGCGAAGCGTTACTCTCTTGTAATGCTGACAGACTTTTCTCAGTTTCTCAGACGAGCCTGTCTGACACCAGTTATCATGTTCAAAGTCACATAAAACAGCGGTCCCCAACCCCCGGGCCTCGGACCGGTACCGGTCCGTGAGTCGTTTGGTACCGGGCCGCGAAAGTTGAGGCTCAGGTGTGAAATGTATGGTTTTCAAGGTTTTTATCGGTTTTCAGCGTTATTTTCTCTCGGTTTTCCTGGGTCTTTTCACGTGTGTTATGAATAAATCTTCTTTTTTCGGTACCGGTACTAGATTTATTTTGTTGTATTTATCCGTGACACCTTAAAGGCCGGTCCGTGAAAATATTGTCGGGCATAAACCGGTCCGTGGCGCAAAAAAGGTTGGAGACCGCTGACTTAAAGGGCCTTTTTTTATGGTTCCGATGCCTAACAGGCTGTCCTGACCATGTCTGCATGCCTAAAGGCATTAACAAGTAGTCGAATAGGTGCACCTAATGAAGTAGTCAATGAGTATCTACCTATTTAGCAGAATTCCCACGCATATGTAAACTCACTCTGGTTTAAATATTAAAGTGTAATTGATAGAGATCCCAGGAGAAGCGGAAGCGAATGGATGGATGGATGATAGAGATGCCTTCTATGGTCACATGGATGAAGTTCATTATGTTCTCTTGCTGAACATGACACAACAAGAATTTGTGTGATAGTAAAAGCCACAAATGCTGTCTTATTGTTCAGATGATTTTGTGTGTGTGTGTGTGTGTGTGTGTGTGTGTGTGTGTGTGTGTGTGTGTCTCCTGTGTAGCTGAAGTTGTTCAGCTCAGGGCTGAATTACAATAAAATGAGAAAAATTTTCCTCCCAGAAGACAGGTTCCTCTTAAAAAGCAATCATGTTTTCTTGCTTCTAATCTTCCTCCACATCTTTATTTACTGGCGGGACTGCATATTTTACAATGCAGTGCTTTGCAGCACTAGTATCAGTCAAAAACTCTTAGGTATGTGGTATAGTAACATTTAATTAATGTAGAAAAAAAACTAAATAAATTATTTTATTTAATAATTAGTGGTAGACTCTTTACTGACATTTGTTTTTTTAAGTCAGAAACACATCAGCAGACATATGGTATCCACATTGCTGGTGTTTTGCCAGCGCTCTGCCGGCTCCTTGCACGATTTGGGTTATTTGCCTGTCCGATTTACATCAAGTAAAACACACGATCAGCTGGATTACGATCATCCTTCCGCTGGTTCTTGAAAGACTTCTTGATTGCATTTTAGTCCAGAAATTGTACAGCTGACTTGAAATGCCCTTAAATGTCCCAGTGAAATTAACTTTCTTTGAGAAAAGCAAAAGAGTATGATGGTATATATTCAAACACTTTTATTTCCCGATGGTTCCCTGTAGATAAAGAAACTAATTAAATAATAAAAATGAAAGTTTTATTTCTTGGGTAACTCACATACATAACTGTGTCTTTTTCAACACTTCAGCATGTTGATCTAAACATAAAACAAAGTAAAAAAGTGTTTGCAGACAACCACAGACCATATATAAAAGACTGACACAGCCAAAGTGACATCACACATTAGTTTGTGAAATCCTGTTTGAAACCAGATGTCACATCTGGTGATTCTGAGTGAAAAAATTGGAGCGACACTCCACACTCGCACGATAGCGACTTGACATTTATAAGGTTGGCCTGCCCTAAAGTATGCCCTGTTTTGCATCCATGTAATGAGTGAAACTTTAGGCCGACAGCCGAAGCCATAATTTAATTAGGAAAGTGTTTACTGGGGTTTTCTCAGACTTTTATACAACTGGACTTCTTTTTCACAACATGAGGAGCTGCTCACTGCTGGCACTCACAAGAAAGAATGCAGGTTCAAAGTACTGATCTTTAGCACACAGTCTATGCAGGTAACTAATTATTGTGGTGCAAAGCAGCAAGTAAACTTCTGCCAGCACCTCAGCTTGGTTCACTTGCCAGAGCTCAGCCTGTCTGCTTTTGGTAAAACACAGACAGTGATGAGATTAAGAGTATTTTGAATATTGAAGGCACTTATTAGTTTGCTTTATAAGAACCAAGTATATTGATGAAAGTAAAACATGTTTCCAATGTGATCCTTTTTTCGTTTTTCAAAGCTGACTGATATTACATATGAAGAAACTTTGATAGAAAATTCATTTACACATCTTTAACGTTGATAGAGTCGATTTTACGTGCGTCATCTTCTTTGACTGTCTGCAGATTATTCTTCACTTTCAAAGCTGAAGTGCTGCACAAAAGAGCATCTTGCAAAGGAGTCCCATAAGTCCTCATGTTTTAGATCACAGCCAGAAACCTGTAGTTTCAGGACGGTTTCTTCCTGTGGTTGTGACTCTTATCATGTTGACAGACTGCAACACTTCCCAAATGACTCAAAACTTCAGATCAACAAGCCTCCCTTTCTTACTGAAATATATTACATATTTATATGTTAACTATGTGTGTAAGTTTCCTCCCAAATACGAAATCACAAAAGATTATTCCAACCACAATATATTTCCCGGCATGACTATTGTTCTTGCCTCCGTGCATTTCCTTCAGACTGGAGAAAGAGCCTCCCACACTTAACATAGTACACAAGACAAATAACACCAACTGAGTCAGAGAGAAAGAAAAGGAGCTGGGCCGAAGTTGTAGATCAGCTTCCATACGCACCTCCACTGTGGTCAGGCTAAAACAGCTTAAATGGTATGCAGGTATTTGAAAAGGAAACTCGGTTACAATAGAAACATACTTTAATGACTGGATTTCATTTCACCCCTGATTTACTGCATTGGTCCAGTGAGCACTGAAATTGTTATCCAGTGAGCTGTGATTGCATTTACTAAGACAGATTAAAACAAGAACATGTTAGATTAACTGATGTGTTTAATGGCTTATTTTACATTTCAAATGTTACATTTGAAGGTTCTGTGTTATTTACTCAACCTGTTACCTCAGTCAGTACACTTGACTCTAAATTGGAATGATGCAGCATTTTTGGGAAATGTCAGCACCAACCAACAGCCAACCTTTAAAGCCAGCATATCTTTGATATTGTATTTTTTTGGAGATGAGATGAAAACTATTTTTGCTGCTCAGCTTTTAGTGTGTGGGCTTCGGATATAACGGCCAGCCCTCCTGCCTGAGCTTCACTTGGACACTGTGTAAGATGAAAAAGGGATTAACTGGAGCAGAGGGTGGATAAGAATGAAATATAAGACAGCGATGGTCAACGGGGGGCCTAGGGGAATTTGGTTTTGGCCTAGTGCCTGCCTGCCTGATTTACTATGCAGTTGCTTAAAAGACATTTGATCTTTTCCCCGGCTCAGTCGTACGACAGAAAAATTATGACTTGGGGCTGTTTTTGCTGTTTCAGTGGGAGCTTACTCGAAGTGTTTTCATGTGCTTGTGCATTTTTATTCACTAGTCTTCAATACTGTATGTAATGTTTATATATATTAATAATAATATTTGTATTTAATAATATTAAATATTAAAAAAAAATTAAAAACAGTTTTAGAAAGTACCACTTAGCGCGTTTATTCAGGTTGTATTTTCTTAACTGCTTGTTCAGTTCAGGGTTGTGCCAGGCTGGAGCCTCTCAGCTGTTAGTGGGTCAGAGGTGGAGTACACTCTGGAGCCAGTTTGCCTTTAAAAATGCAAATGCATCATTTTACTACCATAAAAATTAGGGACTTGGATTGAACACTTGCAGCAGATAAAGTAACAGACTGCATAGTTAAAGAGTGCTGCTTGGCCAACCTGCAGCCCAGATTTTGCTCCCACTGCAAACATTTGATACATTATGAAATGGGGGGAAAAATAGACAAAGAAGGTTTGGAGTAGCTGGAACAAGAAAAAGAAAAATTCAATTTCTAGAGAACTAGAGCAGCTGATCTCAGTTTCCAAACACCTGGCATGGTAAAAAGAAATCCTGTTGTTGCAACGTTTTGGTGTTTTTTAAAAGATGTTGCTGGCTACATGTAGATTTTAAATACTTTGCAAACACAGTGTCTCCACTTTTTTGCAATTCTCCAATCAAAATACTCAAAAGCGGACATCTTCAGTTGTTTATGGTGTAAGGTGATGTAAGTTCATTAAAGTAAGATCATTAAATATGGCACCGTGAGAGAAAACGCCTTATTGCAGAGCATAATATATAAAAATGCTTCTGATCAATTTTCTTGTCAAAAACTTGGATTAACTTACTAATCAATGTTGTATGCAGTTGTGTGATGTCTTGCCTACCCATTACATACTGTATCTTTGACGACAGAAGAGCAAATCAAGAGCAATGTTTTGTTTCTCAATATTTCAGCAGTTCGCTCTTTGGCAACAGTTAAAATAGTTTAAAGAGATTTGAAGAACTGACTTACAGCTCTTTGTTTCTTTAGACGGGACTCTTCAAGTTGTCTGATGAAGAGTTCTTTATTCAGCCTCTGGAGACATCAAGTGATGAAACATCAGCACCACAGGCCCATGCCATCTACAAACGGCATGTGTCTCCTCCCTCCTGGAGCCCAGTCATACAGCCCATCTCAGGGAAACGACCTTTCAACGGTACCTGTGGAATCAAAGGTAAATCGTGCACATTTACTTACATTAGCAAAGAAAGCACAGCATAGAAATTATACTTTTTTTTTTAAACAGGATGTCAAACTAACGATTTGTAGTACAAACAGATGCACCAGAAAGTTGATTGTTTTCATCTGGATCCAGATGAACACCATTAACTTTCCGGTGCTTCCTTCCCTGAATGATTGAGCATTCATGGAAACACGTAAACGGATGCATTACCGAAAGATTTTTTTCTGTAGTTAAGGCAAAGCTAATATCTGTTAATATCTTAAAAATGAGTGTGACAGGGTGTGGGTTGTGGCTCAGCTGCAGGGAAGGCGAGGAGCAGTGGGTTCAGAGTGTGGTGCCAGGGGAGCCTGACCCATGCAGCTGACCTCCATCATCTTATCATGCCTCCCCCATTCGAGTAGGTCGCTGTGTGTGGCGTGCAGCAAGAGGAGGCAGTTTGAAAACTAAATGATCAATGTTTGTACTGTAAAGACAACATTTGTGGCTAAAATGTAAGCCCTCATATTGCGTCAGTACATTATTTTTTTCTTGCAAATACAGAAATCGCAAAATACCAACAGCTCCCAGTGTGATTAAGGTCATGGTGATGTGCAAGTTTTTGTTTTTTTTGTAACAGCAGTGGAGATAAGTACTATATTTACATATCTTAAGGCCTTAAATCTCTTTACTTGTTCAATGAAAATGCTTAATTTAAAAGTCAAAATACTGATAATTCATTAGCTACTAAGCACTGAATGATGAGAAAGATGATTATAAGTAATCTCTTGTCTTTCATTTGTCTCCTGGTAATAATCTGCAGATGTTAGAAGAATAAAGCCACTGAAATGCAGACGTTCGTAAACCAGCTGCTTAAAATTCTGAGTTGAATTAATTGGCCCTGGAAAAAAAAATAGATGTCCCAGAGGATTTGAGGGTTTGCTTTCAGAATCAGCTTAACAACACCAACAACAAAATATCAGGGCAGAGTTATAGTTGTGCCTAAGTATTACTTTAAACACTACTTTAAACACCAATCAAGCTCAGTTTTTTGTATTTGGAAAGATGTATTATTAGCTTATTACTTGCACTGAAATACATGAACTTCATTGCATCTTCCAAATTGCAAAGTAAATTACTTGTTTTGATTTCTAAAGAATGATAGCACAGATGCATTTTCAAGGACAAAGAAGCTTGTGTATGGTTTTAATTGATTAAATACACATTTAGCATTTATATTGTTATTTCTTTTCAGCTTGCTGAACAGACTGATAAGGTCTGAACGTTGATTTAAGCAGTTTCTGTAATATCAGAATTTTCAAATCATTAAGCGCGTCCCCTCTAGGCCTGTGTTTAAATTGTGCACTTAATCACTGTATCGCTATATGTCAGCCAATCCTAGAGATTTTTCTTTCTGTGTGGCTGTGGTTCATAAACTGGGAGGGTGTGTGAACCACAAATATGAACTGAGAGTAAGTTGAATGAAGATGATTTATGTAGGAGGAAATGCCTTATTATTTCACTAAACCTTCAGCTTAGTTTCGTTCTTACCTTATGACGGTTATATGTACATTTATATACATATAACCATGATAGGGTCATGTTTTGAATTGAAGACTTTTTTAGCTTCTGAAGCAGGAAATGGAAGAAATGGTTTGAGAACAACTGCTCAAGCTATTTTCAGCTGCTTACTTACAGCAGATTGTTCCCTATTTGGCAGCATTTTGATGTTTGATGCTCTTTTTGATGCAAACAAAGGATTTGTGTCCTCTTGAAATCAGGACTAAGAGTCTTTCACTTGTTGGGTCTTCCTTGATGTCATGATCTTCGTACAGCATCTGACAGCAGACTCATCTCTATCCAACTCATCTAGATGTCGTTGGGGACAGCACCATCACTCACCTTTTCTCACTCAAAATGTGATTATACACCACTTTGCATTTAATCACTAGCTGTTATTAATCTCTGGCGCTCTTCCATAACATGTCTTTTGTTCTGTCCCCCTGCCCTCACCCCCTACCAGTCACAGGGAGGGGGGGAGCGCTTGCTCATAGCCGGTCATCCGATTGTTGAGGTTTTCTCTATATTGTTGTAGGGTCTTTATCTTTATTTATAAGTACCTTGAGATGACTGTTGTCATGATTTGGTGCTTTATAAATAAAACTGAATTGAATTGGCTAATGCGTAAACTGCTACATTACATTTTACATACTCCAGGCTTCACTGCACCCTTAGATCAGCCTGACTGAGACTTTTTTTTTTGGCTTTCGCAGCACAAAATGCTAACCGTTGCATCCATGTCAGTTTAAACTGATTGATAAATAACACTACAGAATGATCTGAGTCTGAGTGGTCTGTGAACTGAGGTGTATCCGGTAATTCTCATTCATTTCTGAAGCTGATATTTCGGCTTCGTCATAGCAACAGTAATATATGTGTGTCTGCTGTTGGTGTGCCCACTGTGCTTCCTGTCCCAGAGTATGTAAATGTTAAAGTTTTTAACAATATAATAAGGAGGATGAAACATTGACTTTTTTGCAGCTGACAAACAGTGGCCTTTATTGTGCAAACAAACAACACGTGACCTTTTCTCTGAGCTCGCTTCACTTGTGTTCATTTGTATGCTGTGTTTGTCATCCGTATGTCTGTATGTGCTTGGAGGTTCCTGCCCAAGTGCTAAGCATTTTCCTAGTATGCATGTGTATATCTATTATATGTGTTTTTGTCTAATCCAATAAAGACACGATCAGAAAATACTCAGAAAGATCAGCTAGAGATTGCTGAAGAGGATGACCAAGGGCAAAGATTTGTTTAACAGCACTGTGTACTACATGTGACAAGGTAAAGTCACAGTTAGTCTTTGTTGTTGTGTGTCAGTGTGAAAGATTTTAATATCTATTTATATTTCCCTTCTGCAGATTATCATCAAAGCTTTAAAGACATTGAGAGACAGCGGGAGCGTTGGGAGCGCAGGCAGCAGAGGAGGAGGAGAAGAATTCGTCAACGCTCTGTCAGCAAAGAGAAATGGGTGGAAACGCTGGTGGTGGCTGACCCCAAAATGGTGGACTATCATGGGAGCAAAGCTGTGGAAAGCTACATACTTGCTGTCATGAATATTGTAAGTATTCGATATTAATAATACTATTACGCTACAGGTATAGGCATCAACAATGAAGCGATGACTGCCAGCCTGTGTCTTTATATACAGACTTTAGATGAAGTAGTAGCTTAATGTGCTTGTGCAAATGCTGCGTTTCCTCCTTTGAGATGCTCTGCCAGCCCCTTCCTGCAACAGCCTTCAGCTGCTGCTTGTCTGAGGGTCTTTAAAAAGCATGCTTCACTGGGCTGAGATCAGGTGACTGACTTGGCTATTGGATAATAGACCATTCACTTGCCTTGAGAAGCTCTTGGTGGGAGTGAGAAGGAGGATCCAACCGCGGACACGGAAGGAAACCAAACTGGGTTTAAACAAAAAGCGAGGCGTTTATTATGGCGAGTTAGACATGACTACAAAAATAAAGCAAAAGGCGAACAGCAGGGTTGAAAACTAAACTAAAAACTAAACTGTGGTAACTATGAACACAGACGTGAACATGATTCTGACCAGGAATGTGCAAGAAACTATGATGAAGAAACAAGAACATGAAACGTGAACACGACCTGAGCAGAATCATGAAGTACATGGAACTTGATGTGATGTGACTAAATACACACAGGAGGTGATCAGGGCAAGTGGAAACACATGGGGAAACAGCTGACCGGAATAAACATAATGACGCCACAGGGGAAGAAAAACTAAACACGTTAAACATGGACACACCAGACTTTTCAAAATAAAACATGGACAGATGTAGACATGAAAACACCAGCCGGACAATTAGAACATAGAACATGCAGAGACAAACACACAGGCGTAACTGAAAGTAAAACACTGAGAAAAGACTCATAACTAAGGAGACATAGATGAACCTAAACTAGACTTAAAACTCAAGGCAAACTGATAATAATACTAGAACTTAACATCCTTTCAATCACAAATACAAAAATAAACTCAAAATCTGGGTCACAGACAGTCCCTGACACTTGGGCATCTTTGGCAGTTTACTTCTATGTCATTATCCATTTCCACTGTAAAGCAACACCTCATCATATTTGGCTGAATCTAAAAAAAGAAACTCTTGCCTCTAAATAATTCATCCTGCTTCTTCCTTCAGCAGTCACGTCATCAATAAACACTATTGACTCTGTTTCACTGGTTCCATTGATTGTAGGCTTTCCTAATGATACGCCTTTCTCTTTGAGAGTGTTCCTGCCTTGGCTAGACGTTGTGAAGGGATTTTCTTAATCAGAGACTGAAGTGTTCGATCACGTGGTCTTTCAGGTCTTTTGGTGTTGCTGAGCTGGTTGACACATTCACTCCTTTTTAAGGCCAAATCAACGATGTGGTACAAAAGATTTCTCACTCTAATACATTTATTTTGGTTTCTCAGTCTTCTTCACTTGTGTTTACATCTTTTTGGACCTTCTATGGAGAGTTCCAGTGATAAGTTACCAAATACTAGGACTGGCCAAAATTCATATCTCGATATTCTTTGGCTGAATCGTGCAGTCAAAATGTAAACTAAAAAGACGCTGAGCATAATAACAAAGACAGATTTCGCAGCTGCTCTGTTCCCAAGTTCTACTGCGTGACTGACAGCCTTAAGTTTGAAATCCGCTTCGTAACCACGTCTCTTAACAGGTGCCATTTGTGGTCCTTATAATATTACACAGTACAGTAATATTACGTTGAAGCACAGTACGTATCACTCAGCAAGGCTTCTGACTACCGTAGCTGTAATGCTCCGACAATCCATCAAGCGGTGCAGCTTTGTAGCTTACAAAACTCGTACTAAAACTTTTTTTGACAGATTGTTGAGCGCCGTGTACCACATAAAATCGGTTCGTGGTGAGTAAGCACAACCACAATTCATACAAAAGGCGCGCTTTTGATTTTTGAGAAACTGAAAGGATTTTAGGTCGTGCAGCCCCCGTAAGTGAAGCTGCATGGCGCTAACGCGTCAGCGTGGTTAGCTCATTAACGCGTTGAAGCCGTCCAGCCCCACGAACGGGGCGATCTGCGGTAACTCGTTAACAGAGATTTGCCGCGTTAATGTAGTTATGGCGTTAACGTCGTTATGGCGTTAATGTCATTTTAATTAGATTAACGCTACCAGCACTAAAATAGTAATCTCCAAATGTTTTCTTTTTACCGACCAGATCCTCTTTGATAGTTTTTTTTTTTTTTTTTTTTTTTTTTGCCTGTCCCGTTTGGCTCTTTTGCCATCAGAATTATTGTCTAAAGGCAAAGAAAGATGCCCAACGGATTTACTTTACCAAATGGACCATCCCAGCCTTGCCTTAATGGTCTATTTGATTCACCTTTTATTGTTTATTTTATTTTATTTTCACTTGCTAAACATGGGACAGACTTGACTGGGGAAAAGAAAGAGGGAAAGAAAAACAGCGGGGAAGAGGGACGGGGATAAAGGGCAAAAAACAAAAACCAACAAAATAAGCAGACAAAAAATCCATATATCAATCACCTGGATCACCTGTTGAGAAAGAAAAAAGAGAAAACAAGCAGAAGAGGAAAAAAAGAGCAACATAATAAACAACATCACGATGATATATGGGAATATAACAGTAAGTACTAAATATTAAACATTATTGTGCAGCACGTAAGATCGACAGCGTACAGTGTGCTTTGAGGTAGGAGCCAAAAAGGGTGTAGTTTGTGTGTGTGAGCACCCGTGTGTACACCTGTGAGCATGGACGCGCTTGATTTTTAAAAGGTTCCTTCATGTAATGATCTGCTAGAGGGTGTGGGGAGCCACAGCTCTGTCCTCCAGGGCATGAAGCAGGTATGGAGGAGATCAAAACTCCAGACATCCAGACCAACAGAGGGGCAGCTGTGCCACTACCCCAGAAAGAGCTGAGGAGAGTCCCAGATGAGGGGTCACTCAGCAGCCGCGGAGCAGAAGCCAGGGGGAGTTGCAGTGACGCGCCCGTGAGCTCCGCCGGCAGCGGATAGCTGCCGTGTCCATCTTATCGTTGCCTGCAAGCGATGGGGGAGGGAGAGTTGTGTTCAGTGAAGGAGAGAAGTGAGGCAGAGTAACGTTGCGTAGAGACAAAAGTGGACAAAACAGAGGCAAACTTGCGGCTCCGCAAGTATAATTATAATGTAACATATACTGAATCAATATAAACGATATTGTCACATCTCATACCTCGCAAAAAAATATATTAATATATTTAAAAACTCGATATATATCGCCCAGTCCTACCAAATACTGCTTGTCAATAAATCGACCAATTCATTTTGTACCTCTGAAAAAGGGGAACTATCTATAAAAATGAACAGTTATTAATGTAAGTAGGGAGGACGCAACTAGGCCATTTTATCTCACCCGGAAGGGGATTTGTGTCTCCAGGGAATGTGGAGAACTACACTGTGGAGGCACTATTGGACAAATGTTTTGATAGATTTAAACTAATACTAGCACACAGAGGAATAGTTTTAGAATTTATTTTAATGTAGAGTTGAAGGATGAATATCTGGTGCATTTTGATTGAAAATTTTCAGATTTTCTTTAAAGCATCATGATAAAAAAGACTTTTTCTTTCTCTCCTTTTTTCCAACCATGTCACGCCACAACTCTGCAATCAATGTTATTACTATATCGTATTCATGGATCTAGTAAAGTGACTTCACTATTACTGAGTAGCGCATGAGGGAGTTTTCCAAATTAGTGCCATGTTGACTCAGACCGCAGCACCTGAAAGTTCTATCAGAGGACATAATATCAGGAAATGCAATTCACTGACAGAAAAGGACACAGATATACTGACCTAGCACACAGCAATACAAGGAGGAAGCAGCTATTATTCTCCACATCCTCCTGCGGTTCTTTTTTAAATTTCTTTACAGTGTTACATAGCAGCTTACATAGCTTTGAACTTTAAACGCCCAAACAATTCAGTTTTGCAAAAACAAGCTTGCAGAGCTTCAAGGGAAACAAACCGTTCAAACAATGTCATCATCTTCCTCATCCGCCAGTTGCTCTATTGTCTCCTCACCAGCGATGTCTTGAAATCGTCAACCATGCAAGAGGCTCATGTTTTCTGTCTTCTGCTGTTTTCTGTGCACACAGAGTAAGGATTTATGAAAAAATTCATAACCCACAGCGCAGCCAATCGAATGGAAAATCATTGTGTATTCACAAGGATGACACCCTCGTATCACTTTGAGCTAACAGTCGAGCGAAACATTAGCACAGCACTCTGTGGGCCGAGGGGAAACGTGTTACAACAACAGCACATTGTTGTGGAGAAAAATACATGAGCTTTAAAAAGCCACAGCTTTGTTTGTACTCACAAGTCACAGAGTATGAAAAAGTGGATAAAGATGATATGAAATGATGATAAGGTTGTTTAACAAAAATGCTGCTGTTGTTTGTTATATGCTCTGAAAACATCTTTGAATGACACAACAGTGAGGTTATAAAAATCATTTTTGATGAATGAAGTCTTTTATCGGTGCCGGAGTTGTTCTGTCTGAAGTGCCTCAGTTTTATGATTTGTACAGAAGGTTTAGTTTGTAGGGATTTTGTCCAGCAGCAAGAAAATGAAGGGATATGTCCAGTGACGTATGCCCTTTCTTCAACATAGTATGAACCATGAATACACAATTCATGTACGAAAAAACACGCCAATGGATTTAAACTGGGGTGAAAGTATAAAATAAAGTACATTATAAAATGAGGTTTCAATTTATTTTTTTCCCCCTTTTAACTATGTTTGCTCAAACGTAAATGCTTCCCATAATCAACAGCATATTTCGAGGTCTATCTGTAAAACTGCTAGAAAACCGTCCTTTAAAATGAACTTCCATCTGAATTACAATGACTTTCGCAGCTTGGATCAGTGTAGCAGTGGAACGAACCGCATCCAATAAACAATCATAGTTACAGAATGCTTGTTTATAGCTGTTCAGAAGAGAGGTAGTCAAAGGCAGGAGAAAGGTTGACCTTTTTGTAAACGGGGCAGAATGTGATTTTTGTACAAACCACGAGTGTGTGTTTCAATGGTCTCCTCTCAGAGGCATTCATGGTGCTGTATGTGAGGAAGAAAATAAGGCAATATAGAGGGAAGAGTTGAATTCCTGCTTCACCTCTGCAAAACTAACCTGGTGCTAAGTTAGGAAACAAATGGTCAAATTCAGACACCCCAGTTCCAGACTTGTATTACGTCCCGAAAAGCATACTGTCTGAAGCACACTTTCTTTTTAATGCTAAAGCAATAATGGTAAATGGCCTGTATTTATATAGGGCTTTACTAGTCCCTAAGGACCCCAAAGCGCTTTACATATCCATTCATCCACCCATTCACACACTGGTGATGGCGAGCTACATTATAGCCACAGCCACCCTGGGGCACACTGACAGAAGCGAGGCTGCCGGACACTGGCGCCACCAGGCCCTCTGACCACCACCAGTAGGCAACGGGTGAAGTGTCTTGCCCAAGGACACAACGACCGAGACTGTCCAAACCGGGGCTCGAACCGGCAACCTTCCGATTACAAGGCGAACTCCCAACTCTTGAGCCACGATCCCAACCTGTTGTAAGCAGCTTTTCATGCTCTTCCCCAAAAAATGCATTGAAACCTGCTGTTCTATCAGTCTCTGTTGATAATGATGCTTAGAGTTTTATATCCCAGCGAGTTCCTTCCACCTCTCAGGTTTTTCTTTCATGCTTCTCATTTCTGGTTTCTCAAATCAACTGACCAACAAAGATCTGAGGTGATTTCCTTTCACGCTTCTCACTTCAGATTTCACGAATCAATTGATCCTTCCCTGTTCTGTAGTAATTAACCTCATGCTGCTTTCTGCCCTTTGTAAAGGATTTCCTTGTGGGAATAGAAAACAGGCTACCATTTATATACAGCTTTTCTACTTGCACTCAGAGATCTTTTGGCCACAAGAACACTGACTAATGCATTCATCCAGCTCTTTATTTTTGCACTAAAAGCACTTTATTTACCCCAACCCAGAGCCTTTTTGCTGCATGGTGACTGTGCCACTGTTAAAGCTACTGACGAACTCTTTAAATTTTGGCACTTTAGACATAAATAACCTTGTGACAAAGTGCTCAAGGGAACCATATTTGAAAAAAATAGAAGAGTTTAGGGTAATACTTTTTACATCCTCCATATTCCCTGAGTGCAAACCAGAAACCCAAAGGTGAAAAATTACGTCAGATGTTGTGTTGCTGTTTGTGTGCATACCACTACTGACGTGTTTTGCTTTAAATGTGCATAATTACAGGCTATAATTATTTCTTTTTAAATACCAGGGTACTTAGGCTTTTGATAGTTAAAGAGACTAGCTGTAATAAATAGATTTGAAAGCTTTGATGTTAAGAGGTTAAAAGTATTAAAAAGCTGTACAGGTCCCCGCTCACAGACTCTCTTTGAAAATTCAGATCATGACTCACGCATAGAAAAACAATGAAAGGCTGGGGAAAAAGGTTTCTAAAAAAAATAAATATTTGTAAAATGCAAATGATAATTCATGAAGAATTGAAAACTGCAAATTATTAACTGAAAAGGTCTAGGCTGATACTTTAGCTAGGGTGTACAGTTTGAGCATAAATGTGTTTAATAAATGAAAATCCAGCAGTCAAGTTTATTTTTCTAGCCACTGCCCTGATTTTAATATAGTGTTAAAAGAAGTTTTCTTCCAGGTTGCAGGTCTCTACAGAGACGCCAGTATTGGGAATGCAATCAACATCGTGGTTGTTCGACTCATCCTGCTGGAGAAGGACGAGGTAAAAACAGATTTCTGTATTTTAATGAAGGGTGGTTTTATTAGTTTCCATATAAAGAGTCAAATCCAAAATTCCTGACCACAGAAATTCTTCAATAGTTTGGTGTCCTGAAAGTTAGTTTTACCAGTTTTGTTTTCTTATTTTTTTCAAGTGTGGGTCAGAATGACCTGTTTTACCTACTCTCTGGGTTTCTTTCCATTTAATGAATGAAATCCCATTCAGAATGACTGAAAACTACTAAACATTACTTGCTTTTAGGTTCTTGGGTGCAGTCAATACTTGCAATTTGTAACTATGCAATAAATAAATGAAAATGGGTTTTCTTAGTCATTCTGATTGCTGTACTGTATGTACAAACCGATTGTAAGCAGTAAAATGTACAGAAATGTTTTGCTGACAGCTGTTAGAATTACAAAACTCACTCTTAGTAATAGCCGAGATATACAACACTGACAAGGACGCTATCACCTTATGTTCATCCAATGTGAAAGTCATGGTGCAATTTGGTTTTCCATTTCAGTTTATAGCCATATTTATCTCTGTGCTGTGCACTTATTCTGGGCAATTTTGTGTACTTAGAGTGCATTAGCTGCTAATGATTGATTTGTCTGCTGTTATGTTTTCTTCTCTTCATCTGATTGTGACATGTCGCTGATAGGATGACTTGAAGATTACACACCACGCTGACAACAGCTTAAACAGCTTCTGTAAGTGGCAAAAGAAACTCAACATGAAAGGGGACGAGCACCCGCTCCACCACGATGTCGCTGTTCTGCTCACCAGGTACTATATACACCCGAATCACTGCTTTCCTTCGTAGTACATTTATCTTTTTACTGTTTGAGCCCAAAGCCCAGCTATGCGTGTAATGTTAATATTGATGTGCAAGTGGCAATCATAAAGTTTCCTGTTTAAATTAGTCTGTTAAGCCCTGTGGCAACGTGAGATCACACAATGGTGACTAAACCTATGGCTCACTGATTAGGATATTGCTAAATTTATATACTTGCAGTTTTGCAAAGCGAGTGTCTATGGCGACCCTTACAGCTAATGCAAGGTGAATATCAAAAATGAACCAAAGAGTACCACAGTCATTTCTGCATTATTCAACAGGGCATCAATTTGTGATATTGCAAGGCGTAATGGAACAAGAAGACGCAGCCTCAGCTTTTACATGAAAAGTAGCCGGGGAGAACTGCTTTTACTCAGCCCTGCAGTTTATGGGCTGTGCAGCTTGAAATCAGATCATGTTTTTTTTTCTCAAGACAATGACAAAAGGCCAACTAATGCCTGATTTTGTTATTAAAACTAAAATTATTTAGTTCCCTTTAGAATTCAATGTTAATAACATTCAACCAAGATTGAAACGTCTGTGATATGACTGAGATTTTGTTTGCACGACCTTTCTCTACTGTCACAGTTCAGAAGTAATAGTTTGACTTTTTGGAAAAGACACTGATACAAAAGTACTGTGCCCACACATTTTTTGGTAGTTTGCCTTGAAGCAGTACCTAACCAATTCCAGAGGAATGTTTTTTGTTAGTTAAGCCGCTTGATAATGACCTGTGACGCACTTAACTCAAGGGATGAACCAGTGTTGTGTTCACACAACTTAGCAAAGAGCCAATTTTAAATTGTATCTTTAGGCACTAATTTAATAACAACCTGCCAAAAAACAAATTGTTTGTTCCAATTTCTTTACTCGAAATCTATGAAATATGCCAAAAGAAAAAAACACTGTTTGACAGACATAAAACAGTATCTTTGCGACATCAAGGTGATTCCTGAAGAGCTGTTACCCAAAAACTTGGCATATTTCTGTATAATGTGCAGTGTGTCCTTAAAAAATGTAGGAAACTGGACAAAAGTGGAAGATTAAAGAAGACATGCCAGGTAGGGCTGGGCGATATATCGAGTTTTTTAAAAAATATCGATATATTTTCATACGAGATATAAGATGTGGCAATATCGTTTATATCGATATGTCTATGTTACGTTATAATTATACTTGTGGAGCCGCAGGTTTGCCTCTCTTTCGTCCACTTTTGTCTCTACGCAACGTTACTCGGCCTCGCCTCTCCTTCACTGAACACAACTCCGCCTCCCCCATAGCTTCACCTGCAGGCAATGACAAGATGAAAGCGGAAAATCTCCGTTAGCGAGTTACCGCGGATGGCCCCGTGCGTGGGGCTGGACGGCGTCAACGTGTTAGCGAGCTAACCGCGCTAACGAGCTAACCGCGCTAACGACATGCAGCCCGGAGGGGCTGCACGGCCTAAAATCCTTTCATTTTCTCAAAACTCGACAGTGCGCCTTATGTATGAATTCTGGTTGTGCTTACTGACCGCGAACCGATTTTATGTGGTACACAGCGCTCAGCAATCTGTCAAAAAATGTTTTAATATGACTTTGCTAAGCTACGGAGCTGCACGGCTTGATGTCGGAGGATTACGGCTACCGGGGAGGAGCCTCGCGGAGTGATACGTACTGTGTGTGTATAAGGACCACAAATGGCACTTGTTCAGAGACGTGGTGCAGCTGTGAAATCTGTCTCTTTGTTATTACGCTCAGCGTCTATTAGTTTACATTTTGACTGCACAATTGTGAGCTTTTTGTTATGCACAAAAACAACATTTTCTTTTATTTATGGACCATGATTATTTAATAAATGCTGATAATTTATTTTTGAGTAATTTCTTCATATACATCTACGCTGTATGTAAATAAAAGTGCCCGTGTGACATCTGGGACACAGTGTGACTAAGAACTCTCTTTTTGTTATTAACTTATGGCTTTAAAAAAAAAATCGAGATATATATCTTATATCGCCATCCAGCTAAAAAATATCGAGATATGAATTTTGGGTCATATCGCCCAGCCCTAATGCCAGGCCTAAAAAGACTATCTAGAGCGGGAGAGCAGCATCTGAGAGTCATGTTCTGAACAAACAGGGGAAAAATGAATCAAATATCTGGCACAGGACCCGAGAGATGCACCTGGCTTTTCACATTGATCCATCTACTGTTCACTGAAGCCTCATCAGAAATGGTGCCTCTCAAGAAGCCATTCTTAAGGAAGGCAAACATTTGTGCTTTTCATGATCCCACCACTCAGATATCTTTTCTATTTCCTCTGTCCTCCTCTTGTTCCCTAGATGATCTGCTCTCTTTTTCTACCTTGTTTAGCTAATGAACCTTGTCTAAGTAAAGTAGTAGTGTGAGCAGCAGCAGCTCATATGCTCCACCTGTGTCTACACAGCACAAAGTCACTGTAAGGGGAGGAAGCGTGATAGCAAAAATGTTAAAACACTCTTCTGGCTTTAAAAAGCTGGATTTGCAATTTGAGCTGTTATCTGCATATGTTAAATATTTTTAAATATAAGATCTGAGTAGAAAGTAATGCATATGTAAAATCCAGTTATGCGTTTTATTCATTCATTCACGTCTCGAATGAATGAATGCTTCCAGTCATAAAAAGATCATTATTATTATTTTTTAATCATTGCTTCACCCCCTTCTTCTGATATGTGACCAACAGTCTGTCGTCTTCTTTCCACAGAAAGGACATCTGCGCATCCGTCAACACACCTTGTGAAACCCTGGGTCTGTCGCATGTGGCAGGAATGTGTCAGCCGCATCGCAGTTGCAGCATTAGCGAGGACACGGGCCTCCCACTGGCTTTCACTGTAGCACACGAGCTAGGACACAAGTAAGGTTTTGGTGCATGCACACATACAAACACAACCATTGTGGCATTCTAGTCTTTGGAAGGTCAGTCAGTGCAAACATTCAGGCCCTGAGTTTCACCAGCGAGCCAAAGTCATGTTCGTCAGCACAAACGCTCTGTTAGTGTCTTGTTCATCAGCCTCTTTATAAAACATGAAGCTTGATCCTGGAGTCGACTTTTCATATTCTAAAATAAATCCATTATAACACTGGATATGTAAAAAAAACATCAATACATTTTTTTCATTACAACATTACACATTACAACTGTACTTTACTAAGATCTTCTTAAATATCACCCTTTCTTCTTTTAACTGCTGGTCTAATAACAATAGACCGAGCAATAAAGAAAAACAGTACGACACAAGACGCTAAATAATAGATTAACACATGAAATAAAAGCAACACTCTAAAGTGATCTCAAGTCAGGGTGTTAACACATTTCCTGTTTTCTGAAACAAATGATATTTGAAAATTGTGTATCTAAGTGTTTAATTATGTATGTAATTAGACCACTCTGCTCTCTCTATAAAACTCACCAAAGTTGCCCTCGTCAGGTATTATTTTTTACAGGATGAAACAACCTTGGAAGACAAAATAATTGATATTCCAAAGCAACCAGTTTGCTGAGAACATTAGTGCTTTCTGCTCAATTTGAACTTATTTTAATTTCATTTGATTTTTGCCCTCTGTTTGTTTATTGGTCAATTAACCAAACTGTTTAAACATTAACATAAAATAAAAAAAATAAAAAAAAGTTACCTTGCTGCTACAGCCGCATAATCCTCAAGGGATTGAATAAAGGGATGAATAAAGGATGAACACAACAACAACAAAGTCCTGCATGTTCTCGGATCTACGTCAACACACACACATCAGGTCTGAGGTAGATCGGACGGACTGCTGTTGAGCAAAGCAAACAAGAGACACGCGAAGGAGTCGAGTCTTTCATTATAGTCTTATTGTCACCTTGACTGCATCTATACAATCATAAATCACACCCTCTTCAAGCTAATTCAACTTGACTCCTGTGACTTGAAAGAGTGAGTGGTTGATAGCTTAATTTATGTCTTAATTACTGTACTCAGATCAACCTATACTACAAGTGTGTACTTGTACTACTTTTATTAAGTCAGCTTAGGAACTTTGTCCTTGAAAATGTGCTGAACAGACCCTATTTTTCACAATTTATATATATGGTTTGTTTGGTTTTACCCTTGAATATATGTCGAGGTTATTTTCTTGAAGGATTGAACAGGTCTTAGGCTGAAGGGAGCCTATTGTGAACACAAGGGTGTTCTTATTATGACGACAAAATAAATTCAGAGCATGAAAGGCTATGAAAGTTATTTTCTTCATTCAAAACCACAATGGTACAATTAGACTGCTTAAAAGGGTAAAAAGAAAATATTGTATATATTTGTGTTATTGCCTGTGTTTTATATTATGTGATTGGTCTGATTGTTTGGTTTTTTGCCACTTTATTGAGGGTCTTTTTTATATTACTGATAAGGATACACATGGTGCAAGTGTACTGTATTTCTTCCAGTTACCATGAAAATCCTACATCACTGTCTCCTGCTACTATATTGTATAAACATGGTGCTGCGAATCATCTAAAAAAAGCTGTTGTATTGTAAAGTTGTATTATTACCCTGGAAAACAGCTATTCTGTAGATGGAATATGTCTACTAGAGTATAACAGAAAGCCTTTTCTTTTTTACAGGGTCTCTGGCTAAAATTGAGAAAATTAATGCTGCTATGCTTTGTTGAAACGAAGAACAACTATAATACTGAAATACACATGATCATACATGTAATTGTTTGATTAAGCTTCATTTATGATTTTAATGATTTAATGAAGTCAGATTAGTTTGTCTAAGGTTTTCTTCATGCTCATTCATCGATAAGCAAAGCGCAGATTTTTCAATTCAAAATTAAAATCCAAACTTGTTCTTGGAACTCGTCACATGTTAAAAGAAGTTACATGTTAAAACCCCAATTTCCTTTAAAAATTAATTCCTAGAAAATGATGATGAAATGCATTTGCTGTACTTGAAAGAAGCGGATTTTTCTTAATCGACATCCATCAGATGTTGAAAAACTTGCAGCCAGTCATCGCTGAAGTTTTCATTGGCATTACTGTTCTCAACCTTGAAAAGTACTAAGCGCTCGTAAACTTTTCTGTATTTGGCAGCGCCCTATAATTTTAAATCTATTGCTTTTCACTTTCTCTCTCAGGGTGCAATGGTAGTATCTAAGAAAATAGATCCTAGAGCTCCAGATGAAGAGAAAAAGAAATTCAGGCTAAAAAGAAGGGGTGAATGGCCTTTTCCTCATCATATTCACATAAGTAATGTTTGTGTAGTCATGCTCTCTGCAAGAAGAAAGAAACTCTGTGTCTCTTGTAAATGAGACATTAAGTCTCAGTGGGACTACCTGGATAAACAAAGGTTACATGAATAAAAAAACACAAGTTCTGCCTGTTTTGATGTATTTTAAACATGTCGAGTGCTCATAATTCTTTGTTATACTACACATGCGGCGCTTTGCCTTGATATACATGTTACATGCTGTGCCCCCTCACTTTTTTCCCTTTTTTGTGAATCCTTTTTATCACAGTTTTGGGATTCAGCATGATGGCAGCGGTAATGACTGTGAACCCGTTGGGAAACGACCTTTCGTCATGTCTCCACAGCTCCTGTACGGCACCTCTTTGCCCAGGTGGTCACGCTGCAGTCGCCAATACATCACCCGCTTCCTAGAGTGAGTGCCTGTTTGTTCTGTATGACTGTGCTGCTGTGTAACATACATGTATATAGGCTTGAGGATTCACGTGCCCTAAACATTTTTGGATTTCCCTGCAGTTTCCCTGTTTGCTGTCATCTGTCACCAACATCTAGAACCATTAGCAGATCACAAAACTAAACCATCACTACATAATAAAACTTCCTGACCAAGATACACTGAATTTAAAAACACTGAAAATAAGTTACATAACACTGTTTCAAATGACCTTTAACATTAGAGCCCTTTGGGTAATAATGGCTTTTCACATTAGTACAGAAGAGAGGCTGTTCTTCACTGCTGAATGCTTTTATTACTGTGGCAATGTTATCTTAGAAAATTATTTCTATTGAAGGGCAATGGCCACCTCATTGTTAAACCCCTTAAGTTCAGCAGCACAGTTAATGCCGCCCACTTACTTTAGTGACTGACATTAAAAAAAGGCCCTCTAACCCACCTCTCTTCTACATCTGATAGTCAAATAGTGACCCAGGACTAGTAACTGTGACTTCTAACTTCATTTAAAGCTCACTGGACAGTCAGTAATTCATATGTGATGAAGTTGAGTAAAAGCCTAAATAGAGTACTTCTTTTTCTTGAATCAACGCTTTGTTTAAATGGATTTTGAAACAGACATTTCTGTCTGTGACAGTCTTTAGTGAGCTTTTTACATCATGTACTGATATCAGTTTTGCAATGTTCCTGTTGAACTGTGCAGTTTTTGGGCTTGTCTTGCCAATATTAACTTATACTCAATATTATTAAATTATTGATAATAGTATTTGATAAAAACAATGTATACTCAATAGTGTAACTTTCAGTATATGGCTGTATACCCCATCATACGTTCCACCATCTGGCTACTTTTACACTACAGTCTGCCAGTGTCTCTCAGCTGTACAGACAGCTGCTACCATCAAAGACTTGATTCTTGCTTCAGCAGCACATGTGCTGAACGTCTGAAATATTTCACCATAACTGCCCCAGTTTCTTTGCTCCGAGCATCTGGAATTCATTTAGTGGGTGTTCAGCTACTTGACAGTATCGTCTTCTTGACTCCACTCCACTGTGGGAGTTCACGGTGATATTTACACTTGTGGGAGTTTGCGGCACAAAAGCCAGTGGTTTGTGTGTTTATATGAGTTATGTGTTTATTTGTGTGTCTGTTTATGACAGATAGTTTAAAGTGGGGAAAAAAAGTCTAAAACCACTTAAAACCAGCACTTCCAGTTAGTTCAGTCAGTATGTGTTTTAATCAAAACAAACTCGCCTATATGTATTTTGCAATATTTTGACTATAGTGTGTTAGCATATATTTTAGCATTGTGCTCAAAGCCACAATGCATTAAATCATGGTTAACGTGAGGTTTTATTTTTCTTTCCATTTTATTCACTTAACTCTACCCATCTCACCCCATTTTTCTCTGCCACGTCTCTGCCGCTGACTGAAAGACAAAGCCTCTATTGTATATATAGCTTCATTTGTCCCAGCAGGCCTCCATAGCTCGCACTGCTTCAGAGGTCTGATCTGTAGGTGTCATTTCATGTAGAAAGTGAAAGGTCACACTGAGCTAACGACTGATATAATCACATAGATGGGCTACTAAACAGAGCCTCGCTTAAATGTCCAGACTGCTGAAAGAAGCCCTAAGATAGCTCACACATAACAGTGGATGGATATATATATATATATATATGTATGTATGTATGTATGTATGTATGTATGTATGTATGTGTATGTATGTGTATGTATGTGTATGTATGTGTATGTATGTGTATGTATGTGTATGTATGTGTATGTATGTGTATGTGTATGTATGTATGTATGTATATATATGTGTATGTATGTATATATATGTGTATGTATGTATATATATGTGTATGTATGTATATATGTGTGTATGTATGTATATATGTGTGTGTATATATATATATATATATGTGTGTGTATATATATACATACATATATACGTGTATATATATACATACATATATACGTGTATATATATACATACATATATACGTGTATATATATATATACATATATACGTGTATATATATATATATATATATATATATATATATATATATATATATATATATATATATATATATATATATATATATATATATATATATATATATGAGGAACCAGGGCACCCTGACGAAAAGTGGGCTACTGGAACAAGAAGGCATCGGTGGGCAAGAGACGAAAACAGGGCGTTGTTGGAATGCTACTACGCAAGTAACCCCGGCGGAAGGGGCTACATGAATAGGATGAGGGACCTATGGATTCTTCGATACCCAACATCCAGAATGACGGCGAAACAACTAGTAGCTCAGTGTTCCAACATTCGAAAGAAGGGACTGCTCTCACAGCTAGAGATTGACGAGGTACAACACAAATGCTACGGCAAGGAGGAGTCAGGACGCCAGGTCAGGGGGGCGATATCATCACCCCCACCCGAGATTGGGTACATAGCCCCAAGTGCGATAGCTTGAAACCTGGATCCCCCGTAGCCGGTTACCAAGATTACGTGAAGTACCCTCAGAAGGTCTGCTAGATGATGTTAATGCAGCACTACGGGCAATACCTACAACCACGATTACCGACACTAACAAGCTGATCTACAATACGGCAGCAGTGATCAGTGAGATGCTTGGCTACAAGTTGAACAGCGACAAGGGGCAGTACCCTCCATGGAGAAGGAGGCTAGAGGGCAAGATCAAAGTAGCACGGAGGGAGGTTAGCCAACTAACGGAGTTGCAGCAAGGTGCGACAAATAAGGTGCCTAAGAAATACAGCAAGCTGTCCATACCTGAGGCCTTGGAAACTGCCAAGCAAAGACTCACAGCCTTGGCCAGCCGCTTGAGGAGGTACACCAGAGAGATAGAAGGCAGGAGAATAAACCAGCTGTTCTCCACAGAACCAGCAAAGGTGTACTCTCAGTGGCAAGGGAACAATAAGAGAACAGCACCACCAAGGCTGGAGACGGAGCAATAATGGAAGAGCATATGGGAGAAGGACGCAACCCATAACGGCAATGCTCAGTGGCTAGAGGATCTGAGGGCAGACCACAGCGACCTCCCTGAACAGGGTCCAGTAACCATCACAGTGGCAGATATCCAAGAAAGGGTCTCCAGTATGAAGAGTTGGACAGCACCAGGGCCCGACATGGTTCACGCCTACTGGCTGAAGAAGCTGACTGCACTCCACGAGCGTCTGGCAGCACAAATGAACCAGCTGCTAGTTAACGAGAGACACCCGGAATGGCTAACTGAAGGCCGGACGGTCCTGATCCCCAAGGACCCCAAGAAGGGACCGGTCCCCTCCAACTACCGACCAATAACCTGCCTCAGTACTACATGGAAGCTCCTGTCAGGCATCATATCGGCTAAGATGAACAGGCACATGGGTCAATACATGAGCGGGACACAGAAAGGAATTGGCAAGAATACCAGAGGCGCAAAACACCAGCTACTGGTAGACAGAACAATCAGCCGAGACTGCAAGACCAGACTGACCAACCTGTGCACTGCCTGGATTGATTACAAGAAGGCCTATGACTCTATGCCCCACAGCTGGATACTGGAATGCCTAGAATTGTACAAGATCAATGGGACCTTAAGAGCCTTCATCAGGAACTCAATGGGGATGTGGCGTACAACACTAGAGGCCAACTCCAAGCCCATAGCACAAGTCACCATCAAGTGCGGGATCTACCAAGGAGATGCTCTGTCCCCACTGCTGTTCTGCATAGGCCTGAACCCCCTCAGTGAGATCATTAACAAGACTGGCTACGGATACCGACTACGGAACGGAGCAGTTGTCAGCCACCTCCTGTACATGGATGACATCAAGCTGTATGCCAAGAGTGAACGAGACATCGATTCACTGATCCACACTACCAGGCTATACAGCAATGACATTGGAATGTCGTTCGGACTGGAGAAGTGTAGTCGGATGGTATCAAAGAGAGGGAAGGTAGTCAGAACTGAGGGGATTGAACTACCAGAAGGCAACATTGCAGACATAGAGGACAGTTACAAGTACCTGGGGATCCCGCAGGCAAATGGGAACCATGAAGAGGCCGCTAGAAAGGCTGCAACCACCAAGTACCTGCAGAGGGTCAGGCAAGCCCTGAGGAGTCAGCTGAATGGTAAGAAAAAGATCCGGGCCATCAACACGTACGCCCTGCCCGTGATCAGGTACCCTGCTGGGGTAATAGGCTGGCCAAAGGAGGAGATAGAAGCCACTGACATAAAGACAAGAAAGCTCCTTACCATGCATGGAGGGTTTCACCCCAAGTCCAGCACCCTGAGGCTGTACGCTAAGCGGAAGGAAGGGGGCCGGGGACTGGTGAGTGTCAGCACCACAGTCCAGGATGAGACAACGAACATCCAAGAATACATTGGGAAGATGGCCCCAACTGACCGAGTGCTCAGTGAATACCTCAGGCAGCAGAAACCCAAGAAAGAGGAGGGAAACGAGGAACCATCATGGAAGGACAGGCCCCTGCACGGTATGTACCACCGGCAGATAGAGGAGGTGGCTGATATCCAGAAATCCTACCAGTGGCTGGACAAAGCTGGACTGAAAGACAGCACAGAGGCACTAATCATGGCAGCACAAGAACAAGCTCTGAGTACAAGATCCATAGAGGCTGGGGTCTATCACACCAGGCAAGACCCCCGGTGCAGGCTGTGTAAAGATGCCCCAGAGACAATCCAGCACATAACAGCAGGGTGCAAGATGCTAGCAGGCAAGGCATACATGGAACGCCATAACCAAGTGGCCGGCATAGTGTACAGGAACATCTGTGCCGAGTATAACCTGGAAGTCCCGAGGTCAAAATGGGAGATGCCCCCAAGGGTGGTGGAGAATGACCGAGCTAAGATCCTGTGGGACTTCCAGATACAGACGGACAAAATGGTGGTGGCTAACCAACCGGACATAGTGGTGGTAGACAAACAGAAGAAGACGGCCGTAGTGATCGATGTAGCGGTTCCGAATGACAGCAATATCAGGAAGAAGGAACACGAGAAGCTGGAGAAATACCAAGGGCTCAGAGAAGAGCTCGAGAGGATGTGGAGGGTGAAGGTAAAGGTGGTCCCCGTGGTAATCGGAGCACTAGGTGCGGTGACTCCCAAGCTAGGCGAGTGGCTCCAGCAGATCCCGGGAATAACATCGGAGATCTCTGTCCAGAAGAGCGCAGTCCTGGGAACAGCTAAGATACTGCGCAGGACCCTCAAGCTCCCAGGCCTCTGGTAGAGGACCCGAGCTTGAAGGATAAACCGCCCGCAGGGGCGTGCTGGGTGTTTGTTATATATATATATATATATATATATATATATATATATATATATATATATATATATATATATATATATATATATATATATATATATATATATATTTATTAGGGGTGCAACGATACACAAAATTCTCGGTTCGATACTTTGGTGTCACGGTTCGATATTTTTTCGATACAAAAAAAAATGTTCATGCCTTTTTAATTTGTCATTTATTAAAATTATAAATATATATTTTAACACAAAAGTACAGTTTTTAAATTTAACCCTAACCCTTGTGCGTGTTGTTTTTTAGCTCGTCATATTGCAGCCACAGAAATTCTTTTGTCCATGAAACCATAAAGCTGCACTTTCTTTTTGCCTTATAGTCTGATTTGTCATAACTTCTCCGTTTTGTGGTAAGCTTTTCTTTGGCTGTCACTTCTTCACCCTGACCTGTCTTATTTGGCTCAGCAGAACTAAAATATATATCTGTCTGTGAAGGTTCTCAGTCATCCAGGTCATCGTAGTGAAATATATATCCTGCCGCACTCACATAAGCTCAGCGATTCTCTGCGCGATCAACCTCTCACATGTTTAAGCTGCGGGAGATTTCACTTGTCATGTTTGCATAGTAAGCTAACAATTAATAAGACGATGTCAGAGGAATTGGTGCACAAATTATCATCACTCACAGATCAGTGCTGTCGCTCTCTATACACAGTTCGCGCGATTGCAAAGTGAAAGCAAAAAAACAAGCGCAAATTCAAACACGATTTCAATATGTCACATATTGACAGTGGCTCACCCAATGACATAATTACCCAGCTACATTTCTGAAAGAATGCAAAAGCATTGACATATATTTTTCCTTCCTACAATAGACCGACAGGCAGGGCAGAGATAGCCCCGGGACGTCGGGCTAGCGATATTGCGAGCCCTGTATCTGATTGAGGAATCACTCATCTTTGGAAAAGAGAGTTTATTACAGAGAAATGTCTCTTTCCAAAATAAAAGCTATACTATCCGCTTCTTCTGGGCTATATTCTCAGCAGCATATTAAACATATCAGGTCTCCATAAGGAGAATCCTGTGCTAACAGCTGTCTAAATGACTCGGCTAAAGTTTGTAGCATGCATGCTTGTTGTTTTTGTCTTTGCACTAGGATGATGTCGGTGTAAATGTGCAGTCATATTCGTTGTGTTCCCACTAGTGCTTTCAGGTTAATCTCGTTGAAATAACCTTAACGCCACAACACGGCAAATCTCCGTTAACGAGCTACCCTATACAGAGGGGCTAGACGGCCAACACGTTAACGAGCTAACTGCGCTAACACACTAGCTCCCACCCATGTAATTGAGCATTGCATGGCACATCCAACATACTGTTTTACTTTAGTCCATGACTCGCTTACCTTCAGGGTCATACGTCACATGAAAACCAAAATAATTCCAAACGCCAGATCTGAATGAGGGTGGGGAGGTCCACTTCTGTCTCGCTAGCTTGCCCTGCGCTCTTCCTTCTGACCATGCTGTCTGTGTTGAGTGCTCAGTGAATCTGCGTTCGACTACTCCGCCTAGGCTGCACTCTCGAGCCTAGGCGGAGTAGTCAAATGCAGATTCACTGAGCGCTCAACACAGACAGCATCGTCAGAAGGAAAGTTGATAAAATAAATTACAAATTTTGTATTGTTCTTTTTTTTTTTCTCCCCTTTGGTTTTCTTTCTTTCTCTCCCCCTCTTTCTTTCATTCTTTCCCCCTGTCCTATCCCACAGTCATGTCTGTCCCGTTTGCAACTGAAAATAAAATAAATTCGTAATTATAATAAAGGTCAATCAAATGGACCAATATGATGATCCACTTAAAATAAATCCTCTTGGCATCTTTCTTGGCCTCAAGACAACAATTCTGATGGCTATAGATCCAAACGGGACACAAAAAAAAAAAAAAAAAAAATTGAAAAAAATTGTATTGTTCGATACATATGCGTACCGAACCGAAAGCACTGTATCGAACGGTTCAATATCGATACGAATATCGTTGCACCCCTAATATAAATAAATATATATATATATATATATATATATATATATATATATATATATATATATATATATATATATATATATATATATATATATATATATATATATATATTAGGGCTGCCACGATTTGTCGACTAGTCACGATTACGTCGACTATCAAAATCGTCGACGACTGATTTAATAGTCGACGCGTCGTTTGAAGCTTTGTAAGATCCCAAAAGACGCAGGAATAAGTAGCAGGATTTAAGAATGTAATAACGGACTGAAACAGAAGATGGCAGCACTGCATGTACAAGGATGCCAGCTGCCGTTAAACCCCGAAGAAGAAGAAGCAGCTGTGTCCCAGAATTCATAGTGCGGCCCAGCTCAGTTTCCAACAATGGCGGCAGCTAGTTAGTTTTAATATTACTCTTATTATTCTTTCTGGGTCACAAAATAAACGTTTAACATATTTTCAGCTGAGAATGTAGCTGTGTAAACCTCAAATATCGGCTCAGTTTATCAGGACACCACATATTTTCAAAAGCGCTCCGACGTTTTCGGAGACGTCTGTTACCCACTAGCTCGATAGCTAGCCGGGGGCTAGGTCACTAGCGCGGTGAGAACACCGGACTCCCGGCAAATTGTTTTCAAACCCACCGCCGTCTTTCGCTACTCAGGTTAAATATATATGAGTCACTTAGATAAATTAAAAATGTTGTTGTTTGGCTTTTTTTTTTTTTTTTAGTATTTTATTTGTTCCTGAGTAAATCGGTTTGTCTGAGATTAAAGTTATAGTTTTTACACAGCTGAATAAACGTCAAGCAGACAGCTGATTATCAGAAGTGTGAGATGCTGGAGAATATACTCCGTTGTCCTGTTATATTTTAGATAGCAAGGAGTTTATTAAACTTCACCGAAACAATCTGCAAATTTCATTAAAATTGAATAAACTATCATCTTGTCTTTATTTTTAGTTAGCACCTTAAAAGCTTAAAGCTGTAAGCTAATGATAGTTATATAAGAGCAGATGCTGCTGGTGCAATAAGCTGTAGTTTTACGTCCAGTGGATGATGATCTGATTAGTCGACTAATCGCATAAATAATTGGTGACTAGTCGACTATCAAAATAATCGTTTGTGGCAGCCCTAATATATATATATATATATATATATATATATATATATATAGGGAGAGAGAGATGGATCTGATAGAGCCAAACTTGGGTCATCACTAATACCTCTAAGATTAACACAGTGATGACTATGGCTAGAGGCATGCATTAGACTTTCATGTTGTCCATCTATGTACACTGATGGGGGGGTGGTATTGAATATCATATCCCAAATCAGAAGACAAGATTTTTTTGCCCTTCTTTGAAATTGTAAAGGACACTGGATTGTTGACAATTACATTGTTTTCAATTATGAATTCTTAAAAGTTCTAGATGGTGAAAGAGCTGGTGTTTTATTAGCGCTAAAATAAGAGTCTCCATCAAGATAAAGTTATGATGGCCCTGTGTTAAGTAATGTGAGCTTTGTAACATGATTTTTAGCTGCATGTATCTAGTTATGCTTTTAAATAATGCAGCCTGGAAACACACTTGAAAATCAAAAATAACAAAAGTAAATAACCAAAACTGTCATCCTTCACTTGTTTGTAAAGCTTTAATTTAAAAAGATAATAAGCATGTGTCACTAAAACTGTGATTAAATGGTAAATGGGGTGCTGCCTCTGTAGCACTTTTCTACTCATACTGGGCAAAAAACAAGTGACCTCTGTCAAATTGCAAGCGCTGACTTGTAATGTACAAAGAGTATTTTTCCACAACTAGGTCCAGGTGTTGCCCTTTCACAGATTTACAGGACTTGAACTGCATTTTTATGGGGGGTGGTACCTGAGCAGAGCACGCAGGAACCAAGTTACTTAAAACTCATTCATGTTCTCATGTGCAGTTAAGCAGGGTTACGTCTGAAAAAGTTCAAGCCTGAAGTGCATGTGTGAAAACAGCTAAATTTATTATGAATCTGGACAGACTTTGATGTAAGCTGCAACCTGACTGGTTGGTAAAGACAGCAACTCTGGAGACATCAAAGACTGAATGAAACTACTTGTTGTAATGTGACAGAGGCCACTTTTCATCTTTCTATTGTGTATATGTTTTTTCTTTTCTTTTTTTCTGCTACTGCACATACATGAGATTGTTTGACTCTCTTGAGTGCTTTGAGTGCTCAGTTGGAGTAGAAAAGTATAAGTACCAGTCATTTACCATTTAATCTCATTAGCCAGTTCACATGCTTATTACCATTTTGATTAAAGCATTAAAGACCAATGCAGGACAACTCTTTTGGGTTCACTAAAGCAGAACTGTTATTTTTGGTTTTCGAGTGTCAGTATATGAATGTTGGGAAATGCAGTTTTAAATGCAGTTATTTAGCAGCTTGACCATAGATGTAGCTAAAGCTCACATTACTTAACATCATCACAACTTTATCTTCGCAGAGATCAAAGTCCTGGTCAATTTAAATCGACAGATCCAAAGAATCAAAGTGATTCATCCGTACATCAAACAACTTTTTTCCTTGGCCGACACTCTTAAACCAGGATTTTGATGGATTTGTCTGCTATTGTCATGATATAGAGGGGTTTTTAGCTGAAAAACACGTGGTCCAACAAGCTTGACAGGAGCACTATCAATTAGCTATTTAGCGCCATCGCCAGGCTAACATAGGCCAAGTGTTGCCAAGTGTTCAAGCTCTATATATTTTAGTGATTGGTTAGGATAAGTAGAGTTTCCTAAAATGATGCAAGATTTGTTGGCTGGACATATATGATGTGAACCTCTCATTCTGCTCGTTGGAAACCAGTGTGAGACGATTGAGTAGATCTGCTAGTAACTAGTAGAAAACTAGTAAGTGTAAAACTTACTAGTAGAGGAGTGTTACGAACTTGTATGTCCATGTGTTTGTTTGTGCAGGTGTTGTGTTTTTTTTCTATGTTAATTTAGCTGTGCCAGGGCCCTGTTCCGATTGGTGCGTGGATATACTGCCCCGGCGTGATTGGATCCAGCTGGAGGACCCGCCCATTAAAGTGTGCCTCGCTCATGTTATGGCCTGGCCCTAGACGGGTCGTAACATGAATTGGGGGCTCGTCCTCTGCCTTTTTCTGTGGGTTTTCGCGTGTGTTTGGTCTGTTGGCGGTTTTCTTGGGTGTGGGGGTGGTAGGTGTGTGGAATTATGGAGTTTTCTTTGGATGATTTTGTTACTTCGCCTTCATGGGATAAAATAGTGAAGTGCAGGAAAGCGGATTTGCTTATTATTGCTAGTTGTTATGATATTCAAGTGTCCTATGGTGCCCGCAAAGCGGAGGTTAGGGACGCTTTGTGTGCAGAGCTGGTGGAGCGAGGCATCCTTCCTGCCCCGAAGGCAGCTGTAGAGCAGCCTGATGGCGGGGGTGTGAAGGTGGCTCCGGAGGCTGAGCCGGGGCCGGATGCCAAAGGGCCTGTTAACGTGCTACCAGCCGAGGCGGACTCTGATGCAGCCGAGGCGGACTCTGATGCAGCCGAGGCGGACTCTGATGCTGCTGGGGCAAAGATTGAAGCAGCTGGGTCTGGTACGGCCGGGGAACCCCTGGCGGGGCGGTCTACGGAAGATCTCCGTTTGACCCTCCGTATAAGGGAGGTGGAAACCCGTGCTAAAGAGCTTGAGGTACAAGCAATGCACCTCCGTGTCAGAGCTTTGGAGCTGGAGCGAAAGCCCTCCACATCTGCCTCTAGTCATCCTGGTACGTCCACCGCTGTCCCAACAGGTTTTGACATCACTAAGCACGTTAAACTGGTTCCCCCGTTTCATGAGGCCGAAGTGGATTCCTATTTTAACGCTTTTGAGCGTATAGCGGCCGCGTTAAGCTGGCCGAAGGAATTTTGGCCGCTGCTGTTGCAATGCAAACTGGTTGGCAAAGCCCAGGAGGTGTGTACCAGTTTATCAATTGAAGATAGCCTGGATTATGACATCATGAAGAAGACTGTGTTGCAGGCATATGAGCTCGTCCCAGAAGCCTACCGTCAAAGATTTAGGAAGTGTGAAAAAACCGCCAATCAGACATTTGTGGAGTTTGCCCGTGAAAAGAGTCGCTTGTTTGAACGATGGTTGCAGGCCAGTAAAGTAAAGGATCTCGAGGGGCTGAAAGAGCTTCTTTTGTTAGAGGAATTCAAAAAATGTTTGCCGGACCAAGTAGTCATTTATCTGAATGAGCAAAAGGTGACCTCACTTGCTAAAGCGGCAGTGATGGCTGATGAGTTTACTCTCACCCACAAAACTATATTTTCAGCCGCTGTCTCACAGAATATCAGGGTGGGACAGGAAAGGAAAATAAAGTCACCAAAGATAGGACTGAAAGATAGACAGGAGGATGGTGTTAATCGCGACTGTTTTTATTGTCGCGAACCCGGACACCTGATCGCTGTCTGTCCTGCGCTCCGGAGGAAAGAGCAGCGCAAAGGCTCTAAAAATCCAGCGGGCGTAGGTCTCATCAAAGTTGTCCCTTTGCCTAAATCGCATTCCACTCTCACCCGTGATTTGCACCATGCGGATGTGGAAATAGAGCCACGTTTTAAACCATTTATCACGAAAGGCTTTGTTTCTGTGACGGGAGAAGAGAGGGATAAAGTGCCTGTTACTATTCTTCGGGACACAGGTGCGCATCAGTTGTTTATGTTGGATAGTGTACTGCCATTGTCAGATAAAACTGCTTGTGATTCAGATGTGTTGGTTTGGGGAATTAAGATGAGCGTTCTTCGGGCGCCGTTACACAAAGTACATTTGCATTCGCCCGTGAAAACAGGGCATGTTAAAGTTGCGGTGAGTTCCCAGTTGCCTATTAAAGGGGTTTCATTTATTCTAGGAAATGACTTGGCTGGGGGAACAGTTTTTCCACCGCCTGAAGTGGTGGAAACGCCTATTTCTTCTGTCACTGATGTTGCCGCCCCTTTATCAAGTGTGTTTCCTGTTTGTGCTATTACTCGTGCGCAATCGCGCAAATTTGATGATGTTGTGGATGTTGCTGACACGTTTATGGCGACGCTAGACGAAAGAAAATCTCCCAGCCGTGAGAGTGGCAGAATAGGAAGCGGAAATGATGTAACAAAACTGATGCCAGAGCTGGATGAGAAATTGAATAGGGATGCATTGATAACTGCTCAGCAGAATGACTCATCACTGGCTCCCTGTTTTCTATCTGCAGCTAAGAGTGCAGGAAGTGAATCTCCCACTTCTTATTTTGTGCAAGATGGAGTTCTTATGAGGAGGTGGTCCTCTGACCGGTGTGGTTTGCCTGGTGCTACGCAGGTGGTGGTGCCGAAGCCACATCGAGGGCAGGTGCTTAGCTTAGCGCATGATGCCAGCATGGCTGGACATCTTGGGGTGAACAAAACTTATCATCGGGTGTTGCGCAACTTCTTTTGGCCAGGGTTGAAAGCTGATGTGGTGGCATATTGCCGTACCTGTAGCACATGTCAGATGGCGGGGAAACCTAACAGACCCATCCCACCTGCTCCGTTACATCCTATTCCAGTAATAGGTGAGCTGTTTGAAAAAGTAATATTGGATTGTGTGGGTCCCCTGCCAAAAACTAAATCCGGACACCAATACATACTAACAATAATGTGTTCAGCAACAAGGTTCCCGGAGGCAATTCCACTACGCACGCTGAAAGCAAAACCGGTGATAAAAGCACTACTTAAGTTTTTCTCTACTTTCGGGCTTCCAAAGGTTGTTCAAACAGACCAAGGAACGAATTTTACTTCAAAAGTGTTTGCACAGGTTGTGGAGGAGTTGCACCTAAAACATGTAAAATCCAGTCCATACCACCCAGAAAGTCAAGGTGCTCTGGAGAGATTCCATCAAACCCTCAAAGCTATGCTGCGCAAGTTCTGCGCAGAGTCGGATAGAGAATGGGATGAGGGTCTGCCGTTATTGTTGTTTGCCGTCAGAGAAACCACTCAGGAATCCTTGGGATTCAGTCCGATGGATCTGGTGTTTGGACACGTGGTCCGCGGTCCCCTCCGCCTTCTGAAGGAGAAGTGGTTATCAGAAACTTCTGAAACCCAGCATAATGTTCTGGATTATGTTAGCGGACTTCGGGAAAACCTTCACCTTGCATGTCAGTTAGCTCGAGAAAATCTGTCACATACGCAGGCAAAAATGAAAGCTCGTTATGACAAAAAGGCTGTTCGTAGAAGTTTTCAGCCGGGAGAGAAAGTGTTGGTGTTGCTGCCTGTGGTAGGGTCCAGTTTATTAGCTCAGTTCGCTGGCCCATATGTGGTGGAACAGAAACTCAGTGACAACAATTATGTGATCCAGACCCCAGACCGCCGGAGAAAGTCTAGGGTTTGTCATATTAATATGTTAAAATCGTATCACTCGAGGAGTCCTTCGGGTGCGCCGTCTCCAGTGTGCGCCGCTAGTGTTGTTTCTCCTTATGAACCCTCTGATGACGGGCTACTCCAGAAAAGTGAAGCGCTGGGTAGCGGCCGATTGAAAAATTCGGAGATCTTAAACGATATAGAAACATATTTAGTCCACTTGTCTGAACCCACTCGAGCTGACATCACTGATCTGATAGAGGATAATTTATCACTCTTTTCTGACCATCCTCGTCAAACTGCTGTCCTGTGCCACGACATTGACGTGGAAGGACATAAACCGATTAAGCAGCATGCTTATCGAGTGAACCCAGTGAAAAGAGCGATAATGCAGAAGGAAGTTGACTATCTCTTAGAACACGGTTTAGCCTTTCCGAGCGCCAGCGCATGGAGTTCACCGTGTGTGCTAGTACCAAAACCTGACAACACTCCTCGGTTTTGTAATGATTACAGAAAAGTTAACGCTGTTACCAAACCTGATTCATTTCCTCTTCCTAGAATGGAGGATTGTATTGATAGAGTGGGATCGGCATCTTTTGTAACCAAACTTGATCTGTTAAAAGGTTACTGGCAAGTACCTTTAACTCCCAGAGCCTCTGAAATATCTGCTTTTGTCACGCCAGATCATTTTCTCCAGTACACGGTTATGCCGTTTGGGTTGCGTAATGCACCCGCTACTTTCCAGCGCCTTATGGCCAAAGTACTGGCGGGCGTGAATAACTGCGATGCCTACTTGGATGATGTTGTCATTTACTCATCCACCTGGTCTGACCATTTACAAACACTCTCCCTCGTTTTCAGCCGTTTTCAGAAAGCCTCGCTTACACTAAACCTAGCCAAATGTGAATTTGGCAGAGCCACCATCACATATCTGGGAAAACAGGTGGGTCAGGGACAGATACTGCCGGTGACCGCGAAAATACAGGCGATCGTTGAGTTTCCAGTCCCACAAACGAGAAGGGCGCTGCGCCGATTTCTAGGAATGTGTGGTTATTACAGAGGTTTTTGTAAGAACTTTGCCACTGTTGTCGTTCCTCTCACCGATTTGATCAGTCCGGTGAAGCCTTTTGTGTGGACGCCTGTTTGTCAGACTGCTTTCGAGTCTGCGAAAGCATTACTGTGCAGTTCCCCTGTTCTTACGGCACCAAATTTCATGTCCCCTTTCAAGCTCGAGGTTGACGCTAGTGCGGCTGGTGCAGGAGCTGTCCTTATGCAGGAGGACCATTGCGGCGTGGATCGCCCAATTTGTTACTTCTCAAAAAAATTCAACAAACATCAGATGAACTACAGTACTATTGAAAAGGAAGCCCTTGCCTTGTTGTTAGCCCTACAGCATTTCGAGGTGTATATCGGATCCAGCTCTATCCCTGTTCAAGTGTTCACTGACCATAACCCATTGGTATTTCTCTCCCAGATGCAAAACTCAAATCAGAGACTTATGCGTTGGTCCCTTCTTTTGCAAGACTTCAACCTGCAGATCAAGCATAAGAAAGGGACAGAAAATGTCATCACGGACGCCCTGTCGAGAGCAATTTTGTAGTTCAGGAATTAAACAATAGGAGGATTGTTTAATTCTTATGGAAGGGGGTGTTACGAACTTGTATGTCCATGTGTTTGTTTGTGCAGGTGTTGTGTTTTTTTTCTATGTTAATTTAGCTGTGCCAGGGCCCTGTTCCGATTGGTGCGTGGATATACTGCCCCGGCGTGATTGGATCCAGCTGGAGGACCCGCCCATTGAAGAGTGTTCACGCACATCTTCAACCTTTCCCTCTCTCTGTCTGTAGTCCCAGCCTGCTTCAAAATGGCCACCATCGTCCCTGTACCCAAATCCTCCACCATCTCCTCATTGAACGACTGGCGACCTGTAGCCCTGACCCCCATCGTAAGCAAATGCTTCGAGAAGCTGGTCAGGGACTTCATCTGCTCTGCACTACCCGACTCACTGGACCCTCTACAGTTTGCATACCGCCACAACAGGTCCACTGATGATGCCATAGCCCTGACACTACACACTGCCCTGTCACACCTGGAGAAGAGAGACACGTATGTGAGGATGCTGTTTGTAGATTACAGCTCAGCATTCAATACCATCGTTCCCTCGAAGCTGGACAGGAAACTGCAGGATCTAGGACTGAGCAGCTCCCTCTGCAGCTGGATCCTTAGCTTCCTGTCTGACAGACGCCAGGTGGTCAGACTGGGCAGCATCACCTCATCCCCCATCACACTGAACACTGGTGCTCCACAGGGGTGTGTACTGAGCCCTCTCCTGTACTCACTCTACACCTACGACTGCACAGCCACTAACAGCTCCAACATCATTGTGAAGTTTGCGGACGACACTACAGTGGTGGGTCTTATCACCAACGGTGATGAGACGGCTTACAGGGAGGAGGTCAGCGCCCTGACCCACTGGTGTCAAGACAACCATCTCACCCTCAACGTCGCAAAGACAAAGGAGTTGATAGTGGACTTCCGGAGGTGCAGAGAAGTACACACCCCCATCACCATCAACGGCGCTCCTGTGGAGAGAGTGAGCAGCTTCCGGTTCCTTGGCGTACACCTGGCTGAGGATCTTACGTGGTCAGTACACACAAACAAAACAGTGAAGAAGGCGCAGCAGCGCCTCTTCTTTCTCAGGAGACTGAAAAGATTCGGCATGAGCCCCCGCATCCTCAGGACCTTCTATCGCTGTGCCATTGAGAGCATCCTCACTGGATGCATCACCACCTGGTATGGCAACAGCACCGCCTACAACTGCAAAGCTCTCCAGCGAGTAGTGCGGTGCTCTGAACGGATAATTGGAGGTGAGCTTCCCTCCCTCCAAGACATCTACAGGAAGCGGTGCCTGAGGAAAGCGGGGAGGATCATCAAGGACTCCAGTCACCCCAGCCATAAACTGTTCAGACTGCTTCCATCAGGAAGGAGGTTCTGCAGCATCCGGTCCCGTACCAGCAGACTGAGAGACAGCTTTTTCCATCAGGCCATCAGACTGCTGAACACGTCATAGACACCTCAGCTTCACTACTGGAACTTCAACATTATGCACTCCACACTGTATATAAATGCCACTTGTTTTGCACATATTCAACTCTGTATATTTTATATATTTTATTATTATTATTATTATTTTATTTTATTTTTTTACTATTTAATTTGTAAAAATGTGTATACACACACACACACACACACACACACACACACACACACACACACACACACGTAGGAAAATATTTAGTATACACATCCAGAAATGCATACACTATTATATATTGTACATATATTTATTAGTTTCAGGTTGGCCATTCTTGTATTTTGCTCGTTTGTGTTGTTGTGTTTGCACATCTCTGTTGCTTGTGGGGCTCGCACACAAGAATTTCACTCGCATGTGCTGTGCCAGTGTGCCTGCACATGTGATGTGACAATAAAAAGTGATTTGATTTGATTTGATTTAAAAGGAGTCTGGAGTGCTACAGCGGGAGAGGTCCTCGCGTTTCTCCTCATCACCCAGCAGTAGTCCTGTGGTAGCCGCTGGCTGCAGTATACGCTTGAAAGTTGTGGAAGTGGAGTGGGTAGGGGTGAGCTGCCGTTTCTTTTGATCACCCGTTTTCTCCTGTTTTGAGTTAGTTAAGGAGGTCAGACTCTGTCTTTATTTTTGACTTTGTTTTGGTAAGGTCAGGGGTGCGGGATTTGTGTAGGTTTGTTTTGTTTATTGTTTTGGCCTTGGCTCACCCTGAAGTGTTGACACTCCCGTTTTGGTTCTCTTTATTCACATTGTAAATAAATCACCTCATATCTAACGGATTTGTTTCGTGTGACTGCTTGGGTCTTGGGGGGGAAGCGAGTGCCTCGCTCATGTTATGGCCTGGCCCTAGACGGGTCGTAACAAGGAGTAGTAGAGGAAGATGACCTTACTCTGAGCATCCTTCTTTGCATTACCTTCATGGGGCTCGAAATTCTTGTGTTACTAAAAACAAAATACAGGACGAAGTAAACCAAATCACTTATCTTTCTCCTCATCTTCCACTTGACACTGTGATGCCTGTAAATAATTTTTCTGTTGGAGTCTATAATTATACTTGACTGCTGTAATCACATAATTAAACACTCGCACGTTGATTGTCAAGCTGTGGATGGAGTGGGAAAGAGAAATGCTCTTTTGAATGAAATGTCATGCAGAGAATATATGCCTGCAGTTGATTATTATATTCAGATGGGCTTTGTAGCTGTGTATCAACTGTGGTTTTCTGAAACTTTTCCGCCTTTTAATTACAGTGCCCTCATCTAAGTTGTCGTTTGTAGGTATTTGTATAGCCACTGAGTTGTGCAAGGGCTAGTGTTACTCCCACATTAAGTTTTTAAAGCTATAACCTGTCAAAATTTGTACGTTCGGCATGTTGTTTCCTAAAAACAATCAATAAATGAAACCCTCAGGGTTTAGTAATAACCAATGTAGCCTTTGTTATTGTACATTTGCTTCAGTCACCTATATAAAGAAATCAGAAAAGTTGTACTATACTCCACAGCCGCTGACATTTTTATAAACTGCGATCATTTTCGTTCTTTTCTCTAACTTCTACCTTCCTCCTCCCTCACAGCCGTGGCTGGGGCTGGTGCCTCGATGATGCCCCGGTGAAGGATAGGTTGTCTCTATCTACGGTGCTTCCCGGCGTTCTGTACAGTGCTGTCCATCAGTGTCGGCTCCAGTATGGATCAGGATCCCTGCTCTGTGATGACATGGATGTAAGATTCTCTAAAATTACACAATTAAATGATAGTCTTTGTCCCGTAATCCTTAAAAATGTTCTTATGATGTTTTTGATCAACCCCAAAACCTTAACGACTGTTCCCTGATTCAGTAAGAGCTTTTAGATCTTCTGTTCTTTCTTGACATGAGTTTCTTTTCTATGCACTATACATCCATCTTTTTCCTTGGTTTTACTGTCTTATTTCTGACAAATTTTAAGGACATTAAACCACAATAGTGTGATTTAAAATATTACCCCACATAAACTGACTTTGGCAATATCTTTGGCCATTCCTCAGAACTGTCTGTCGGCTTGAATTAAACTAAGAGAACATATAAGGAAAACATTCTCCGCTCTGCACCAATTTCTGCGTTTCTTTAACCTCATTCCCCTGAGTGCAATGAAATAACAATGTGTTGATTACAGTTATAACCTTTTAATAACACACAAGGCGAAAAAATAGCCTAAAGAACTAATCTAAATGGACTAAACAGCCATTTTAAAATAACTGTGGTATCAGTCAGTTTAATATTTATTGAGTTCTTCCATGTGGCTGCTTTAATTTTGTGTCCACGACATTTACGTTGTGTACACATACATACACTACCGGTCAAAAGTTTTGGAACACCTCAATTTTTCCAGTTATTTATTGCAAATCAAGTCGTTCAAGTCCAATGAATAGCTTCAAAGCTCCAAAACTTCAAAATAATTTACATTTCTGAATCATACAAAAAGGCCTTTTTCAGGGAACGCAAAATATGTTAACAATTTAAATCTGTTCTGCAGCAATGGAGGCTGATCAAGCCTTGAAAACTGGCGCTACTAATTCCTACAGGCACTCCAACTTTTCTGGATTACTTACAAACCCCTCTGTCTGCATAAAGGCAGTGTGGCAGCACACCGTGGTACCATACCCTCGTGAGCATCAGTTGAACAGTATTGTACTGCAGGAAAGTAGTGTGTTGCTACAAAAAGAAGAGAAGACTGAATCTAACATAGTGTGTCGCTGATAGTGCATAGACAAGGTGAGTCCTTCTTCTGTTTGTACCTGACCTGACCTTTTGTTTTGGTTTCCTTGCTTCTTAAGTTATTTAACACTGACCAATGAATCATTCAAGTATACAAAGGCTGAACCAGTGTTGTCTGTGCATAACAGACAACCTAACAGAGAACTTGGTATATCACTGCATGATGTCCAGTGGGTCTTTAAAAGGATTTGAGGAAACTGGACTATTGGAGGAGAAAAAATAAAGTGGAAGGCCTAAAAAAATATCTACAGTAGATGAACAATGTAGTCTTGTTCTTGAGACATGGGAACAAATTCACAAAAGACCTGACACAGGACCTCAATTCAATTCAATTCAATTTTATTTATATAGTCTATTTATATAGACCTGAGAAATGCATCTGGCTCTTGAATTTATCCATCTACTGTTCACTGAAGCCTCACCAGAAATGGTCTCAGTGGAAGGGAGGCTGTCAAGAAGCCATTCATAAGGAGGGGAAACTGGGAGACGAGGCTGAGGTGTGCTAATTATAAAGGACTGAAAATCAATGGCTTGAGCTTTTTGTACTTTGCTTCTGTTTTTTTTAACCTTTAATTTAGAACCACAGCAAGTGCTATATTTTTCTATTTCATTAACACCGGTAAAGCCAATTTATCTAACTTTGGTAAGGAAAATAATACATTTATGCTTTTATTTAGTCAGGGAACACATGAAGACACAATAGTGGAATGACATGCAGCAAATGATCCAGCCAGCAGGGAAGTCTTGCTCCTTTGGGCATTTGTGTGTCCGGCACTCACTTGGCATTGTTTCCCTCCCACCTTTTTTGACAAAGAGGAAGAAAAAAACAGCTCTTCATGGGGAGATTTTTTTGTGCAAAATAAATGTGATGTATTATTTGAGTCCTTCAAAGTTTAGCAGGGCTGCTGTTCTTTATGTCTGGGAACACATATAAATAAATCCTATACAGCCTCAAGCAACAGGTTCTTGAAAAGACTGGACAGATGAGGACCACACACATGCATTTTCTTTATACGAACAATGCAAGAGCAGTAAAGTGTGTGGATTTTACAAGCGCCATCCTGACTGGAAAAACGACTGTGGGAGGCCTAGAGATTTACAACACCTACAGCCTACTGTTATGAAAATTCAACAAATCCCTTTTCTTTTTTTACAGCTTGTTTACACAGCTCTTGGAGTGCCCTGAGTTTTCTTGTAATCACATGCATTAATGTTAACACTGACAGACTTTTCATGGAATGACTGCTGTTTATAAAATGGTATATTTAGAGGAATCTGGGGCCACCTAACGCATGAAATGGTCTGTGTTTTTAAATATTAAATTCATACTTGTTTATTATACGATATCAACACACACAAAAATGCACAATATTTGTCACTTGTACTTGATTTTGAGTTAAATGTTTCCTTAAAAAATGTTTTAGTTGTGCGGTGCAAATCAAACCTGTTCTGGCATCACACATTTGAGGTTTTGGGTTTTTAGACCTTTCAAAGTAGTTCGGGTCATTCTCAAGGAAGTCTCAATTGCTTTGAGATAAAGACATATACATACATATACATTACATATATTGCTCGATTCAGACAGATTGAATAATTTGAGAGGTTGCTGGGGGGGTTTTTGTATTGACTCTCTGCGCTTTTTGTATGACATTGCATGCTGAAAGCTAAACGTGGCGAAGTCCAGGATTCTAATCCAGGTTGTATTTTTGAAAGCGCAAGTCTTTCAAATTTCATCCATTAAGGGATTATCAGTCGCTGTCACTTTTCCATTTCCCTTAGAAGTTTATCTCTGTGTTGAGAATTAATTATGCATGCCTTTGTTAGTCTTTCCTTGGTTTTAACTGTGACTTAACCAGGTAAGAACCTGAGTGTTTCAGAAGCTGAAATCTCAGAAATGTCTACATCATAATCGTGTTGTCCACATATTCATCACAAATGTCAAGAGATGCAAAGGGGAACGGGTCAAGACAGTTGGACCAATCAGTCGGGGACCTCCTAGATATTTTTGACCTTTTGGTGTGTTATCAGCTATAAATTTCCACCTCTGTAGGTCTTTGGATTGATTATTTGTGCAAATGCAGGTCAGAGTTCCTTTCACACTGTCAGAGCATACAGCATGACCAGCATTACAGAAGAGTTAACAATTCTGGGGAACACACTCACTTGTCAGAGGCTGGCTGTGAAGCTGAACATGTTTGTACAGGAAATATGATGCTGTCGCTATAGGGGATGTTCAGCTTAGCTGAAATCAGGGTTGATCAGCCAGATATTTCTAAGGCTCATTGATTTTTATATCTGATCAACATTGGAGTTCTGAGGATTGCTTGGCCGAGCCACCTGATTAAGAGTTCTTAGTTTTTGGACCAGGCAAACAAACATATTTTAATAAGTCAATTATAATTTAGTTTTTTGGGTTTTTTTAAGACAAAGTCAGGACATGGACATCAGGTTAACTCTCAGTAATGGTATTGTGAATTCATTCAGAAGTATATGATGCATAATGGATGACAGAGTGAAAGAATAGAAATCCGTTCATATAAGGCACTGTGGTGCATTTCTAGAAGAAGTCGATATCAGGCATCCCTGCTGGATAGCTGCAGCCGGTAATCCTCATCTGATCTGCCGTGTCTGAAGAGAGGACACATCTTATCACTCAGAGCAAGAGCAAACATTAAGCTTTATGAGTGGCTGTAGGCGTCATCTATCGTTATTAATAATATTATTTTGAACTACAGTTAAAAATATGGATATTTGGCATATAAGATAAGATGCTAGCAACTCCAGTTACTCATAGAAGAGCATCAAACACGCATTATCTGCAAGGCAATATGAAAATTAATCAACATTCTTACATGCAACATTTTCAGTAAAATGCAATAGTTATGCCTGTCCACTATTTTTATACAGTATTTACTTGTGTGATGTACTCTAAAAATATATGAAAAGCAAGCAAAAAAAAAGTGCTGTGGGTGTGAGATATTAATCTTTATTTGCTCTTCCAGAATGTATGCAGCACTCTGTGGTGCACTGTGGGAACAACCTGCCACTCAAAGCTGGATGGGGCTGTGGATGGAACAAGTTGTGGGGAGGACAAAGTGAGTTTTTCCTCTCATGACCGAGACAGGAAGATGATCGTGATGAGATTGCTTATATTGGTGTTGACAACTATCAGTTTTTTATATCTAGGAAGAAGAGTTTTGTATCTGGGTAGTCTTTTCTGTTTGCAGTATTGATTTGTATCTTTGTTTGACTGAGAATATTGGAGTCAACATATGGAAACAGGACAGTCTGATTGGTGAAGCATCCTTAGAAAGTCAACGCCCATTCCTGCAAATAGTTGTTTAAATTTCTATTCCTCAAAGAAAGGAGTGTAAAAGCTATACGCGTGAATTTTTTTACTGACACATCTTGTGTCATATTCAATGTAGTAAATAACACTAAATCAATGGAGCAAGAGTACTCCCACTTTTCCATCATCCGCATTACTTAGAAGACAAAATACACAAGAGAAAACTGAAAATGTTGAGTTCAAACTGTCTTATGATCTTACCAGAACAAAACAATGGAACTCTTTCTTTTGTGCTCATGTATTTAATGATGAAACTTTTGTGTCCTTTGTCATTAGTGGTGCTTTGGTGGGCAGTGCGTTGCAGTTGGATATTACCCTGAGATTATAAATGGCGGCTGGGCGTCCTGGAGCCCGTGGTCAGCCTGTTCGAGGACCTGTGGTGTTGGTGTCCAGAGCGCTGAAAGAGAGTGTGATAACCCAGTGTAAGACTCCTAGATATTTATTTAGTGCATGCAGTCCTGATATTTTCCTTTTTTGTAGAAGAAAAGAACACAAACACTGATCCTTTGATTAAATTTAAAGTAAGCTGTAGGTGTTTATATGCCGCACGGCTATAACACAGCTCTTGCCTGCACGTCTTCCTCCTATTCTTTCTTTGATTTTTCCTGCCAACAAAAGCAAAAATGCCCAAAAAAATACTATTTAAAAAAATTACATCATGTTTTTATTAGTAGAGTCCTGTAAAACAGAGTGCTGCTTGTTTTTACCAAGAAGACACACTTTCAGACAGTAATGAGTAAAATGAAGAGGCGAACCGATTCTGAGCAAAAAATAAAATAATAACAAAAAAACACCACAGTGTAATTTGATTGATGTGTAAATAATGAAAGTAGCAGCAATAATTCATACATTTTCATTCTCCTGTAGCCTTCTGTGGATTAATTTGGAACAAAAGAATCCAAACAATACATCATACTGGATATATATGCATGCCTTTATTATTAGGGTAGTAGTTACTTTAGATTAATTGAGGTCATGCATTATATCTGGTTATGCTACACAGTAATAAAACAATAATCCTTGTTCCAAATGCTGACTTTGAACAAAAAAAATAAACAAGAAAAAATTACTTTAATTAGTTGTATTAACATCAAAAGGATATTTTCATGTTAATGGCATTAAATGTTAGGACTCAGTGTGTGGACACCTGCTGTGTAACTCTGTAGCGGTTGTTTGTACATTGCGTACATTTACAACAATGATCCTCATCAGTCAGATCTCTGTGTCAGTAATACTTAACAGCTGTAACTAATTACTGAAGTTATACTGTTGCCATATGGCTAAGTGCACACATAGATCCTGTAGGTAACCTTGCGTAGCTGCAGTAAACCTGGATCGCATTCTGGTGAGGATGAGCTCGTACAGGCAGATCTGTGTGTGACTCTGCAGAGTAAACACAACTTCTGAACTCTGTGAAGTGATTTAAGGATCCGGTTCGATACCGAAATGTAGAAAAGTCTTGATGTTAAGGCTTTGAGCTCTTATTTGACCTGAGATGGGTTTGGGCAGTGAGGCAGAGTGAAACTGAAGGTGAAGGCATGTGACTTTTCAACCCTACACATAAGACGAGCAAAGACTAGTTCTGTATAAGTAGGAAAAATACATGGTGGAGCGATTTTGTTTTTTTCTTTGTAAAAGTAAAAAATATTTTTGAACTCAAATAAAATATAATTATCAAAATTCATATGCAGGCAACTGTTTTATATAAAATTCTTATAATATGTGTATTTATTGTAAAGTTACGTTGAAACCAAGCACACCATTGTTTTTCTTGTGACATTACCAATAAGTTTGATGTGTCACATGGCCCTCTTCCTATTGGAAAAACAAAAGTTGTATCCAAGATGGCCGACTTCTAAATGGCCACCATGGTCACCACCCATCTTGAGGAGTTTGCCCCCTCACATATACTAATGTGCCACAAGCAGGACTTTAATATCACCAACCATTCCCATGTTATTACGGTGTATCCATATAAATGGCCCGCCCTGTAGTTTTGCATTTATAGCTGATCTAAAAGCTCTCTATGTGCAGCAGATCAGTTTCATGCTCTATAGGTGATCTGGGTTAAGCTGCGTAATTTCTTTTAAATATATAATTGAATATGTAATTGTGGAATTGAAAATCCAATAACTGGAATATGTCAACAGGATGTCAGCAAATGTTGTAATGTCAGCAAAGGATGATGTCATGTAATATTCCGATAGACGATAAACGTAATTAACTGCAGAACCCCAGTTCTTACAGTAGTTTCATTGCAAAGATTTAAACATGCAATGTTTTTGCTATTCACCAAAACTGAGAAACATATTTGAAGCTCTGCTAAAGCCTGGCAGTGAAAATGCAAATAAGTGCAGCTTGAAAAAGTATATTCTGTACATTTGACTGCTTGTTTCATAAAATTGGACAGGTGAACGATCTTAGGGTGATTAGATAAAAGTATAAACTTCCTTTTTATGCCGCGAACCCATAATTGTTATTCACATGTTTATGTGGCCTATTCTAATAGGCCTTTGTAATGTCTAAATTTACCCGCTGCTTGTCTACTGGTTCTGTGCTTCAGAGACAAATGCTTCTGTAGCCAAGTACAGGATAGGGTAGGGGAAATTAAAGTAAGATGGAGAGAATGGGCCAATAGCTAGATTCGCAGGAGGGATAAAGGGAGTTGCGTGGAGAAGAATGACTGGAGCCACAGGTAAAGTTGCTATGAATTGTATTAAACTATTTAGCAACAATTTAACAGCATTTTATGAACAGGAATGAAAACATAAAATAAAATACAGTGACAGCAATAATAATAACAGTCAGAATCCTATCTGAGCTCAGATATGTCAGTCTTGCCGGCTTAATAGTCAGTGTTCAGTCAAGTCAAATCCAACAGGTCAAAAGTTTGTGATTGGTGCGATTTCGTCCTACCGCACTGTTGCAATTGTTCATGAGAGAAGAGCAACCTGCCCTTCTGGGCCAACTCAGAATGGCTGTGGTTCGGTTCGGTTCAAAGGGAAAGGCTCGCCATCTTCCTCGTCAGGAAGAGATCCAGGTCTCACGATCCCATAAAAAAACCTAGCCTGTAAACAACAGGACTATTACTAATTCAGTTCACACTCTAATGATATACATGGCCATATGTAAATAATGTAAGTGCTATAACAAAACAAGCACAAAACATTAATTCTAATTTCTAACTATAGTCTATACAGTGCATCTTAATCATGAATGCAATCTTTAAATCACAATCAGCTTATTCTATCGTCAAGGTGCACATTTCTATCAGAAATCAGAAATAAACCATAAACTATGGTAGATTATTTTTTTTACAGTATTGCCCTTTAACTGAATTACAGGAGCATTGCTTTACACTGCATAGCAATGAAGCAATATATTATTTACACTCAATGTACAGAATAAAATTACCAAAAGAATATACAAAAACCCACAGGCTGCAGTTTTACAGTATGTGGTAACGTATCAGCACAGTAAGAATACACACGGACATCTATCCAGTGCCGCTCGAGCATCAAATGTAACAAAATAAAGTAGATTCATGACCTTTAAGATCAACATTAACTTATTCCATCATCTAATTTTAGTGCATTTAATATTCAACAAGTAATACTAGAACATCATCAGCACACAAGCTGAGTGCTCAAAATGGCTGAACTCAGTGAGAAACCCCGTGTGTTCTCCCACAGTGAAAACGTGGTCAGCTACAGCTATGAGCATTAGGCTAGTTAGCTTTTCAATTAGCCTGATCCGCCCAGTCCCAGTTTAACTCACCAGCACACTTCTAATGTTCAACTCTCAGAGAGGATCTTGTTCAACTCTCAGAGAGGATCTTGTTCAACTCTCAGAGAGGATCTTGTTCAACTCTCAGAGAGGATCTTGTCCACTTCATCCGCTCCCGCGCAGATCTACAACATTGAAATCGGGCCATTATATTCCCTGTTAACTTCTTGTTAGCTTTTTAGCTTCAAGGTTAGCTTAACAGCTTCTGACTCACCGCGATGGTTTCAAGGTCCGAAATGTTCACAATAAATCAGGTCCGTTTCTCCAAGGTCCATGCAGATCTCCGGTATGGATATTTGCTCAATTTATCAAGTTAATAGTTATTTTCCAGCGAAAAGCTTGGCGGTGAAAATCAGTGATGGTCTCGTGCACCTCCGTCTCTCTCTGTGTCTGAGCACGTGACGGTACAGAGCAGGGGAAGGCGGGGCTTGTTCCTTCCTAACCAGTAGGGGTGTTAAATATACTCTTTGGGTTTTATTCTTATATTTATCTTTTATTATTGATTTATTTTTGATCAACTCAGTGATTAACAGAGTAATGATAAATCCCAATTAACAATAACATGTTGTAGTGCATTACTGAGTCGTGTAAACTCACTGGGTTACATCCTCCCCTCTTAAATCTCATGCACGTCCCCGTGCATGGCTCTGGTGGAATAGGTAACATCATGAGCAAGGGAGTCGATGAAAGCTTTGTTCAATCCTTGAAAGAGTGATTTAACCACTGTTACTAGTGGGTTACCTAGCTGAGGATAAGTGAGTCTTTGGGATGGTTGGCGAATTCTTTCAGATCTTCTGATCTGTGTTTCTGTTTGCAAGGTTTCAGGTTCATCATCGTTTTCAACTTGTCTTTCAGGTGAAAGTTGATGAGTTGAGTTCTCTGACAACGGTGAATCTGACAAACTGGTCGACAAAACATTTTTGTCTTTTCGAGCGTCTGTTTCAGACTCACTTGGTGTGTTATTTTGTAGGCTTGTGTCACTTTCACTTGGTGATACGTTTGCTTCACTTTCACGTTCTGTCTGAGGTAGGTCTGTTTCACGGTCCATTTCAGGTAAGTTGGTGTCAGTTGAACTTCCAATTTCGCCTTCAGGTAAGTATGTTTCAGTTTCGTTCTCAGTTTCCTTTTCAGGTAAGTCTGTCATGTCCGGTAATGTGTTAGGTTGTTCGTTATCATTTACAGGATCTTTGTTTTGTTTGAATCCTTGGGTTGGCGGTATGGCGCATACTTGGTAAAAATGTCTGTTTTTCACTTGTGGAGGTTCAGGGTAAGAAAACTCATCTTCCTCTTCCTCAAGTGTTTGGTCGGAGTCAACTTCCAAAGCTGAACTTTGTCTTGTGCGTGGTCTGTTAGTTTTTGTGACTCGCTCGGGTTCATGCTCTGTTGGTGAGAGAAATCCACAGGGAAGTAACAGATCTCTGTGGAGCGTTCTGTTGGGTCCATCTCCGTTTTCTGGTTTTACAGTGTATACTGGTAAGTTTTCCATTTGTTTGGTAACAATATACACTGTTTGCTCCCATTTGTCCGCTAATTTGTGCTTCTCTCTCAGGCGGAGATTTCGAACCAAGACTCTGTCTCCCACATGTAGTGTGGATTCACGGATGATTTTGTCAAACCGTTTCTTGTTTTTGTCTGCTACTTTCTGGGAGTTTTTGATGGCTATTTCGTAGCTCTGTTCGAGGTAACTTTTCAACTGCTTGACGTATTGAGAGTGAGTCAACTGTGGCTTGTTTGGCTGTGGCAGGCCAAAGGCAATATCAATGGGCAAGCGAGGCTGTCTACCAAACATTAACTCATAAGGAGAATAGCCTGTTACATCATTTTTTGTACAGTTATAAGCGTGAGTAAGTGGTTTTACGAAGTCACGCCAGTGATGTTTCTCGGTGTCTTTCAAGGTACCAAGCATACTGAGTAATGTGCGATTGTATCGCTCAACAGGGTTGCCACGAGGATGATAAGGACTTGTTCGGACTTTGCGGATACCGAGCAGAGAGCACAGTTCTTTGATTGTACGCGATTCAAAGTCTCTCCCTTGGTCGCTATGAAGTCGCTCTGGAAAGCCATAATGAACTAAGAAGTTCTCCCATAAGTTCTTTGCAACGGTGGTGGCTTTCTGGTCTTTGGTTGGAATGGACACAGCATACTTTGTAAAATGATCCGTGATCACTAGGACATCTTTAGTGTTTTTACTGTCTGGTTCTATTGAGAGGAAGTCCATGCAGACTAGCTCCATGGGCCTGGAAGTTTTAATATTTACCAGAGGAGCAGCCTTGTCTGGCAGGGCTTTTCTACGGACACATCTCTCGCAAGCTTTCACTTTCTTTTCGACATCAACTGCCATTTTTGGCCAGTAGAAACGTGACCGAATGAGTTCCAGTGTGCGTTCGACCCCTAAATGCCCCATGTTGTCATGAAGATTAAGCATAACTGTAGGGCGTAAGGAATCAGGAAGGACTAACTGCAACAAGGTCTCTGGCCCCAACTGGCGTTTCCGGTACAGTAAGTCATTTTGGAGGTCAAGACGTTTCCACTCCCTTAAAAATAAGAGAACATCGTGAGACTCAGACTTAGTATCGGCTGGTGGACGTGAGTCAGCTGCCAGCAGCTTGATGACTTTACTAATGGCTGGATCTTTTCTCTGCAGGTTGACAAGATCAGTATGGGTGTATCTGGGTAAGGCTAGGAGATTGTTATCATTGCCTTCTTCTTGAAACATGTCTGGAATGGCACCTGCAGACATGGCAAGTGACTGGACTAGAGCACAAGAGGGTTCAGTCTGATCCATAGCCATATATCTTTGACAGGCTGCCATCACGGTATCGGATTGAAGTTGGAGCTCGACATCTTTGACTGAGGACAAGAGATGGGATCTGAACTTATCAATGCGCTGACATTCCTGGGTAAAAACTGGATCGTCTTCAGGTTTGTCATGTGGTTTCCTAGATAGTCCATCTGCATCAAGATTTTGTCTCCCAGCTCTGTACTTAATGTCAAAGTTATAGGTGGACAATGCAGCCAACCAACGATAACTCGTGGCATCAAGCTTTGCTGTGGTCAGAAGGTAAGTCAATGGGTTGTTGTCGGTGATGACTGTGAATGTGTTTCCATATAAATAGTCATGAAACTTGTCAGTTATGGCCCACTTTAAAGCTAGAAATTCTAACTTGTGGGCGGGGTATCTAGCTTCACTACGGGATAGACCACGACTTGCATAGGCTATAACCTGTGTGGTTCCATTCTGCACTTGATAAAGAGCTGCCCCAAGTCCGGTTGTACTGGCATCTGTGTGTACCAGGTAAGGTAGCTTTGCATCAGCATACCCAAGGACTGGTGAGGTGGTGAGTTTTTCAATAATAGTTTGAAACGATTTCTGGCACTCTGGTCCCCAACGATCACCAAAGGGCTCTTTGGGGTTCAGATACTTTGGATCACTGGGTGGGTTTTTACTATGCTTTCGTCTCGGAGGATAGCCAGCTGTGAGGGAGGTGAGGGGCTTGACAATTTTTGAGTAATCTTTGACAAATCTCCGGTAATAACCGGTAAAACCAAGAAACGATTGGAGTTCTTTTAAGGTTTGGGGTCTCGGCCAAGTCTTGAGTGCTTCAGTTTTTTCGGGATCAGTCTTTACGCCGTCTCTAGATACAATGTGGCCTAGATAACGGACTGATGTTTGGAAGAAACGACATTTGTCGGGCGAGAGTTTCAGCCCGTACTCTCTGAGTCGCTCAAGAACATGAATGAGTCGGGTCTCATGATCTTCAAGGGAACTGGAAAAGACTATCAAATCATCCAAAAAGACTAACACTTCTCTCAGATTGATGTCTTTCATACACTTTTCCATAAGCCTTTGGAAAGTGCTTGGGGCATTTGTTATTCCCTGGGGCATACGATTAAATTCGTAGAAGCCGAAGGGGCACACGAAGGCTGTCTTTGGCTTATCTTCTTCACACATCTCGATTTGATAGTACCCTGACTTAAGGTCCATCACAGAGAACCACTGAGATCCTGCAAGAGCAGAAAATGACTCCTCTAAGTTTGGCAAGGCATAGGCATCGCGGATGGTCTGCAAGTTAAGCTTCCTAAAATCAATGCATAACCGCACATCACCATTCTTTTTGCGGACCACCACTATCGGTGATGAGAATGGAGATTCAGATTCTCTGATTATGCCTGCATCTAAGAGGGCTTGTAAGTGCTTTTTAACTGCCTCGTAATCATGGGGATGAATCGGGCGAGATCTCTGTTTGAAGGGGGTTTCATCTTTTAAGTTGATGTGATGTTTTACATGTGTGGCATGCCCAAAATCAAGATCATTGTGTGAGAAAACATCAGAGAAGGTGTTTAGCTTTTCAGCTATCTTCTCTTTCCACTCTTCAGATAGTGGTGATTCACCAAAGTCGAAACTGAGAGGGGGTCTTGAGGTTGAAGTCTGCTGCTGAGAGTTACACGTTGCAGACACCTTTTGGTCGCCTTTCTCAGGCTCAGGACATGGCATGACACAGTCAGGGGCAACTAGCTCAGCAATTACACAGTTAGTGGGCAATGTAATGTCATGGTTAGTCTCGTTTCTCAGCAACACAGGAACTTTATAAGGTCCGTGCTTTGGCAGAGATATAAGGCAACAATCTACAAACACACCACCAGGTAGGGAGCCGGTAGTGGGCTGTTCAATAAGTGCACACTGTTCAGGCTTAGCGTGGCTAGCATGCATAAAACCTTCCACTAGTAGCTTTTGATTTGCAGGAAGGACTTCTTGGGTTCTACTTTGAAGTTTTACCAAGCCGATCTTGCCACTGTCACTTTGTCTTTTTCTGGATGCTAATGTCTTTAGCACTTGTTGGTATCCATAAAGGAGTACCTTAAAGTCAGGTAAGGTGTTCTCACAAAGATGCTCATATAAGGGGTCAAGTGTATTTGTGCCAATTAGTAGAGGTGTGTCTGAGTTTGAGCGAATGTCAGGGACAACTAAGGCAAGAGTAGATAGTTCAAGCTCTGACTGATCGAGATCTTTGGGGAACATGATACTCGTCTCAATGTATCCCAAGTAAGGGACTGTCTGACCATTCGCACCTTCGACCTCTAGGAGATCACTGATGGGTTTTATAGGATGATCAGGTAAGTGTTCTTGATAGAAGGATTTGGCAATAGTGGTTACTTGAGCGCCTGAGTCGAGCAAGCAACTACATTCAACGCCATTGATAACAACTCTGGCTGTGCATTTTCTACCCACAAGTCTTTTGGGAAGTTTAGGCACTGAGTGAACATTAGCTGTTTCACATTGGGCTTTTGTTGTCTTTTTCTCAGTGGGACTTGGTTCAGATTTAGCACCCATCTGTCCCGCGACAGGGGCTCCTTCTAGTTTAAATTAAATGACTCATCAACTGGTCTGGATATTTCCCATTCTCGCTGCTTCTGTCTGAGGGCATTCCTTTTAGCTGCTACTAATGCTGGGTTGGGATCATTACTACAGCTGGAAGCGATATGACCATCTTCTCCACACTTGAAACAGTATCCAGGTTTGGGTTTGGCTGACACTGCAGCAATTTGTGGTATCTGTCCCGGCTTGTTCTGAGTTTTGGTACTTGGGTTCCTTTTTGCTTCCTTTTGAAGTTTCTGCGATCTTTTCTCTGTTTTATCAGCTCTGAGCTGTGTGATTTGAGACCTGAGGTCAGCAATTTGCTTCTGGAGGTCAGACGAATTGCTGTCCATTTCATGCTCATAATCGTTCCTACCTTGAGAGCGTGTGGTTTGCACGTTAGAATAAACACGAGTCTTTTGGATCCCCAAATGTTGTTTCATGCGGGTTGCTTTACTTGCCTGTTTGTCCTCCTCGGTGCGTAGGTGGAGGAGTAGCTCTGCAAAATGAGGTGGGTCGTCTTTCTTTTGTTCAAGTTGAAGGTTTGCAATCAATGAGCTGTCCCAACACCCTCTACAAAACTGTCTCAGGAGCTGTTTATTGATGTCACTAGAAGCAATTCCGTCTCTTTTTATGACTAGGTTTAGCACTGTGTGCAATCTTTGCAGGTAATGTGAGGGTTTTTCACCTCCATTCTGATTGGTGTTTAAGAAGCGAGCAAAGAGTTCGTCACCGTCCTCTACAGTTGCATAGGCAGAATCAAGATGTTCAAGGTAAGTTTTGGGGTTTGCTTTTGGACCAAAAGCTTTCACCAGGTCCGCTGCAGGGGGTGAAAGACTTTCAACAATCTTTCGCACAACTTGAGTTTCGGTGAGCGAGGGATCAGTCAAGCAAAACTCTACGCTGCTGCGCCAAGTGTCATAGTCAGTTTCGAAAGGAGGATGTGGAACTCTCCCTGAAAAAGGTTTCAGTCTGTATTGCGAGTTTGGTGGGGGAATGACTTCACTGCTTTTAACAATGTGCTCTACAATAACCCGCTGCACTTCAGGTGTGCTTAAAAGGTTGGTGGGAATCTGAGGGGTTTGTTTCTCAGCCTCTGCCGGTGGGTGAGTATTCAAGGCACTTACATGGTTGCTATTGGGTGTTAAAGGAGAAGAAGGTAGGGCCTCATCACTGTGGGGCACTGGCTCTTGTTCAGTGGAAGGCTCAACTGTGTGGACATCCCCTCCCAATGACTCCCCAATTTTAGCTAGTTCATCCATCAAAAGGTCTTTAAACGATCGGTTGCTTCGTGCTGCCACATCTTTAAGCTGTGACAGGTAAGTTACAGTAGCTGATGCGCTGGTTTCAATGCTATACGCACTGGCTAGGTCTCGAACGTGATAGACAACTTCAGGTTTCACAGTGCAAGGTCTGTCATAAGGCAAATATCTTTTCTCTAGTTCTTTAGCAGTAGCCTCATGTTGAAATTCCACAATAATCTGACCACCAGTTGGTAGCTTAATCTGCCTACTGACAGGACCGAAAGCTTCTAAGAACTCAATTATTTCTTTATCAATGTCTGTGTTAGTTAAACCACTGACCAAGACAGCATTTTGAACTTTAACATTCTCTGTTTTCACAACTTCCATGGTTAGGACACGTAAAAGTACCAGTAGAAAAAAATACAAGTCACTGTGAAGCTCCAGGCACTCTTAATCGTTTTATTAAATTTTGGGTGGACTAACAACTCTGCAAACCCTCCTGGCTGGCTCGCCACTTTCTGTAGCCAAGTACAGGATAGGGTAGGGGAAATTAAAGTAAGATGGAGAGAATGGGCCAATAGCTAGATTCGCAGGAGGGATAAAGGGAGTTGCGTGGAGAAGAATGACTGGAGCCACAGGTAAAGTTGCTATGAATTGTATTAAACTATTTAGCAACAATTTAACAGCATTTTATGAACAGGAATGAAAACATAAAATAAAATACAGTGACAGCAATAATAATAACAGTCAGAATCCTATCTGAGCTCAGATATGTCAGTCTTGCCGGCTTAATAGTCAGTGTTCAGTCAAGTCAAATCCAACAGGTCAAAAGTTTGTGATTGGTGCGATTTCGTCCTACCGCACTGTTGCAATTGTTCATGAGAGAAGAGCAACCTGCCCTTCTGGGCCAACTCAGAATGGCTGTGGTTCGGTTCGGTTCAAAGGGAAAGGCTCGCCATCTTCCTCGTCAGGAAGAGATCCAGGTCTCACGATCCCATAAAAAAACCTAGCCTGTAAACAACAGGACTATTACTAATTCAGTTCACACTCTAATGATATACATGGCCATATGTAAATAATGTAAGTGCTATAACAAAACAAGCACAAAACATTAATTCTAATTTCTAACTATAGTCTATACAGTGCATCTTAATCATGAATGCAATCTTTAAATCACAATCAGCTTATTCTATCGTCAAGGTGCACATTTCTATCAGAAATCAGAAATAAACCATAAACTATGGTAGATTATTTTTTTTACAGTATTGCCCTTTAACTGAATTACAGGAGCATTGCTTTACACTGCATAGCAATGAAGCAATATATTATTTACACTCAATGTACAGAATAAAATTACCAAAAGAATATACAAAAACCCACAGGCTGCAGTTTTACAGTATGTGGTAACGTATCAGCACAGTAAGAATACACACGGACATCTATCCAGTGCCGCTCGAGCATCAAATGTAACAAAATAAAGTAGATTCATGACCTTTAAGATCAACATTAACTTGTTCCATCATCTAATTTTAGTGCATTTAATATTCAACAAGTAATACTAGAACATCATCAGCACACAAGCTGAGTGCTCAAAATGGCTGAACTCAGTGAGAAACCCCGTGTGTTCTCCCACAGTGAAAACGTGGTCAGCTACAGCTATGAGCATTAGGCTAGTTAGCTTTTCAATTAGCCTGATCCGCCCAGTCCCAGTTTAACTCACCAGCACACTTCTAATGTTCAACTCTCAGAGAGGATCTTGTTCAACTCTCAGAGAGGATCTTGTTCAACTCTCAGAGAGGATCTTGTTCAACTCTCAGAGAGGATCTTGTTCAACTCTCAGAGAGGATCTTGTTCAACTCTCAGAGAGGATCTTGTTCAACTCTCAGAGAGGATCTTGTTCAACTCTCAGAGAGGATCTTGTTCAACTCTCAGAGAGGATCTTGTTCAACTCTCAGAGAGGATCTTGTTCAACTCTCAGAGAGGATCTTGTTCAACTCTCAGAGAGGATCTTGTCCACTTCATCCGCTCCCGCGCAGATCTACAACATTGAAATCGGGCCATTATATTCCCTGTTAACTTCTTGTTAGCTTTTTAGCTTCAAGGTTAGCTTAACAGCTTCTGACTCACCGCGATGGTTTCAAGGTCCGAAATGTTCACAATAAATCAGGTCCGTTTCTCCAAGGTCCATGCAGATCTCCGGTATGGATATTTGCTCAATTTATCAAGTTAATAGTTATTTTCCAGCGAAAAGCTTGGCGGTGAAAATCAGTGATGGTCTCGTGCACCTCCGTCTCTCTCTGTGTCTGAGCACGTGACGGTACAGAGCAGGGGAAGGCGGGGCTTGTTCCTTCCTAACCAGTAGGGGTGTTAAATATACTCTTTGGGTTTTATTCTTATATTTATCTTTTATTATTGATTTATTTTTGATCAACTCAGTGATTAACAGAGTAATGATAAATCCCAATTAACAATAACATGTTGTAGTGCATTACTGAGTCGTGTAAACTCACTGGGTTACACTTCCTATGCTTGTTCAAAAAAAAAAAAAAGTACAAAAGCATTCAAATAACATTGTTCCCTGTTCTGTAGTCCTAGGTACAGAGGGAAGTATTGTCTGGGAGAGCGACAGAGATACAAGATCTGTAACACCACACCTTGTCTTCATCACCTGCCCACGTTCAGGGACATCCAGTGTAGTCACTTCAACAGTCAGCCATACAAGGGCAAGTTCTACAAGTGGGAGGCAGTCATCAACACAGGTGAGCGGATTAAATTTGAGTCAGCCGCTGTTGCTTCTGTTTTTTAAATTTCCATTTTCACGCCAACACTTTGTTACCGCTTCTCTCTCTGAAAACAGTGAACCCCTGTGAGCTGCACTGCCGTCCACTGAATGAAAACTTTTCTGAGAAGATGCGCGATGCTGTCATTGATGGGACGCCTTGTTATGAAGGCAACAAAAAGCGAGATATATGCATCAACAGCATTTGTAAGGTATTAAAGCAATACAAGGCATTCTATATATATATATATATACTGTCCTCAGGTTTGAAGGTGTTTCTTCTTTTGACTGAAAAAACTTTGTATTGATTGATGGGAATCTTTTTTCTTCTGTTGCGTTTGTGCTTTGTCGCTCATGCAGTAAACTGAGTTGGTGTTCGTCTTGTTTTCTCTGCTGGCGAATTTTGTACATTTGACATTCTGGGTCACAATAAGCATGCTGATTAAAAAAAAAATAGAAAAAGAAAGAAGGAAAGACGGGGAAACAAATCTGGAGGCTGTTATCTTAAGATAGCAGCCTGTTCTTGCCTATCGCCCTGGGCTAAAATGCCAGTCATTGAAACAGACACTATTTGGGTACCGAGTGGACAGCAGTCTCTGACTTCATGACATTTTGTGACATTTTTGTCACACACCCACACTCTCTTTGTCGAAGATGACCCATTTGTGGTTTTTGATTCAAAAAAAATTTATTCTCCGTAACATAAAAAGCAAGTATTATTCACATAATACTTGCCCCCATATGTTACACCCCGGCCTAGGCAACCGGAGTGCAACACGAAAAAAGTAAAAATAAAGAAAAAAAAAAAAACCCACAGAAAAAAAAACCCACTAAGGCTCTCCACCAAAATCCCAAAACGAAAGTATCCCATAACGAAAGTATTGACAAACCCATTCACAACTATTTACAACAAACTATTTATTTACAACACGGGGGGAGATCGCGACCATGACACACTGAAACACAGGGTTTAAATACCTAGAGGGAACAATCAGGAAAATGGACAACAAGAGGGAAACACAGCTCACCAGCTGGAAACACCGCAAAAACACTCAGCTCACTAGCTGTACCCACACAAATGGCACTCTGGCCCAGAGCTCACCCTGCTCTGGGCTTAAATACCCTTAATTGCTGATGGGAGTCAGCTGCGCCGGAGGGAAAGGTGGCATCTCAGGTAGGAGGTAGTGGGACACGCCCACACAGGCACCCTCAGGAGAGAGAGAGAGGCCCTGCTAGGGCCGTAACACCCCCTCCCATAAATGCAAACCCATGGTTTGTCAAATTTATGTTAGCAAGGGGTGCAGATCTGAAGGATGGTTTTGAACATGAACCGGAGAAAGGATCAACCAGCGGCAGCTCAGGGTTAGTTGGCCTCGTACACCGATTACGGGGTGCTACCGAGCAATTGTGCTCCAGGTTTAGCCTTTCCGTAGGCCTGGCAAGCTTGTCAGTTTGAGAGCCACGACTGACTTCTCAAAACAGGCCCCTTTTGTGTTGAGTGGGCTTTCTGTTTGAGTACCAGTTTGACACAATTGGCAACCACATGGCCAGGCTTGTGACAGAAAAAACACAGTTTGGGCCTAGATCTTAACACCATAACTGCATTTTCCTTCTTAGCTGGCCCACTTTTACCTGTCCAGGCTGCGCTATAGTGCAGAGGGATATCCTGTCCTACCGCCCTTGCTGTATGAATCAGCTTAAACTCATCTGCCAGGGTGGCAGCTTGCTGTAGAGTTGTAACCCTCTGTTCACTTAAATAAAGGGCCACAGACTTAGGAACAGAGTTTTTAAAATCCTCCACCAGCATAAGCTCACGTATGGACCCCACATCATTAACCTGGCTTGCCGCACACCACCTATCAAAGAGCCTCGTCTTCTCCCTGGCGAAGTCAAGATAGGACTGTCCCTGCGCCAACTCCAACCCTCGAAAATGCTGCCTATAGGCCTCAGGTACAAGTTCATAGGCTTGGAGGACGGCACTTTTGATCTTTCCATAAACCAGGCAGTCCTGCCTAGACAGACCAGAACACGCTTCTTGAGCCTTACCTGTCAACCGACACAGCAACATCACCCCCCACACATCTTGAGGCCACTGCAGTGCAGTTGCCAGGCGTTCGAACACACTGAAAAAGCTGTGAACACTGGATTCACAGAAGTCTGGAACCAGGTGAATGTTATTGCTCACAAACGAGCCTCTAGACACCTGTACACTAGCAGCTGTGTCAACCATTTTGGGGATGGTGAAGAGTTAGAAAAACACAACCTAAGTAAGACAATTAACAGACCACTACACAACTTACTTTAGCTGACCAACTTACCTCCCGCCACACACACGTTAACAAAACAACTTACCCAGTTCCAAAACCTTGCCCTGTCTATCTTCCGGAGCGTGCTGGGCTCGAGGCAACTTTAAAGGCAGAACTTCAGCGACCGGAGCCCTGAATTGCCTACCCCCGACAGAGAATTAATCCCCACCCAGGATTACTCCAAAAACAACAAAGGCAAAATAACAAAAGAGTGCCCGAAGGAGAAACTTAAAAAGCTCAGCTGGGCACTCACCTACCTTAACTGGGAAGTTATTAATCTCTAAAAGGTGCCAAAGCGAGATAATCAAAAAGAACCAAATCCAACACAGAACTCCCTTTTCAAATATCCCGGACGAGCCCCCACTTGTTACGTTCCCCTGGGGGGTCTAGGCGGGGAGGGGGAAGTAACAAAAGTGACCGGGTCAGAAAAAGGAGTCAAGGAGGCGAAACAGTTAAATAAAACAGTTTTATTGAAGTAATTCAACTAAAAGAGACGGACAAGCCGCTATCACCATAAAAGTAACAAACAAAACTCAGGCATTGGTCAGTAATGCAAAATGTCAAAAGGAAAATGCAGCTCACTAGCTGACAACCACAAAACACAGCTCACCAGCTGGAAACACCGCAAAAGCACTCAGCTCACCAGCTGGAAACACCTCAAAAGCACTCAGCTCACCAGCTGGAAACACCGCAAAAGCACTCAGCTCACCAGCTGGAAACACCGCAAAAGCACTCAGCTCACCAGCTGGAAACACCGCAAAAGCACTCAGCTCACCAGCTGGAAACACCGCAAAAGCACTCAGCTCACCAGCTGGAAACACCGCAAAAGCACTCAGCTCACCAGCTGGAAACACCGCAAAAGCACTCAGCTCACCAGCTGGAAACACCGCAAAAGCACTCAGCTCACCAGCTGGAAACACCGCAAAAGCACTCAGCTCACCAGCTGGAAACACCGCAAAAGCACTCAGCTCACCAGCTGGAAACACCGCAAAAGCACTCAGCTCACTAGCTGTACCCACACAAATGGCACTCTGGCCCAGAGCTCACCCTGCTCTGGGCTTAAATACCCTTAATTGCTGATGGGAGTCAGCTGCGCCGGAGGGAAAGGTGGCATCTCAGGTAGGAGGTAGTGGGACACGCCCACACAGGCACCCTCAGGAGAGAGAGAGGCCCTGCTAGGGCCGTAACACTAGGAACACCACGGGAAGCATGTTCCCATCCTAAGTTTGGTCAAATTAATTAATTAAAAAATAAGTACATACCTTTTTTCAAGTATTGTATATAAATGCAACTTTGAGGTACTCAGTTTTCTGTTGCTTTCAACTCTGTCAGTAGTATTATTGTGCTATGAATATCTATTTATTTGCTATTTTGCCTAGCTTTAACTTTAGAATAGAATAAAATAGAATTGAATAGCCTTCTGCCATTGCACGTGCATAATTAAGAAAACTATTGAAATGCACAGTTAAAATTAGTTTATTGATTTGGCAGCTAAATCCATAAGTTAGGTAGCAAGATAGTGATGTAATTAAACATTAATGGATATATTATTTAATATATTATATAGATGCAATTCTGCATAATGCATGCTTAAAAATAGCCATGTTTTCTTGCTATTGTGTTTGCTCTTTTACCAAAGTCAAACTTTGTTTACATGGACTTAAGTAAGAGAACCACCTGATGCAGCTCAACTGCTGCCTTTTGTTTATCTGGATTACATGTTGTGCCTTCATTTGCACCATGCCAGAGTACAGTATCCAGCAAACCCAACCTAAAAAGTAAATAAATAAATACTACACTATAATATTAAGGATTACTTTGAGCTTCATTTGCATCATCTGCCCACTCCAAACAAGTCAAAGGTACATGAGACAGCCTCTGCTGTTTTTCTGGCTTTTAGAAAGCGATGTAACAGGAACTACCACAGTTCAAAGGGTCACCAAGTCACATTTGCTACATAATGTCCGTTATCGTGATACTGATCATTTTTGTGGCATGTTTCTAACAGAATATAGGCTGTGATTACGTGATAGATTCCACTGCTGTAGAGGATCGCTGTGGAGTGTGCAATGGTAACGGCTCCACCTGTACAACTGTGAGGAAAACATTTGAAGAGAGTGAAGGGCTGGGTATGTTGTTTTCTTTTCTGTTTTTTACATTAACCCTACTCAAAAAAGTTATTTTGACATATCACAAAGATGTGTACAAAGAACAGATGTAAGAAATCAAAAGGGATGATGGGTAAACTGAGTCGAGCTGTTTCTGTTTCAGAGTTCAGGATTTATTTGTTGTTGTCTTAACATATTATTCCACAAAGTCTTTGCTGTGGGAGAAAAAACAGATTATAACCTCCCAAAATAGTATGTTTTTTACAGTTGTAACATTTTTGAATGTCTTTTTTGTGGATACATCGTTTAAAACACCGCGTATCAGAATACTTGTATTTCTATTTCACAAAGATTGTTCTTTCACTAAAATTTCACGTCTTTTTAGGCTATGTAGACATTGGACTGATCCCAGAGGGAGCCTGGGACATTCACATTGAGGAGTTGGGAGCAGCTGGAAATTTCTTGGCACTCCGAAGTGACAATCCCAGCAAGTATTTCCTGAATGGTGGCTGGACGATCCAGTGGAATGGAGAATACAAGGCTGCTGGAACAGTATTCACCTATGAGAGGACCGGACAGCTTGAAAACCTGACATCTCCAGGGCCCACTACAGAGCTTCTGTGGATTCAGGTATGAGTAAACCCACGGTTTTAAATGCATTATCCCTTTCTAAGTCATAGAGAAAGACTCTGTTTATTCCCATATGAAAAGGCTGGGAAACAAAGTCCTTTGCATTTTGATTACTTTCAAGTCTTTAAACTGCATACAGTTCTGCTCCAAATAAGCAAATGTGGTAACTATAATAATTTTTGTTGACACTGGAAATAGTCTATAGCTGTGCAAATAAGAGATGGTGAGGGAAGTAAAATTTCACCACTCAGCATAACTATTTTCGATTCTACCTTGCACCTCACTTTCTGTTGCCATGAAACGTTTCTTATTTCTCCTCTCGTGTGTTACAGCTTCTCTTTCAGGAGGCCAATCCAGGAGTGAGGTACGAGTACACCATCAGTCAAAATGTCTCCGAAAAGAACAACACCCCGCTGTCAGTTTTCTACTGGAAATACGGTTCGTGGACTGAATGCAGCGTTACTTGCGGAACAGGTAAGAGAAACAGCTTTGCTATACATAAGTGGGCAAACGTACGGGGAGTGAGAGAGATTATGGCGTAAAATGTGCCACATGCCACTATTTTTGCATGTGGAGGAATAGAGACCGTTTTGATGATGAAGGTGGAGCGTACTGTTCAAAATCTCCCATAGGCGTTTAATGATGTGAAGACCAGTGAAATCGATGATTTATATTCATCTTCAGAGTCATTAAACCCATGAGTGAGCTCTCGTGGACACATTGTTATCCTGGACGAGGCTGTTCCCATCAACACAAGAAGTGTTTCTTCACAGGATAAAAGTGGTTGTTCAGAACAGTTTTGTATTGATTTACAGATATTCTGCTCTAGCCAGCGAACCAGAGCTACATCAGCTCACTATAGGGGTCAAACATGAGGTGACTTTAATTTGTCACAAGACAGTCAATAGTTTCTGAGAAACAACAAAAGAATGAAGAATGATGAAGAAGCATTTATGCTGTTGCTTCACACATTTCAAATACAAAAATCTTGTTAAGATTAAAGAGGCCAGTATGATCAATTGTTTGCTATTTGTTGCCCTCGCTGTGCCGTCCTGTTTTCTCTTTTGTTTCTTATCGCTTTCCACTCTCCCGTGTGGCCCTGATGGATGGACCCCCTCCCAGAGCCTTGCCCTGCAGTTGATTTCGCCTTCTTAATTTCTTCTCACATCTGCTCATCTTCCTTTTGTACTGTAATGGCCTCATTTTTCAGTTGAGTGTCACAAGGTTGTCAAATTGTCGCGTAATGAATCAAACTCATTTTGCAGGTTACAAAGATGAGACATACAGAAGATTATGGTGGAGGTGGAGACCTTTTTTTGTCAGCCTTGTGTAACCCCACTCAGGATTTATGCATTTCCCAATGTGTGGGGAGTTTCATAAAGAAGAAAGAAATGCCTTTCTGACAAGTCCTTTCATCCCTTTTACATATACTCGCGGACACCTTGACCGCGTGGTTCTTTTAGATTTGACATTGATTTTCTCAACTTTTAAAGCTTGTCGTAGCACTGAAGCTGTATTTTTATGTATCCAAGAAAACACTGAGGGAGTCGGTGGGGCTTTAGGAGTTTTAGTGCCCAGTTGGATGCTGTATAGCAGCGGTCCCCAAACTTTTTTGCGCGACGAACCATTTTAATGTCAGACAATATTTTCACGGACCGGCCTTTAAGGTGATGCGGATAAACACTTAGACCCCCGGAGAGCAGTCATTTTGGTTTTCTACCTTAGACCCCTGCGGAGTCATCATTTTGCGTTTCTACCTTTAAAAGCCGGAGAGCAGTCAGTCAAATGCTGGAGTCATTCATATGTATATTAGGTCGTTACCTAGGAATTCTGGAGGGAGGGGAGTGGGGGTGAGTGATTGAGGGGGTTTGGGAGTGGAGTGTTTCAGTTTGCCATCTTAGGGAGAAATCAACACATGTCCTTTGTTGCTGACATTTATTGATGAAAACAGTACAAAAAACCAACCATTTGTACACATATTTACAAATAATGATAAAAAGTGAGTGAGTACATTTCAACATTTTCAGCAATCACTCACAATCCTGGCACTGCCACGGTATCTGTCGTCTGCATTTACCACATGTGTACCTGTAGCAGTGAACACATCGCACAGTGGCCTGATTTTTTTTGCATCTGTGTACTTGGATTTTAGGTCGCAAGCCACCCAAAACTTGATCCCAAACTTGTCAGGTTTACTTGCAATATACTGCAGGAAACAGCACCGAGTCTTTGATGGGAAAAGCTGTTCATCAACGGTGATATGTAGACCAGGGTTGTAGCACGTGATGCAGTTGGTGACAAATGATCCCCACACACTGGAAATTGCAGCGAACTTATCAGTCTTTGCTCGATCACTGCGGGTGGACTTGTCATCAAAGCGTAGGTGTTGCATGATGTCTTGGAAGCGGTTTCGTGCCATAGTTCCAATTATCTGTGGGTTTCCCAGGTTTGCTGACCAGCAGTCATTTAGAGATGGAACCCTGTTAACCCCCCGCAAGATGACAATTGCAATAAATGCCATTAGTTCAGGGAGGTCCATGAACCAATGAACATGCTCCATGCACCACTCAGCAGGCCATTTGTAAATATGTGTACAAATGGTTGGTTTTTTGTACTGTTTTTATCAATAAATGTCAGCAACAAAGGACATACACCCATGTGTGTTGATTTCTCCCTAAGATGGCAAACTGAAACACTCCAAGTTGGTGACTTTTGGAGATTTGTTTCCCTGGATGATTGAGAATGCATCAAGATGAAACACAAAAGGAAGCTCACCGCTTTTAGCAGCTCCCCCACCCCCTCAATCACTCAGTGAGTGATTGAGGGGGTGGGGGAGTGGAGTGTTTCAGTGTTTCAGTTTGCCATCTTAGGGAGAAATCAACACATGTCCTTTGTATGTCCTTTGTTGCTGACATTTATTGATAAAAACAGTACAAAAAACCAACCATTTGTACACATATTTACAAATGGCCTGCTGAGTGGTGCATGGAGCATGTTCATTGGTTCATGGACCTCCCTGAACTAATGGCATTTATGGCAGCAACAAAAGCGGTGAGCTTCCTTTTGTGTTTCATCTTGATGCATTCTCAATCATCCAGGGAAACAAATCTCCAAAAGTCACCAACTTGGAGTGTTTCAGTTTGCCATCTTAGGGAGAAATCAACACACATGGGTGTATGTCCTTTGTTGCTGACATTTATTGATAAAAACAGTACAAAAAACCAACCATTTGTACACATATTTACAAATGGCCTGCTGAGTGGTGCATGGAGCAAGTTTTGGGTGGCTTGCGACCTAAAATCCAAGTACACAGATGCAAAAAAAATCAGGCCACTGTGCGATGTGTTCACTGCTACAGGTACACATGTGGTAAATGCAGACGACAGATACCGTGGCAGTGCCAGGATTGTGAGTGATTGCTGAAAATGTTGAAATGTACTCACTCACTTTTTATCATTATTTGTAAATATGTGTACAAATGGTTGGTTTTTTGTACTGTTTTCATCAATAAATGTCAGCAACAAAGGACATGTGTTGATTTCTCCCTAAGATGGCAAACTGAAACACTCCACTCCCCCACCCCCTCAATCACTCACCCCCACTCCCCTCCCTCCAGAATTCCTAGGTAACGACCTAATATACATATGAATGACTAGCCAATTTAGCTTCCACTTCCACCATTTGACTGCTCTCGGGTTTTATAGGTAGAAAGGTAGAAGCCTGGGGATGCTAGTGTAAATACACCAAAATAAAATGATACAACCAAGACAAAAACTGTGGTATGCTGCAAATATAATAATAAACAGGAATTCGCTGTGTAATTGTGTAACTTTATCAGCAGTGTCCTCCTGAAATGCGCCAACAACATTGAGAGTAACGTCCTCCTCTCTGCCCCTTAATACTTTCTGGTCGCTGTGGTAACACGTAAATATTTCCTTCAAAATAAGACACAAAACTACAACACGGGAAAAGACCCAGGGAATTCGAGCTAACGATAAAAACCATGAAAACCATAAATTTCACATCTGAACCTCAACTCTCGTGGCCCGGTACCGAACGACTCACGGACGGTCTGTGGCCCAGGGGTTGGGGACCGCTGCTGTATACCATAACATTTAAACCCCAAATGTCACTTGTCAGTTGTATGTCACCATGGTGGCATGGTTGTTGGCAATATTACCTCACAGCAGTCAGGTCCTGTGTTTGAATCCACCATTTGGCTGAGACCTTTCTGTGTGGACTCTTCGTGTCTGTGTGGGTTATCTCTGCGTAATCGGGTTTCCTCCCACAGTCCACAGACATCCAGCTAGTTGGGTTTAGGTTTATTGCTGATTCCAGACTGCCCGTCAGTGCGAATGTGGGCATGAAAGGTTTTCTGTCGTTACTTTTTTTTGTGTAATTTTGTTGTTGTTGTTTTAAAGTCACTACATAGTTAGCACCAGTCTGCCTCTGGTTTTGGATGATCTGGTAACAAGATTGAAGTTCAGATTGGTTAGTGTTAGATTGTAACATAAAGATTAAAGCTGGGAGATTTTTTCGATACCAGGTGTAGAGTTTCTGTGTTTACTTCTTTGTGTGTTTTCAGGATTGCATCTTTGGTATTTTCATGTGGTTTACTTCATTCCTCATTTATGTAACTCTTTATTTGTCATATAGCTCTTTAAATGTTGTTTTAAATATGGATAAAAATGACTCTATCCCTTCTGACTTCTGTTTCTGGAAAGCACCAGTGTATGTCTTCTTTTTCAATAAGATAAAAGGAAATGAAAATACGTAATTGAATGGTGTTCAAAGTTCAAATCCATTTTAAACTGCCAAATGGGTATAACAACAAGCTTCTGCAACCCCTAAAGCTTGTCCAATTTTGCCAAGTAGTCTCAGTGTTTAGATATTTCTTTCCTCTTCTTTTTTCAGGCTTTTATTTTATTAGACATCATTTATCTGTATAACCTGGAAATCTGTATTAACCTCCCAAATAGGGGTGTTGTTTTGAGCTTGAAGATCAGTCAGAGCCTTTTCAATGATAGTGAAACTAAATCAGTGAAACTGTTGTCCTGTTCTCGGAGACAAATGAAAAATAAGATTTGACTTTGCTTTCAAATGCATTTTCAAGAGTGATGGCCTTGGATGAATTTAATCATGCCAATACTTGTAACAATAACAAGCTTCACCGAGTGTCTTTCATTACTGCCTTTGTTGATCCTTTCATAAATATCACTTTACAACCACCAGCGAGGAAATTCCTATTGAGCCTCGCTTCAAGTAAAAACTGCACACAAACCAAATTGTGTTCCTTTACTAAAGCATTGATAATGCTTTATTGTTTAGTCTTTTTGTTTTGTTTTTTCAAAGAGGACAATTTTTTATAGCATGGTGACTCAGTGATAAATATCGCCGCTATGCAGGAAAAAAGTCTGAGCCTCACGATATAACAGCGCTCTTCTTAATGTGGCGCTTCCATGTTTTCCTTGTGTTTGTTGACCATTTCTTCCCAGAGTTCAGATCGCTCCTGGCTTTAAACCATGATTCATTTTCCATCAGAGATATTTGGATGCCACTCAGTTTCTTCATCCTGATCACCAAAGCTGAAACATCTGCATATGTTGATGGAAATCATTTTACTGAGTGGGCTGTCTAGACTTGGTGGGATTCAGAGATTTGGAAGTGAAAGGCTTAATTCTGAAAATGCCATAAGGGGCACCAGCAGCAGAAGTACAGAAGAGCTAATACAATAACCTCATCTGCTTTAGTATTCGTTAGTTAGTACACGATAACAAGACAGTACAATGGTATATCTAGCTGGAGATTCTTTATCTTCCCTGGGTGTCCCTGTTTTACCCACATTCATAAGCTTCTCGGTGTACCAAGAATTCATGATAAGACAACATTATTTGTCCAAGTAGTGTTTAAATTTAGCCACAAACATCATGTCATCAATATGGGGTGTTTCTCTGTATTTTCCCCCCATATCATTTCTTTTCTTCTTTTCTCTGTGCAGCTTCCAATCTCACATAGCTGTCATGACCCTTAAGATGTATCTTTGAAGGTGTAAATTAGCTATCAAATGTGCATTGTGGCCCTCAGCAGGATCAGAGCAGAGGGCGCTGTGAACTGAGGGTTGTCTTCTGCTTCGACAGGATGAAAGTCCCCTCAGGAGAGTGAGAGGAATGATGGAGAGCGTTATCACATGAGATAAACCTGTTGTCAGCCTATTAGGTACAGTTAGTGCAGTGCTTTTTGAAACCATAAAGACTCACCATCCGTAAATGCACACCACGATTCTGTTGATATCTTTTCTTGTGGTGTAACCATTTAGCGTCAGGTGGCTACAATTAACAACCAACAAATTTGTAAAATATTGGATGAGAAGAGCTACGTGACACGGGCTTCGAGAAGCTTTGAGAATTTGGTCGATTTTTCGTTATATTTTTTACATGTACGTAAAAGCAAAGGTATCACTGGAACTGGAGCAGTTGGTACTCAGCATACTGTTAAAATTCAACAGGACTGTTCAAACGTTTAATATTTAATCAGAATCCTTTCACGTTTAAACATGCACATATTTCAAACACTGCCTACAGAGACTTTTAAAAAATGGCTTTAAAATTTTCTATATATCGCTTAAATAAAGGAAACCTATCATCATTAAAATGTTTTTTAAATTTTTTTCACAGTTCTTTTTTCCTTTCTTCTTAACTCATCTTGAGTCACTATTTTTATTTACCTTGTTTTAATCATTGCCATTAAATTACTTTTACTAGTGTGTTTGTTTATAAATCTGTTATTGGTTGTCCATATGTTTGAAATAGAACGATAGCTCTTAACTGCCTAACCACAGGCATATGGATTTAGATCAAATATTTATATATTAGTCACAAAAATGCAGATTCTTGGTTTATCTGCAAAATGGTTTATTGACTGTGATGCTTCTCATGAACACCTCGAGCCAGCGTGTCCCCAGGTATTTTCAATCGGAGGAACAACGGGACTGAATGCTGACCAAGGAAGGTTTTGGATATGAGTCATCCTGAAAGGCTGGCGCTACTCTGACAGGAGGCATTGTCCTGCTGAAATAGCCACAGGACAGTGTGCAGCCACAAGAGTGGCACAGCTACAGCTTGGAGAACCTCATCTTGGTACCTCTGTCCAGTCAGGCTTGCCAGCAGTGCTGGCTTTCAGCCACCAGTCTGGCCTCAGTCGCCTTCAGTCAGTTGCAACATGGTGGCTTAACATGACAGTGTTGTAAATACTGGGTTTTTTTGTGGATTTTAAGACTAATTGTGTGATACTGTAGTAAATTCGTGTTTGGTAAACGTATTACCAACCCCTCCATGAACTAAAATCAACTGGAATAGGCTTTGACTATGTTAGGGTTTAAAGTGATGTTCTGAAAAATGGATTTAAAGCAAAGATTCAAAATGTGTTTCATACGTTTTTTTCTTCTTCGTCTTCGTTTTTTGGCTCATTTACATTGCTCGCAGCATTTATCTCAGCATACACCATTTCACAATGAAGTGAATGAATCAAAACACAAACGTGCCAGTGTAGCAGTCTTTTTTCTTAATGTTAAATGGTTCAAAATTACTTTTGTTGTGAAAGCTATGGAACGGGTTTGCAAATAAAATGTACATTAAAATGGGCAGCTCTGTTTTTCCACTTCCACCCATATTTTTAATTATGTTGTAAATGTAATCCTTTAGTTTAGTCTGTTAACATCTTTTTACAGCCCTTGGTATCGGATTCAGTTTTTAAAATGTGTAACGGATAAATATGTTGACACTTTTTGTTTTGTTTCTTATAATCATTTATAAGTTGTGTACTAGATGTCACAGAAAGTTTCTCTCTTCTGTATTTCAGGTGTTCAGAGGCAGATTATCCACTGTGTGGAAAAGACAACTGGGATAGTTGAGGAGCACTTCTGTGACCACTTAACCCGACTTGACCACAACCAAACCAGCTGTAATAAGGATCCTTGTCCAGCCATGTGAGTTGGGGTTTTTTGTCTCCCAGTTTTACAAAAGGACACGTGCAGTGTTGGTACTTTAACCCTCGCACACACAAAAAATTCTGCGTGCTCTACAATCATCAAACAATCAAAGCTGCCAAACCTAAAGTTACAGCAAGTTTAATATTATTCTACAGAATAAATTTCCATGTTGTAACAGTTTTTAATTAACTCAAAAATTGCAGTTTGACATTTATTTTAATTTACTTTTTCAAGCCTTTGAAGACAAATTGTTTTTTATGTATTTTCTTTTTTCAAAAAAATTACCTTTTGACTTTTTTTTAATTGGACAAGACAAGAGAAGTGAAATAGCCAGCAGGCATTTTTACTTCCATGCATTTTACACCACCAAAGTACAGCCTATCATTTTGTTTTAAGAGCCCAGTGTCTTCTTGGAAAAGGATGTTTGGCCAGTGGATCAACCCTTCTCTATGGAGGCTGCAGGAGTGCCATTGTTTACGCTTTTGTGGGATGTTACAGTTGATGTTCAAAAGACAGTGCTTGAATTATGATCCATCCATCCATTCGCTTCCGCTTATCCTTTTCAAGGTTGCGGGGGGCGCTGGAGCCTATCCCAGCTGTCATAGGGCGAAAGGCGGGGTACACCCTGGACAGGTCGCCAGTCTGTCGCAGGGCTAACACATAGGGACAGACAACCATTCACTCGCACATTCACACCTAGTGACAATTTAGATTAATCAATTAACCTATCCCCACAAGCTGCATGTCTTTGGACGGTGGGAGGAAGCCGGAGTACCTGGAGAGAACCCACGCAAACACGGGGAGAACATGCAAACTCCACACAGAAAGACCCCGGCCTGATGGAGGAATTGAACTCAGGACCTTCTTGCTGTGCGGCAACAGTGCTAACCACCGTGCCACCGTGCTGCTTGAATTATGAATAACAAAAAATTTTTTTGCACAAATAATTAATCATTTATTTATTTGTTTGTTTGTTTCAGTTCATGTGGAGAGTCTAAGGAGCTTGAAAAGAAGGCGTCCTTAAAGACATTTCACCTCTAATCCAAGAAGCTTCTTCGGATGAGAGGTGAACCAACTTCAAGGACCAGACGCCTTCTTTCCAAGCTCCTTAGACTACAATGACCTGGATGACAGAGAACCTTCACAGACATATTCATGTGGAGATGATTTTTTTCTATATTTAGTAATGTTTAGATTTTTTTACAAAGACAAAGTTTGCCACTTTTAGTTTTCTGTGAGGAAACTTTGGAGTTGCATAAGGAAAAAGGTCCGATGTAAAACAAATAAAATAAAATAAATCTACACAAATCAAATATGCAGAGCTCCCTGCTGTTGCCATGCTTTGTTAAAAAGTGAGTGAAAAATATCTTCTTTATTTCTCTGTTAGATGTAAAACATGCCAGTAAAGATTTTGCATGTAGAAACTCTATAACAGTTTTTTTAGAGAATATTTATTTCCAGTGTCGATGGTAATCTATAAAAGTCAATTACAACAGACACACATCAAATACAGGCAGCGAGGTTTATATTCATAATGGATGGATGGATACATTCTCACTGTAAAAAAATCAGCAATATAAAGGGTAAAAATACTGTTATGTATGCATAGCCTTTTTTTGCTTGAAACTAAATGTCAAACATAACTTTGAAAAAGAAAAAGAAAAAAAAAATACAATGAATGCTCACTACATTGCTGCATGATAATTAAAAAAAAATATGTATGTACGTACGTACATACGTACAGCCATCTAAAACCACCAAGACTCATCTTTATTGTCACAGTCATTAAATACACTCTTATTCTACACAAAGCATAGCATTGCATTTGAAATCAGTGTAATCTTTGTGTCTTGTTGTGTAGATGGTGGGTTGGGGAGTGGCAGAAATGCTCAGCGAGCTGTGGGAGCTCAGGCCAAACTAAGAGGACAGTTCTTTGCATTCAAGCATTAAGTGCGGAGGAGCAGAAAGCCCTGGAGCCCAGTAACTGTGAACACATCCCCAAACCTGAGTCACTATCCTCCTGCAACACACACATCCCCTGCCCAGCAGACTGGACCACTGGCAGCTGGTCAAAGGTGAGTGTGGGTCAGAATCTGAGGTTCAGGTGTAACCAGACAGCAACCTTCACATTTGGGGAAAATGAATTATTTACTAATCGTGGAGAAAGTTTTCTAGTTTTTTCTATTTTGAAAGCATTCATTCACACAGAAAATTTTCACATCTCAAGCTTTTTGAAGTATAATTCAGTTGTTTTACACATTTAGTGTTACTGATCATTTAAGACACTGCTGGTTGCTTAAATGTCTTTTGTGTAACTATTCTCTGACTCTATTACACATAGACACAGTGTGGAATAAGGCAAGAAGCCAGATTTAAGGGTGTTTAAATGTGAGCATTTATACCCTGACCTCTCCCTATTCTCAGCATTTCTCTGTACTTTTTTTTTTTGCCAGGCCTTTTTGAATGGATATATGAAAATCTTTTGTCCAGACCAAATTGTTTCTCCACAGCTGTTTGAAGGATGACCATAAATGTATGGTTTAGATAGTCATCTCCTTCAGTCTTAACTGCTCAGCCTGTTTGTGACAAGGACTAGTTGAGAAAGATATAGCATTAAGTGAAGGTATGGCTGATGCCCTTCCCCACACAGCACCAATCTTAACACCTCCTTAGCCTTCCTCAGCTACCTCCATTTCAGAACTCCCTGCTGTCCATCCTCCTCTCAGATTAACCTGCCTAGACACATGGCTGTCATGACTGGTGAGGTGACAGCTGGATCATCTACACTAAGTCTAGACCCCTGATCTCATCAGTCCTAAGGTCCTGAAGTCCTGTGCTGCCCAGCTGTCCTGGAACAGCTCTTAAACCTGAGCTTGATGCGGGTACCAGCGCTATGGAAGACATCATCATATTGTTTTCCAACAGAGCTTTACACATTTTATAGTCTTTGTTATGTTTTTTAAGCACATTGTAAATCTACAGAGCTGTTGCATGGCTTAATAATGCTTTGGTCTTTTCTTTTTTTCCCCCCTCTTACAGTGTTCACTGTCTTGTGGAAGTGGAGTACGTCACCGTAATGTTACCTGCTCTAGAAACACAGGGGTTGATTGTGACCCCCAAAAGAAACCTTTAGCTGTTAGTACCTGCTACATCCAGGAATGTCCACAGATTGTCGATAATTTTGGAGGTTTCGACTGGTCTGGAAGTGGCTGGTCCAGCAAAGAAGTGCTTAATGAAATAAACCCCATACCCGAAGTCAAACCTCCTGCCAAGTACAGCACCACCAGAGAGCAGCCAAGAGTTCATAACGACCTTAATGACATCGTTGAGGGAGATTTCCACTACCACAACAACATTGAAAATACTGATCACTCTCAGGACAACTATGTCCCGGTGGATGATTTTTACTATGACTATAACTTTATCAACTTCCATGAAGACTTGTCAGATGACTTTGAGAGCAATGGAAACATTTCAGTCAGTCACGGTTTGAGTGTTTCGCAGGAGGTCGAGCCAACCCACAGTGTAAAAGAAGATGCTCACATAGAAATTGCAGCCACTCCCACAGCTACTTCAGCCGTTCCAAAGCCCACTGCCTACACTTTGGAAACAGAAAATCCTCAGAACACAAAAGTGAACGTAACAAAGGACAGTAAAAATGCAGCGGCAAAAGAGGTTTTGCAAACAAATTCTGAAAACTTGGATGACTATCTTTCTGAGGATTTTCTTCTGCCTGTGTCGACCACTCACTCTCCACTACTGTCTACAACTCAGCAATCAAAACCAGCGGCAGAGAAGCATGGCATTCTGTGGCTGCCTGAAAACATTAGTGCAGTGCCTAGTCTGGGTTCCACTACAAAGCAGCCTTTACAGGATGTGAAATGGGGGCAATATGCAGAGGAGGCTGAAAATAACTATGACAGCTTCAGTGAGGAGGAAAATCACACTGAGGATGTCACTATGACTCCAAAGCAGACTGTTTCTACTCCGAGACAACAAACAGCTATCAATACTCCTGACTCTACTGTTGAAGGGGCTCAGGAAACAAAGGAATATGATAATTATGACTATATCTCTGCAGACCAAGATAATGTCGAGAGTCCAGAACCTTCAGGTCCCCCCACATCAGAAACTACAATTCAGATTAAGACTGAATTTCCTCTGGATGAAAATACTGCAGAAATACCTCAAGCCAGTGGGTCAACATTATTTTCAAATGCCTTCACAATGGATGATGTCAACACGGATCAGACTAATTTTGATACATTATATGCCACTACCGAGAATTATTCACGGGATACCGACAGAGACCTCAGCACAACCTCACTTCCTGCCTCTGAGAAATCCATTCCTCCCCCTGTTTCCTCTTTGCTCATCTCAGGTAACCAAGAGGCCTCCACATCATTAACTGGAACAGCAATCATACCTCCTACTCAGTTTTCTCCAGCTGATTTCCCAACGCATATGATGAAACCGATTCCGTCAAAGCCAGAGTTCACTAAAACAACTGGAACGTATCCCACATCTCAAGCTCCGTTGTTTGATGTAGTGAATTATGACTACAACGAAATAGCCTTTCCACCCGTGGTGAGGAGCGGCATTAACAGTGATCCTGGCTCTTCATACCAGGTTTCAACAAACTCAGGAGCCACTCCTCAACACAGCACAACATCAGCACAAGACTCGGAGTCGCCCACACCTGCTGTGGCCTTTTTGCCAACCGTTCCAGCTGTCCTAACATCTGTCCAAACTTACGTCCACACACAAAACACTGCAGCTGCCTACTGGATTGCTGGCAACTGGAGTGCTGTACGTATGAAATAATTTACACATTACACCTGCTTTTATTTTCCAGGCAAATAAAAAACACAAAATAAAAGCATTATCTTCATTCTTTAGGGACAGGATTTGAGCTAGGGTTAACACAGCAAGCGTCAACGTACATAATAAACTGCTTTAATACCGAAAACATCTCTAAATTTCAAATGTGTTCTTATCCACAAGCTTTTCTTGTGCGTGCTGGTTTTCTTTGTGCATCCAGCCTCAAATTGTGCAGCACAAAATGATTCTAATATGAGTTATTATGTTTACGAGCAGTGCTCCACCACCTGTGGACTCGGTGCTATCTGGAGAACTTTGACTTGCAGTACTGGATCACAGTTGGACTGTGATCCCGCAAAGAGGCCCGCACCTGCCCAGAGGTGTTACCTGCGCCCATGCTCTACATGGAAAATTGGGGAATGGAGTAAGGTGAGACTACTTGTTTTATATATCATATATATGTATATATCATATACAAATCAAAAGTTAAATAAATAAAACTGTAATACGGTGGACTTTTCTATTTACTATTTTTTATTACGGCAGGATTTTAGGCAACGGTGATTTGTCTACGACTTTGGTCTAGACTGAACTCTAATATCTCCGACTGGATTTGCAAGTCAAAGCTTTGTGTCTGATATTCTAGTTCAAAGTTGGACAACAGCTAACATTATGCATGGTGTAATAAATGTGGGCATGTTGGCATTTTGATGTTTTGTTTGCATTGAGCTCAGTGTCGTGTTTACTCAGCCTCATTCAGACTCTGACGTGGCTGTAGACTTATTTTTTTGCAGTCGTATTTTATAGTTTTTCAATAACAAACAAACAAACCGATGCAATGTTCCCCACCCCCTGGGATTACAGATACACGATGGAAAGAAAAAGAAAACAGCTTTGATATAATACATGGAGGTGGATATGAATAAGATAAAGCTAGTATACATTTATGGAAGGAATAAACATCATTGCATTGTGATTTGCCGCCTTTTCTTTTTTTACACATTCCATGAAAAGTCACAGAAAGCGTTTCTTTCATCCACATGTTGAAAGATGGAGGTTTGTCAGAGAGAAAATGTTTTCAGGCCAATAAAGATGCAAACGCGATTGTTTTTGGTTGTGCTGCAGGAACCATGAGCTCTAAAAAAAGAGACCTTGAAAATGAAGATGTATGTACAGTGTTATTTTTTTCTGCACAAAAATGACAGGGCTTTGAAAGAAAATCTTCAAAAATTCCAAAGTCCCAAAACATATGAGCTACAGTAGCTGGAGCTTCGTGGCAATGTAAACATGCTGGGGTAACATTAGGATATGTTTTTTTACAAGTTTCACCGTTGACCAGTGCAAATGATGTACCAATTTAAACTGAATCGGACTTTGTTTAATGCAAAGAGAAATATGAAAACATTCCCCGGGGAGGTCAGTGTTAGATCCTGTTGCCATGGCACCTTTGTTTTTCCCCATGAGGATGGATTCATACTCTCAATCTTAGTGCAGACTTTAGACATATTACCTTTTCATAGAAGTAAACCAAGTTTTTCATCTATATCATTACTGGCTGTTAGATATTGGAGCCTGAAATGCTTACTAAGAAAACTGCTAATTTATAAAATATTTATAAAAAAACAATTCATAAATAAATCTGCCTCAAGTAAACACGAGTGTTCATTTTACAAAAAGATTTCTTAAAAAAGAGCTAGACCATTGTTTCTGTGCCCAATTCAATTCAATTCAATTGTATTTATATTTCGCCAAATCACAACAACAGTCGCCTCAAGGCACTTTATATTGTAAGGTAGACCCTACAATAATACATACAGAGACAGTTTGACTCTGTTGTAATGGGGTAGAAGAGAGAAGACAGAAGAAAGACCAATGCATGTATACTTATGGGTCGTCTGTCCAACCCAATAAGCTAAACCAGCACTAGAGAAACGAGTGATGTGAAAATATTTTTGCAATGGACCTGTTCCATACAACGGAAGAAATCGAGTTGTGTAGTTCTGTAAACGCAGATTTGGGTAAGAAAACGAGCACCATATGGAAATGGTACAAAAGGCAGAAGAAAACCATCATTTTGTTTGTGTTAAATCTTCTTGTTTCCAGCTCTCTGTGTAAAACTGAGAGTGATAGGTTAAAGTTGTACCTTTTTGGACAGGTTGGGCAATGAGAAGAAAGTTGTGCTTGTTTAAAGATTTCATGGATTAATACACTTCTGATCATCTGGTTTAAGTTATACTAAATTAAAGGCAACAAGAATTGCTGGTAATCCATTTTTAAAGCCATCCATTGACTAACCTGACTAGATACCAGCTTTCTGGGGTGGAAAAAACACATTAAAATCACATTGCAAATAAGCTTCTTTATATTCATGGGTTACCCTAATGAAGGCTACAAGCTAATAAAGAGCAAGACAATAAAGCTGCCCTTTATACTGAAAGTGTTGCTGATGATTCATCCTCTTTAGACTTTCTGCTCTTTGCAGACCTTGGAAGTAAGTGAAGTTGTGCCTTTTCTGCCTTCACTAAGGTGTGAAGCTGATTTCTAACAACAAGTCCGCATCCAGGAGTCAGCTGGTACGTTTTAAGTGTTTACTGTCAGAAGCACTGTGATACAGAAAGAAAAAAACAACACGTTATATTTATGATGTCATTGACTTGCTTTTACAATATCAAACACTGAGTCATTAAACTTCATGCACATCTCACCTAAACACAAAACATATCCCGAAAACTTTACTGAATATTTGCCCCAGGTATCTAGCTCAAGGCTAACATTACATTGAAAATGGGCTAACACGCTGAAATTGCAGCCGTTTCTCAACTGTTACACAAAACTATTACTGGTAAGCTCAACACAACACATAGTTACTGCTTACTGGCATGTGCTCTTTCAGGCACAACAGAAAAAAGATGAACAAAAAGTGGAAAAGACAACAGTTTGGCTTAAAGGCCTTTAAATGTAGAGAAACTGCAGCAAGTCTGCTGGTACAAAAAACACGTGGTCAAATTCGCATGTGCCAGAAGACTACTCTGTCTCTAATTGTTGGGCCATGTGTTTTCACAGTGCTCCAAGAATTGTGAAGGCGGCATTAAACTGCGGGAGGTTCAGTGCTTTGACCTGAGGGACCAAAGACCCCTTCGACCTTTCCACTGCCGAGCCATGTCCTCCAGGCCCCAAACAACGATGCCCTGTAACCTTCAGCCATGTCTTGAATGGTACACCTCCTCCTGGGGTCAGGTCAGTAATATAAAACAAAGGGTTAGTGACTTTGTGATGAAAAGCAGTTCTGTATACACAGATAAAATTTCTCAATTCAATAAAATTGAAGGCAATGCAACATTAGATTTTATCATTGTAGTGGAAAAAAGAAAAAATCTGAAAGAGTCAGCTGGTAGACACACTGTGTTTGTCTATAATTGCCTGCACTCAAGAATATGACTTTGGCTGCAGGGTTAAAGACAAAGACTTACCTGATAATCTTTACGTAACAAAAATGGTCACAGTTAATGGCTTATCAATGTCGAAGAAGCCTCCACAATTAAATTTTTATCAAATCAATTTTAAAAAATTAGCTTCTTGGAAAGTTTAGAGGGAAAAAAGGGCATTAAATGTCATCTGTAGTAACTCCTTGTTGAATTTAAATTTCTTCTTGCGTCTAAGCTTTGCAGTCATCTCAGTCAAGGCTGTAAGGCTTTACACTTCAAAGTATAAGAGCAGAGCTTCTATTACTTGTACAATATGGCCATGCTCCTCAATATAGTTGACAGATAATAGAGGTGCGTCCACATGGCTGTCATGATTTGGTGTAGGTGTGTTGTGCCAGTAACACAGCCGTGATGTTTTATTTTCTTTTAACAATGCTATGAAAGGCTGTAGTTACACATCTAGATGCTGAAAACCAAAGAGCCTTATAGGTGTCAGGCTGTGGCGTATTTATGGAATCTATTTTCAATTTTTACTTAAGCCATCAAATTATTTTTGTTGTACTCGGTGTTTTTGATGGGGGGGATTACTGTTCTTTTTTAAAATTCGGTGCTGTGTTTTGTGGATTTTTCAACATCCCCTTGGATTTGTTTAATGTCTGAAATCCACAGAATCAATCAGTCAACCTAAACACTGAGATTTACAGCCTCCATGCGTTTGCTGTTGTGCTCTGGGTTGTTCAGTGCTCTGAGGTGTGCGGAGGAGGTCAGCAGCAGCGTATCGTCACCTGTCCAGAGGAGGATCAATGCGACAGAGACCACGAGCCCAGCACCATCCAGTCATGTAATAGCCATCCTTGTGCTCAGTGGCTTACCGGATCATGGGGACAGGTACTACGAAGGCATTGTTGATTGCATTTAAAAACCAAAATCACGAGAACATCCCTGTCGTTGATGAAGCATTATTGCTTGAGGTACGAAAGGATCATGATTACCTTGCATAGAAGGCTACAAAATAATTTGATGTCCATCCTGCTATCATGGATATTTCATACTTCATTTCATACAGCGTTTTTTTGTTTTTTTTCCTGAAGTAGAAATCCTTAAACAAAAATTGCAATCCTATAAAAGAGTTCATTGCAGACTATTCACGGTGTATTGCCAATGTAACCTGGTCACACGACCAGAATCTTTCAGGGGATTTCATGAGACACCCACATGAGCACAAGTGTTTGAGTAGAGTTTAGGGAGAATCAGTAAGGTCAGAATCAGTCAATCGGGGCCAATCAGGAGCGCTGAGGCAGTGTAGCCTCTCAGATTCACCTTTTAGATTGAGAATGTCAAAAATATACTATCCTCCTAACTGACAGCTGAAGCAGTTCTGCACGTCTTGTAATAGTCTAACTGGTGTCAGTTGAAATGTGGCCCTTAATTGTCAATCATAAACTCGGAGAAGAGTTTGGGGAACACTGATATTATTGTACAAGATAAACGTTGTTTTACTTGCCTTTAAAACACATTAAAATTGTTTCCCTCTCTTCTTGCAGTGTTCAACTTCTTGCGGAGTTGGAGTGCAGCATCGACTTATTAAATGTGTTGACACCAGGGCTGAGACAGATGGAGAAGTTGATCAAGCTCAATGTCACCACGAGCCACCGCCTGAGAGCACCCGAAAGTGTAACACGCAAGAGTGTGAGAGCGTACAGCCTGGTGAGTACATTCGAAAGGAAAAAATATGGTTATTTGGTTAAATATTTCCCCAATTCCACAAAAGTTGGGACGCTGTAAAAAATGTAAATAAAAGCCGAATCTTATATGTTGTCCACAGTACAACATATAAAACAGTCAGTGTTTAAATTAAGAAGATGTGCCATTTTAAGCATCTCCCCTCAGTCGGTAAACATCTGGGAGCTGTGGAGACCAGCTGCTGGAGTTTTGGAGATGAATGTTGGTCCACTCTTGTTTGATAGAGGATTCTTGCTGCTAAACAGTCCCGTGTCTTCTTTGTCGTATTATTTGTATCATGATGCTCCGAATCTGGAGTCTTCTGCTGCCAAGCCGTGCCACGATAGCTGCAGCAGGCACTTTTGTTTAGCTTTGTCAAGCTTAAACGCACACAGCCTTCCCTGGAAAAAGACATTATGGAGGATATTTTCCTCTAAAGCCGTTATATACCTTTTAGCACTGATGGCCCTTTTGTAAACTGCAAATGTCATAGGGACTGTTGCCTGAGAACAAGCCAGATGGTCTCTTTCCATCCATGTTTTCAGAATTTAAAAAAGTGTAAAAACATAAAAATAACTAATGACAGAATGGTTTTCTAGAGAAGACGACAGCATTTCTGGATTGTGTTCACCTTTGGCTGCTTGTCTGCACAATAAAGGTTTAACCTGCATTTATGGATGCCACAGTGAACCCTGTTGGGATATATTACTGCCAAATTCAAAATGAGCTGAAATTATGTATGAAATAGTAAAATGTCTCACTTTAACCATGTTTTCGATTGTGATTAAAATTTGCTCTCAGGAGGTTTCCAAATCATCCATTTGTTGCCATTTACATTTTACACGGTGCCCCAACTATTTTGGAATTAAGTGTTGCATAATGTGTGTTTATGTTTATTATAATGATTATCCAGCTACTCCTCTATTTATGTAACACACTAACAGAATTATTGTGATAATCAATGATTACAAAGAGCACTTAAAGACTGTTGCGCGCCTGTTGCAGACGGTTCAATTAAAAAGATTAAATTAAAAAGATTGTGAGGATTAACAGATTTATATTTTGCTGCTGCCAGCAAGTGTAGTTGTTCTCACTAAGACAGGATTTTTTTTTAAACCTTCCCTAAATATTATATGTCAGTGTTAATTCAATTTTAAGCCTGTTTGAGCTGATTAATGCCCTGTCAGGAACATCAAATCTCAGCTCCTTTTTTTTATTAGCATAGTACTGGTTTATTGAGTAGTTCACGTGATTACAGCATATCAAACTAAAACCAGTGACTCATTGTGTGCTAGCTAACATGAAGTGGAGAAAACCTAATGATACTACACTTTAAATGTTGACTTATGATATTTTTTTAAATATGACATTAAAGGATGTTATTGTAAACAATGATTAGGATCACTAAGGAAACATAAAAGCAACAAAGCTTCAGTCATGACCTTTTTAAACAGATGATATTGAAGGAAATACTGAAGATGATGAACAAAAGAAATATTAACTAAGAATGATCAAAACACACTGCCAATGTCCTGCAGCCATTAAATATCTTTGTGTGATCGGCTCCAGTCCCGAGCTAATCTGATATTTTAAATAAGTAGAGGAAACTGATTAAGAAGCAGATGTGGGTTGTTTTTTGGTGTGTTTCCTTTTGTGTTTGATAGCAAATAATTGGTTCTAAACATGTTAAATTACTCAAAATGTCATATTATGATTTTTTTTAAAAGCGCTCCAAAGCAACGATTCTCTTGTTCCAGCTGAACCAATCAGCTTTTTTACAGTAGTTGCACGCCAAATGGCAAAATGTAGGTCTGCGTCATGTATTGTGACAGAACAAACTCATATGCAACACGTGATCAGACAGAAATAATGTGTAATTTACATGAAATTCAAATCTAGCATCCACCACTGCTTCTTCTTCTGGGTGTGAGGGTACTGGTTAAAATGGCAATTACGTGGAGCTTCAGCATGAGTTAAGATTGTAATTCCGACATAATCTCCAGTGACATTAAGGCGGAACAAAATGCATAAGGGGTTAAAAGAAAACAAACCCAGTGATGTGGGTGACTTAGTTTTATGTGATGTCTGTTTCTCGCAGTTGAGCCTTGCGTGGCTAGATAGCTGGCTCAATTTCCCACCTGTATTGTGCCATCAAAATAGTGATGAAAATAATAATAAAATTCAATTACAATTGTTATTTATAGTACAAAATAATATAAGATAAGATAAGATAACCTTTATTAGTCCCACACGTGGGAAATTTGTTTTGTCACAGCAGGAAGTGGACAGTGCAAAAGTTATGAGGCAAAAACTAGAATACAACAAGAATAAATACAGTACACAACTGTACAGAATAGAATAAAATAAAATACTATACACAGTAGAATAAAATAAAATAAATATACAATAAGATAAAAATAGAATACAAATACAAATACTATATACAACTGAGTAAAAATACAACGATGACAGAAAGGATTATTGCACTTAGTATTATTGCATATGTATGGATGTGTGTGCTTGATCAGTTAAAGTCTTTATTATGGAGTCTGACAGCAGTGGGGAGGAAAGACCTGCGAAATCTCTCCGTCCCACACCGTGGGTGCCGCAGTCTCCCACTGAAGGAGCTGCTCAGTGCTGTCACAGTCTGCTGCATGGGGTGGGAGATGTTGTCCATCAGGGATGACAGCTTAGCCGCCGTTCTCCTGTCACTCACCACCTCCACTGGGTCCAGAGGGCATCCTAGAACAGAGCTGGCCCTTCGGATCACCCTGTTCAGTCTCTTCCTGTCCCCAGCAGAGATGCTGCCGCCCCAGCAGACCACGCCATAAAAGATAGCAGAAGCCACAACAGAGTCATAGAATTTCTTCAGGAGTGGGCCCTCCACTCCAAACGACCTGAGTCTCCGCAGCAGGTACAGCCTGCTCTGCCCTTTCCTGTAGAGGGCGTCTGAGTTATGAGTCCAGTCCAGTTTATTGTTCAGATGAACACCAAGGTACCTGTAGCTGTCCACAGCCTCAATGTCCATACCTTGGATGTTCAGTGGTTGCAGTGGAGAATGCTTGTGCCTGCGGAAGTCTACCACCAGTTCCTTGGTTTTACTGGCGTTGATCTGGAGGTAGTTCAGCTGGCATCAGTCCACAAAGTCTTGGGTCAGACCTCTGTACTCCTTGTCGTCCCCATCAGTGATGAGGCCGACTATTGCAGAGTCATCAGAGAACTTCTGCAGGAAGCACTGGGTGGAATTGTGGGAGAAGTCTGCAGTGTAGATGGTGAAGAGGAACGGAGCCAGAACCGTTCCCTGTGGGGCCCCCGTACTGCAGACGACCCTGTCCGACACACAGCCCTGAGTCCTCACATACTGTGGTCGGTCACCTCACCTCACTCCTCACTGGAGTGGACCATCACCTCACTACCTGGATCCTGGACTACCTCAAGTCCAGGATCCAGGTAGTGAGGTGATGGTCCACTCCAGAGTTCACCAGCTTGTCCTTTAGAACCAAGGGAAGAATGGTGTTGAAGGCACTGGAGAAATCAAAGAACATGATTCTCACAGTGCTTCCAGCGGTCTCCAGGTGAGCGAGGGAACGATGTAGGAGGTGAATGACGGCATCATCCGCTCCAATGCCAGGCTGGTAGGCAAACTGAAGTGGGTCCAGTGATGAGCTTATTAGGCGCCGAAGCTGAGCCAGGACCAACCGCTCCAGGGTCTTCATCAGGTGGGATGTCAGAGCCACCGGCCTGTAGCTGTTGAGGTCCTTGGGGCGTGAAGTCTTTGGCACTGGTACAACACAGGAGGTTTTCCAGAGCTGTGGGACTCTTCCCAACCTCAGGCTCAGGTTGAAGAGGTGCTCCATCACCCCACACAGTTGGTCCGCGCAGGACCTGACGACCCTCGAGCTGATGCCATCTGGACCCGCTGCCTTCTTGCCATTAATCCTCCTCAGTTCCCTCCTAACCTGGGTGGTTGAGAGAGACAGGCTGGAGCCTTGTGTTGAGTGTGTATTGGATGCTGTTGTTGGGGGTGGGGGGGAGTGAGCAGGGTGAATAGAGGAGGTGTGAAGTGTCTGAGGTGGAACAGCAGCAGTGGGGGTGGGTGAGTCTGCAGCCGATGTTGCAGACTGCCTCATGGCTGAGTCAAATCTGTTGAAGAAATGATTCAGTTCATTTGCCCATCTCACATCCCTCCCAGGCAGAGAGTTCTGCTGTTTGTGGCCCGAGATGGTTCTGAGGCCTCTCCAGACTTCACCAACGTTGTTTTGTTGAAGCTGGTTCTCCATCTTCTGCCTGTAGCTCTCCTTCCCATTCCTTATCAGTCCCCTCAGCTCTCTCTGCACCCTTTTCAACTCCTCTTTGTCTCTGGATTTGAAGGCCCTCCTCTTCTGCTTGAGGACGGTTTTAATTTCTGGGGTAATCCAAGGTTTGTTGTTGGAGAAACACCGTACAGTCCTGGTAGGTACAGTGTTATCCACACAGAAGTTTATATAGTCAGTAATGCATGTAGTAAGGCTGTCGATGTCCTCACCGTGGTCATCACAAATCACCTCCCACACAGTCGACTCAAAACAATCCTTAAGAGCCTCCTCGCTCTCCTCTGACCATCTCTGTACTGTGCGGGTGGCTGGTGGCTCCCTGCGCACTAAGGGCTCATACACAGGGACAAGGTGCACCAGGTTGTGATCAGATCTGCCCAGGGGAGGGAGAGGTGATGAACTGTATGCCTCTTCTGCATTGGCATACAGTAAGTCCAGTGTTTTATTGACTCTGGTTGGGCAGGTCACAGGCAGGTCACAGGCAGGCACAGGTCAGCAATTTCCCCACGGGGCTCAATAAAGTACAATAATGTACACACTTTCTTCTTTCTTCTTCTTCTTCTATACTGGGTGAAGGTGGGCAGTGTGGAGTCCAGTGAGGCATGATTGAAGTCCCCTGATATTATGAGAAGGGCTCTCGGTGATTGTGTTTGCAGTCTGCTGACCACAGAGTGGAGAGAGTCACAGGCTGCATCCGCGTTGGCCGAGGGGGGGACATACGCTGTTATCGCGATAACATGCGAGAACTCCCGGGGCAGGTAGTACGGACGCATGCTAACGGCTAACAGCTCAATGTCTCTGCTGCAGAGTTGCTCTTTTACAGTGATGTGCCCAGGGTTACACCATCTGTCGTTCACAAAAACTGCCAGTCCCCCTCCTTTCCTCTTACCGCTGTCTCTGGTCCTGTCCGCTCGCAGCAGCTGGAATCCCGGTAGTGTCACGCTTGTGTCCGGAGTTAGCGATGTTAGCCACGACTCCGTTAGCATCATGATGCTACATGATGCTACATTCGATATACAAGGTGATATCGAAGCAAATCTACAAAAAACCATTGCAACAGAGGATCTATCAGCGTTTCTTTAATGGTGCCACATCACAAAATAAGTGGAAAGACTGAGTACGTTAGCCTGAAAGGCCTTCTTTGTTAACCGGGCACGCACAAGATGAACTGAAACTTCCTTTTCAAACGAAGCCAAGAAGGAGATATTTACATTCAAAGCTTCCATTCAAAACTGGAGAATTGCTGGCTGTGCATCATCTTTTTTTTTTTTTTACTCATTCTTGTTGGATCAAAGTTTTCACTTTCGATCTTTTTTATTAAGTACATTCTGGCTCTACAATAGCCTCTCATTACTGTAGGTGATTGTAGACGAAGGTCACCTACACAGAGTGAGGTATAGCAGCCGTTTTATAACATAAGTGGTTCTCTCACTCCCAACTATTCAGTGTGTACCTGTGAGGTGAAGCATGCCCACTCACACCTGGTTATGCTATAACAGTAGCGCTGAAGGTGTTTAGTGTAGAACACGCTTTTATAAAAGGCACTAACCTCCAAAGACTGTCCATCACTACTACATCTCCTGTTTACATGCGTGTCTTCTGTCATTAAACAATCACCCGTTGCACGTTTACTTTCAGTTGTTTTGATCTGGGCCACAGCAGTTCTTTGGCATTTCTGCTGTATATATCAGAAATGAAATCACAGTGTTCTTCAGAGGGCAGCCTGTTGGAGTCTGAATGCCATCTTTGCTGACATTTTGAGAGCACAGAGGAGTAAAAGTGTAATGATAAATATTTGAGGCTTGTGTAACGTGGCAGCAAATATTTGGCCATGTTAGCTTTGTGTTTCACCCTCAGTTACAGTCAATAATGTGTTTGTGGATTTTCATTGGAATAAGGTAATCAGATGGTGGCAAAGGTTATTTTTTCCTCCCTGTTGTCAATAAAGCCTGTTTGAGCTGATTAATGCCCTGTCAGGGTGTTGGAGTACAGAGCAGGAACATCTCAGCTCCTAGCGCACATGATTGATTGATATACCTTTATTAGTCCCACAAGGGGAAATTTCATAAGGCTGCCGACCTATTGCACGCAATGGCGGCGCCATCTTACCCTCCGACCATACATACATTACACAAAACATCACATGGGGAAGACAGGTCAGAGAGGTACAACAATGGAAAATGCACCACACGAGGAAAGATAAGGAGAAAAAAATAACTCCCCCCAGACTGAGCTCCAGCAGGGAGATCAGTTTGAGAACAGAAAAAAACACCTCTGCACAAAGCACATGAAAAAACTCTTAATACACCAAAGAAACACATGACAAGCAACAGGGGTGGGTAAAGGATGCAGCATCGGAAGGGAATAAGCATCGAAGGCGTTTGGAAAGGTAGTGGGGATGAGTGTGTGCATATCAGTGTATATGTATGTGTGTACGTGTCCAGAGTTCAGCTGAGACAGTAAACAGTCTTCCAGCCAACCCAGGTGGCCTTGCATGGAATGGGAAGGAACAGACTAAACACAGTCGTTATCAGGGTGTAATTATAGCATATCAAACTAAAACCAGTGACTCATTGTGTGCTAGCTAACATGAAGTGGAGAAAACCTAATGATACTACACTTTAAATGTTGACTTATGATATTTTTTTAAATATGACATTAAAGGATGTTATTGTAAACAATTATTAGGATCACCAAGGAAACATAAAAGCAGCAAAGCTTCAGTCATGACCTTTTTAAACAGATGATATTGAAGGAAATACTGAAGATGATGAACAAAAAAAATATTCGGAGTGTGCAGTATAATAGATTTTAATGGATTTAAGTCTGACCTTGCACCACTGTTTTTGCATCTGTTCAAATGAGCCCATTTCTTGTGACATAAAGCAGTTCTCCTGTCTAATCACTTGAAGTATCACTCCACATCAGAGCTTAGAGACGGGTATTAATTCAGTGCCATTCAGTCGCTGCAGCAAAGCGAGAGTGATCACAAATATAAACTGGACATAGATCATAAACATTTCTTGCTAACAGTGATCTATATATTTTATCTCTTAAGATAAGATTTACGATCATTAAATTCCAGCCACAAATTCAAAGGTGTGGTGTGCGTTCGCGTGGTCAGTGATGGGGAAGCGCGGGAACCTTTTCAGATATGAATTAGACAACAAGCCATCTGAAATTTTACGAAATCTGGATTCATGTCAATTTATCACTGTGATATTTTAACAGACGGTCTAATCAAACCAAAAAATCAAACCCTTTTTTTTTTCATGATTGATTTCAGTTCATGATTTCCAAAAGCTTCTCTAATTAAAATCCGATGAGACGTGGAGTGGAAGATGAAGAAGAAAAAAACCCCTTTGACTTTCACTGTGAATGCGCTGTGCTGTGGCATAAAAACGTGTAAAAACATGTGTGGAGCTGCGTGAAACCAAGATATATTTTGAGTCCTGTATGCCAGACAATTTACCGAGGCTGTGTGTCATTAATATCCTACTAGGAAGCAGTGGGTGCTTCTCACCAAGATGAGATGAAATTGATGCGAGGTCATCCTTCACATGGACATTACACGTGTTTTAGAAGCAGGGATGCATTCGTTGGGACAAAATCAGCGTGGCATTTTCTCCCTTTGGATTTGTTAATTATGCTCTTTTTAAGAGCTCAGTCTACCGTACACCCCCCCCCCCCCCCCCCCCCCCCACACACACACACACACACACACACACACACACACACACACACACACAACCTTAACCACAGCAGAGGCTCTGAAGTCCTGATCATGAACTCTGACTGCAGAATTAATATGGATGTTTTCCTTGGACGTCAATAATCAAATTTTACTTTTTTTACTGTTTTTTTCTTTTATTGAATATGTCAGGTTTTTGTTACTAAACTCGCTATACATCTCAAGTCTAATTTTGGTGAGGTCAACCAGATTGTATGAGCTCATCAAGTACTGTCAGAAGTAGCTTAAAAAATCCTCGAGGATATGCCCTCACAAAACAGACGTATTGTGGTGGACCACTGGAGGGCTCCACTCACACCCAGTTCTCAGGAAGTGTTGTTGCTGTGTTTTGGAGGGAAAGTGTTCAGTTCTGTGGTGATGAGTAATAAACGAGCAGTGTTTATCGAGAGCTCTCGTGTCGTCTGTGTTTACCTCCACATTGGTGACCCCTGACTCGAACATGCTGCAGTCCGATGGTGGCGCCGACTCCGCTCTGGATGCATCAGCAGCCGCCAGCTCTCTGCCTCCGGCTGCAGCTACGTTTGCTGTGGTGCTCGAGCTGCCGGACTTTTGGCTTCACGATCCCCCGTCGTGGTTCGTGCATGTGGAGGCTCAGTTCGCCCTTCGTGGCATCTCGGCTGACGACACGAAATATCACCATGTGGTGGCTTCTCTCGACCCGCTAGCCACCCGTCGTGCATTGACTCTCCTCCGGGACCCACCCACCCGAGGGAAGTACGCCGCCCTTAAGGAGCTGCTTCTTCGGCGCTATGCCCTCACCGACGCAGAGCGAGCCGAGAAGCTCCTCTCCCTCTCAGGCCTGGGTGGCGGTACGGCTCTCGAACTGATGGAGCACATGCTATCCCTTCTCGGACCGGATGACGGGGGATTCCTCTTCGCCCACATCTTCCTCCGACAGCTGCCGGCGGCCGTGAGAGCCGGCCTCGCCAACTCTCCGCTTCTGGGCACGAAGGATTATTGCTCCCTGGCTGAGGACGCGGATCGTATTCTCCTGGCTACCCGCACTTTCCACGATCACGACCTAGTTCCAGCCTCGCCGGCGGCGCCTTCCACTTCCCCGCTGACCTGCCACGACGTACCCGATCCTTCGCTGACGGCAAAGATCGCGGCACAGCGACACCACGGACGGGACCTCTGTTTCTACCATCAGCGTTTTGGCGCCGGAGCGCGCCGCTGCCTGCCGCCTTGCGCTTTTTCGACCCTGGGACATGGACCCCGCCAACGCGCTGTAGCGGCCGCGACAAAGAAAAACTGCTCTTCATAGAAGACTCGCGCTCTGGGAGACGTTTCCTGGTCGACTCTGGCTCCCAGAAGAGCCTCCTTCCCCCGTCCGGAGCCGACAGTTTAGCAGCAGGCTGCGGACCGCAGCTTATTGCGGCTAATGGCTCTCCCATCGCAACGTTCGGGGAAAGGTTCGTGACTGTTTGTTTTCATGGTCGGGATTTCCAATGGACCTTTGTTGTTGCCGCTAGCTCTGTACCTATTTTGGGCGCTGATTTTCTTTGTGCCCACGGACTGCTGGTCGATGTCGCTAACAGACGCTTAATCGATGCACTGTCTTTTTCTTCAATGCCCTGTTTCACTCGCGCCATCGAGCCCCTGAATCGGGCTAATTTAGTGACTTCAGGGAATGTTTTTCAGCGTTTGCTCTTGGAGTTCCCTTCACTGACTGTTCCTAATTTCTCGAACACGGCAACGAAGCACGGGGTTGAACATTATATTCCGACGGTCGGTCCCCCGGTGTTCGCACGCGCGCGCCGCCTCGACCCCGCGAAACTCTCCGTCGCTCGGGAAGAGTTTGCCGCAATGGAGCGCCTCGGCATAGTGCAGCGCTCGAATAGTGCCTGGGCTTCTCCGCTACACATGGTGCCCAAGTCAGACGGTCGGTGGCGGCCGTGTGGGGATTTTCGCCGTTTGAATAATGTCACGGAGAATGACCGTTACCCCATTCCCCACATCCAGGATTTTTCCGCCCACCTCGCCGGCACCTCGATTTTTTCTAAAATTGACTTGGTGCGGGGGTATCACCAGGTTCCCGTGCGCGCCGAAGACGTCCCCAAAACTGCCGTTATTACCCCTTTCGGCCTGTTTGAATTTTTGCGCATGCCGTTCGGCCTGAAAGGCGCCGCCCAGACTTTTCAGCGGTTGATGGACTCCGTTTTGCGCGGGCTGCCTTTCGTCTTCGTGTACCTTGACGATATATTGGTGGCCAGCTGCTCTGAGAGTCAGCATGCGTCCCATCTGCATCAGGTTTTCCAGCGCTTGGCGGCACACGGCCTGATCGTCAACCCCTCCAAGTGCCAGTTCGGCTTGCCGGTTCTGGATTTCTTGGGCCACCGCATTTCCGCTGACGGTGTGGTTCCGTTGCCAGACAAGGTCCGGGCCGTTTCGGCTTTTCCGTGTCCTGCGTCCGTTAAAGCGCTGCAGGAGTTCTTGGGGATGGTCAATTTCTACAACCGCTTTCTCCCCAGAGCTGCGCACCTGCTGCAGCCTCTCTATGCTGCCTTGAAGGGTAAAACAGCTAAGGACCCGATTGATTGGCTCCCTGAACGCATCCAGGCATTTTCTGGGGCCAAGACCGCGCTGGCAAACGCCGCCCTGCTGGCCCACCCGTTTCCGTCGGCGGAGATTGCGTTGACCTCCGACGCGTCGGACGTGGCAGTGGGCGCAGTGTTAGAACAGCGGGTCTCCGGTGTCTGGCAACCGCTCGCTTTTTTTAGTCGCACGCTTAGAGACAGTGAGCGCAAATATAGCGTTTTTGACAGGGAGTTGCTGGCCCTACACCTCGCCACACGGCATTTTCGTTTTTTTCTCGAGGGTCGGAGCTTCGCCGCGTACGTCGATCATAAACCTTTGACATTCGCGATGTCCAAGGTCTCTGATCCGTGGAGCAGGCGCCAGCAGCGCCAGTTGGCAGCCATTTCCGAGTTCACAACGGACATTCAGCACGTGGCTGGTAAGTCCAACTGCGTGGCTGACTGTCTATCCCGCGTGCTGGTTTCTCCTGTTTATGTTGGCATAGACTTTGAGGCTATGGCCGCTGACCAACAGGCCGACCCGGACGTCCTTGCCCTTCGGTCTGCGCAAACGGGCCTTGTACTGGAGGACAGACCCTTGTGGAACGGCGGGCCTAGCCTGCTTTGCGATGTTTCCACCAGCCGTCCACGCCCTGTAGTTCCCCTTTCGTGGCGTCGTCGCGTTTTCGACTCCGTACACGCCCTCTCTCATCCAGGCGTCCGGGCCTCGGTCAAGCTGGTCAGCTCTAGGTTCGTTTGGCCGGGCCTTCGTAAATCGGTGAAAGACTGGGCAGCCGCGTGCATCCCATGCCAACGCGCTAAGATCCATAGGCACACACAGGCGCCCCTCGAATCCTTCCGCGTTCCAGGGAGGCGTTTTGATCATGTGCATGTGGATCTGGTTGGTCCTCTGCCGCAGTCACAAGGTTTCACGCACCTTTTGACTGTAGTGGACCGCACAACCCGCTGGCCTGAGGCAGTGCCTCTGGCGTCCACTACAGCAGCAGCAGTGGCCAGGGCATTTTTGTCAACGTGGGTTTCGCGTTTCGGTCCCCCCGCCGACATTACCTCAGACAGGGGCCCCCAGTTCGTTTCCGAGCTTTGGTCTGCCATGGCTGACGGCCTGGGGGTCAAGGTCCACCGCACCACTGCGTACCACCCGCAGGCCAACGGGATGTGCGAACGTTTCCACCGGTCGCTTAAGGCCGCGTTCCGCGCTTCTCTCACAGATGGCAACTGGGTTTGACCGCCTTCCATGGGTTTTACTGGGGTTGCGCTGCGCGGTTAAAGAAGACCTTGGGGTTTCCCCGGCTGAACTTGTCCTTGGTCAGCCCCTCCGGGTCCCCGGGGAATTCTTGCCTGAGAGCCCACCCCCGTGCTTCGCTCCCTCCGTGCTATCTCTCCGTCCCCCAAGAGACTCGTTTTCTCTTCCTGGCCCAGTGCACCATTGTGTGCCTGACACCTTTGTTCCGAGGTCGTTGGACTCTTCGCAGTTTGTTTTTGTCAGGCATGACGCTCATAGGCCTCCGCTGCGTCCACTGTATGACGGCCCCTTTCGGGTTATTCAACCGGGCCGGAAGCATTTCCTTTTGGATTTTGGGGGTCGGCAGGAGGCTGTTTCTATTGACAGACTTAAACCAGCACATGTGCTTCTGGATGACCAGGTGGTGCCGGCTCAGGCCCCCCGCCGTGGCCGCCCGCCTTCCACTGGACTGGACAACCCTGCTTCTTCCTCTGGGAGCGCCCCCCACCTGGCGGGGCCTGAGCTACCTTCAGTTTTTCCTAACCGCCCGTGCCAGCCTGGCCCTCAGGCTCGTTTCCCCTCCGCCAGCTCTCCACCTCCCCGGTTCAGCCGTTCTGGACGTTTAATTAAAGCAAGGGTTCTGGACTAGGGGATGACCCTACTGGGTGTTCGGGGGGGGCATGTGTGGTGGACCACTGGAGGGCTCCACTCACACCCAGTTCTCAGGAAGTGTTGTTGCTGTGTTTTGGAGGGAAAGTGTTCAGTTCTGTGGTGATGAGTAATAAACGAGCAGTGTTTATCGAGAGCTCTCGTGTCGTCTGTGTTTACCTCCACAGTATAGCATTAAAATGAACGTTACCTGTAAGCAGAACATTAGAAACCTGTATGTGATGCATCAAAAACTTACACATGTACTTTTTTTCCCCATTTATTTATTTATTTAAGTTCCATATATGCCATCTATAGTGTACTTTTACGGGTAATCTGCTGGTTATTAAACAGCTTATTTACATTTTAATTTCAAACATTCTTCTGTCAGCCTCTCAGGGTTCACTGTGCTCTTGTTGATAAAAGTGGCAGCAGATTGATGATGTGCTAGAAATAGATATTTTTCTGTGAAATCTAGATCTAGCACGGAGTCAGTGACACAGTTTTGCCAATTTTTTAAGACACTTCTCTCATCTTGACTTTATTTATTTATTTATTGTCATGTTGTCATAAGTGAATTGCATTTGTGCTTTGCACGATCACAACTTCAAAGCAACCCAAGATATAAGGCCTACTTCAAGGTATGAGTGTAGCCTGAAGTAGGATCATAATTTACACTTAAACCTGGAGATTTTTCTTTCATTTACTTTTTGTAAGCATAAACATTAATTGCCGCTTTGTTTTCATTAAGTATTGACAGCCTGCAGGTTATATTTCTTGTGGTTTTGTTTGTCTGTTTAAATGGCACACCACTTCTTTCAGAGAGATTAGCTATTATTGTTACTCCCCTCGAGTCTTATTAAAGCTCAACTTGTTCTTTGCGTTTAACCTGACATTTATTTTGGACAGGAGGATTCTGCGACATGCCTCAACATGTAATGATGTCCACCACAGCCGATAGAATGCCATCAGAACTAAAAGAAATACAAACTTAAATGAATATTCTTAATAAAGTCCTTAAGTGTTATATCTGATGAGACATTCCAACAAAATGATCAATAAAGTACACATTACACCTCAAACTGCGGTAATTGCACTGGAATATCACGCAACACTCGCGTATTTACATACAACGATAATAAACAAAATAAAACATTTATCTCATTGGCCTCACTCAAAGGGAATAAACTTTCATCTTTACATCGTGGGGAGTTCCAAAAAAGCACTCTCTTATAACTTTCTGTAGACGTGCAAACCTCGCGGCTCTTCTCTTAATTAGCTTGCTGAGTGTGACAGCCAAAAAAAAGCCCTCTTTGCAACAACAGACGGAACTATAGAAAAGGTTCCATCCTAATTGCACAGTTAGCACAAATAACACATTTAAACATATAAATCTAATCAACAAAACATGAATTACTATTTATTTATTATTTCACCTACTTATTGTTTTAACCTTAACTATCTAATAAAATGAACTTAAATGCGAGAGTTGCCTATGACGGCAGCAACAATTATAATGTTAGGTAAATAAGAGGGTGCTGGTCTTTGGATGGGGATCTGTCAGTCTCGAGTTCATTTTGAAGTAATGCTGGACTGTTGCTTCAGTAGACATGTGCTGTTTGCTGTTTGTTGTATCTTCAGGGCAGGGCAGAGGGATTTTGTAGGCCAGCACAGCAACATTGTGACATAAGTTCTGCAGTCTGTGCATGTTGTCTGGGAAAGGCCACAGGGAGAATAGTGGGAGGTCAAGCAGATGCATGACCTACATACAGTCTAAGCGTCTGTCTGCAGACAAACATTCCCAAAGCACAGAGTTAATGCAGGATACTAATGAAGTTTTCATATAACTTTTTGCATGCAAAAGTATCTGTCTTGGTTTCATAATATCTGTCATATTTTACTGAAAATTAAAATCCAAATACCGAAACTTGGAGTACATAATAGATAAGTGCCATATATGGGGCAGGGCGTGGGAGTGGGGTCCGCTCCTCAATTTCATCTGCAAACTAGCAGCCCACATGCCCCTCAGAGAGCATGCATACTTTACTGAAATGGTATATCATTCACCAGTGGAGGAGTTTGGAGGCCACAAAAACATGAAACGATTCTCCAGCTGCCGTTGAACTCCACAGACCAAGCAGAAACATTTTCCGTTTCTTCATTTGACGTGAGAGGAAAAAAAGTCTTCAATTTGAAATCACAATGTAGGACAACGGTTCCCTCATGTGTTTCAAACTTTATGGCATTTGAATAAAAACTATTTTTTATGTTCCTGGGAGCCCAATGCAATCAGGCATCGTCATCAAAATCTCTTGTGCTGTGACATCGACATCATCGGTGGTGTTACAGAGAGAACTGTAATCGCTCGTTCATCAGATTTACTTCAGACTCAGCGGGTGTTTGGTAATGAGAAGATGTGGGAGGTCAGGCGGCCGCGAGAATGTAAAATATCCACACACAATCTCAGTGTAACTGCAACTGCACTAGTACTGTAGAAAATGACAATATTGAAGGCATAACTAGTGTTCTGGTTCACTTTCACTTGTCACATAATGTTGTTTTTGGCAGGCATCTCTTTCAGAGCTAAACAAGAGTGAGTCCTTGACAAAGTGCACAGAAAAAGCCCTAAATAAATGAAAACTGAGAACTGAAATTAATATGCAAATGAAATTTAAAAGATAATCTTTTTTCCCCAGCTTGGCTCTAATTCTCCCATAAGTGTCAAAAACATAATTACCCCAAACTAATTTAAACAAATAGCTGTTTGTCAGTGGTGAAAGAAAGTTTGTCATTTAAAGTCCAACAGATTCAGAACGTTGCTTTTGCTACATTATGCAAAACTGTTGTTAACTTTCACTGTTTAATAAAGTGATAATAATAAAAAAATACCAACTTTTATTCCATTTATTTATTATATGTGAAATGTTTTAGTTCTATATATTTTAGGTCATTCAACTCTTATTTTCATTTTTATCTTTTTATTTGTCACTAGCTTTATAATATAAATATATTTCTAGAATATCTATGTCTGTACAGTTTATAGATAGTAGCTCACAGATGCAGAGACACATCCACTGCAGACTGTCATCCAACCAAAGCCTGCATTCACAGACCGTGAAAAAATACATATAACTGAAGAGTCCCATAGTCCCACTCTTCTCTTTTGTTGTTTATTATTCTTTACAGAAAGAGGAATAGAAAGAGAGGCGCAGTAAACAGGAAATACTGTGCACTGAGAGGCAGCTGTGAACTGAACTGAGTGACATTGCAAATTCTACATAGAGGAGTTTTGAGAACCTCGAGCGGTGGGTTTAGGTTTATATTATGCAGAGAAAATGTTTAAATAGTATAACCATATTTAGAGTACAGACTAGTACAGTGTGTTGTTAAGAAAAAGTAACATTTTTATCTTGATAGGCCACCTCGATATATAAAAATATATTGAGTAAGCAATGGTGATTTTTATCTAACACCATTTTCCCCCCTTTCACATTTGCCTTTAACATCTGCTTTCCCTCTGTAGTCATCTCGATTGAGGGGATGGGCTCAAAGGCGGAGGATCTACAGCACTGAAATATTTTTGTCTGTTTAAGCCATTAATAGTTGCCTTTGTTGCTCCAAAATGTTGATATTAACCACCAAAACGGAGATTTCAGCAGCGGTGTGTGGGCTGTTTTCTTTCTGCTTTTCTTTTTTCGTCCCTCTCTTCCTTAATATTTTTTCAGCAGTGGTGGGTGTTTAAAAAAGGAGGGTAGGCAGAAAAAACCCAGCTCCTCAGATGCTCTTAAAAAATGTTACCCATGCATCCACTGGTATGACCGTGTGCGCACAACAATCAAGTGTAACTTGCATTATAAAAGTGCTTTCAGTGCACACTAGCAGTAGAAATCTGTTATGCAAATGCCGGTCCATTTATCACTTTAAAGCTTTCTTCACAGGCTAAAGTAGGTAAACACATTCCTTTTTTTGGTCAATGTTCTTCCTTTCCATGCTAACTCTGTGCTTAATACAGCTCCATTGTGTGAGATCCATCTTTATTTTTTTTCCTGCTTATACAAAGTCGTCAGATGTCATCACATGAAATGGAGCTCAACTTCTAATTTATAAACACAGACAGATTGTCAAAATGTTGCAATCAATCTGAGTCAGTCTGCATCTCGATAGGGGCATTAGTTAGCGTTGTGTTCGGGCTAGATTTCTATATGAAAGTGTCATTAAACAGAGGCGCATTTACCTGCCATCCTCCAGCAGCTACATCACTGCGGAGGGATTTTGTGTGATGAATTTCTGTATATGTAGATGGAAGCAGATTTAGAAAGTTTCTCTATCAAAGCTAACTGCTGTTTTATCACATAGCAAATGGGATATAATTGCCAACTTAACCACATTCAGTCACAAACAATCCCAGTCTTTTATTTTGGGGGCATTTTTAGCCTTTTTTGGACAGGATATAGATATAGAGAGTAGACAGAAACAAAATGTAGGAAATGGTACAAGGGTGCCTTGCTGGTGGATGAAATAAGAATTTCTGACAATATGCACTGGGTCTAGAATATCTAAGGGTCTGGTGCAAGAAGTACTTTTGCACAGTCACAGGAAACTCTTAATTTGTCTAAAACAAATGAAGACAATGCAACAGCAACACTGAGCACTAGAATTAGTGTTAATAAAGGGGCACATGAGTACCGCTGATCAACTATTTCTCCAGCATAAAAAGACCATTAGTTTGGATTGACAACACTGATGTTTTTTTTTAACATTCTTTCAGGATTTATCAGCTTACATCTCAGACACCTCAAAGTCCGATTGTTTTGTGGAAAATGTGATCCCAGTCTTTAAATATATTAGAAATATGCTTACGAAAGCACGGACTAATGCTAGGCAATAATTACATCTGGAGCTGAAAAAAAGTTAATTTTCCTAAGTAGACATAAAGCTGTGTTTTTACTTGAAGTCCCACGTTAGTGTTAAGAGTTGCCTTAATACACTTATTGTGCTTTTGATGCTTAAAAGCAGGCATTTACGAGATCACACGACGCCGCTAGTTGATTTCATCTCCACATTTCTTTCTCAAAGAGCTCTGGTTCGTGTTTTATACTTCTGAGTTCAGAATCGAGGTTAAACTATTTCTCCTGTACTTAAGAACAAATTAAAATTACTGATTCCTTTTATTAATCCCCTTTTGTATCCACTCTATGTGTCATTTCAGGGGGTCTTGCTTACTTATATATCAGCTTGTTGAATTGTCAGTAAATGTGACTTTGTGTGTCCCGAATGAGGTCTGTATTTAACCTTTGCGTGTGTGACCTCTGTTTGCTTCTCACCTACACAGGAACAGTCTGTCTCCACGATCGGCTGACATTTCGTTTCTGTCAGACACTTCGATGGCTCGGCCGTTGCCACCTCCCCAACGTACAAGCACAGTGCTGTAAATCCTGCAGCCAGCACTCCCACTTCAGCAGGCCTCGCAGCTAAGGTGCAGCTCACAAGCACACTGATTGTACCACTGAGTGATGTAATCTAATCATCATTAAAAGTCAACAATCTGAGCCCTTTTTCTGAACTACGGACTGGTTATGAATCTTACACACACCTGGACTCTGCATGTTTGTGCTGATGAAATTGAACAAGCAAAGTAGCGAGATTGTAAATATTTGTTTGCTGCACATTTCTTTGTTACATTAGACATGGGAGTATCCAATCAATGTAGCCAGCAGTATGATGCATTTTTAGATATCCGGTTGTTCAGTGATGACGCGACGAATCCTACTTCCGGGTCTAAAGTAGTCTGCGTTTAATATGGCTTTTGTGTTGTTAACATGTTTAATGTTATGTATTTTCTTCTATTTGATCTCAAAAAGCTCCTAAAACAGTCAGTGATCACTGTTGACCTCCCTCGGCTTTTATTACCACTAATCATTTATTTAAGCTCAGTTTTTAAAACCTTAGGATGTAACTACAGCCCAGCCCATGCAGCAGTATATGAATGACTAACCTCATATTGTGGATGGATTATCTCAGTTGTTCTCCTGGCTGAAGTTTGGTCCTTTTACAGCATCCTGCCATGCGATTACATTTGTTCCTGACCACCGAGAACACTCACGTTAACTTTTATCGAGTGGAAAAAAAGTTAGCTTGTTTATATTATGCTAACATAGCTGTGTCGCTAGCGGTCACGTAGCACATCATTATATACCAGCTAGCCAAACTTCAGTAACCCTACAAACGTCACTGCTGTTTAGTTTTCTGTCTTCATTTATGTTGGAAGTGATAACAGAGCTGTACATTTTAATTTGTTTCCAAAACCCCGCAGTCAGGACATGCTATATTGTATTTAGATAGAAGCTAGCGAGCTAACTCCCTGCTAACTTCTAACTCCGTTAAATGTCATAAATTCCGTTTTCATGGATGCCTGGATGTTATACTCAATTGTTACACCTGGTAGAGCAGAACGCTGATCATTTTATTACAGATGAAAGACTTTAGACAGTTTTTCAACTCTCAGTAATGCCATGGTGATCGTTTGATATATGGACCTGCAGTGGAGTTTAGACCCAGACACGGCTAGTGACGTCAGACTGAACAACCGGATAGACAAACCACTCATTTATTGTATCTTTATGGCTGGTACAGTGCTTTAATTTTTTGGACAGCAACGGAGACTGTACACGTTAGAACCGACAGGATATAGCTCTCACTGTGGTTTTACATACAGCATGAAGTGGTACAGATGTCATAAAGAAAAAATAAGTGGTGCATATTTTCTAAGTAACAAATAACTGACTGTTTGCAGAGCCCTGTCCCTTAAAGTGTGATTTCAGTTTATTTTAACCAGCTATATTTCTAATTTTTTGTGGGTGTTTTGGCTCTCAGGTTTAGACATGCTATAAATGTGCTCTCCTACCAATGCAGGCTGTTAAAAATTCAGAAATATTTTCATTCTTTTCAAATCCTACACCTTTAACATTTATCATGACTTATGAAGGCCACCGTTGTTTAGTGACCACGCCCCCACTCTCTGCATTTATCTTGCAACTGGTAGTTTTGGTTACATCACAAAATCTGCATTTGATTGTGGTTTTCAGTTAAATGGAAACAAGAGAATGCATATTAGCCTTCAGTTTTTCTGTGGATAGGAAGAAGACAAATAGGTGGGAAAATCCTGAAGGTCATGAAAAAAGATGGCTTACCAAAGACCTGTGCTTGTGTTTTTGGCACTTCTCTTCTGAAGCATGATGAATTTAGTTGATTAAGAGAGTTTACTGAAAACAGAATGTGTCTAAACACCTTTGAAAAGCACTTAAAATCAAGATTAAAAAAATGTCAAAGACTGGTAACATTAAATGCTCTCCTTATAAGCAATAAACCATTCATTATAGCAGTTGCTGCCTTTGATAAAAAGCCCACAGACATGACCCTGATAACAGAGGAACTCGACACATCTGCCAGTTTATTCAGATCAGCCGTTCATAACTGATCAGTGTTGTCCAGAAAAGACTGAAGGAGCTACTTCTGGATTTAGACATGTTGAATGTGGCTGTGTTGTGGCTAGGAGATGTGTGCAACCCAGTAATGTTTACACATGCGAACATGAAAAATGATTTCAATAAAAAGTTAAAGCTAGTCTCTGAAATTCTATTTATAATGACCTTTACCAAAAAATGCTCTCCCTCTGTCAGCACAGAGAAACAGTTGCTGCACTGACAGAATTTGCAAGCGCAATTTGTATTTATTTCCTTTTTTATTTTGGAAAGTCTCAAAAGGATATCGAGCCTTTATTGTGAAAATTTTGTGGAAAATAAATAATCAGATGGCGGTGCATGGCTTTATTTAATTAGCAACTTGCCCACATGAAGTCTCTGCTGCAGTTTATTAAACTAAATCGAAGAATTTTGTTTATATGTTATCCAATCTATGGATACACTACGCTAATCGAGCTAGCTAGCTTTACCTGCAAACATAGTGTTCCTACTGTTCAAATAGGGTCACCTTTGGTTCCAAGATAGCAAATACTCTTCCAAATTTTGACAAGCGAGCAGAGATGTGAAGCTTAGGTTTTATGCTGTGATTATTATACTGTAATCGCTTCGAGGGACAGTTTAAGCAAACTTTTACTTTGTGACTTTAAAGTTACAAAGTAAAATGTAAATTTCAAAAGGAAAAGCTGCAGTCAATACCTGGTGCTTGAGGCCACATAGCCAAAAAAAAACATTGTGTCAGGTATTGGCAGGCCCAGTGCCTTAACTTCTTGAGTACTGGATCATTTGATGTCAACAATAACTCTTGATTAAAATAATGGTCGAATGGAGGGAAATTAAGATAACATAGCACATCATAATACAATAGATTCAGAAGGGTAAATTAGTGGAAGAATCAGTAATATGTGGTATTTTATACTTTTCTAGGTGTTTAATTATTGCCATGTTCTGTTATGAGAATTCATGATAATTACATATTCATTAAAAACTTTCTTCAGAAACTGGAAAGTAACTCAGATTTCTCAGTTCAGTGCCGTCATATATGGTCTTACATATCTAATGATTAAAAACGAATAAGCAAGCTTCTGTAAAGCTATTAAACAAGTGATGATAAGGAGTAAAGGGGAAAAATCACCACATATCTATATCCTTTTGTCAAAAATCACAATAAAAAGACCAAATTACATATGTATGTAGTGTAGCTGAAAAGAATTGTAATACCTAAAATTCTGTCCAGTGAATGCCAAGTTTTTATATATTTGTTATTATCAAAGATTCATACATCATCAGAATGTATGATGACTTTACAATTACAGAGGATTATTGTGTACCCCTGGCTTTTTAGTTGCTTGTTGCTCTGTTTGACACATTTTTAATGTTATTGCACACCACTGTGCAAATGTCTCGATCTACCCCTCATCCTTTTAAAATTTGCTTCCAAACACCTAAATTTTCTTGTAGTGTAGTTTTAGTGTAGTGAGGGATGATTTTTGACAGAATGGAACAAAAAAGGAAGAGATTTGAATGTCCTTCAAGAAGCCTGGAGAACTATTCTTAGAAGACTACTTAAAGAAATGAGAAGGAAGCTTGCCTAAGAGTTCAGTTGAAGAATAAAGGTGCTCATACCAAATATAAAATGTATTAATTGTACAAGAGTACAGGTACAGACTGGCTTTGCCTTATATACTGTATTTCCATGTGTTTGCTGCACCTACGTCCTATTTTCCTAACAAAATATAAAGAAATGAGGCGTTGCTTGAGAATTTTGCACAGTACTGTAGCATTAACATGTATGCAGTGGCAGATTTACCAACTTGATATCAAGTAAACATGTAAACGTTTTGGTGTTTTGTGCGACTATCAACGAGATTAATGCTGGACTCACTTGTGGTTCAAAGCAGCAGCTTCTTGGGAAATGAAAGAACTCGTAAATTACTTTTGCAGTTACCAAAATTTGGTAACTGCAAAGGCCATTGAAATAGGCCATTGAAATACCTCTGAAGCATGCTGCTGGATTACACATGTAATGATTTTTCTCCTAACTTTGTATAGGGAAAAGTCTTTGCCCGGATCATGACAAAGAGCCAAGGACTGTGACATTTAAGATAAATTTAAGATATAACCATGACGAATGAAGCCTAGATGGTAAACCTGCCAGGTGGTTATTGATGTGTGTAGAAGGGAGCATGTTTCATTTTTTACCAAACAACAGGCTAATGGATGAGGACTCTAATCTGTCTGATTCCAGTAAAGGATGGGACAAAACCACTAAGCACTGACATAAAAGCATTTGGGGCCAATTAACACCACTGAAACATTAGGCCTAGAGACCAGGGTTATTTATATCGCAACTCAAAGTAATGGATATTATGCCTGGCCTACTTTAGGTAGTATTTGGGCATGCTAATGGTAGTTGTTTATCTTGGAGCAGACATAGTATTTTTACAACATTTTGATATGTCATAACAGGGAAGGCACAGGTGAACTCAGGTTACACTTGCATGAAACTCAGACTTTACTAATATATGTTTGATATCAGCCTTGCTGTTACCACTAAGATAAAATGTTCTGTTTTTCACACCTTTGCTCATTTATTCTCATTAGTAGTTCTTCTTATTTTTGAAGGCAAAAACAAGCCAGTACTTCGACATGTACAACCTTTATATTTACAGACAATTTAGATGAGTAAAGAACTTTACATACCTGCCACGTTTAGTTGCATAGTTGTTTTTTATTGTTTTTTTTTTTATTTTTAGTTTGTTAGTGATTTATTCCTGTACTTTGTTTTATTTTTAAAGATTCATCTCTGTACATTTAATGAAATTGTTGGTTTCCAATCATAAGATCAACCACTTATGTTGAATGGACATAATGCCACATGTGTAGTAGTCATTAAACACGTTCACACTGAAGCAATCAGATTGTTAAGTAGCATCTTTTCACAGCACTTACACCGTGGTATAATTAACTTTAATGAACCATTAAAGTTTAGCCCATACAATAAATGTGGAGAAAATGGCATTCATTGAATTAGTCTGTGAGTGTTTTGTCATTAAGTATGCATAGTGCTACACTGTGCTAAACGCTACTAATTAAAACATGTGAAACACAAAGATTTTATGGCTGTAGCCCTTAATAAAAGGAAATATAAATATGAGATGTCACTTATTTAAATAGAATTTTAATAAATGTCAAATGTGAGACAGTTATTTATGCATGTAAGATTTGAGAGGACAGAGAAATTGGAGCTGTCGGAGTTTCTAAATACCAGCAGGAATTAGTTTATTTTCTTTCAAATTCCACAACTTTTACATACAAGCTTGTTGAACAACAACGTGTGAACACTTGAAACTCTCATAAAAGATGAGATTGGTACATACTCACTAGTCAATATTAACACCCAAGGGATAGGATTTAATTGGGTGAAGCGTGGTCAGCTATGGCGCTGAGGATCTAATGGCTTTACACCAGGGTCACATGCTAACACGTACTGTGTAGTGTTCAGTTACAAAGGAGAGTTATGGAAAGAAATTAAAGTATTGTGTATTAATCATAAAATATTCAAGAAATAATCATTGTGAAAAACTTTTGCTGTACCAACAGGCAAATTTAATACAACCGAACTTCATGTGCAAAATGTGACTATGATGTCACCTTCTTGATATTCAGAGTCAGTTTTCCAACGTAGCTTGTTGTCCTGACGTTTGACGTAGTTGTTTTCTTTTTTTAAAAATCAGTAATCAACAGGTGGCAGCGTCAGCATCGCTGTGAACTCTTCGTATTTGACGATCCCATTTGACTTGATGTGTGCCTCTCTGAAGAGGTCGTCCACTACACGAGGAAGATGGAGAAAACATAAGAGCATAAGTGGATAAGCAGCCAAATCGCACCATAAATTATGGTTATAATTAGTGTTATTGCTGTTGCTATTGTGAGATATTTAACAGGGATGAAATAAAGAAAAACAATATTGACTGAAAATAATATTTTGCAACACAACACATTATATTTCAGTCACAAATATTCCCTTCCAGTATTTATCTGTGAGCTGTACTCATACTAGTTTCCTAAGGGTTTATGTCTCTTCATATCATACACCATGGACCCTTGTTGACTTAACTACAAAAGTGTAGTTAAAGATTTTCATTCCAGTACTTTTTCATGTCTTGAAAATGTCCTGAATACTCAAAATGGTTGTCTGTTGTCTCTTCTTTTAGGAAATTGGCATTACTATCTTCTTCAGCAGTTCGGGAATCCAAAAACTTGATAAATGTCTCCCCACTGAGAAGCCTTTTGAGCTTCATTTAACTATAAACAGCTTAATGTACACAGAACCCATCCACAGACTTTGAAATACAGCTTATGTTGCTCTGAGACCCGTCACTGTGTGAATGAGGTGGCTTTGAAAAACTTAAAAATCCACCCTGGAGATTTAACCAGATATCCGAATCCCAGCAGGAGTCCTTCCATTAAAACTCTCAGCTTGAGGTTCATATTTAACGCTTTACATCTGAAGTGAAACAAAACATCAACAAGAGAATTCACAGTGTCCTTAAATGACAGGAAGTGCAAGGGACTCCGGTGCTTGGGTGCAGGCAAAAATAAAAAGCCTTCTTACTAAGTAAGACATTGTCTGTGATTTAATTAGGCGATACAAAAAGTTGTGACGCTAAATCACTTAAGCTGCATCATATGCCAATCAGTCACAGATTTTAGCTTTTTGTGGAAATTAAAACAAAGCCTGAGGATCAACTATTCAGCAGCTTGTCAGGGGAACAAGTTCAGTACAAAGGTGGTGTCGCCCAGTCCGTCCCCCTGGTGTCACAAAACTTGTGCCCCCTGTTGGATTGACCTGTACGGTCAGACATCTGCCAGGGTTTGACTTCAGCTATGATTTCAAGGTTGAAAAAAAAATTCTATAGAGGTCACAGATGATGTTACACACCTCTGTGCTGTAACCCCTTCAGAGAACAAAGCTTATAAATAGTCCTCAACATATGTCTTTGTTGACATTGCTATTGCTAGGGCTTTACTAGTATTCATAATATTCTGTCGGGTAGTGTTAGTGAAATATTTCACACAATATCTCTCTGATGGGAAAACGAATTGTCGCTTAATCAGCATGCAACACAACAGCAAATGCATTTCCTGACAGGAAGGAGGGAGTGGCCTTTAGGAGCCACGGAGTAAATACCAGGAGAGAAACTATTGTAATTACCTACGAGATTCTGAGCTCAGCTCTAAAGACAAACTTCCTGCGATTAGTCACTTTTTGAGGGGTGGATCAGTTACTGTGTCAAGATGCAGAACACGTGTATCATTAAAGAAATCAACTGTGGAAAACTATCAGGTTCAGAGTTCATTATAAATTCATTTTTTTCTCCTGATTCAACATTTGATATTTACTGCAGTCATAAAGTATTCAGATAAATGGTGGTTTATTGGTGTTTCGATGTTCGATACTGAAGCAAAGAATAAGTTCTTTGTACTTATAGAAATATGGAAATGGTTTATTGGTTATTTCTCTGCAAAGGTGAGAGGTGCATCTCTTTGCATCTTCCTGTGAGCAGGATTAAAACTACCAAAATGAATTTCACAAACTTTGTGGAGAGACAGACCATAGTGGTGTCCTTCCTGTCGTGCAATGCCCTACAAGCTCAGCTATTTGAGCTCAGATCGAAACGTCCTCAAGATATTTATTAGAGACCTTAAGACTCACTTTGGATTATGAAACACTACGTAATCATCTAATATTGGCAGTATTGTTGCGAGGTATCAGTAAAAAGGCTCAGCTGTAGGCCGGTAAAAATGTAACATCTCATTAATTAGAAACCTCACTTGCTCTACCTTCTTTGTTTGTGAGTTTCTCTCCTAACATGGTGAGCTTGGCCCGCAGCTCAGATGCCTCGATGTATCCCTTCTTCTGCTTGTCCGTCATCTTCAAGGCCTCCAGGATTTCCACTTTGGGATCCTCCTGTTGCATCTGTCTGTGCATTATTGACAGGAACGTAGAGAACTCCACCTCAGCAGACTTTTCTAAACACAAATGTGAAATCAGGTGGTACATTTTATTTAACCTTGACTTGATGATTAATGTAAGTTTAAAAAGAAAATGCCCTTTGCTCTTGTACTTCTTTAGGCCCTTTGTTATTTTTATTTGCTGTCTTTTCCCTGCATTTCTTAAGGATATATAGTGTTATACTGTATGTAGCACACATTAAGAAGGCTGTAAGAAAAATGTACAAAACCACGAATTTTAAAGCACAAACACCAGTTTATGCTTCAACGGTAGTAGTAAAGACTGTCAGTGCAATTTGAAATTACTGTCATTTAAACGTCACCTCTCAGACTTGTCCCTTATGCTACACCCACAACAAGCTGTTATTCAAAGACAAAAAGACTTTGATTTACTGCATGTTATAGTTTACCAATTTTGTGGACTTGTAGATGTCTCCTGATTTCACCAGGTGTGGGGCTTGTACCCAGGCAGCGCATAACTGTGATCAGGTCATTGTTATTTATCTTGCCGTTTTGATTCTTGTCATACAATGAGAAGCACTCTTTGTACTCTGCAGTGGGGAAAACAAAGTTTTTGAATGACAGTACTTTTTTTCCCCCCTTGTTGTAATTAGTGAGGAGCTTTCACAGTAAATCTTCGGTAAACAGGAATTAATTAGACTAAAAAAGAAGAGAGTTTGGTTGTTTTGTACAAATAAATAATTTCAAACATCAGTAACAGAGTGAAACAGTGATTGACAACATGCACCTGTAGATGAATCTTACCATTGATCTGAGCTTGTGAGAGGAATTTAGCCTGCAAGGTGACAATAGTGTGGCGTCACTTGTTAGGTAAATACAGAAAAATGGTCTGTTGTGTAAGAAAATACACAAAAAGGCTCAATGGAAAATGGAATTTCTTACCATGTCTGAGACTGCTGCGTTTCTGTTCAGGAAGAAGACAGTTTACTGAAGCCTGCGTCACCTGTCCCTCCACCTCTGTTTAAAGTCCAACACCCGTCGTAATTTAATATCTGTTGCTGTGGAAACACAGATATCGGATCCACAGCGCTGCATTGTCCTTCCTCTTACCACCCCTCCCATAAAAGGGACCGCTTACTACTAGACAACTACCATATGTTACCACAGTGACACATCATACAAACGTTGTCTAACATCAAGTTAAAAGCAAGATTTAAAACTCCCAGATAACTTCAGATAAATATCTAAGTGATAGTATGACGTTTTTTGTTTTGTTTTTTAATTTAAAATGCACATTTAAAAAATCCCATTCACCATGGAGCAGTGCTATACAAATCATATTAGAATCCAAATTTTGCAATAACAAACTGTGCAGGAACAAATATTTGCAGACATCTAAACCCACCTGTAATGATGCAAATAAATGTATACATTTATGTATTTTTTCTGGATTTGTGCTGATATTCTGTTTCGCTCCATTAAGATCAAACTACCGTAAAAATTAGAGACTTTTTTTTCTAAGTGAGCAAACATAGAAATTCAGCAGGGGATTAAATATACTTCAGCTTGAGGTTTATATTTAATGCTTTAGTTCTGAAGTGAAACAAAACATCAACAAGAGAATAGTTGATGTTTTGTTGCGTGCGTCAGACTCCGTTTTATCTTTTAAATCCTGTTTAAAAACTCATTTATTCAACATAGCTTTTCCATCTACTGTAGTTAGTGTCCCTATTTTATATTTGGTTCAATTTCTTATTTATGTATTTCATCTTTTAGCTATATCTGTTCTTAGTAACTTTGTTCTTATATTCCCTTTTATTGCTGTATAAATAAACAAATAAAGTTGTATTGTATTGTAATTCACAGTGTCCTTAAAAGGCAGGAGGTGCAAAAGACTCGGGTGTTTGGGTGCAGGCGAAATAGAAAGCCTTCTTACTAAGACATTGCATGGGATTCGACTAGGTGATACAAGAAGGTGTGAAAAGATGCTAAATCACTTAAGCTGGATCATATGCCAGCCAGTCATATGACCCAGACTGACTGACCAATCAACAGAGAGCCTGTTATTTATGTAATGCTGATGTTTCATGTTAAACTGAGACTTCTTATAGTGGCCTCCACTTAAAGATTAGTCAGGTTTAATCTTGTTATTTTAATATTTTGTCATTGTGTTGCTATTTATTTTTACCTTTTATAAATCCATATACACTATACCGCCAAAAGTATTCACTCACCCATTCAAATCATTGAATTCAGGTGTTTCAATCACTGCCACAGCCACACGTGTATAAAATCAAGTAACTATGCATGCAGACTGTTTCTACACACATTTGTGAAAGAATGGGTCGCTCTCAGGAGCTTCCAGCATGGTACCGTGACATGATACCTCCTGTGCAACAAGTCCACTCATGAAATTTCCTCTATACTGAATATTCCACAGTCACTGTTAGTGGTATTATAAAAAGAGGAAGCGACTGGAAACAACAGCAACTCCACGAGGAGAGTGAGGTCAACAGATGCTTAGGCACTTAGTGTGCAGTCGATCACGACAGACCTCCAGACTTCATGTAGCCTTTAGATTAGTTCATGAACAGTGTGTAGAGAGCTTCATGGGCTTCCATGGCTGAACAGCTGCATTCAAGCCTTACATCACCATCATAGACAATTTCATGCTCTCAATTACGTAGGAACAGTTTGGGGATGGCACCTTCCTGTTCTTCCTTCCTGGAACAACGGTGGAACAACAGTTTGACAACCCTCGGAGTATGTGGCAGGGACTAAACACGATCACAGACTTTAGAGGGAAAACCAGCACACCGCAGACCACGGCCTCTCTGTGTGAGGATCTAAACGTATTCTACGCTAGATTCGACACAGCGAACACCATGAGACCGGACAGTGTGCGCACCGCGGATGACGTCAGTGCGCACACTGTGTCTGAGGAGGATGTGCGGAAGTGCTTCAGGAAGGTGAACGCACGCAAAGCTACTGGTCCGGACGGGATTCCCGGCCGCGTCCTCAGGTCATGCGCGGCTCAGCTGGCTGGAGTGTTCACGCACATCTTCAACCTTTCCCTCTCTCTGTCTGTAGTCCCAGCCTGCTTCAAAATGGCCACCATCGTCCCTGTACCCAAATCCTCCACCATCTCCTCATTGAACGACTGGCGACCTGTAGCCCTGACCCCCATCGTAAGCAAATGCTTCGAGAAGCTGGTCAGGGACTTCATCTGCTCTGCACTACCCGACTCACTGGACCCTCTACAGTTTGCATACCGCCACAACAGGTCCACTGATGATGCCATAGCCCTGACACTACACACTGCCCTGTCACACCTGGAGAAGAGAGACACGTATGTGAGGATGCTGTTTGTAGATTACAGCTCAGCATTCAATACCATCGTTCCCTCGAAGCTGGACAGGAAACTGCAGGATCTAGGACTGAGCAGCTCCCTCTGCAGCTGGATCCTTAGCTTCCTGTCTGACAGACGCCAGGTGGTCAGACTGGGCAGCATCACCTCATCCCCCATCACACTGAACACTGGTGCTCCACAGGGGTGTGTACTGAGCCCTCTCCTGTACTCACTCTACACCTACGACTGCACAGCCACTAACAACTCCAACATCATTGTGAAGTTTGCGGACGACACTACAGTGGTGGGTCTTATCACCAACGGTGATGAGACGGCTTACAGGGAGGAGGTCAGCGCCCTGACCCACTGGTGTCAAGACAACCATCTCACCCTCAACGTCGCAGAGACAAAGGAGTTGATAGTGGACTTCCGGAGGTGCAGAGAAGTACACACCCCCATCACCATCAACGGCGCTGCTGTGGAGAGAGTGAGCAGCTTCCGGTTCCTTGGCGTACACCTGGCTGAGGATCTTACGTGGTCAGTACACACAAACAAAACAGTGAAGAAGGCCCAGCAGCGCCTCTTCTTTCTCAGGAGACTGAAAAGATTCGGCATGAGCCCCCGCATCCTCAGGACCTTCTATCACTGTGCCATTGAGAGCATCCTCACTGGATGCATCACCACCTGGTATGGCAACAGCACCGCCTACAACTGCAAAGCTCTCCAGCGAGTAGTGCGGTGCTCTGAACGGATAATTGGAGGTGAGCTTCCCTCCCTCCAAGACATCTACAGGAAGCGCTGCCTGAGGAAAGCGGGGAGGATCATCAAGGACTCCAGTCACCCCAGCCATAAACTGTTCAGACTGCTTCCATCAGGAAGGAGGTTCTGCAGCATCCGGTCCCGTACCAGCAGACTGAGAGACAGCTTTTTCCATCAGGCCATCAGACTGCTGAACACGTCATAGACACCTCAGCTTCACTACTGGAACTTCAACATTATGCACTCCACACTGTATATAAATGCCACTTGTTTTGCACATATTCAACTCTGTATATTTTATATATTTTATTATTATTATTATTTTATTTTTTTACTATTTAATTTGTAAAAATGTGTATACACACACACACACACACACACACACGTAGGAAAATATTTAGTATACACATCCAGAAATGCATACACTATTATATATTGTACATATATTTATTAGTTTCAGGTTGGCCATTCTTGTATTTTGCTCATTTGTGTTGTTGTGTTTGCACATCTCTGTTGCTTGTGGGGCTCGCACACAAGAATTTCACTCGCATGTGCTGTGCCAGTGTGCCTGCACATGTGATGTGACAATAAAAAGTGATTTGATTTGATTTGATTTGTTCCAACATGACTGTGCACCAGCGTCCACAAAGACATGGATAAGTGGATAACTTTGGCCTGCACAGAGCCATGGCCTCAACCCAATAGGGGTAAATTAGCCAAGGCTTCTCAGTATCTGACCTCACAAATACACTTCTTTAAGATTGTTCAAAAAGTCCCATTAACACTCCTGAACTTTGTGGAAAGCCTTTCCAGAAGAGTTGAAGCTGTAATAGCTGCAAAGGGTGGGCCAACATCATATTCAAACCCTATGGATTAAAAATGGGATGTCACTGAAATTCAAATTTGAAGGCAGATGAGTGAATACTTTCCACATTTTAAAAAAACAACTATTATTAAGGGGTTTTTTGTTTGCCATGCAACTAAATTTCTATAAATATGCATATTTTAAGATAAAGTAATATACTTATATACTGTAACTACTTCTTTTTATCTTTTCCGACAGTCAAGAGAGGACCATGTGTAACCATAGCACCTGTTTCTTCAGGGGTGTTAAAGATCAATATTACAGCATTCAGCTGTTAATAGACTGGATTCTTTGAGGCTATGCAAGGTCAGCTTTCTCTTTTTCCATTCAGGTTGCTTCGTGGCACCGTCATATGTCAGATTAATTGAATTCTTTAAAAATAATTCATTGCCAAACATTCCCAAAATGTCAATGCTCCACAGGTGTTTAAGTGGCACTTAATTCATTTGAATTAACAGCGAGGCTTGAATTTGTGCCTGATCTTAGGGTCCTGTGCAATAGATTTTTAAATGCAACACATTCACAAGTTATATTTGAATGACTGGTTGCAGTCGTGAGGCAGTGATTGGTTTCTAAGTAAAACAGAACATGTGTAATGGTAATTGAGAGGTAAATAAAGGACCATAGGGGCTCACTTTGTCTTTATTGGCTAAATCCCAGTCCAGTATTTATATCTTTAATTTTAACACATTCCCATTTGGCCAAAATATTTTAAAAATGATGAACAGATTTATTCCCAATTTGCATTAGTAAATTAAACATGTATGACATGAGAATTGCAAAATCTACCCTAATACTGATAACATGATGCATGACAGTGTGCAGTGCTGGTCTCTTTTATGATTTCTCATGCCACAAGATTCAAGCATTAAAAAAGAGACAAAGAGCGAAACATTTCACATACATCAATATAAAAATCTACAAAGGAGGCAAATTCCCTGCTCAGTACTGGGACAGGAGGCAGAATATCCTTGAGTTTAACAGTGAAAACCAGTGCACATCAATGAGTTTTATTAAGTGCCATAGTTAAGCACAGCTAATGTCTCTGCCACACAAAATGTGAGAAAATGTATTTTTTAAAAAGAAAGAAAAGAGAGCAGTTTCTTTCACTTATAAAAACGTACAACACTGGTGAACCCTTTCAGTGGCTCTTCTTTATATGCAAAGTGTAGTAGGACCAGGGCTCCGGCACATAAATGAGCCCGGGGTACTTGTTGCGTAGCACTGGGTCATTCCACAGATAGGCCACCCACAGAGCCACAAGGAACACGGTAACACCGAAACTATAGAACAGGAACAGACCGTTACTGTCGGGGCCAAGTCCTTTATGATGTTGGAATATCACCATAGCAACCATAGCAACGAAGGTGAGGAGGAAAAGTTCAGTGATTTGTCCTTCAGTGACCAAGTACCTAGAAGAAATTTAAAAAAAAGAGACAGGAGAAGTCAGAACATCAGGGAGAACCAAATACTAAATGTCCAACAAAATATTATTATAAGGAAACTGCAATCTTTATGGAAACATCAATACTGCTATATATTGCAACAATCCTATTCACATTACTAACTATATTACCGTTTAGATGTCAGATAAGAAAAGTAATTGCTTTTCCAAAATGGCACAGGTTTCAGAGGATCGTCAAAGCTGCTCTCAAGCACGTCTATATCTTTCTTTGTGTGTAAAATTCAATTTGGACAATTGTTAGATGTTTGTTTATCTGGTTTAGTCGCATGTTCATTTTTGTCAGACTTTTTAGACAGAAAGAAATTGATTTTAGAAACAGGTTAGAAAATACTGGAGTTCAGAATACTAAAGGTCATTCTAAAAAAATTAAAACAGTTTGGAGTGCAGAATAATTGGAGGGACTGTTCATAAGCTATTAACTTCACTTGTAGTACTGAATGTTTCCCTGGCTTTACTTTAAATGTGAGCGTTACTGCTGTCCGTCTACTCTTTTCTTTATCTCAGTTAGTTTAGATTATGAAAGTTATTTGTAATCATCCCAATTAGTGTTAAGCATTTCTTCTCTAAAGCCCATGATTAGACTTCAGATGTCCTTCACAGTTTTCATCACTTTAATAACAACTGAATGTATTCATGGTGAGTTTGTGTGTCTGGTAATCTATGTAGTGTGTCTAAAGGATAGACTGACCAATAGTAGAGAGCGCTTGGTCCCAGCAACAGCCAACCAGCAAGAGGAACCTTTTTCTGTTCTTCACCACTGGAGAAGCAACCGGTGAAGTAGATGAACAGAATGATAAAGAAAGGAATATACCTGGCGGAAAAAAAAAGAAGCAAACCCTTATCCTCTGCACAGGATGAACATTATGTTCAAGTACATCTTTATAAACGGGCAATGAAAAATATTATTGAGCTCGGCTCAATGAAACCCTAAAAAAAGTAAACAGTATTTAACAAACCACAAAAGCAGAAGGAGAAAAAAAAACCCATTTCTTTCTCTTTTTGTTATTAAATGTTTAGACATGATAACGATAATGAGGTCATTTGTTTAACTTAACATCTGCAAAAATTATTAGTACATTTTTAAGCAGTGAATTAAAATGAAAGTGGCAATTTAGCAGAACAGTTGTAAAAATAAATGAATCTAATCGCTGATCAAGAATGTAATAAAATAAACTGCATTTTATTTTCAGAGTAAATATTACAGGGATGTGCTGTACATGGTCAGTTAATAACACCTCTGAAATCTATTAAACTGTCAGCTGGTCTCAAGCTAGAGTCTTTCATACCACCCAGAGTTTGTAATTATTATTGATGGTTCTTATTTGTGTAAATTTAGTCCGACTGTAAATATGTTTCATCTCCTGTAAAATGATTATCTCCATTTGGATGAGCCCAAAGATTTAAAAGGAACATTATTTTCCCATCAGGTCCACTTATTTGCTCCATTAACGGCTTTTCATTATATTTGTCAAACTAATTTGGCGAGAACAGCAAGTGACTATATGAGTTTAACATAGTCTCTGCTCATATTCCTGCTTCCTTAACAACTACACCGATTTTTGCGTACTACTATTAGTGTATCACAAATCACATCAGTACTACAATTTATGCTTGCAACTTAGAATTCAAAGGATCCTGGATATGTGTACGAAAGTGCACATATCCAGGTTTGTGTACTCATTTATATTTTCATGTTTAAAAGATTATGTTCTTCATATTAAAACATAAATAAAAGAATGTGTATAAAAGTAACCTGTTGGTTTTGGGGCCAAGGCGCTGAACACTTCACAGCTGCACCTTCCCTCGTGTCCTGTCATCTGTCACAAAGCAGTTCAACCCTTCATGAGGCTGCTTATGTAACGCCTGAGCAGAAGAAGCTTAAACACTGTCTCAACTCACTCATCTAATTTCATATGAGTTCTTTGGCAGCACCGGAGAGCAAGGGGATAAAAAGACAACTACAGTACAGTTCATCCTGATTCAACATATTAGCAATCTCCCTACTCACCCTCTATCTTCTTTCCAGAACTGCAATACTCAAACCACACCCATATCTGCATTACTGAGCGAACAGCAGACTCGTCCACTGAAAACTGTAATTCCTTTACCTCAGCAGTGAAAATGCAATGCTGGAACATTATGAGGGGAATAAAACATAAACAAACCAATAAAACTAAAAGTCTGTGCAATAATAAGAAATAGCAGGAGAGCTATAACTCTTCTTCATTTTAAGATAAAACCAAGTGATCTGGAAAAATTCTCCGTTTTCCTGCACGTAATAGGATTCATTTTCATTAGGATTCATTAGAGACAAAAACTGGTCACACATTAAAGCTTAATACTAACTGTGTACAGATTTCCTCAAAATCTCTGCTCTGATTACTTTACTTGCCTTTGTATGTTTTTTCAAAACACATCCATGATAACCCCGCGCCCCACCAGGGGAAATTGTGGTTCAAAGCGATCCATTTCTGTACATGCAACATAATTATTGTAAACATACCACATTAAGTGTCCCAGGTGTTCGTCATAATAATACAGCAGCTCAAAGGAGTCAATCTGAGGGAGAAGGACCAAATTAAATTCATTAAAACGTTCCCAGACACACAACCTTATGCTACAGTGCCACCTAGTGTTTTGGTGTGTAACTTCAACTTTATTACAGAACTCACAGAGAGCAAAACAAGATAAAAAAAAAACAGCTGTGAACAACATATAATACAACATATACAAATAATATAAAAATATAAAAAGACACTGGCTTTACCTGAAGTGACTGTATATTAAAAATGTTATAACTTACTGAAGAAAAGATTTCACGCAATTGATGTTTTTCCGAATGTGTAAAATCACATTTCATGAGATGATGAGTTGTTGAAAGCTGTTGACCCGAGGACTTTAAGCATTTGATGAAGCCTCACACACACACAAAAGCTGCTGATTACAGTTGCCAATTACAGACATGAAATCTAGAGAAATCCAAGTTAATGTTATTCTCAAATGGCAAAGAGTTGTTGTCTGCATTTCCTAAGATTAAACCATTCAAAGGACTGCAATTAAAATGGTCAAATCTTACAAGTATCTAGGTATCATTATAGATCAGAATTTGTCATTTAAAACTCACATTCAAACGCTTGTGTCTAAGTTGAAACTAAACTTGGACAAAGTTACCTTTTTAGAAATCAATCTTGTTTCTCTCTCAAAGTGAGAAAACATTTAAATTTATGCACTTTTTTTTTCCTTTATTGGATTACGGCGATCTGCTTTTTATGAATGCACCAGTCCAGTACCTAAAGAGATTAGATACTATCTACCATGTTTTATTGTTGGCTGTGGAAATTGTGTACATCACTGTTCTCTGTATGCTGCTGTTAAATGGCCATCTCTGTACAGTATATCCACAGACTTTCCCATTGGTTGGTTTTTAACTATAAATCTCTCCTTGGCTCGTTTCCTCCTATCTGTGTGTTTACATGTGTTTAAACTGCAACTAATACAGCCTTCGTTCTCACAACATCATACAACTGATTGTCAGAAATGGTTGCCGTAAAGGAGTTTAAGTGCATTTCAAGAAGGGAGAGAATAACTCTTTTAGTCAGTGTGACTGTTTTAAATGTGGCTCTTAATGATCTGCTATTGCGTATTTTTCCCATGTTTGTACGAATTGTTGCTATGTTGTCATGTTTTGTAACTTTTGCTGCCACGATGCCAGGTCCCTCTTGGAAATGAGATTTAAATCTTAATGACACTTTTACTTGGATAAATAAAGGAGTATAATAAAAATTGAAAAAAAAACATATAAAAGTAGAGATCTGGAACATCAGTCGACACCTCAAAGTACTACGCTGAAAGATGAGAGCAAACGTACATTTCTGTAGGCAGTAAATGGGTTTAAACCTCACAATGAAATTCACATGAACCAGTGTAAAAAAATGTTTTTAAAAACCTTCTTTGACTCTCTGTTGGTCTAACTGTGGGGTAAGAAGTTGTGCATCAATCAGATGTTTGAACAACTACATATGAATCTTGGTTTTGTAATAAATAAGATCCGTAGTGATTTCTTCCCCTGGAATCAGCAGGGAAATAAATCAGGAACAAATAAAGCCATCCATCCATCCATCCTCATCCGCTTTGTCCGGGGCCGGGTCGCGGGGGCAGCAGCCTAAGCAAAGAGGCCCAGACCTCCCTCTCCCCAGCCACCTCCTCCAGCTTATCCGGGGGAATACCAAGGCGTTCCCAGGCCAGCCGAGAGATATAATCTCTCCAGCGTGTCCTGGGTCTGCCCCGGGGCCTCCTCCCGGTGGGACATGCCTGGAACACCTCACCCAGGAGGCGCCCAGGGGGCATCCTTGTCAGATGCCCGAACCACCTCAGCTGGCTCCTTTCGATGTGGAGCAGCAGCTGCTCTACTCTGAGCCCCTCCCGGATGGCCGAACTTCTCACCCTATCTCTAAGGGAGAGGCCAGCCACCCTTCGGAGGAAGCTCATTTCTGCCGCTTGTATCCGCGATCTCGTTCTTTCGGTCACTACCCACAGCTCGTGGCCATAGGTGAGGGTAGGGACGTAGATCGACCGGTAAATTGAGAGCTTTGCTTTTACACTCAGCTCCCTCTTCACCACGACGGACCGGTGCAGCGTCCGCATTACTGCAGCTGCAGCCCCAATCCGTCTGTCGATCTCCGGCTCCCTTCTCCCATCACTCGCGAACAAGACCCCGAGATACTTGAACTCCTCCACTTGGGGCAGGAACTCATCCCCGACCCGGAGTGGGCACTCCACCCTTTTCCGGCTGAGAACCATGGCCTCAGATTTGGAGGTGCTGATCCTCATTCCCGCTGCTTCACACTCGGCTGCGAACCGTTCCAGCAATAGGGACATGGAACAAATAAAGCCAGGGTATAAAATCTTAACATGACTGCTGTTGTGCTGCTACATTAACCCACAGTATATAAGCGTTGACAAACACCACACTATCAAAGGTACGATGTTCTGCTTCTGGTCGATGTGACAATAAAAGATGTGATGATGACGACGAAGGAGCAGAGAGAAAAATAAGCTCCACTCCCACACAGCAGGATAAAGTCTGCTGCATCTAAACAGCTGCGGTGACGCGTGTTTCTGCGGTGTGCTCTCAGTTCAAAAAGAACAGCTTTTTTAAACTGCTGAAGACAAACAATATTTTTTGTACGAGCAGCATGCATGAAGTTGTCCCACTTACATAAATAACATACAACGACACACTTTGACAACCTTCTCCATGTATTCCAGTATTCCCAATAAGCCCACCATGGATCTTAGCTGTTTGCCATCTTACCAGTGAAGCTGGTTTAAGGTCTTTGATGATGGGGTTCTCCCTCACTGATAGGTGCAGCTGATAGCCACTCAGGATGAGCCGGTGGTTGATGGAGTCTCCCACCAGGTGGATGCTGGCTCCCATGACGAACGTGATGATGCAGAGGTACACGGCTGTGCGAGACAGCACTCTCGGACTGCGCTCAATCAGCTGAATGGAGCAGAAACAAACATGTATACCTTAAAAGAGTTATTCTGGGGACACCTTTAAGAACTGGCTTCAACCACAGCGCCTGTGCGTTATCTCTGAGACTTTTTTTCACACAGCCTACATGTGCCGTTTTTCTTTTCTTGAATATGTTTTTGACTTTATCTAGGTGTGTTTGTGTTTTTATCTATTCAGCTGCACCTGCCTAGTTCTTCCTGTCTCTTAAATATAGATCTGCCTTAAAGGTAATGGATATTACGGGGCAAATAGCTTGTTTCATAACACAACCATACGGATGACCTACATCCTCTAACAAAAGCATGCAACTTGCGTCATTACACTGACTAGAAGTAACACTGTCTCTTTGCCAGTCAGGCGTTGAATTATGGGTTTTTATGTTGGTTTGCAAGAACCTAAATAGTCTGCCTCAAAATGCACCTGAAAAATCATAACACAAAATTATTACACAACATTTTAACTGATGCAATTCTGATTCCTGAAACTGAGAAAAAAAAATTAACCCAAAATGATGTTGGATATAATGTTGCCATGTTGAGTTACAGTCTCTTAAAGCAGGTATTAAACAAGCTCAGTAATCCCTGGAAGGTTTTTCTAACTAGGGCCTGCCCAAAATTAGATTTTTATTGGTGAAAACTAAACTATCAAAAATCAAAACATGGCCAGCAGTCACAACATGCAGAGCAGAAAAGGAATGACAAGATCTGGAATGCTGAAATCTTTGCCTCTCCTAGACTTGAGAGTCTTGAACTGTCCTAACTGTATAGGAATCACACATAAGCAATAAGATACGAAACATTAAAAGTCAGCACAGATTTCAGTCTGTAAAGCAACAGAAAACCAGATTGTCCTGATGCAACTGCAGTAAAAGCAATATTGAAATAAAGAGTTACACAGTAGGTCAAGTGTTCACATAGAAATTATTCACTGGAGAGAATACAGAAGACCTGATGTTGTCTTCACAATCACTAAGACACTCTGCTGCATTAAGACTTGCCTTGAGCATTAGGAATGGTGTTATGACATTGTAGGCCATGTGGAAATAGTCTCCAGCACTGGGCTTGTTCAGTGGAAACCACTCCAGAGGAAGAATGATCTGAAACATATGTAAGAAAATACTGGTTTCCACTGAAATTGAAAATATTGATGTAACCATCCATTTGCCTTTTTTTCCTTCATTAGATTTAAACCACAAGAGGTACGAAGAAATTGCACTGAGCCTTCCTACCATAACAATGGGCCTTCCAAAGTCTAATATCCAGTTCTGCACAGTGAGACACAGCCACAGGTCAAAGTGGAAGCGCTGCTTTTTCTTCTGTGGCACATTTTCCTTTGAAACACCAGGAGCGCTGTAAACATACAGTAAGTCATTGTAATAGAGCAAGCATTACCAAAGCAAAGGGCAACACAGCTGCCGAGCACTTAACAGACATGTTACTGCATTTATTTCAGGTTAAGAGCACGTGGTTTCCTTACTTGAATTCGAGTATTTTATATTGATGGTAAAACTACAGTATTTTAAAATGTTATTTTAAAACACAAGTTTATTCTCTTTTCACCCCCCTTGCATCCTCCACTCTTTGATTTCAGAGTAATAATTATGCAGCAGCTGTGAAACTGCTGAACTATCCAACCTGCTGTTTATTGTGTGCAGCTGTACAATTTACTCCTGTAGCATGTTGAGCACAGTCCCTATAGTTCAACATATGCACTGGGAAAGCAGGAAGATGAGTGCAGATAAATCCCCCATGGGCTTTCAGGCTCCCTTGTAACACCAGCAAAACCAGTATTTACTGCAAAGAGTGCTGTGACCATCTGCATCTGCCTGAAATCCTTTTTCTTGCCATCCAGACATATTGATCATGAAGCTGCAAAAATTAATGAAGCCACACAAATTTTTTTGCAAAACTCAGCTGCTGGGAAACTTTTGCAGCCACTTGTTGGTTTCAGTTCAACATACTGCTGCTAGTAGCAACCACTGCTGATTCAGCTTAAAGCTGTGTCAGTCTAACCTATGTGTCTAGACCAGGAATTTCAAACTCATTATATATTATGGAATATATATAGCCCACTTTGATCTTAAGTGGGCTGGACTAGTGACACTCCCCCTTTCTGTCAATGAAAAAGAAGTTCAGTTGAAGATTTCATCCCTGAGCTTTAATTAATATAAGAAAAAGAAAGGCAATTTCAATGGTACATGTCAGTTTTTCCACATGATAAAGAAATGCTGCTGTAATATATGAAAGCGATCTTTCAGCTTGACTCTTTGAGCTTAAATTGTAACAACTAAATGTGTGAAATTACAAAAGGAATTGAGGTAGCTCGTTGCCCTGTGATTATAAAATTTCACAGGAGTAAGTGAGTCACAAAAACTGCCCAGTTTTTGTGGACCAATTGTAAAAGTTGTAATTACTTTGGTGTAGTAAAGATGCCCATGTGGGAGGGCTTTATTAATAGGAAAACATTCAAAACTTATGCATTTAATAGTCCAAGAATTTATGCCCTCCTTCCCATTTTCCAAAGGATCCAGTAGGCCACAGTGGAGTCTTTGCAGAGCCGATTATGGCCTGTGACGTTTGACAACACTGGTCTAGACCTGTAAAGACACAAGTCAGGCTTTATATGACTTAAGGTCTCAAATGCTGTAGTTCCACGTGTTCTTTTCCTATAGCCCCTTTTGATTTTTTGCTTTTGCTTGACCTGATCTATTTTGTCTTCTTTTTACATGATTGTGTTTGCTGGCCAGATGTCTGAAGACTGAAAACAGACTAGTTACATCCAGATCAGCTACACAGCCAGTGTGAGATTTTCCAGAGTTAGCTGGTGTTCCTGTCATGTCATCAGAAAGCCTGAAGACAAGAGCGAGGTAAATACAACAACAGGCTTCCCCGCAAGAAGCCAGGATTTTGTTTCTACAACATTTGGCTTGAAATAACGCCTAACTGGCGCTATCAAACGGAGCATGCGCGCCTCCGTTTTCATTTGTACGTCCAATCATTCACTTGGCGCGCAGTCCAGCCTCCAGCATCTGTTCCTGGATACATGCAGGAGAAGAAGAGATAAGCAGATCCTGTACTGTAGAAAACATTTATTCTCCGGGTTTTACAGACGTTCGTTTCTTTAAGCTTTACGCTTTCTGTGTTTATGAACCGACTGCCCTTCAGCAAGGCGACGATAACAGCAGCGACATCTTCATGTTTAGAGTACAAACCTCTTCAGGTGTAAATCCTTGCCTTGACGCTTTCGTACAGTCTGCATCGTTGTTTCCGTGTAGGCAGCCGATGGTCTCGTTTACTTTACCTACTCATACAGCTCCGTGGTCACAGGTGTGGAAAGCTAGCGGGATTCAACTACCCTAAACATTTTGTGTACAGTTAATGGTCACGAGCGCTGTCGCTTCCGGGCTGTCGCCTTGTTTCCGCCCATCAGGAGAATCCACCAATCAAACTGCAGCAAAGACACTAGAAGTGGAGAGGGCACACTTCACCCCGAGTTGTGATTTGTAGGCTAGGCAGCTCAATTACCAACTTCAGTCTTACAGATTAAAAACTATAAAATACAATCTTCGAAGCCTGAATAAATAAATAAGCAAATAAGTGAACTTATAAGGACGTTTTTTAGTCATCAAGTTCAAAGTTGTTATAATGAATGTAAGGATTCAGGAGCCACGCACATCGAAATACAGAATTCTGTGCTTAAATAATGAATTGTATAATACATTCCGCATTTGTAAATTCATTTTTGAATTCCTCATTAAAAAACTGATTTTCAAAATATTTAAAAAAAAAAAACTTCATTTCAAAAACCATTTTCGAATTCCAATTTAACTGATTTTCAAAATGCATTTTAAAATGGCGATTCCACTCCTCATTTCAAAATCCATTTCCCTTTCCTGTTCGCTCACAGATTAGCTCAGGGATTAACATTTGAATTAGCAGCTGGATTATATGGAGGGCTCTCGTGGTCCTCCATACTAAAGGGGTTAAAAACCAGGAAAACACAGTTTAAAGACATACATGTTAGGTTAACGGGTGTGAATGCGAGGTGGGATTGTTGGTCCTTTGTTAGTGACCTACCCATTGTTTACCCTACCTCTCACCCAGTGTCAGCTGAGATTTCCTGCTGCTCCACTTCAACCCTGAATTGTATGTATGTGTATGTATATATATATATATATATATATATATATATATATATATATATATATGTATGTATGTCTGTTAAGTGCTCGGCAGCTGTGTTGCCCTTTGCTTTGGTAATGCTTGCTCTATTACAATGACTTACTGTATGTTTACAGCGCTCCTGGTGTTTCAAAGGAAAATGTGCCACAGAAGAAAAAGCAGCGCTTCCACTTTGACCTGTGGCTGTGTCTCACTGTGCAGAACTGGATATTAGACTTTGGAAGGCCCATTGTTATGGTAGGAAGGCTCAGTGCAATTTCTTCGTACCTCTTGTGGTTTAAATCTAATGAAGGAAAAAAAGGCAAATGGATGGTTACATCAATATTTTCAATTTCAGTGGAAACCAGTATTTTCTTACATATGTTTCAGATCATTCTTCCTCTGGAGTGGTTTCCACTGAACAAGCCCAGTGCTGGAGACTATTTCCACATGGCCTACAATGTCATAACACCATTCCTAATGCTCAAGGCAAGTCTTAATGCAGCAGAGTGTCTTAGTGATTGTGAAGACAACATCAGGTCTTCTGTATTCTCTCCAGTGAATAATTTCTATGTGAACACTTGACCTACTGTGTAACTCTTTATTTCAATATTGCTTTTACTGCAGTTGCATCAGGACAATCTGGTTTTCTGTTGCTTTACAGACTGAAATCTGTGCTGACTTTTAATGTTTCGTATCTTATTGCTTATGTGTGATTCCTATACAGTTAGGACAGTTCAAGACTCTCAAGTCTAGGAGAGGCAAAGAGGCTGTTGCTGCTTTTCGTAGCCCAGTAATGGTTTTGTAATTGTCTCTAATGTGGATGTGTGTGTGTGTGTGTGTGTGTGTGTGTGGGGGGGGGGGGGGGGGGGGGGGGGGGGGGGGTCTTTGTTTTATATTATTTTTATTACTCATCTGAAATTTTAAAATAAATGAGAGGTAGGTTGGTAATACATTTTTCCAAGGAGCCACATGAGAAACCAGGATTGTGGAGGCCCATATCCATAACCTTGTAAAGAGGTCAAATCTATATTGAGAAGAACTCAGCTTATTGTTTTGGCCCTTCACAAAACTCCCAGTTACTCATTTGGCCCCTTGGGACAATTCATTGCCCACCCCTGTTAGAGTTTCTATCCTAAAGCAGCATGAGTTACTTGGTGTGTCTTAATGATATGTTAAACACATTCTGTGTGTAGGAATTTAAAATAGGGGTAAATTAAAAACAATCTGTACAGTGTTTGCAACATTAAACTGATAATTAAACAGACTCCATCCCACAACTGCAATATAATTGTAGTGGTTTTTACAGACCAGTAGATGGCCTCTAGTTACGCAGACGCGTCCTCGTGCTTTTGACTGAAAAGGTTACGCAAGAGGTAGTGTGGGTTGATATAAAACCACAATATATTTAAACGAAATATAAATTATATAAACTCAATAGATTTAGTGTAGCCTATTTAGTCATTTGTGTAGTTTACAATGCGCAAAAAAACAGAAAGGGGACACGGAGATCCAGTCAACAGTGTTGAAAGTCAAAAATGTTCACTTGTAAAAACGACAGAGTACCACAAAATATGTTAAAGGTAAGGATAAAAAATTCTACTGTGGGCAGAAAGTTTTGATCCTTCAGCTTAAATCATTAATGGGCTGCCAAACAGCGGCTCTTCATTGGGAGGAGGAGTTATTTATTGGCAGAATTCCCTCTCATCTCACACTCACACCGCCCCACAGTGTTATCGCTCCCGTTCCTGCATCCAGAAGAGTCTTTCTGTTTTCACTCCTCACGCGTTTCAACATGGACTTAGTAAATTTTCTGCTTTCTATTGCAGTCACCGCCTGCACAGTGAAAGGTATGTCTGCATGCATTTCATTTGGCTAATTAACTCTATCGCGCGCCATGCATGTTAAAAATAACAATTATTGTTTAAATGATTAGGAGTAATAGAATTTTTGTGTGTGTGTTATTGAACGAGACGTGTTAATGTGCGTTCAACCTTGCTCCGCTGTGGATTGATTTTAGCGGTTCCCTAGCTGAGATTGCAGACCTGTTGTGCCAAACACTGAGTTTCAGACACTTTTGGTCTAGATGCCTTAGCAATCATATGAAAGTGTTGTGTGTGTGCGTGTGTGTGTGCGTGCGTGTGTGTGCAAATGATTCGGTGTGACTGTAGTTATAGTCATCATTATTAGTATTTGATATTAAGTGTGTTTTTCATGGGTTCAGAAGCTATGACGTAATATTACTATACTAAAGTAAGGTCCGATATGCAGCTTGCAGAGAACAAACATGTTATAATGTCTTATACTACATGTTACGTGTGGCTGATTTGTCTGTCAGCTCTGAACTTTCTTTTGCTGTTGAACTGTGTGGTTTCTCGTGATGTAACTAGAAAAAATATTATGCAAAATGAATAAAAAGAGCTGCAAGATCACGGCATTTCTAATATTGTGGTTTATGAGTGATAAAGAGATTGGGGCAAACAGTGACTGGACAGATGCTTCTATGTTTAAAAAAACAAAACAGAATAACAGTCTTTTTTCTTTCACAAGATATTGCCATCCTGGCTCTGGTCCTTCTACGGGGAAATAAGCAAACCGTGCAAAATCTTCAATGCTTTATGTTTTATTTTAATTGAATACTGCTTCTCATCGGTTTTACTCAAATCTGATCTGAGTCTGAATATTTTAATTGAGGCAATTCATTTAATAATAATCACTGACTGGGGCTCTTTAGTCTGCACTTTACAGGCAGGGGTTAATGAAGGTTTCTTTGAGAGCGAAGCAAGTGTTGTTGGTGTGTGTGCATACGGTGCATGCACATATAAATGTCAGGGCATGTCTGGAGTACTTATAGGCCCTGTCCAGCCCTTTGATATTACTAAGGCTGATAAATTTGATTAAGAGGTTGAGAGACTTTCCTTCTCCCTTTTATGGCTCCAAGCTCATTTCTCGTGGACCCGCTGTGGTTTTTCGGACAGCATGGTACTGGGGTGTATAACAGTATGTGGACAATACAACACATTAATGTCACCTTGCATTGAAATTTGATTACGGTGAGATCAGGAGTGGGGGGATATCCACTTGGGATATGGACAAAGACAAGCTTTCAGCTAACCTTTTTTTTAATGAAAGAAGTGGATGCAACAGAGAACAGAGGAATAGGGATATGCAGATAGACAGTATGCTCTGTGCCAATCCATCAGGATAATGTGCTTCTCATAGGAGGTTTAGGAAAACTGGGCCATTAGTGAAGTGAAGAAATGCTGCCAAAAATGCTCCATAACTCAGGAGAGGAACTAAGAGTGTGTTAAAATGAGGGACGGGTCTGATTTGAGATTGGGAGATGAATCATGTCCAAATATGGCATTTGAAAGATTGCCATGTCTGGGCTGCATTTGTTTCACCACCCCAGGTAATGTTGATAACTCCAACACCAACTTTAGATGCATTAAATCAATTGCAAAATTATTCTAAAGTGCGAGATTTACAACTTGAATGAAGCAGGAGGTGGATCAGCACCACGCAGTGAGACTGACCCAGAACAGAAGTGGAGTAGTAGTGAGTGGCTGCAAAAGGGGAAGATGTAAAAGGCTGCAGGAGAGTGGAGAGGCTGAGTTAAATTCAATTAGCTGTCTCAGTCTCATCCACAAATATATGTAAACTTCACTTCAAATAAATTGTTTTATTGATCATTTGAGCCACGGCAGCATTGCGTATCTAAGGGCAGTGGTTGTGTGTCAGTCTTGTCACACCAGTCCAGACTAGAAGATGTCAACAGCTGTTGGATGGATTGTTCCGTAGATCAGTGCAGACGTTCTTCTTCTTCTTGCATGTGAAGGTACAGTGTAGCAGTGTTACTTGGTGGGGCTCTTTCTCATTACAGTTGTGTGCGCGTGTGTGTAGGGTGGAGGCAACTCAGTGTGTAAAGTAGAAAAGAAAGCTACAGACAGGCTGTAGGTCATGTTTTTATTTATTTACTTCTTTTTTGTCAGCCACATTAGAGTTTATAATGTTTAATAAATGAACATGACTTTTGTGCATTTCACATTGCACGGGATCCTTATTTCAGTTTGCACAATACGCAAAGAAGTGTGTACTTGATGTTTGATATAAATTAGCGTCGCTGTCTGAACTTCAGCATATTAGAAATATCACTGTTTTTACTCAGGTTTTAGTAACATCTAAAAAAATAACTGTTCACACTTCATATTCTACGATGTAAAATACTGCATAGTGAATTGTTTTGCAATATGGCTGCTGGAAGTTAAGGAATGATTTGATGTGACTAACAATGTCTTTCTTGCTTATAATTATAATTTATTTTACTTATTAATTGTTCGTTGGAGTCCTGGTTACCTGTTTCTCTTTTTTTCTGTAGTTTCTCATCAAGGGCCAAACCAGCGCAGACTGTACAGTGACCTGATGAATGGATACAACCCACTAGTGAGACCAGTCCAGAATGACTCTCAGAGTCTCATTGTTTCCTTCGGCCTCACCCTCATGCAAATAATGGATGTGGTGCGTAAATGATTGCCCATTAAACACAGCTGTTTATACATACTACATAGTACTCTACTACATATACTGTACATGCCAGTAAAGTGATACGTCATGCATGGTTATGTAAGCAATTTTCATATATTTAAAGATGACAGACCTGATCCCCATCATTGAAGCCACTATTCCAAAAACAGCAAGCTCCCAAGTTTAGTGCATACTGATGCAGCAGTTTTGATTTTGCCACAGTCTACAAACATTGTTTTCTCTAGTGTGAGTGAGGCATTATAAAAGGTTTAAAAACTGACGCCTCTGTGGATCTGTACATTTCTAGTAGTGTGATTTCCCATTTATGAAGCATACACTTCATTTAAAAAAAATCAAAAAGAAAAAAGTAAAATAAATGTACTTAATTACAAACATGAATAATTCTGTTTTTCTAACAGGATGAGAAGAACCAGGTTTTAACAACCAACATTTGGCTACAGCTGGTAAGTATAATTTATGTAAAGTCACAGAAAAGCTGAGTTGCGAAGCTTTACGGCCGCACTTACACACATCATGCATTTTAATCATAGAGCCATCTGTTTTATATAAATCCTCTCAGTTAACTCTAAGACCATTTTCACCCTAAGTGTTACATTGTACCTTTACTTTTGGCATTTAATCTGGTATTTAGTTTATGCAAACATGTACCACAAAGAGATTTATCATATTGTGAGCATGTGATGAAATGAATTGTGTAACTCACGCATAGTGCTACCCAGACTTTCTATTCGTCTTCCTCATGGGCAGTACAGCACTTTGTCCTTCATGCAGTGAGATGAAGTGTATTAACGCAGATGCTTTATTACAGCTTGTCCATACAGTGACAATAGATCCCTGTTGCTGCATCGTCAGCAGCTCTACTAAGGCTGAACCAAGGCTGTTTGGTCTGTTTTAAATCATTCTGGGGCATCGCAGCGGGAGTTTTGTTCACTCTCTCTCCTTCTGCTCCCTGCAAAATTCATTTTAGCTCTTCGGCACATGATCGCGCCGACAGCATCCACAGTGTACTTTGTTTTAGCATCAATCCAGCATCTGTTGGATTATTTTACTTGCGTAGGTTTTGAGAAAAGTAAAAGGGGAAAAAAGGAAAATGCCATAAAGATGCATACAAGATGTATACATTGCTACATATACGACTTTGAAATACTGAGAAGGATTCTTTAAGATTACATGTTGAAACATTAAATGTGATCGACCTATCTAGTGCCCTCCATCAGTGCCACTGGGTAATTGTACTATAAATCTTACAATGCCCAACAAACTGGATGACCTCTTCGATACACAAGTATTTTGATTATTAAGCACGATTATGCCCTCATACTCTTGTGCAGTGCTGTGTTTCATGTAATACCAGCTGTCTTAAGACACAGGGCTGCATTTAAGCCTGCAGGCAGAAGTTGGCATGAGACATGGACAAATTTGCATAGTCGTTTACACATACTAATAAAGCACAAAACGGAGAGTAGAGTTACGTCTGGTCATTTTAAGGCCAGTTATTTTTCAAATGAAATAATAGATCAGCAAGTTTTGTAGATGTTAAATGAATGAAAGACTTGTTGTAAAGATTAAAAAGTAGGTGGAAAGTTTCTTGTTAAACAGTGATGCAAATTAAAGAGGGTTCCCTGGCTGTGGAAATGCCATTTTCCAAAATCACCATGTGAGATGCACAGGCAATTATATCCTTCCTCAGTTTGTTTTCCTTTGCCTTTATCATTAACTGACCTTTATGGTTCATTATACTGGGAACTTGAACATGGCACTTTGAGTTAATTAAAAGTGAATTATAGATTGGATTAGAAAACTCCTTATGAAAGCCATGTAATCAAGAGAAGTGTCTTCACAGTATGTGTTCATACATATCACCACGGCTGTGGACCTGGAGTTGGAGTTTTGTATTCAGTGAAATATTCACCTTTCTATTCATATTTATATTTTAAAAGAAATTCTGGAGCTTCATTTTAAACATTATGTGTAATCAGTACCTTCATTTATCCTCAGGGATAGATGCCATTCACAGTGTGTTTTTTTTTTTTTTTTGCCTGTCCCGTTTGGCTCTTTTGCCATCAGAATTATTGTCTAAAGGCAAAGAAAGATGCCCAACGGATTTACTTTACCAAATTGACCATCCCAGCCTTCCCATAATGGTCCATTTGATTCACCTTTTATTGTTTATTTTATTTTCACTTGCTGAATACGGGACAGACTTGACTGGAGGAAAGAAGGGGAGAAAGAAAGAAGGACGGAGAAACCGCTGAGAAGAGGGACGGGGGAGAAGGGCAAAAAACAAAAACCAACAGAACGGGCAGAGAAAAAAAAGAAAAAAAATGCATATATCGATCACCTGTTGAGAAAGAAAAAAGAAAACAAGCAGAAGAGAACAAGAGTAATAGAATAAACAACATCACAATGATATATGGGAATATGACAGTAAATACTAAATGTTAAACATTATTGTGCAGCACATCAGGTCAACAGAACACAGTGTGCTTTGAGGTAGGAGCCAAAAAGGGTGTAGTTTGTGGGTGTGATCACCCGTGTGTACACCTGTGAGCATGGACGCGCTTGTTTTTTTAAAAGGTTCCTTCATGTAATGATCTGCTAGAGGGTGTGGGGAGCCACAGCCCTGTCCTCCAGGGCATGAAGCAGGTATGGAGGAGATCAAAACTCCAGACATCCAGAGGCCCCCAGAACACAAGAGACCAAGGAAGACCAACAGAGGGGCAGCCGCGCCACTGTCCCAGAAAGAGCTGAGGAGAGTCCCAGATGAGGGCTCACTCAGCAGCCGCGGAGCAGAAGCCAGGGGGGGTTGCAGTGATGTGCCCGTGAGCTCCGCCGGCAGCCAGCTGTGCCAGAGTGACCGAGCCTCAGGCCAAGAGGCCGGGGGCACCCCACCTCCGAAGTGGTCCGAGCGAGCCCCAGGCTCCAGGCCCCGATAAGCGGCCGCCAAGGAGTGAGCCGGTGTGTACCTGGACGCCCACCCCCAGACACAAAGAACCACCAACGCACCGACACCTGAGGGAGTCCGCCACTGGCAGGGGAAGTGGTGGTGGGGGGAGATAGGCCTCCAAACCTTGGAGGGCCTGAGATGTCCCCAGAGAGGTGGCGCCTGACACCCAACCTGACATATAGACACAGACATACAGGCACACACAGATACAAACATCCATTCCCACCCTCATGCTCTCATATGCACTTACTCCACACTTCACAGTGTGTTTTAAGAAAATAATCTGTAATACAAAAGTCATTCTTGTGCCTTATATTGTTTTGTCCCGTTACATTTGAACCCAGGGCTGTGTAACCCACAGTTTGGCTTTAGATTATCAGATTTTTCAGAAACATCTGGAATTCATACTACTTAAACTATATGCTGCCATTAAAGGAAAGGATATTCCAAAATTCAGGCGCATTTTTCTAGTGCAAAATATGTTTTATCTGAAAAGGGAATGAACATTAATTAATTTGACCGCTTAGTTCCACTTAGTTAGGGTCAGATTTAGTACAGACTCGGTTTTGTTTTGCAGTTCCTGCTGTTCCTGCAGTTCCAGGCAGACAATCAAATAAACTAAAGATGTAAAACCACGTGTGCACAGATAAGAGCCAGATGCATATGAATGATAAAGCAAAGGCATAAACTTCTAACATTACTATGCACGCCGCTTCACTTGTTCCACATGTTTTCATGTTACAGCCTTTTTCCAAAATGGATCAGATTCATTTTTCACCTCACAATTCTACACACCATACCTCATAATGACAAGTGGAAGAAAGCTTAAAATTCTCACAAATTTATTAAAAAATCTATAAAAAAAAAAACGGTCTAAATTTCTTAAAAAACTAAAAATATATTATAAAAATGCTAAATGCTTGTTGAAGCACCTTTGAAAAAAATTAACATGAAATAAATGAAAGCCATCATATTCACAAGATGAAAAATATTGACAATTTTCAGTTAGAAATGGAGTAAAAGGAATCAAATGCTTATTAATTACTAAGCTATTTAGCTCATCATATTTATCCATTTTAATTATACATTCTGATATTTACATATATACTGTCTATAAATGAATAGACACTGTATCTCCTACAGTGTGTAAACCAAGTATCCACTAAGTACCAAAGTTTAGTTTAAATGTTTAACAGCCTGCCTCACCCATATACAGCATCACCTTCTGCATAATCCTGGAGTCTTTCAGCCTCTGTAGTCACATATAATAGACATTGCAGTAAAGACCAACACAACTGTAAACTCATATTTTCAGCCTGGCCAAGGCACCATCACCATCACCATCACCATAACCACGTTAAATCTCAGGCCAGGTCTGATGTCACAGAAAGCAGGTATTAAGAGCCCTTTAAACAGTACTTGTGCTTATTATAACTGAAATATAATAATCTTCTGACATTTTGGGTTGAAATGTCTCAACAGCTACAAGCTGGAACTGTAATCATCCTCTGAGTTTTCCAATTATGTCGACATTTCAAATGCGCTTAGCAGCATTTTTTCTGAACAGAAAACCTTCCAGACAGAAACCCGAGCCTCTAAAAAGGCTTAATAAGCCCATAGGCCTTTAAATGTATTAAAAATAAGTAAGTGGAATGTGAAAGTCAAGGTGTCAAATGTGTTTGCATTTTGCAGTACTGGACTGACTATTACCTCCAGTGGAATCCATTGGATTATCCAGGTGTGTCCAATGTGAGATTTCCTGACCATCTCATTTGGAAACCAGACATTCTGCTGTATAACAGGTAGGCACTGATCTGCTGGGTTGTAAACTGTAGTTGTACATGGTGTTAGATTTGTGCCTGATTTAGACCTCTGCAGCAAATCTACATCATAACTTACAACATAGAGGGAAGCTACTTTTAACCCGTACGCTTCCATGAAATTCAGTCTCTACAGACTCCATCGACCTGAAGAGTAGTTACATTTCTCTGGATGTGCACGTCAGGTTAGTGGAAGATTACCGTGTATGGTTAAAAGGGGTTTCTGGTTACAATATAGATTCCCCAAGAAGCCTAAGTAAGTATTAGTGTGCATGCATTTTCTTCTACATAACGCACAGGGATCTCAGAGGGATGTGATGCATTTTTAGATTTTGGTGCTCCAGAGGTTAAACAAGGTTGTTTGCAGTCACGCTGTCTGTGATACACTAAAGACCAAATATTGTAAACAATATCTTGTGGTTTAAAAATGGCGAATAAAGAAAACTGTTGTGCCTCATCCTCTACTATATTCGTTTTGAAGGATGTGATGTACAGGAGATACAAAATCCAATGAATACTGTATAATCTTTAGCATATCTTTGGTATGAACAAAATGTTAATATAGTTACCTGTAAAATTTTGTAATTATTGGATGTTCTGTGAGTAAACTTGAAATTTAAACTTGTTACTAAATTAAACATAAATAGCTAGTAATATTTTTAACACCTCCTATTTTTATGGTATTAAGTGTCACGGTGTGGTGTTTGTGTAGAAAAGGATCCAAAATGCAGGCAAAGGTTATGATGCGAGTGAGCAAAACAGGGAATGAGGAACGAAAAGCTACCAAAACCTACACTGGGAAAACTAAAGACAACCCTGAAAACATGACAAGAGATGCAGAGTGATGAACAAAACACCATCAAATGCAGACGAGCAGGCAGACAAACACTATACAAAGTAATCAGGAAATGACTCACAGCAGGGACGCACAGCTGAACCTAATTGACATGACGAGACAGGGAGACATAAGTTGAACACAATGAAGTCACACATGGATCTACAAAGTAAAACAGGAAGTTCCCAGACTGTTTAACAGAATACAAAATCAGAGTGAACTAGAAAATAATAACAATAAACTCAAACGCTGGGTCACTGACCCAGGACCATGACATTAAGTACAAGTATATTTAATTATAGCCTCCAACTTTATATATGTTGTTGTCTCCCAAATTACAGTTCGAACATTGCTGTATTTGGCAGGCTGTCATCTGTTTTTTGACCTAAACGTTCACTATGTGTGTGTATGCTGTTAAAAATGTAACCCTGGCGCCATCAGATTTCCAGCTGCAGAGTGAGATGGCTACAACTGATTGGGCGCAACCAGCACAAATATCCCATCAAACATTTAGACATTTTATTAAACAAGGACACATAAGAATGTAAAATGAGCGTATACTACTGACTGTTTTATTTACTATGACATAGCTCCCAAAGAGAGTGGGAGTGCCTGAATAGAATAACTGTATTCAAGTGGCAACATGTGAAAAGATACTGTGTTCAGGCTTCTGCTCATGAGCTCTGGAAAGCATCAGACCCCGTGCTGCCACAGGCATTATTATGACTGTCTTGCTGAGACAGACAAGCAGAGAATTTAAAGATACATGCAGCTCGGTCCTTGTCCTTTTCTGTTTTTTGTTTTTGTAATTGTAACTGTATACCAACACAGTTGATTTTAAATCGAATGATACGCGATTGAATTGAGGAAAACAGAGTGTCTCATTAACTGTTTAGGAGTTATAGCTTTTTAAATGAATGGCCATTTTCAGAAACTCAAAATTAATTGGGCAAACTGACATCATTTTACATTCAGGATGGTTTTAAATACCTGGATGAAAATCCTCTACAGTCATTAAAGTCCAGAACACATAGACATCAGCACTTGATATTTCCTTCCCTTGACAGGCTCTGCCTGATTTTTACTGCAGCCACCGGCTGTTGTGGGTCTGTCTGATGTCAGTGTTGTCTTAAGTAACTGAAAGGCATGCTGTGCTGGGTTGAGATCAGGTGATGGGCTTTGCTATTAAACTATATCCCTTTTCTTTGCAATGAGAAACTCAGCTTAAATACATCTGTTATAAAAATGCAGTCCAATGCCATTTTTGAAGTTTTCGCTGTCACAGTCATTCTGAGGTCAAAAACAAAATAAAGGCTAACTAAAATACACACAAATATATTTTTTAGTTAGTTAGTTAGTATTTGTGTGTATTTTGGCTTTATCCACTGTAACATATATTCTTATGTGCAATACACATTTTACTGTGCAATATACATCTTAATAACGTGTGATATTTTTCTGTGCCACAGTCATTTAGTGTAAGTGCAATACAGAAACTACTGTTTTATACTTGAAATTATTTGACATATTCTTTCTTTCTTATCTTCATTTTTTCCCCTCTGGCTCTAAGCTCTGCACAAGATTTCCTGAGTACCCACACCCAGTGTATGTGTACAAATGGCAAATAAAAGATTTTAACTTTATCTTCTTATCTTATTGGTAGGTTGGTTACACGGCTGGGATATTACACTTCAAGGATAGGGGAGCTGTGCACTTTAAGTAAAAAGCTAGAAAAGCACTTTGCAATAAATCATTTAGACAAATTAATAAAATTGTATAGAAATGGTAGGAAGAGCATTTCATTATATGTCCCAAATGAAATAAAGCTATAGCGATCACCATTAATCAATCTCTAGAACATCTGAACAAAATACATTAAAGGTACCTTACTCCCCTGGCAGCTAATAAGAGAGAGAGAGCATTGTACTTCATATGAATGTCATTTTCTTTATTCAACTTTAGCTCAACCGTGCCCCAGCCTTTGGGAATTTATTTAGGTGGAGTGCATTGTGGGTAGCAGGGTAACAACTAAATACTCATCTCCTGGGAAGGTTTGCATGAGATGTGACTCCTTGTTTGTTGTGTATCTGCAGAAATAATGACTTAGAGAATTATTTATATATTCCTACCACAACTGCCCCTCCTCGCTTGGTAACTTCCACTGAAATAATACTGGTGGCAAATAACTCAACATTAAATGCTGGAATTGTTCCATGTTGTCTACAGTGCGGACGAAAGGTTCGATGCTACGTTCCGTACCAACATTTTGGTCAACTCCTCAGGCACCTGTTCCTACCTACCTCCAGGTAAAAGCCATATCTTAGTCACTGACACATATTGACTGGGGAAAAAGACATTTTTACCTTCGCAGCAACACTTCCATCCATCCATCCATCTTCATCCGCTTTATCCGAGACCGGGTCGTGGGGGCAGCAGCCTAAGCAAAGAGGCCCAGACCTCCCTCTCCCCAGCCACCTCCTCCAGCATATCCGGGGGAACACCAAGGCGTTCCCAGGCCAGCCGAGAGATATAATCTCTCCAGCGTGTCCTGGGTCTGCCCCGGGGCCTCCTCCCGGTGGGACATGCCTGGAACACCTCACCCAGGAGGCGCCCAGGGGGCATCCTTGTCAGATGCCCGAACCACCTCAGCTGGCTCCTTTCGATGTGGAGCAGCAACACTTACTGTATGAAATTTGAAAACAAAAACGATAACAAATGATATGTGGAAACAACCCACAGAGGTGGCCTGTCCTGTCAGGAGCAGACATTAGCTGGGTACATTTAAAATAAATACATGGCTCCTGAATCTTCTGACCCATTCATCTGTATGTTAAAGCATTAATTGTTACACCTTACTCTAGATCCAGTCCAAGTGTTTTACCTCTGTCCCGGCTCATGTGTGGGTAATGCTTTCTATACAGCAGTAGAGTAAGCACAAAGTGGTCCATAGGCTCTACATATCATCCAAAAAAACAAAAAAACATTTCCCTGTGCGAGTCTTCAGTGAAGTGTGTATTAGAATGATGCATCATGTTACATAAGCCTCCTGTGGGTGCAGTTTAAACATAAATGCAACACACATAATGTGTTGTATACAGGGAGTGCAGAATTATTAGGCAAGTTGTATTTCTGAGGAATAATTTTATTATTGAACAACAACCATGTTCTCAATGAACCCAAAAAACTCATTAATATCAAAGCTGAATGTTTTTGGAAGTGGTTTTTAGTTTGTTTTTAGTTTTAGCTATTTTAGGGGGATATCTGTGTGTGCAGGTGACTATTACTGTGCATAATTATTAGACAACTTAACAAAAAACAAATATATACCCATTTCAATTATTTATTTTTACCAGTGAAACCAATATAACATCTCCACATTCACAAATATACATTTCTGACATTCAAAAACAAAACAACAACAAATCAGCGACCAACATAGCCACCTTTCTTTGCAAGGACACTCAAAAGCCTGCCATCCATGGATTCTGTCAGTGTTTTGATCTGTTCACCATCAACATTGCGTGCAGCAGCAACCACAGCCTCCCAGACACTGTTCAGAGAGGTGTACTGTTTTCCCTCCTTGTAAATCTCACATTTGATGATGGACCACAGGTTCTCAATGGGGTTCAGATCAGGTGAACAAGGAGGCCATGTCATTAGTTTTTCTTCTTTTATACCCTTTCTTGCCAGCCACGCTGTGGAGTACTTGGACGTGTGTGATGGAGCATTGTCCTGCATGAAAATCATGTTTTTCTTGAAGGATGCAGACTTCTTCCTGTACCACTGCTTGAAGAAGGTGTCTTCCAGAAACTGGCAGTAGGACTGGGAGTTGAGCTTGACTCCATCCTCAACCCGAAAAGGCCCCACAAGCTCATCTTTGATGATACCAGCCCAAACCAGTACTTCACCTCCACCTTGCTGGCGTCTGAGTTGGACTGGAGCTCTCTGCCCTTTACCAATCCAGCCACGGGCCCATCAAGACTCACTCTCATTTCATCAGTCCATAAAACCTTAGAAAAACCAGTCTTGAGATATTTCTTGGCCCAGTCTTGACGTTTCAGCTTGTGTGTCTTGTTCAGTGGTGGTCGTCTTTCAGCCTTTCTTACCTTGGCCATGTCTCTGAGTATTGCACACCTTGTGCTTTTGGGCACTCCAGTGATGTTGCAGCTCTGAAATATGGCCAAACTGGTGGCAAGTGGCATCTTGGCAGCTGCACGCTTGACTTTTCTCAGTTCATGGGCAGTTATTTGGCGCCTTGGTTTTTCCACACACTTCTTGCGACGCTGTTGACTATTTTGAATGAAACGCTTGATTGTTCGATGATCACGCTTCAGAAGCTTTGCAATTTTGAGACTGCTGCATCCCTCTGCAAGATATCTCACTATTTTTGACTTTTCTGAGCCTGTCAAGTCCTTCTTTTGACCCATTTTGCCAAAGGAAAGGACGTTGCCTAATAATTATGCACACCTGATATAGGGTGTTGATGTCATTAGACCACACCCCTTCTCATTACAGAGATGCACATCACCTAATATGCTTAATTGGTAGTAGGCTTTCGAGCCTATACAGCTTGGAGTAAGACAACATGCATGAAGAGGATGATGTGGACAAAATACTCATTTGCCTAATAATTCTGCACTCCCTGTATAAACACAGGTAGTAAGAATGATGTCCTAATAAAACCTTTTGTCAAACACAGTTACAGAACAGAACAGGCCAATGTTTAGAGGCTGCAGATAACCACTCGATCACATTTCAAGACTTGAAGAGTCTTTTGTGACTAAAAACCTACATGTAATGGCAAAAATTAACTGACATTTTATATGATGCTAAAAAAGAAAATACCCGTGCTATATTTGTTGTTTGTGTGACTAAAATCCAAACCTTTGAAAATGTTTCATTATTCTTTAATTATCAAAATACATCTGCTTTACACTCGTCCTCAGAGGACAGCGACTCGCTGCCATTAATGTGCATCTACACCCCCATGAGTATTACTGTAGAGGTACTCGTCACTTCTCTCTGTAGCGACAAGTACCCGACTTTAATAATTCAGAGCAGTGAACAAATGTGGGTCTGGTGTGGCTTTGCAAATATATGAAATTTTAACCCTGGAGGGCTTTTGGAATACTTGTACATAATAATTATGATAGTATATCATTATTTGACATAAAGAACAAGAAATCTCATTATTTTTTCATATTGGCTTTGTAATGAACTCAAATTATTTTTGCAGTATTCACAATAAAATCTGAGAGAGTGGATGACTGTCTTTGATTCATAAATTACTTTAAGTTGAATTATTTTCTACAAAAAGAGGTTTTAGTTGGTTATGAACTGAAACAAACCTGTTATTATTATTATTATTATTATTATTATTATACCGAGCAGATTCTTACCATTGTGCAGTAACATGACAAACTATGACTTGGGGATAGCAGATGCTAATGAGCTCTCATAAGCTGCAGCTTTGAATTGATTTCCTGAACTTAATGCCCCACAGATGTATTTTAATATGTTAGGTTTTTAGCTTCTTCTTCTTCTTCTTTTTTTTTTTTGTCTTTTCTATGACGTGTTACATGAGAAGATTAGTATTGCTAAGTATGAAATATGAGCCAGGAGCTCTCGACTTAGGCTAGCATAAAAATGTGGTTTTTCATTTAGCAAGTCTGGTCACATGTTTAACTGTGTTATTACTCTTTTCATCTCATTCTTGCAAAGAAAGTGTCATCTTCTAATGTTTTTCTTAGAGCAGAATGACATTTTTTTTTTCCAAATCCACCTGGTTCTGAGACACCATTCACATTTTGATGCTATATATTAGGCATGTTAAACTCAATTTACATTGCAGGTCACATACTAATCTTATGTGGCCCAGACATCCTGTCAATGTACAGAAATGTAACTACATATTTATTCAATGAGATATCTTAACATAAGAAAAAAAAAATGCAATTTCACCAGTTTGTCTCAGTTTTTCTACACGATAAAGACACGCTGCTGTTGTAAAAGAAAGAAATGTCTCATTTAATTGCTCTGGTGTAGTATGAATGTCCATGAGGGAGGTCTTTATCTGTAGGAAAAGCTGTCGAACTTGTGAAAATGCAGTTTAAAAGTTGAAATTTACGTCCTCTTTCACATTTTCCAAAGCCATACTGTGGGACGGATTGGAGTTTTTGCTGGGCTGATTCTTGCCCACGGGCCTTATGTTTTTATATATATAAATCTCTCTCTAAAACCATCAGTGCATATGCACACACACGCCTACCAATCATAAAGTTAAAACCGACTGCTTAAATATTGCAAAGGTTATCGCTGACCCATCATAGGGTAAGTAAGAAAGTAAAGTTTCTTTATATAGCACTGTACAACCATTTACACACAATAAATATCAAAAGAGAACCACAAATAAAGATAAAAACCTAAATAACAAAAGTATGACAAGGTGTCCCTCTGTACCCACGAGTGGAGGTCAGCCCCTATGCCCATCAGGGGAAGAAGTCACCAAAAAGTCACAAGCTACAAGCTTTCGTTGCTTTCTTTAGACAAAGGAAAATATGATGTGAAGTGACACAGTGTAACTGGCTAAAAAAAATGGCTAAAAATAATAGTGTAATTATTTACATCACCTGTGGTTTCAATGACATGGCTGATCACTCTACATATGCAGTATAAGCATGGATTCAAGGGAGCACACTGAAACAGAGTGCCTTCCTGTCATAGCTGGTGATTACTGCTCTCCCTGCCAAGCTCTTCCCCTTTTTCCTTACCCAGCAAAAGTGCTGGCTGGCTTTCCCTTAGCATCTTTAATCAATACAGCTTGATCACTAGATTTATTCTGGATTGATTACTTCTGTCTCAAGAAAATTGCCTCTCAACTTTTCTCCAAATGATTCCTCATTGGATGCCTTATTGGTACCAAATAATCATTTCATGCTTGAGTTGAACACAACTGCATTATGTGGATAAAACTGTATGCAGATTGGACAAATCATTTGAATTTCCAGACATTTGTCTTTGTGACTGAGGTTCATTACAGTAAATCGGACTCATTCTTCAGTATTGTCTATATTCATTTCATATTCACGTTTGCCACCTTAATGCCGCTAGCAGAGGCATTGTTTACTGCCAGTGTCTTCTATATTTCTTAAATATGGATGAAAATAGTTTGGTGGCTGCCTGTCCTGAAGAATCACCCTCCACTTTCATCGCATTGTCATATTGGATTTTGTACTCTTTCTCGGATGGATGGCACTTTGACTTCACATCTCCTCAGAGTAAAACTCTTTGCTGCCTCTCTTTTTCATTTTTCATTTTCTCTCTGCTTCCTATATACCAGAGTAATCGAGTGTGCTCTCTAACTAAGCTTGGAATATTCATGTGTCCGTTTCTATCTACAGGTGAAGTACAATATGTATGAAAGCAAGTCTTTCGGCATCTTTCAGTGTTTCTCACCACAACAGGGATTTTCAAGAGCACCTGCCACATCGATGTGCGTTGGTTCCCGTTTGATGTCCAAAGATGTGACCTGAAGTTTGGTTCCTGGACATACGGGGGTTGGTCTCTGGACTTAAAGGTGATGGATGCAGATATCAGCAATTACATTGCCAACGGAGAGTGGGATCTTGTTGGTAAGTAAGGTTGTCAGTAAAATCATTGAAAATATTTTGCTCTAATCTTTCTCTCCAACTTTCTGTAACCCGTCGGACCACAGTAAATGTGTGCCTTGTTTTGAATCAGAGGTTCCAGGACAAAGGAATGAGCATTTCTACGGCTGTTGTGAGGAACCGTACCCTGACGTCACCTTCACCGTGGTGATGCGCAGACGGACGCTCTACTATGGCCTCAATCTTCTCATCCCATGCGTCCTGATCTCTACTCTGGCCCTGCTTGTCTTCCTCCTGCCTGCTGACTCTGGAGAGAAAATCTCCCTGGGTAAAACCAGCTTCATTCAAAAAAAAAAAAAAAAGTTCAGTTTGACAGCAATTTTTTGTAACACCAGTTTGTAAGAACTGTAATCTCAAGACTTCAATTGCAAAGTTAAGAACCTGCATTATAGATGGAAACCCATCAAAAGTTAGCAAGCAATGGATGGCCATGATACGCTAATGGGAGTCCACATATTAAGAAACTAGCAGGTACGTGGCAACCAGAGGTCATAAAAATTGAATTACATCCAGCTACTTCAGGCAACACCAGGCAAAATAAATTTCTGATAGTAGAAAAAGGTGTGTCCCATCTTTTCTCAACCCTCAGATGAGTGATTTAAGCAACTACCACAGTTACCTACATTACAGGGTTACCTAGGTAACCGGAGCCTGGAATGTCCACTAGCAACAAACCACAAGCGACAAAGACTATGTGAAAGTCCCTTTACTGTGCTCACATTACTGAAACCACCATGCATTTTTGGTTATATTGTTGGATACCTGACACACAGTCAGATCCATTTCCTTGTGCTTTTCACCCCTCAGCCTGAAAAGCTATTTGGGTATTTTGTCAATGCAATAACTCAGGAATGAGGGTATGTGAGATTTTCAAATTGATACAAATGGTACATCTACTAAAAATCTCAGATGAGTTTGAATCTCATTGAATCTTATACCTTCACCTCAAGATAGAAGGTCAAGTTGTTGTTTTTTAAAATCTTTTGAACACAGGAACTCAGAAAGATGTCAACTAGGATTTTCAAATTTATACCAAAGGTGCATTTGCTAGGAGGCCGAAGGATAGCACTGGTGGCAGAATTTTAGAGCAACCACAGAAAAACAACATATTAACTAAGTGGACAGTTTACAGCGAAGACATTTCTTGACTTCTTACCACTGTTTTCTCAGCTGCTATATGTGCTAAAGACAATCGTGAGGTTAGTATTAAATAATAAAGTTGGGGAAATAATGTGATGCCATTATTTTAAAATTACTCCAAAACTCTTTGTCTGCAATATGTTCTTTAAGCAGCAAGTTAATGCATATCACCTCAGTATCACAACCATACTGATAAGTCTGTTAACCAATATTGAAAGCTTTAATCGCACTCTGTGAACACATAGCTAGCGCCAAATGTGGTTCTACTTTTTTTAGACACAATCTACCTAAAGATGTGGCTCTGAATTAAAAATGCAGATAGTTTAGAAACCAGGAACTTCCAAGTTGCACATTTCAGAATGTCACTAATTGCAGTAGTGCTTTTGCAATTAGTGAAAAGATAAAATATTTTCTCCGCCACGCTGAGAAAATTAAAACTTTAAGTTTCTGAGCTACCAAGCAAAGTTACTATGAGTTGAAGACATAACCTTAATTGTAATAGAGTCGAATACAATAATAACCCAGAGCATCAATTCACATTGAGAACAATAAACCCTGTATATGTTTAAACTCACTGTATCAGCATTGTCATTGTGAGCTTGCCAATGTTGTTATTCCACTCAAATTACAACTCTAGCAAAGCTACTGATATAGACTCCTTTTTAATATGAATTGATTTGGGATATCACTCTCAGTTGGAATGCATTTTGTTAGTGCAGAAATCCTTGTGCCAATCAAGCCATACGCTACATTATTTTTAAGCTGTCGTATCACCGAACACTAAACTAAAATTCCATTAGCTTAATTTTTTTTTTCAAGATGAAATCGAGATCCATTCTCTTCTGATGAGCTCATCTGGGCAGCTAATTTTGCTGTGGTGCAATATTCCAGATTTATATCCTGCGTGACTCTAAAGCAGCCGTCTGTAATATGCGTTTGTTGCCAGAACCATAAGACGTTATCAATTTAAATTGGGGTTTCAGAGGCATGTCTGCACCTCTGCTACTTAGAGTGTACCTTTCAGACATTGTTTCACCTTTGATACTTCAATTGCCGTGGCATCTTTTTCAGTTAGACTTTAGAGTTTAGGTGTTCTGTTTAGGTCCTGAGTGACCCCAGTATTGTTTCTGCACATCCACCAACCTATTTCTGAACACTGACTTTTCTCGATGATGTGTTCCATCCTCAGGTTACAACGGTAATTCTGTTAAAACATTTTCAATTTTGTTCTTTTGCAAGTCCTTCCAAGAAGCTTCAATGTCACAATTATTGTAAAAAAAATCAAATGTTCCTAAACCCCCATGCTACAGAAAGTTTGATCATTTTGTAAACGACCTTATGCTAACGTGACTGTGATCTTTGTGATAACTATGATATGAAAAATGAAGCAAAATGGCCAAGAATTAATGAGATCATAACCAGGTTACATCATTTGCAGCCCAAGTAGTTTTGACACGCAGTCAAACCTTCTTTCATTATTCTTTAATTTTTCTCCATCTTAGACAACTTCAAAACCACTGCTTACCCATATTCTCTTGGGTAATCAGTGGTTTTATGAAAACCAATGGCTTTCCAGCAATCCTATTGCTCCGTGGCTTTATGAAGTGACCTAATTATAACCACAGATTGACGAACAGAATTGTCAGAAGACCTTTGAAAACCTTTAATCTTATCGCAGTTGTCAGAGTTGCCTGAGTGTTTCATTCATTCATTATAAATGCTTTATATAGACAGTATCTGAGGTGTGTGTACTGCATGTTTCAGTAGAGGCTATTAATTTATGTAGTTTCTGCCTTTTTCAAATGATTAGAGTCCTGTGTTGCAGCTGGATTCCTTCATTAACCAAATGATGCCTAATGTGTGGGCTCACTGTGTGCATTTTCATCTGTATGTTGCTTTTTATGTTTTCAAAGCTTATAGAGGAAAGAGAAATGAGGATTGGGTGTGTGAAGATATAAGTTTCTATGATAGTATGAATTCTTCTTTAACACAAAATTTATTTAAAATTGTTTATGTATAAAAAATTTATATCACTTCAATGTCTCATAGCTTCTTCTCAATCTATGTGTGTGCTGACTATGTCATAAAAACCACTGTAAATGAAATCAGTATATCTAGTTACCCAACTCAACGTCAGCATTTTTAAGAATGGCGAACACAGAGTGAGAAATGTGTTTTAATGCCAGCATTTATTGCCTGGTTTAATTTCAGTTAAATTGAGCTGCCATAAGAAGTGTGATTTGTGATATTATAAATGGATCAACAGGAACATTATAGTGCATTTAATGGTAAGATGAAAATTTAAGGAAAAACAACAAAATAGCCAAATAAAATGAAACTAGTTATTTTTTGAATGTTTGAATAGCTAACTGTTTGATATTATGCTATTTAAACTACAGTATGACATTTTTAAGAAAGATTATTGTGTATGTAGTTATGCAAAGAAGAGAGCACAACCCACGATTCATTGCATGACCCAGTTTGGGCTGCTGAACTGATGGCCTCACATCACTGTGCTTGACTCTAGAATACTTGTACATAGAGGAATATATGGTCGATAGTGTGCCCAGGTCCTGTGGCTGCAAAAAACACAGTGCTTGACAGTTGAAATGAGGTGTTTGCGTCAATATGCTGTGTTTGTTTTTCACCGTAGATGGCACTATGGTCAGTTTCCACTTTGGTGTCATCTGTTTAAAGGACATTGTTCCAGAAGTCTTGTAGTTTGTTCAGAAACTTTGAAACCTGAAGCTGTGCTGCCATATAGAAAGAAGAGACTTTCTCCTAGTTATCCTTCCAAGCCACCTATACTTGTTCATTCTTTTCCTATTTGTCATATTTAACACAGTAACTGAGGCTTGTAGTGTGTGTGATGTAGCTCTTGGTTTTTTGCAGTTTCTCTGAGTACTGCATGGTCTGACCCTGGGATGAGTTTGCTGGGCTGTCCACACATAAGTTTGTGTTAAATGGACTGGTTCTTATACAGCGCTTTTTTAGCCTACCTGAACACAACTTTATACAACTTGGCTCATTCACCCGTTCATACAGTTTTCCACGTAAGTGCTTTCTATCTAACATTCACACATATTTCTACGTTGACAGATGCATCAGAGAGCAGCTTGGGGTCAGTATCTCGTCCAAGGGTGCAGGCTGGAAAAACCACTAACCTTCCAATTAGTAGATGACACGCTCTACCTGCTAAACCACAGCCACACCAAACACACCTGAGATACCTAAAACACCTGAAGGCTCCAGACCAGCAAACTACCAAAACCTCTGTTTTATAGATGAGCTCACACTTGTTAACAATAGATTAATCAAGTACATTAACGGCATCTGGCTGCTACTTATTTGATCCTCATTCCTGTGTCACTGGCCTGGTCTTTTTCCCTATCTAAGAAATTCAAAAAATAACTTTTGAAGATGTTGAAGAACATTAATACTCTCCTCAGTCCTTCTCAGATTTAAATATTCTTCCCTGATCCAAAGAAAGGACTAAAGTAGCAGTTATGACAAACTCAAGCCGCTTTTAAAGTGTTTTTCAGAGGTATCAAACGCACATGGGCATGCATGGGGGAAGTTGTGAAGTTAGTCATTAGAGCCAGTGGTGAAGTGAAAATTTGTCTCCCCATAGCTAAAGATACGTGTTGCTCTTGCTTTTACCTTTTCAGGTCATCTTGTGACACAGTGAGGTTTGATCACTCCCGAATTTTGATTTACAGAGATTATATGTTTCAATTTTTCACATTTGACTACTGTGAATTAACCAGTTGCTGTGGAGTAGAATAAACTTTAAAACAAAGCAGAATTAGCAGACTAAAAGAGTATAAGGTGGCACAAATTCATGGAATAAATTGAATGGCTTTGTGCGAAATAGGAACAAAATGTGAATAATAGAATAAATCTGGGTACAAAGCAACTGCAAACACCTGAAAATGATAAAACAGTCATTTTAATGTTTAATACGTCTGCAACAGTATTTATTGCTATAATATTAGAGGGTCTTTGTGTCTGTTTGTGACATAACATCCAGCTTATGGTGATTTGTAGCTGATTGAAAGATCAAAAACATACGTGTGTGAATACTTTTGTTGAACTACGTTTTGTTGTCAGCTGATAACTGAGATTTGGTTTCCTCCCCAGGTATTACGGTCCTGCTCTCTCTGACTGTCTTTATGCTGCTAGTTGCAGAGATTATGCCTGCCACCTCAGACTCTGTGCCTTTAATAGGTAAGCCAGGCCAAAGTTAAAAGCAGTTCCTATGGATGTCAACTACTATCAGAGAGAAGCAAAGGGTGAAATTTTCTGTAGTCATTTTTCATCAGGGATTTCCTTATATCACAGTGTAGCCAAATTCAAGCAGCTACCCAGTATTTAGATTTCATTTTGGTTTAGGGATCTGAGTCAGTCTGTTTGAATCAGTGGAATGAAAGCACTTCTTCAGGCACATAAGTGAGCAGTAATGCTCAAGGGATGAAGACATATTTGCTGTCCTTAATGATCGGCCCGGCCTTTCTTCTTGTATGCATAACCTTGATGTTATCATCTAGTTTTCTCATTGTTTTTTACTACACAGTACTTCTTTCTGATCCATTCTGATTGCCGCCTGCATTTCTTTTTTATGCAGCCGAATATTTTGCCACTACAATGGTCATTGTCGGTCTCTCAGTGATTGCTACAGTTCTGGTCCTGCAATATCATCACCACGACCCTGATGGAGGCAAGATGCCAAAATGGGTGAGTGTTTTCTCAAACAGTAATAACTTTTTCGTGAATTTTACTGGCATTATTATTTATGTCGTTTCATTATAGACACACGCAAAAATATGGAATACATTAAAAACAAACTGTTGACAAACCTAAATAAAATGCACATTTTTAAGTAATGAATTGAAAAACAAATGCTAGATATAGCAAATATGACACTGATTAAACATATATATGCGAATTCATAAGGGCTAAAACTATATCAAATATAATATATGTAACAAATATAACATAAGTGTATGTAGTGTAAGTAATGTATGTAATTTGAAAGATATTTCAGAAACCTGGGAAAGAGGAACAGAATAATCTCTAACAGTTCAAAATTAAGGTTACTAAGAAACAGATTAGTAACATAATTGGATACAAATTCACAGTAATCATCTATAAAGGCCATGCTAGTGCTGAACAATATATAAATTCCACATATGCTGCCATCCAGATGACTTTATTCAGCAATCTACAATAACCTGCTTGCACTCAGGATTTGTCACATGGTGAAAATATTGCATTATCTGCACTATGAAATGAAAAATGTGAAAAATAAAGCCCAGAGGAGTTCAGCTGGAATCTTATATGAAGCAAGAATAGGAAAACATTTAGCTCTCAAAACTGCACTAATGGGCTCCTCAGTTCTCAAGCGCTTCAAAGAACAGGTGATGCAACACGGTGGTAAACAGTGAATCCACATTTAAAAACTTGTTGCTTGTATGGGCAGAGTTTTCAAAAGAAACTACAATTTTTCATTTTTAACATTTGATAAGTTATCTTTGTACTATTGTCAAAATACATATAGGGTTTAGATGATTTCCAAATTGTTGCATCATCCTGTTTTATTTACATTTCATTCAGTTTCCCAATTTATTTGGAGCAACTGGTAATAACCTAATGAAAAGGTATGGAGCCAAAGAATGCAACAACATTAGTGGAGTGAACACCTGCATGTTTTATATACTCACAGTTCATTAGATATGTACGTTTTGAAGATGAAAAGGGGGTCCAACCCAGTACTAGCAATGTGTGGCTAATAAAGTGGCCAGTGAGTGTGTACTCAGTCCACTTTTTACTGTGATTTCTCAATTTGGGAAAAGTTAATATGACAAAGCGCTATTTGTATAGCGCTTTACTAGTCCCTAAGGACCCCAAAGCGCTTTACACAACAAGTAATCCACCCATTCACACACTGGTGATGGCAGCTACATTGTAGCCACAGCTGCCCTGGGGCGCACTGACAGAGGTGAGGCTGCCGGACACTGGCGCCACCGCGCCATCGAGCATCTCTGTAAATATTACTGTGTCTAACCCATACAAATGAGACTGATATTCTGCACTCATTCTTATTTCTTCAATGGCAGATTTAAAGTGAATTGCAGCCTTAATCCACTCTTTCATTCACCGTTTTATCTCAAAGACCCGTGTGATCCTCCTGCATTGGTGTGCCTGGTTCCTGCGTATGAGGCGTCCGGGTGAGGAGCGAGTGCGTTCAGCCTGTCACAACAAGCCTCGATGGAGCAGCCTGACCAGCATAGACCTCAACATGAGCACCTCAGCCTCCCAATGCACCAATGGCAACATGCTCTATGTCGGCGTGCGTGGCCTGGAGAACATTCACTGCTCCACTGCTGCCACCTCGTCTGACTCCGGGGTCCTCTGCGGACGCCTGGTTGGACGGGCAGGCGAGGACGAGATGCTCATCCCAGCAGGTCAGGTCACCCCAGTTGGAAGCCTAGAATTAGAGATGGCCAAGATCCTGGATGAGGTGCGCTACATCGCGAAAAGGTTCCGCGACCAAGACGAGGGTGAGTCTGTGTGCAACGAGTGGAAATTCGCCGCCTCCGTTATCGACAGGCTTTGTCTCATGGCTTTCTCACTCTTCACTATCCTCTGCACTATTGGTATCCTCATGTCAGCACCCAACTTTGTAGAGGCAATTTCCAAAGACTTTTTCACTTAGTTGTTCCCAGGAAATAAATGATTCATCAAATATAAAAGCCTACACCAATCACTGTTCTCACAAAGTAACCATTTTCAAACACACGGGGTAGTCATTTGGATACACTTACCCATACTTAATCCAAAGTTAAATGTAGAATGTATGTGATACATAAACAGCTGAATATATGCATCACATTACATTATTGAAAACTAGCTTTTCTCTTTTCTATCACACAGCCTGGCTTCACACCCTGTACTGTATGATTCTCTAAACTGCATAGTATTGCTTCAATGATACAATTTGCTAACCTGGCAAGAATGCTGTTATTAGTTATGCTGTGTTACCTGTGTATTACTGTGCATTATAATGTTTCTGTAATGTGTAATGTGGTCCATATACATAACGGCTACTGTACCTTCTATTCAAATGTATTTCATGTAGCACATTTCTATATCATACATTACATTGTATTACAATCATAAGTAGAACCAAAAGCTTTGATTTAAATGTCTTCTTACTTGGTTTTACTTACTGTTTATATTTGTATGATTTGATCACTAAGAATTTCTCATAGTTCAAAATGTTGTATGTTTCATTTTTTATCAGTTACTTTCAATGGGTTGATTCTTATCCACTTTGAAGATTCATAAATAAATTCATTCAATTCAAAAACAATCCCTTGTCAATGACAGATGCTCACATGGGACAACGGGAATAATGTCCTTTTTTACACTTTTTCAGTGTTTTTTTAAAAACCAAACACGTAAAGCAAATGTGGAGCTGTTTATGAAGCAAGAGTTTAACCTTCTGAAAACTAGACAGAGGTTCTAGCAGTAGGATAGTACGTGTCATCTTAAACCCCAGAATTCGTTTTTCACACGTCACAGCCAACAAACTCAAATGCACTACTCTCAATGAAGACGTTTTCTTGCAGTGAGGTCCGAGGCCTGGTGAAACAGGTGAGTCCACTTTTTTCAGTAGGATTCTCTCCAAAAGATCTCCCCAGTTTTCCACACTGGAGTTTCTGCACAAAGGAGAAGCTGGTGAATAGAGAGAATGGGAAGCAAACGCTAGACTTCACTGATTCAATGAATGAGGCAAAGACTGAAGGAATTCCTCCATCCTAAGTAGCAGCTGGTCACAGGTGATTACAAAGAGGTGAGATGATTACCTCCTTGTGGTAATTATGCTCATATTTTCACCAGAAAGAATTTCAGTTTCTGCCTAATACCACTGAGCTTTCACACATCACTTGTTAAATCACGGATTTCATCCTTATGTCCATCAGTTCAGTGGAAAAAATGTTGTTACATTAGTGCACACTGGATGCATAGCAATAGTGATTGTACTATGCTTTATTAATCTAACATGTGAGATGGAGTGTACCATTTCTTTTAATGTACCATGACAAACATGCATCTATCCATCCATCTAGCATCGGTCTCCTCAGTTCCCAAACACTTACACTGATCAAAGAATAGGTGATGCAACACAGTGGTAAACAGTGCCTCCACATTTAAAAGCGTGTTGCTTGCATGGGCAGAGTTTTTAAAAAAAAAAACAACAAAACTACACTTTTAATTCTTTTTTAACACTTTCTCTTTATTGATTTTCATCTTATTTTACATACAGAACTAAAGAGGGCAAGGGAAACCAACACATTCACAAATGATCACATATTCCAAAATACACAACGCCTTGTTTTACGTACACATATTACATATTACACAGGTGCATGTTCCATTCAAACAAATTCGCAGCTGTCCCTCTGCATCACAGAGGTATCAGTTTCTAGTCTCTTGACGTATAACGATCCCATCGTTCCCAAAGTCTCTCTCCTTTCTCCTTCTGTAGCCGCAGTGAGAGGGTAATCAGTTCCATATAGAGCTGGGCGATATAAGATTTTTTCATATCACGATGTGTTTTTTTCATTTCAGGCGATAACGATATATCACGATATAAGCCAAATAACTAAATTTGTAAGATTTAAATGTGCCGTTGCTCACAAGTAAAATGTGAAATAATCAGCAGCTTGTTTTGATTTAAATATTTATTTCCCATAATAAGTTAAACAGGGCAGATGTACTTAAGGAAAATGAGACTTCAGTTTCAGATAAATAGAGGCAAATATTGCAAACTACACAAAAGGCAGCCGCTAAAGCGTTTAAGTTTGAAAATAGAACAAACAAAACAGACTCAATTGTCAATTCCACTTAGAAACAAAATATTAATTCTAAAAATAAATCTTAGTTTGTTTTACAGAAGAACAGACAAAATTGACTAACTAACTTTTGTCAATATCAAATAAACTGAGAACTAAAAGGAAATTCTCAATCTCCTTGTTGTATAGCTTAGCTTTTCAAACAGTTTTAAAATAAAGATGCTAACAGAACATTATATATAACCAGTGTTGGGTAAGTTACTTTAAAATAGTAACTTAGTTACATTACTAGTTACTTCTCTCAAAAGTAACTCAGTTACTTCAAGTTACTCGTTACTTTCAAAGTAACTAGTTACTAGGGAAAGTAACTTTGGTTTTACTCAGAATTCTCTTGTTAATGTGTTGCTTCCATAACTTTGCCAATCTTCTAGCTTGCTTACTTGCCACAAGTGCACTGTGCCACCTACCAATAGAAAGAAAAAGATAATGTGCATATTTCCACGAGAGAAATCCCACGCCTGGACCGTCATTGACTGCTGCCATGATTCTAGCCTACGTCACAGTGTCATCTGCGCCTTTTACATCCAACACAAAAACTGCAGTCGTGGTGCTTTCGATTGTACTCAGAACTCGGAAATTCTGCCTTCTGAATAGGAAGATGTAGGTAACACCAGACTGCAGATGAGCTGCATACAGAGCTGGACTGGGACAAAAAAATCATCCCGGGCATTTTGACTAGAGACTGGCCCACCATTATAGGGAAAATCATAAAGCCTTTGAATGAAAACAAACACTGTTGTGACAGTGATGTACACTGTTTTGATGGTATATATGCATCAATCTATCAATCGTTTGTTGTAAGATTCAGATAATTATTTTTTAAAAGCTAGACATTTTAAATGAGAATAAGAAAGAAAAGTATTTCTTTGTGCCCCCCTTTCCCTGTTAATGCCCTACCTGCCCCCCTGGCAACACTTTGCTAGACCCGCCCCTGCACAGTTACCAGCTGTCAGCTACTTAGAAAAGGATCCTGGTGTTATTTGTCTCTCAGAAACAGTTCATAACTTCAACTCATTCATGTCACCTAAAAGGTAAACCTGTTTCTCCATCACCTGTTCAGCTCTGATGATTCAGTAAGGACATCTCCTGGTTTCATCTTCATGTTTCCCTCTCACCACATATCCAAACCGACATCATGACCAGCAGCTTTACAGCTGTGGCTCCAGCAAACATCAGCTGATACTAGAAATTAATATTAAATAAATTCTAACAACAGCTGATCAAGCTTAAACGTGCTGCTGTTGTTTAGCGCAACATCCGCTGGTTTCCTCTTTCTGCGCAAAGTGGGCGATAAACACACAAGAGAGAAAAGACGATCAGCTGATCACTGATCAGTTTTCATGATTGAAGTAGAAACGGGAGAGGGAGGGGAGAGAATGAGAGAAGAAGAGGCAGCTGTGCAGCGTAAAGACACAGAATAACTCCAGCTTTGTGCCTTTTTCATTGTAGCTGAAGTCCGGGACAAACTGTTCCTTTTCACCTCAATAAGAAACGCGTAATATTTTCTCTGAATACCAGACGGGACGGCTGGCAACTCTAATAACTTATGAACAAAATAAGGTTCAACATCATTAACTTCATAGCACCACCCAGCTGTATAGAAACTCCGTCATGCTAGCTAGCACGCAGTACGGAAAAAGTCAGAATAACGAAAATAAACTCCACCTAAGCTTGGTTTATATCTGACCCAGAGAGACTGCAGGTCATAACTTCTTACCTGAAGTTCAGTTCACACTTGGACCGGCGGCCGCCTGGGGTCTCTTTTCCTTCTGCATCCCTTTTTCTTCATCCACCTGCTGGCCTCACCACTTGCTAATGTTACTGAATCTGTGGAAGCTCCGCGATAGCCACCACACGAAGTAACGAGTAACGACCCTATCTAAATCCCAGTAACGAGTAACGCGTTCCTGATTTTGGCATAATAACTAGTTACCGTGCTCGTTACCACAATAATAACGTAGTTACTGTAACGCGTTACTTAATAACGCGTTAGTCCCTACACTGTATATAACTAAAACTTTAGTCTGACAAAAGCCTACAGGTTGTGGGACAGGAAGACAAGTCTATCCACTGCTTCAGGCTTTAAAGCGGCCCTGTGGCAAGTCACAATATTACCCCCTGTACTAAATACCCTCTCAGAGGGGCTGCTGGTTGCGGGGATGCACAGGTAGTGCTTTGCCAGGCAGCTAACTCTTGGGAAGCTTCTGTCGTTGATTTTCCACCACTCAAGTGGGTCCATTTCACTGTCTGCATCAGATGCCAGCAAGTACTTTTCAAGCTCCTTTTCAACTGTCTCTTTCTCAGTGAGCCCTGTGCTGGTGGGGTGGGATTTCTTAAAGAAACTGCCCAGTGACTTTCTCTGTTTCTTCTGGGTTGGTAGTACTGCAGCAGCTCCACCATCTTCTGTTTCCTCTGTTCCAGCTGAAGTGGACGGGTGCTCAATTTGCCCCAACATCTCAGACACTGCTCTCATTTTGATGGCATCAACGTGTTCTGCATTAATGTATTGTACTTTGTAGCGCGGATCTACCAGGGTTGCAACATCAAGCAGTTCATTTGTAATCTGGTCATTGTACTTTTCATCAAGGTATGTCATGACTGTCATCTTAAGGTCTTTTGTAAGTTGTGTTTCATCCTCAGATGGTTTCAGAATCTGTGTTCTGAAAAGGTGAAGCATCGGCTTGAGGTAGGACACACTCACGTAACACTCTCCAGAAAGTGAATCTGTGAATTCCAGTAGTGGGTTCAGGGCCACATGCACAGACTCCAGAACATCTAAATCTTGCCAGGAGGGAACCAAGTGCCTGGTCTTCTTATCTGCACTGAGGACCTGAGAGATAGCTTTATGTTGCTCCAGAACCCTCCTAACCATTTTTTGGCGTGAGCCCCACCTGGTGGGCGACTCTGTCACTAACTTGTGCTGGGGTAGGTGAAGCTCCTCCTGAGCAGCAGCCAATTCCCTTTTCTTCTTCCAAGAGAAACTGAAGGCGGCCACCACTCTCTTACACACGGCCACAGCTCACTCCACCCTCTTGTCTTTGCCGGCTTTTTCTGTGGATAAAAAGGTAAATAATAGCACATATTAACCTCAGAAATTAATTTAAGATTTTGGATTTTTTTTTCAGTCACAAATAAAATCCACTGCCCTGAAAACCCACTTACTTGCTATGATTGTACTTTTTTTTTATTGTACTTTTACTTTTTTAAATTTTGCTGACAGACTGACCAATTTTTTTTCCTTATATTTAAAAAGGTGACAGAGGCTGGTGTTATCAACATCATTGTTATATTTGACGTTTTCATCACTTGTTCTTTTTTTCTTGAATTGCCCCATTTGGTGGAATCAGAATTTAATGTTCTTTATAGGAAAAACAGCTGAGGTTCTGTATTAGCCAATTGGGATCCTGATAGAACCCCAAAATTCTAAATTTTATTTGGCACATTTTGTCAACTTGATTTACACTGAAGAGTGACTGAATATTTGCCTGTTATGCATGCCAACAGCAACTATTACCTCAAATAAATAGGCTGACATGAAGAATATTCTTTCTGATGTTTATTTTTTAACAATAACCATGGAAGTGATTTAGATCTCTAGCTTTTAATATATTTACATGGGCTCAAAAACACAATTAAAAAAGGCATTTTTAATTTTATTCTGCTTCCCAACTTACCGATAGCTGAGTGAAGTCGATGTCCGAAGCACTGCAGCCGGGTCCAGTTATTCAGGGATGTGGCCTTCACTATATTTGTCCCACTATCGGTTGTGATGCAGACTTGTTTGTCTTCACTCAGTCCCCAGGATGCAAGCGCTTCTGACAGTCCTAATGCAATTACTTCACCCGTGTGGTCGTCGGGAAGGTAGGCAGTTTGAAGACATTTGCTTTTCAGATTCCAGTCTTGGTCGATATAGTGAGCAGTAAGGCTAAGGTAAGGTTCTGACGTGCGACTTGACCACATGTCGGATGTAGTAGCGAAGAACGATACAGTTTGTAGCTCCTTCTCAACAGCCTCACGGCACTCTCTATATAGCTTTGGAAGCGCTGTATGAGAGAAATGTTTACGTCCAGGGAGTTGGTAACGAGGATCCAGTACCTTAATTAGCTGCTTGAATCCTTCATTTTTGACCGTGTTTATTGGTAGCATGTCTTTAGCAAGACAGTAGGCTATGGCATTCGTTATGTCGCTATGTCTCTTAGCTTTTTTGTCATATGGTAAGACGCTGGAGAAAGCCGACTCAATTGACTGTTGCTGCTTCGCAGGGATTCCCCTGGTTGTTTTCGATGACAAATTAGCACTTTCAGTCAGTGATTGAGCGTGCTCTAGTGGGTGGCACTGCTTCAGGTGATGAAAAAGGTTTGTTGTATTTCCAGACTTGGTGGGAACATGCTTTCGGCACGACTTACAGTGCGTGCTACTCTGTTTTTTGTCAGACGTCAAATAGCCGAAATATCGCCACACTACGGAACTTTTCTGGCCCTTCTTTTCGACAATCTCTTCGGCATTTGAACCGTCATCTGTGTTCTCTTCGGTAACGTGGTCACCCAAGCTCTCGGTTGATTTTTCTCTACTTGGTACACTCATTTTCTCCATTACCCGGTCGACACGGCGGTTAGCTGCTTCGCAAACAAATACGCACGTGCGGCTTGGCACTTGTGCTGTACGTAACAAGTCACGTGACGTGGTTCGGCTCTGCGCTACTTAATTTGGATTGGCTGTTCCTTTTTTTTTTTTCTTTTTTTTTTTAAAGAGGAAGAGAGAGAGATGAGGTCTATCGCGATAGTTGTATTTTCCTATCGAGAAGAAGTTATATCACAATACATATCGTTATATCGCCCAGCTCTAGTTCCATATGATGAATAATAATAAACTCAAAAACCCTGGGTCAACCCTGGGTCAACGACCCAGGCATCCTAACACCTCCAGCATGAAGCGCCTGAACCACTTATTTTGGATTTCCGCTTTGGTGTGATGAAGAATCAAATTAAATTCTTCCATCCAAAATCTCGCCATGTTAAAGAATTTGTGGTAGATAACACATTCTTCCACATCCGCAACCAATCTTCCTCTGAGATAGTTACACCTGCTTCTTTTTCCCATCGATGACTGACATATCTTGTTGAGGTCTTTTTCATAGCTCTAAAACTTCTGTACATTTTTCCTATAGTACCACTTATGTTCTCACCATAAGCATCCATAAATATTTGGATCACCCCACTAGCATCTGCGTCAAGCATTCTAATTTCCTTCTGGAAGAAGCTCCGAACCTGTAGGTAACGATAAAAATCTTCCCTGCCGATCTCGTAAATCTGACACGTCCTCAAAATTTATCAGCTCCCCATGCTTCACTATCTGACAGATCGCAGTGATTCCATGCCTGGACCACTCCCTGAATTTATGGTCTAACAATGCTGGAAGGAAGCGTGGAAGATACGCTGGCCATCCCAGCAACCCTATTTCCCTATTAAGACCAAAAATTTTAATCACATCTGCCCATTTTTTCAGGGAAAACTTACCGTATTTTCACGACCATAAGGCGCACTGTGCTAAAAGGCGCAGTCTCAGTTATGTGTGCCATTACTGTATTTAACACACACATAAGGCGCACTGGACCATAGGGCGCATACAAGTACCGTATGCGTATTTAAAAATAAAGCGGGAGCAAACCTGAATTCGGTACCTTACTCACATTTTTATTACCAATAATCGTCATCATCAACAACACACAAGCATACAAGTGTGCGTATTTAAAAATAAAGCAGGAGCAAAACAAAGTTTGGTACTCACATTTTTATCATCAATCAAACCCATCGAAGTCCTCATCCTCTGTGTCTGAATTGAACAGCTGCGCTAAATCTCCATCAAACATGCCAGGTTCACTGTCTTCACCGTCAGAGTCACTTTCCGTGCCGTGCGGCTCCTCGGAAACGATGCCGGCTTTTGCGAAAGCTCGAACAACAGTGCCAGCAGACATGTTAGCCCAAGCATCTACAATCCATTGGCAAATTGTGGCGTAACTCGCCCAGCGCTGCCTTCCACTCTTAGTGAAACTGTGGTCTCCACCGGTCATCCATCGCTCCCAGGCCGCTCGCAGCCTTACTTTGAACGGGCGGTTCACACCGATGTCCAGAGGTTGGAGCTCCTTTGTCAGGCCTCCCGGAATGACAGCAAGCTCACAGTTCATTTGCTTCACAAGTTTTTTCACATCGGCTGTGAGATGGGCACGCATAGAGTCACAGATCAACAGCGATGGTGATGCGTGGAAAAAACCACCTGGTCTCCTTACATACACCTCCCTCAGCCAGTCTTTCATCATTTCCTCATCCATCCAGCCCTTTTCATTTGCCTTAATGATGATTTCTGCTGGAAACTTCTCTTTAGGCAAAGTCTTTCGCTTAAAAATCACCATAGGCGGCAGTTTCTGTCCATTAGCATGGCAGCCAAGCACAACAGTAAAAGAAGACTTTTCATACCCCGTTGTGCGTATCGCTACCGTGCTGGTCCCCTTCTTCTCCACAGTGTGACTCACCGGGATGTCAAAAGTGAGCGGGACCTCGTCCATGTTTGTGATGTGGCTGGGCTGGATGTTTTTGTCGCCGATGTGTTTGCTGCAGTAGGAGCGGAAGATGGCCAGCTTTTCCTTATAATCTGCTGGAAGTTGCTGCGCTACCGTAGTCCTGGTCCGGATGGAAAAATGGCACCGTTTCATAAAACGAAAGCACCAAGACGGACCTCCTTGGAAATGTTCAATGTTCATCTCTTCAGCTAGTGAAACTGCTTTTAGCCGAATGGTGACCGTCGAAACGCTTCTCCCGCTCGCGCTTTGCTCGATGATCCACCACTCGAGTCTTTCCTCCAACTCGAGCCACCTCGCCTTATGTCCGCGGAAACTCAGCTGCGTGTTCTTGACCTGCCGGAGCTTGTTTTCCAGCTTCCTCCATTTGCGAACCATCGATTCGTTAATCTTAAATTCTCTCGCCGCTGCTCGATTTCCATGTTCCTCCGCGTAGCTGATGGCCTTCAGTTTAAACTGTGCTTCGTAAGCGTGTCTCTTTGCCATTTTCAGGGTTGTTAAAACAACGATGTCCTGCATAATGCACATACCTGTTCTTTTATACAGGTATGTGCGATTGTCCCGGTATATACGATCAACGCCCACACTTCACCCTTTAACGTTCTCATGGTGTTCTCTACTACGTCCTCCTTACAACACATAGGGCGCACCGCGCTATAGGGCGCGCCGCACTTTTTGAAGAAAATCTAAGACTTTTAAGTGCGCCTTATGGTCGTGAAAATACGGTACACATAAATTTTGCATCTGATATGCCTGTGGTAAACTCTCAAGAGACCCCAGAACAGACTGTGTTGGGAAATCCATCAAAGAAAGCTCAATGTCCTTCCATTTTGCCTCAAACTTAGAGTTACACCAGCACACTAGAGGTCTGATCTGGGCTGCCAGATAGTAATCCTCAAAGCACGGTAGAGCCATGCCCCCCCCCCCGCTCACCAGCCTGCTGCATTGTTGCATATTTCACTCTTGGCCTTTTATTTCCCCATATGAATCTTGAGCAATGCATATCCCACTCCCTAAATTGTTTTGCTGGAACCTCCACTGGAAGCGCTGCAAACAAATATAGCAGCTTTGGGAGGATATTTATCTTTATTGCTCTAACTCTGCTGCCCAGATCGAGGAGCAGCAGACCCCACCTCTCCAGATCTTCATATATCTTCTTGTTCACCCGATTATAATTAACTTCATATAACAATGCAAGGTCTTTTGTCAGCAGGATCCCCAAATACTCCATTTGAGATTGATGCCATCCGAATCTATATCTTGCTACCAATTGTCTTGAGGGGTTAAAAAAGAACGTCAAGATTTGAGTTTTTTGAATGTTTAGTCTATAACCAGACAGTCTGCCATATTCTTCCAGTATTTCCATAAGCAGAGGAATTCCCTCTTCCGGGTTTCCTAGCGCTACCAGCACGTCGTCTGCATACAAGCAAATTTTATTTTCCACATTCCCCGTTGTAACCCCCGTCAATCAAGTCTCTTCCCTGATGCATTGAGCCAACGGTTCAATGAAAAGGTTAAAGAGCAGCGGGCTCAACGGGCAGCCCTGCCTACAGCCACGTTGTAGTGTTATCCGATTTGAGAGGCTTCCATTAACTTTGATCCTCGCTGTTGGAGACATATAAATCATTCTTATACATTGAATAAACCTGTCACATAGCCCAAATCTCTTCAACACATGAAACAGAAATTCCCACCCGACCGTATCGTATGCCTTTTCCGCATCAAGCCCAATGAGAACTGTTCCAGTTTTCCCTTTAAGTATCTGGTCAATAATATGAATGGCCCTTCTGATATTACCGTGTGTTTGTCTGTTAGCAATGAAGCCTGTTTGATCCTCCTCTATCAGCGTGGGCATCAATGTATCAATGGCGGTGAATGCCTACATTTTGTACAAGGCATGTACAGGGTGGACAGGCAAAAGAAGATTGTTTCTGAGTCTTCTAGCTCAGGAACTTCGTTGCCGATTCATGTAGCACAAGAAAATATTAGCACAGACGCAGGCTGCTGAAGCTGCTGCAGCTGTTGTGCCAGGGACTGTAAAGACAACGCAGTGCCAGTGGAATTTACACAAATTTGCGCAGGGCTAGTAAATCTAGTAGTAGGGACTCGCACCAGGGAAAAAAAGGCTCAGTAATTCTAGTGTTAAGGTGTGAAACAGCTGTGTACTGCCTTTTGTTCCTGGAGAAGGTATTTAACTGAGAGCCATGCTAGGCTCAGGGAGACTCTGCTGACCGTTTGTCCCGCGGTCATGCAGGGACTTCATCAAGCTTGGTTGTCTGTTCTTTGTGTGTTTGATTAAAGAATGTTAACTACCGCTCACCGCTCGTCTGCAGGCTTTATTTAAATGGAAAACTTCCACAACAAAATGGCGTTGTCGACATGATAGTCCATGTGGTCACTGAACAACGGTTTCGTGGACGGGCTGATCACCCCTGAGGGAAAAGGTACCTTTGTCCTACCAGCTGTTGAAGCAAAGGAAATGGAAGAGTCACGGAACCGTGTGTTTCAGTTACCACCGAGATCATCAACTTTGAGGGGACTCCTGCAGATGGGTGAGTTGTAGCTAACTTTGTATACAGTCATGAGGAGTTTTTTGTCTGGCCGAGCCGAGAAGTGCTTGCTGCTCCGGAGTTTGAGTCTCCGGGAGGAAAGTCCTGGGGTTTGAGCCCCCAGGCTTGTGTTCGGTTCCGGTGTTGTGCAAAGAAAAGCAATCTGTCTGCCAGAAAGTAATTGCAAAAACACCAGTCCATCACAGGGAACGGTGGTTCGAGTCCACTGTTGATAATCACGTCTGCACAATACAGTGTGCGGAGTGACGGTATTTTAGCACTTTTCTGCCGAGAAGGGAAGAAGGCCATTGCAGGGGACGCTCTGAATGTAAATATGGGATCTAGATCCAGTAGCGGCGGACGTTTCACCCAGCGGCCAGAGATAAAACTCAATATTTGACTGTATGGTAAGAAATGTGAGTGCAAGTATGTTGTGAGATGAAAGAGAATGGTTGTGTGGGAAAAGTTGATGTGTGTGTAAAAACAGTGAAAAATGGGGCTAAAAATCTTGAAAATTGGGAACAAAAACAAGAAAAGAAAAAAAGAGAGGAGTGTAGAAATGTGTGTAAAAGTTGTTTCCAACTAGCGGGTGAAGGTGGTACACCAGCTCCCCTAGGGTGGACACACACACACAAAATTAGCAGAATTGTTGATAAAAATAAGCAATAAAATAGGAAGAGGGTTTTGTGTTTTTCAACGTAGGGCAACTACAATCTCTCTCTGGGTTTTTAAGAAAGGGGAGTTCAGAACATGAGAGGGGAGATGTGTTGTTTAAGCAATGAGAAGAATGATCAAAATGTCTCAGTGTGTCACTTGCAGGTGAAGAGCAGACCTGGATCAATTTTCCACGTGCAGCAGTCGGAAGAAAATTATAGGTTCTTATTATAGGGCTCTTCAACTGGTGGGGGAGATTGTCACATCTTGCAGGAGCTTTCCTCTCCTCAGGAGCTCCCTCTGCAGGAGGGGGAGATACAGGAGAGGTGGAGGAAGATCTCAGCCTGGGTGTTTATTGTCTTATGTAGTCTGGAAGATGAGTGGATGGTGGGGTGGGTGCAGTTTTCTCTGTGGTGGGGTTGGGTGGACTGTCCCGGGCTCTGTGGGGCCGGGCGGCGCTGCTGCACTGGGCCCCGGTCTGGATGGGCCTGGGCCCCCTTTCCCTGGCGGGTCGCGGAGTATGGGGGTGCCTACTGGGGTCAGCGGGGGAGCTGGCCCCAGGGAGGGGTCACTTGCCCCTCCCTTCCTTCCCTCCCCATCTCCAGCTGCCTCCCTCTTCCCGCTCCACCACAACCACCCACACATGCAGGGCCTTGGAGTAGGGGTATGTCACCAGGGTGCAGAGGAGGCTACCCCCCCCTCTGTCCCCTTCTGGCTGCCTCTGCCTCAATTTTATCCCACAACTTAGACATTCACATTACTCACACTCTCATTACACATACATATAGGATCTTGGGGGTGGGCACGATGCACGGAGTCCAAAGTACCATCAGGGTGTACACCTCACCCCTGGCATCGTTGCCCACCTCTCAATTTTAAATACACGTAGACATTGAGGGCTAGCAGAAGGGACCATGCGCTTACCTGCTGCTCTCTGGCAGGTAGCTCCAAGCCCTCCTGGGTTTTAAATGCACCTTAGAACACACATGCATCAACACTACAATGAGCGGGTGGAGGGAGGTTTGGAGTCTTCTCTCACCCCCATTCTCTGCGACCTGCTGGAGCAGGGGGGCTAGGACTAGGAGGAGGAGTTGGCCGTCCGACTGCGGTCTGGAGTGTGGAGCCTTCCTGCTGCTGCGGAGTCGGGGCGGTCTGCCTCCCCCCACCGCAGGGAAAAGGGAAACACCACCTGGGTCTGGGTGCAGTTCCCCCCTCCAGGGGCGGGGGCACCTAGACCCGGTTTGTAGAGTACGCTTGGGGAGTGTGATCGTGTGTACAACGTCTCTTTATGTCTGTCTCCACGTTGGTTGAGTGTGGAGTAAGTGCATATGAGAGCATGAGGGTGGGAATGGATGTTTGTATCTATGTGTGCCTGTATGTCTGTGTCTATATGTCAGGTTGGGTGTCAGGCGCCACCTCTCTGGGGACATCTCAGGCCCTCCAAGGTTTGGAGGCCTATCTCCCCCTACCACCACTTCCCCTGCCAGTGGTGGACCCCCTCAGACATCGGTGCGTTGGTGGTTCTTTGTGTCCGGGGATGGGCGTCCAGGTACACACCGGCTCACTCCTTGGCGGCCGCTTATCGGGGCCTGGAGCCTGGGGCTCGCTCGGGCCACTTCGGAGGTGGGGTGCCCCCGGCCTCTCGGCCTGGGGCTCGGTCACTCAGGCGCAGCTGGCTGCCGGCGGAGCTCACGGGCGCGTCACTGCAACTCCCCCTGGCTTCTGCTCCGCGGCTGCTGAGTGAGCCCTCATCTGGGACTCTCCTCAGCTCTTTCCGGGACAGTGGCGCAGCTGCCCCTCTGTTGGTCTTCCTTGGTCTCTTGTGTTCTGGGGGCCTCTGGATGTCTGGAGTTTTGATCTCCTCCACACCTGCTTCATGCCCTGGAGGACGGGGCTGTGGCCCCCCCACACCCTCTAGCAGATTATTACATGAAGGAACCTTTTAAAAAACAAAAAACAAGCGCGTCCATGCTCACAGGTGTACACACGGGTGATCACACCCACAAACTACACCCTTTTTGGCTCCTACCTCAAAGCACACTGTGTTCTGTTGATCTTATGTGCTGCACAATAATGTTTAACATTTAGTATTTACTGTCATATTCCCATATATCATTGTGATGTTGTTTATTCTATTACTCTTGTTCTCTTCTGCTTGCTTTCTTTTTTCTTTCTCAGCAGGTGATCCAGGTGATTGATATATGTATTTTTTTTTCTCTGCCCGTTCTGTTGGTTTTTGTCTTTTGCCCTTCTCCCCCGTCCCTCTTCTCAGCTGTTTCTCTTTCCCTCTTTCTTTCTCCCCTTCTTTCCCCCAGTCAAGTCTGTCCCGTATTCAGTAAGTGAAAATAAAATAAACAATAAAAGGTGAATCAAATGGACCATTACGGCAAGGCTGGGATGGTCAGTTTGGTAAAGTAAATCCGTTGGGCATCTTTCTTTGCCTTTAGACAACAATTCTGATGGCAAAAGAGCCAAACGGGACAGGCCAAAAAAAAAAGAAAAAAAAAGAAAGAAAATTATAGGTTAACACCATTAGAAACACTCAAGCCAGGTTTTGGCTGAATTATTTTACAGCTTAACTTCCATGTGTTTGTCACCCTGAGAACACAAGCTCCAAGAATCTCTCCCTGAATACAAGAAATGCAGTTCCAGAACAACGAGATGGATCTCAAGAGCTCACAGCAGTATCCTGAGCAGTGAAGAAAAGGTCCAGCAGCAGCAGCTGTGCAAGACAGCGACAGCAAGGAGAAAAATGGCATCATCATGACTGGATAGATGGAGATGTGCATTTCCAACGAGCTGCAACTTCACTGTGTGTAAATGGACCTTTGAAAAGACTGCCTGAGTTGGACATTTCCCACTTTTGGAGAAAATGGAAAGATGAGACAGTGGAAAACACAGGACAACTGACTCTCACTGGACAAGGGGGGGAGATGAGATGAGACCACAGTGGAAGGAGCCGGGGAGGACATGGAGGAAGGCTGGTTTAGTGTGGGAAATGAAATTTGGGTTTAGGAAACTGGGAAGAAAAAACGACTGCCTTACGTGGAGAATTGAAAAGTGTCTGGACCACTGCAAAGAGGAGAGGTACACAAAAATTACACAAACAGAAAAGTGCATTAATCATACTAACACAAACACACATACAATGAAGCTCATGAAGATCAAACAGTATTTTAAGCATGCGTTTCTGTTACCATCATCTTGTCCGGTTCACTTAGTAGGTTAAGAAGTGATACATAGACTAGTGAACTAGTATTATTTTTGGGGAAGGATGATTGAATCATAGCAGGGGTGAACAGAATGCTGCAGGGGGGTCAGATGAGTGGAGACTAATAGATTATTGAGTTTCTTGTTTCTGATGTGTGGGGGAGGTCTTATCATGACACACATCTGGGTACATGGGAAGAAACTCATCATCTAATAGAATATTGCTGTTGTGCGAGGTGTGTGACTGGTGGATGAAAGTTTTGGGGATTTACTTGGCTGATGCATTTTCTTTTGGTACCACTTTGAACCTGCTAGTTTTGATCTATCATTCTAAGAGAGTACGCTTAGACAAGCCCTAAAACTAGGCCTTCATATTTTTTGATTTTAACAATGCACTTTGATTTTGTGTTTGGCAATTTTCTCTTTTTCAAGCAGGCCTGCAAGATCGGAATCGAAAGCGCTACACAACATGTTGAACAATCGCAAGTGAGCTTCTCCAAAATTAAAATGGGCTCAGGAGAAAGCCACTTATTTGGGACAATCAGAAAACAAGTCCCGGTCAAAAAGGATTCAGCGAGGTAATCCAGTCTAAAAAAGTTTTTTCTTTTTTGAAATGGCGTCATTGCTGGCAGTGGAAACTTATTGCGTCACGAGAGGTTCTACTGTCAGCAAATAACAAATGGGGACTGACTGGACTGGTCCGGGGAAGCTTTCATTTTTAAATTGCAGAGACCGTGACATGAGGGATATGGAAGGATTGACTGAGGCGCAGATGCAGACCATGACCAGGAGAGAAGGCTTCAAGAGGACCAGTGAGAAGCAGGGACCATCTCCAGGACAACTGACAAACGACAGTGGACTGCACCACTGGGCTTTCAGGAGATTGTGAACAGCAAAACCTTAAAATAAAGTGAAAGAGATTCGGCGTTGAGGAAGACAACTAAGGTGTACGACATGCTCTGCCTTAAATCGTCCGCGGCATTAGAACAGAAACTGAGGAATGAAGAGAGCGTGCCAAGCTCCAAAGGTGACAGCACAGAGGGAGATCAGCGTTGGAATTATGACTCTGTAAATGGCACAGACACCAGGAGCCATGACCGTGAAAGGGAATGTCCACCTAATGCTGTTTCACTTTGCCATGCAAAGTACTTTGACACTCTGGAGAAGGCCTGTGCTCTGTATCATTCTTGTTGCCATTTGCACGTGAGAGCTTAAATTGTGGGGAAGATTAAAGATGAACAAAGGGTGGTGAGAGAACAGTGAAGTGAGGATACACAGTGTGAAACTCCTTTAAGTGTACAATAATGTTGATGTGATAAACAGAATGTCAGGAAAGAAATTCTGGTATTAATGTGATTCTTTGATTTAAGAATCAAAGGGTGGGATTGTATAGGAATTTCTTTTACTTATGTATTAATTACATTATTTTATTGTATGATACCTTGATGCCACTGGATTTTAACATGTCTCACACTCATACAGTAAGACAAATGGTGGGGGTCTAGTAAGGAAGTTGGGGGAAGCAGACAACTCCACAGGACGAGTCTTTTGTCTCTTTGAGGACTCTGGTAGGTAGCAAGGGAGTGTGAACCTTAATGTGTGAAACAGCTGTGTACTGCCTTTTGTTCCTGGAGAAGGTATTTAACTGAGAGCCATGCTATGCTCAGGGAGACTCTGCTGACCATCTGTCCCGCAGTCATGCAGGGACTTCATCAAGCTTGGTTGTCTGTTCTTTGTGTGTTTGATTAAAGAATGTTAGCTATCGCTCACCGCTCGTCTGCAGGCTTTATTTAAATGGAAAACTTCCACAACAGGCAAAAAAAAGCTTTTTGCTAAAAAAAAAGATTTAGAGCAGAAGTTTTTTGCACTGCATTTTAAAATGAAAACATATTGCATTTATTTACAATTAAAGACACAGAGCAGAAAGTGTGTTACTGTTTTACATCCACAGACACACAAGAAAAGAAGCAGGCAACATGAGGTCAAGTTATGGCAATTTTATTTGTGTATTTCAGTACATGTATTTAGATTAGAGTTTTTAAAAAACAAACGTCCCAAGAAGAAGGATGGGGTGAAAGAAAGGTGGAGAGAGGAGGAAGAAACTATTGATCTCCTCAAACTCGATGCTGCTGGATCAGTTCTTTCTCAGCAGTCTGCTCCAGAATCCCCTCCTGTCCTCGGCTTGCTTTTCTTTTGCCTTCAGTTCTTTTAAGGTTTTGTTGAGCTGCTCCTCGGCATCTTTAAATTTTTCTTTCAGCTGCTGTTTGGCGAGTTTCACTTTGTGTTTGAGGAGCTCTTTAGCTTCCTTTTTGTGCTTTTGTATTTCTTTAAGTGCGTCTTTGCAGTCTTTCTTGGTCACCACAGAGCCAGTCATTTCTTTCATGAATGCCTTCACCTCAATTTTCTCTTCTGCAAGTTCTTCTTGCACTTTCATCAGTTCCTTCTTCATGTTTTGAGTGTAACTCTTTGTATCTTCCATTTCTTTCTTTGCTTCCTGTATTTTAATTTTCTCTTTCTCCAACACTTTTTGAGCTTCCAACAATTCTTTCTTCATATTTTCAATCTCATTTTCTGCCTCATGTTTACGTTTTTTCTCCTCTTGAAGTTGTTGCTTTACATGCAGTAATTCCTTTCTTAGTTTTTCAGCTTCAGCCATTACATTTGCAGCTTCTTGTGTTGCCAACTGCATTTTCCTTTTTCCCTCTTCAAAAGCTTCCTGCACCTCCTGTAATTCCTGAATCACATTTCCTGCCTCCTTCATTGCAGTTAGATATTTATTTTTGGCTTCTTGTGCTGTGGTTTTCTCTTCCTCCAATGCTTTTTGAGCTTCCAACAGTTCTTTCTTCATGTTTTCATTCTCATTTTCTGCCTGTTGTTTTCCCATTTTCTCTCCTTTAAGTTTGAGACCCACATGCAGTAATTCCTGCAATACTACCTCAGTTTCAAACTTTGAATTTTTAGCTTCTCCTCTTGATTTTTCTGCCTCTTCTTTTAATTTGACATTTTCAGCCTGTATCATTTCAAATTCTTCTTGCAGGTTAATCAGCTGTACTGAATTGTGAGGTGAAGCACTCGCCGATCCTCTTCTCGTTCTCCCTTGATTCATTTTGGCCTTTTAAACAAAGGAACCAACGTTTTGTAGAGGAGTGAAGTGAAGTTTTTGATGTTTTCTTCGTCAACTGTCGTTTGTCCTGCACAGAGATGCTGCTGTAGATGTGTCTCTAGCTGTGTCTGGATACAATGAACAATGCTGTAACTAAGTGCTTGTGTTGCACAGTTCTACTAAACATTCCATTCCATGCATGCTCCGCCCACATGGTCAGGAATGTCAGGTGCTGCATCACCAAATGCTGCTCCCGTTGCCTAGCAATAACAGCTGTTTACCTTTTGGGGTCTGGTTCATTATTTAATAAAGAAAACATGTCCAAGTATTGGGTGCTGAGGCTCAGCGCATATTCTAGCCTGCTGTGTGGGTGGGCAGCTAGAAATCACTGGTGGGCAACATGAGTGAGGAGAAAACTGGAGCAGCCAAGCAGGGAGCTGCAGGTTGCTGGTTTGAGTCTCTGTTCAGATGCTGGTGTCTCCTCTCTCTGAGATGTCTGCAAACGGTCCCAGATAAAACAATAAGGATAATAAACAAACACGTGACTAAAATAACAATTATGACTCTGATGTGTTTCATGTGTAGCAGGATGGCCTCTATACAGCAGTCGCTGCAAGCATCCACATCGCCACACTTACTTTTTTTTAAGCAGGCGTGCTGGGCTCCTCCAAAGGGAAGTTTGAAACTTCATTTCCTTCATGCTGGTGAACTTTTTACCAAATATTTTCATCAAACCTTCTCCATCACTGACAGGGATTGTTTGGATCTTCACACATCTCCACCAACCCTAAAAAATGAGTCTCACTTTGCTCATATAATGCCAGGAGTGTCTCCATATTTCACAAAAGTCTATGCAAACATGTAACAGTATCCCATATTCATAGAAATATTATTGATATTATAACAAAAGCTGTCACCAACACAATTGTCCCAAGTGCTTTTTTATTAGTTATTGCAAATGCTTGATTGCAGTTCTTGCTAGATGACAAAACCACTTATTAGGTTTAGAAGGAAATGACTTTTTCTACATGAGGTAAAGTTGGAGAGCTGTTTCCCCAAACTAAACGAAATCATCATTTAAAAAACTACAATCTGTATTTACTCTGAACATCTGTGTTAACATTTGAAATTGGAGACATGTAAGTGTAACAAACATGTTAAAACATAAGAAATCAGGAAGGGGCATGTATAGGAATTTCTTTTACTTATGTATTAATCACATTATTTTATTGTATGATACCTTGGTGCCACTGGATTTTAACATGTCTCACACTCACACAGTAAGACAAATGGTGGGGGTCTAGTAGGGAAGTTGGAGGAAGCAGACAACTCCACAGGAAGAGTCTTTTGTCTCTTTGAGGACTCTGGTAGGTAGCAAGGGAGTGTGAAAGGAAGTTTTTTGCACTGCATTTTAAAATGAAAACATATTGCATTTATTTACAATTAAAGACACAGAGCAGAAAGTGTGTTACTGTTTTACATCCACAGACACAAGAAAAGAAGCAGGCAACATGAGGTCAAGTTATGGCAATTTTATTTGTGTATTTCAGTACATGTATTTAGATTAGTTTTTAAAAGACAAACAAACGTCCCAAGAAGAAGGATGGGGTGAAAGAAAGGTGGAGAGAGGAGGAAGAAACTATTGATCTCCTCAAACTCGATGCTGCTGGATCAGTTCTTTCTCAGCAGTCTGCTCCAGAATCCCCTCCTGTCCTCGGCTTGCTTTTCTTTTGCCTTCAGTTCTTTTAAGGTTTTGTTGAGCTGCTCCTCGGCATCTTTAAATTTTTCTTTCAGCTGCTGTTTGGCCAGTTTCACTTTGTGTTTGAGGAGCTCTTTAGCTTCCTTTTTGTGCTTTTGTATTTCTTTAAGTGCGTCTTTGCAGTCTTTCTTGGTCACCACAGAGCCAGTCATTTCTTTCATGAATGCCTTCACCTCAATTTTCTCTTCTGCAAGTTCTTCTTGCACTTTCATCAGTTCCTTCTTCATGTTTTGAGTGTAACTCTTTGTATCTTCCATTTCTTTCTTTGCTTCCTGTATTTTAATTTTCTCTTTCTCCAACACTTTTTGAGCTTCCAACAATTCTTTCTTCATATTTTCAATCTCATTTTCTGCCTCATGTTTACGTTTTTTCTCCTCTTGAAGTTGTTGCTTTACATGCAGTAATTCCTTTCTTAGTTTTTCAGCTTCAGCCATTACATTTGCAGCTTCTTGTGTTGCCAACTGCATTTTCCTTTTTCCCTCTTCAAAAGCTTCCTGCACCTCCTGTAATTCCTGAATCACATTTCCTGCCTCCTTCATTGCAGTTAGATATTTATTTTTGGCTTCTTGTGCTGTGGTTTTCTCTTCCTCCAATGCTTTTTGAGCTTCCAACAGTTCTTTCTTCATGTTTTCATTCTCATTTTCTGCCTGTTGTTTTCCCATTTTCTCTCCTTTAAGTTTGAGACCCACATGCAGTAATTCCTGCAATACTACCTCAGTTTCAAACTTTGAATTTTTAGCTTCTCCTCTTGATTTTTCTGCCTCTTCTTTTAATTTGACATTTTCAGCCTGTATCATTTCAAATTCTTCTTGCAGGTTAATCAGCTGTACTGAATTGTGAGGTGAAGCACTCGCCGATCCTCTTCTCGTTCTCCCTTGATTCATTTTGGCCTTTTAAACAAAGGAACCAACGTTTTGTAGAGGAGTGAAGTGAAGTTTTTGATGTTTTCTTCGTCAACTGTCGTTTGTCCTGCACAGAGATGCTGCTGTAGATGTGTCTCTAGCTGTGTCTGGATACAATGAACAATGCTGTAACTAAGTGCTTGTGTTGCACAGTTCTACTAAACATTCCATTCCATGCATGCTCCGCCCACATGGTCAGGAATGTCAGGTGCTGTATCACCAAATGCTGCTCCCGTTGCCTAGCAATAACAGCTGTTTACTTTTTGGGGTCTGGTTCATTATTTAATAAAGAAAACATGTCCAAGTATTGGGTGCTGAGGCTCAGCGCATATTCTAGCCTGCTGTGTGGGTGGGCAGCTAGAAATCACTGGTGGGCAACATGAGTGAGGAGAAAACTGGAGCAGCCAAGCAGGGAGCTGCAGGTTGCTGGTTTGAGTCTCTGTTCAGATGCTGGTGTCTCCTCTCTCTGAGATGTCTGCAAACGGTCCCAGATAAAACAATAAGGATAATAAACAAACACGTGACTAAAATAACAATTATGACTCTGATGTGTTTCATGTGTAGCAGGATGGCCTCTATACAGCAGTCGCTGCAAGCATCCACATCGCCACACTTACTTTTCTTTAAGCAGGCGTGCTGGGCTCCTCCTAAGGGAAGTTTGAAACTTCATTTCCTTCATGCTGGTGAACTTTTTACCAAATATTTTCATCAAACCTTCTCCATCACTGACAGGGATTGTTTGGATCTTCACACATCTCCACCAACCCTAAAAAATGAGTCTCACTTTGCTCATATAATGCCAGGAGTGTCTCCATATTTCACAAAAGTCTATGCAAACATGTAACAGTATCCCATATTCATAGAAATATTATTGATATTATAACAAAAGCTGTCACCAACACAATTGTCCCAAGTGCTTTTTTATTAGTTATTGCAAATGCTTGATTGCAGTTCTTGCTAGATGACAAAACCACTTATTAGGTTTAGAAGGAAATGACTTTTTCTACATGAGGTAAAGTTGGAGAGCTGTTTCCCCAAACTAAACGAAATCATCATTTAAAAAACTACAATCTGTATTTACTCTGAACATCTGTGTTAACATTTGAAATTGGAGACATGTAAGTGTAACAAACATGTTAAAACATAAGAAATCAGGAAGGGGCATGTATAGGAATTTCTTTTACTTATGTATTAATCACATTATTTTATTGTATGATACCTTGGTGCCACTGGATTTTAACATGTCTCACACTCACACAGTAAGACAAATGGTGGGGGTCTAGTAGGGAAGTTGGAGGAAGCAGACAACTCCACAGGAAGAGTCTTTTGTCTCTTTGAGGACTCTGGTAGGTAGCAAGGGAGTGTGAAAGGAAGTTTTTTGCACTGCATTTTAAAATGAAAACATATTGCATTTATTTACAATTAAAGACACAGAGCAGAAAGTGTGTTACTGTTTTACATCCACAGACACAAGAAAAGAAGCAGGCAACATGAGGTCAAGTTATGGCAATTTTATTTGTGTATTTCAGTACATGTATTTAGATTAGTTTTTAAAAGACAAACAAACGTCCCAAGAAGAAGGATGGGGTGAAAGAAAGGTGGAGAGAGGAGGAAGAAACTATTGATCTCCTCAAACTCGATGCTGCTGGATCAGTTCTTTCTCAGCAGTCTGCTCCAGAATCCCCTCCTGTCCTCGGCTTGCTTTTCTTTTGCCTTCAGTTCTTTTAAGGTTTTGTTGAGCTGCTCCTCGGCATCTTTAAATTTTTCTTTCAGCTGCTGTTTGGCGAGTTTCACTTTGTGTTTGAGGAGCTCTTTAGCTTCCTTTTTGTGCTTTTGTATTTCTTTAAGTGCGTCTTTGCAGTCTTTCTTGGTCACCACAGAGCCAGTCATTTCTTTCATGAATGCCTTCACCTCAATTTTCTCTTCTGCAAGTTCTTCTTGCACTTTCATCAGTTCCTTCTTCATGTTTTGAGTGTAACTCTTTGTATCTTCCATTTCTTTCTTTGCTTCCTGTATTTTAATTTTCTCTTTCTCCAACACTTTTTGAGCTTCCAACAATTCTTTCTTCATATTTTCAATCTCATTTTCTGCCTCATGTTTACGTTTTTTCTCCTCTTGAAGTTGTTGCTTTACATGCAGTAATTCCTTTCTTAGTTTTTCAGCTTCAGCCATTACATTTGCAGCTTCTTGTGTTGCCAACTGCATTTTCCTTTTTCCCTCTTCAAAAGCTTCCTGCACCTCCTGTAATTCCTGAATCACATTTCCTGCCTCCTTCATTGCAGTTAGATATTTATTTTTGGCTTCTTGTGCTGTGGTTTTCTCTTCCTCCAATGCTTTTTGAGCTTCCAACAGTTCTTTCTTCATGTTTTCATTCTCATTTTCTGCCTGTTGTTTTCCCATTTTCTCTCCTTTAAGTTTGAGACCCACATGCAGTAATTCCTGCAATACTACCTCAGTTTCAAACTTTGAATTTTTAGCTTCTCCTCTTGATTTTTCTGCCTCTTCTTTTAATTTGACATTTTCAGCCTGTATCATTTCAAATTCTTCTTGCAGGTTAATCAGCTGTACTGAATTGTGAGGTGAAGCACTCGCCGATCCTCTTCTCGTTCTCCCTTGATTCATTTTGGCCTTTTAAACAAAGGAACCAACGTATTGTAGAGGAGTGAAGTGAAGTTTTTGATGTTTTCTTTGTCAACTGTCGTTTGTCCTGCACAGAGATGCTGCTGTAGATGTGTCTCTAGCTGTGTCTGGATACAATGAACAATGCTGTAACTAAGTGCTTGTGTTGCACAGTTCTACTAAACATTCCATTTCATGCATGCTCCGCCCACATGGTCAGGAATGTCAGGTGCTGTATCACCAAATGCTGCTCCCGTTGCCTAGCAATAACAGCTGTTTACTTTTTGGGGTCTGGTTCATTATTTAATAAAGAAAACATGTCCAAGTATTGGGTGCTGAGGCTCAGCGCATATTCTAGCCTGCTGTGTGGGTGGGCAGCTAGAAATCACTGGTGGGCAACATGAGTGAGGAGAAAACTGGAGCAGCCAAGCAGGGAGCTGCAGGTTGCTGGTTTGAGTCTCTGTTCAGATGCTGGTGTCTCCTCTCTCTGAGATGTCTGCAAACGGTCCCAGATAAAACAATAAGGATAATAAACAAACACGTGACTAAAATAACAATTATGACTCTGATGTGTTTCATGTGTAGCAGGATGGCCTCTATACAGCAGTCGCTGCAAGCATCCACATCGCCACACTTACTTTTCTTTAAGCAGGCGTGCTGGGCTCCTCCAAAGGGAAGTTTGAAACTTAATTTCCTTCATGCTGGTGAACTTTTTACCAAATATTTTCATCAAACCTTCTCCATCACTGACAGGGATTGTTTGGATCTTCACACATCTCCACCAACCCTAAAAAATGAGTCTCACTTTGCTCATATAATGCCAGGAGTGTCTCCATATTTCACAAAAGTCTATGCAAACATGTAACAGTATCCCATATTCATAGAAATATTATTGATATTATAACAAAAGCTGTCACCAACACAATTGTCCCAAGTGCTTTTTTATTAGTTATTGCAAATGCTTGATTGCAGTTCTTGCTAGATGACAAAACCACTTATTAGGTTTAGAAGGAAATGACTTTTTCTACATGAGGTAAAGTTGGAGAGCTGTTTCCCCAAACTAAACGAAATCATCATTTAAAAAACTACAATCTGTATTTACTCTGAACATCTGTGTTAACATTTGAAATTGGAGACATGTAAGTGTAACAAACATGTTAAAACATAAGAAATCAGGAAGGGGCATGTATAGGAATTTCTTTTACTTATGTATTAATCACATTATTTTATTGTATGATACCTTGGTGCCACTGGATTTTAACATGTCTCACACTCACACAGTAAGACAAATGGTGGGGGTCTAGTAGGGAAGTTGGAGGAAGCAGACAACTCCACAGGAAGAGTCTTTTGTCTCTTTGAGGACTCTGGTAGGTAGCAAGGGAGTGTGAAAGGAAGTTTTTTGCACTGCATTTTAAAATGAAAACATATTGCATTTATTTACAATTAAAGACACAGAGCAGAAAGTGTGTTACTGTTTTACATCCACAGACACAAGAAAAGAAGCAGGCAACATGAGGTCAAGTTATGGCAATTTTATTTGTGTATTTCAGTACATGTATTTAGATTAGTTTTTAAAAGACAAACAAACGTCCCAAGAAGAAGGATGGGGTGAAAGAAAGGTGGAGAGAGGAGGAAGAAACTATTGATCTCCTCAAACTCGATGCTGCTGGATCAGTTCTTTCTCAGCAGTCTGCTCCAGAATCCCCTCCTGTCCTCGGCTTGCTTTTCTTTTGCCTTCAGTTCTTTTAAGGTTTTGTTGAGCTGCTCCTCGGCATCTTTAAATTTTTCTTTCAGCTGCTGTTTGGCCAGTTTCACTTTGTGTTTGAGGAGCTCTTTAGCTTCCTTTTTGTGCTTTTGTATTTCTTTAAGTGCGTCTTTGCAGTCTTTCTTGGTCACCACAGAGCCAGTCATTTCTTTCATGAATGCCTTCACCTCAATTTTCTCTTCTGCAAGTTCTTCTTGCACTTTCATCAGTTCCTTCTTCATGTTTTGAGTGTAACTCTTTGTATCTTCCATTTCTTTCTTTGCTTCCTGTATTTTAATTTTCTCTTTCTCCAACACTTTTTGAGCTTCCAACAATTCTTTCTTCATATTTTCAATCTCATTTTCTGCCTCATGTTTACGTTTTTTCTCCTCTTGAAGTTGTTGCTTTACATGCAGTAATTCCTTTCTTAGTTTTTCAGCTTCAGCCATTACATTTGCAGCTTCTTGTGTTGCCAACTGCATTTTCCTTTTTCCCTCTTCAAAAGCTTCCTGCACCTCCTGTAATTCCTGAATCACATTTCCTGCCTCCTTCATTGCAGTTAGATATTTATTTTTGGCTTCTTGTGCTGTGGTTTTCTCTTCCTCCAATGCTTTTTGAGCTTCCAACAGTTCTTTCTTCATGTTTTCATTCTCATTTTCTGCCTGTTGTTTTCCCATTTTCTCTCCTTTAAGTTTGAGACCCACATGCAGTAATTCCTGCAATACTACCTCAGTTTCAAACTTTGAATTTTTAGCTTCTCCTCTTGATTTTTCTGCCTCTTCTTTTAATTTGACATTTTCAGCCTGTATCATTTCAAATTCTTCTTGCAGGTTAATCAGCTGTACTGAATTGTGAGGTGAAGCACTCGCCGATCCTCTTCTCGTTCTCCCTTGATTCATTTTGGCCTTTTAAACAAAGGAACCAACGTATTGTAGAGGAGTGAAGTGAAGTTTTTGATGTTTTCTTTGTCAACTGTCGTTTGTCCTGCACAGAGATGCTGCTGTAGATGTGTCTCTAGCTGTGTCTGGATACAATGAACAATGCTGTAACTAAGTGCTTGTGTTGCACAGTTCTACTAAACATTCCATTTCATGCATGCTCCGCCCACATGGTCAGGAATGTCAGGTGCTGTATCACCAAATGCTGCTCCCGTTGCCTAGCAATAACAGCTGTTTACTTTTTGGGGTCTGGTTCATTATTTAATAAAGAAAACATGTCCAAGTATTGGGTGCTGAGGCTCAGCGCATATTCTAGCCTGCTGTGTGGGTGGGCAGCTAGAAATCACTGGTGGGCAACATGAGTGAGGAGAAAACTGGAGCAGCCAAGCAGGGAGCTGCAGGTTGCTGGTTTGAGTCTCTGTTCAGATGCTGGTGTCTCCTCTCTCTGAGATGTCTGCAAACGGTCCCAGATAAAACAATAAGGATAATAAACAAACACGTGACTAAAATAACAATTATGACTCTGATGTGTTTCATGTGTAGCAGGATGGCCTCTATACAGCAGTCGCTGCAAGCATCCACATCGCCACACTTACTTTTCTTTAAGCAGGCGTGCTGGGCTCCTCCAAAGGGAAGTTTGAAACTTCATTTCCTTCATGCTGGTGAACTTTTTACCAAATATTTTCATCAAACCTTCTCCATCACTGACAGGGATTGTTTGGATCTTCACACATCTCCACCAACCCTAAAAAATGAGTCTCACTTTGCTCATATAATGCCAGGAGTGTCTCCATATTTCACAAAAGTCTATGCAAACATGTAACAGTATCCCATATTCATAGAAATATTATTGATATTATAACAAAAGCTGTCACCAACACAATTGTCCCAAGTGCTTTTTTATTAGTTATTGCAAATGCTTGATTGCAGTTCTTGCTAGATGACAAAACCACTTATTAGGTTTAGAAGGAAATGACTTTTTCTACATGAGGTAAAGTTGGAGCTGTTTCCCCAAACTAAACGAAATCATCATTTAAAAAACTACAATCTGTATTTACTCTGAACATCTGTGTTAACATTTGAAATTGGAGACATGTAAGTGTAACAAACATGTTAAAACATAAGAAATCAGGAAGGGGCATGTATAGGAATTTCTTTTACTTATGTATTAATCACATTATTTTATTGTATGATACCTTGGTGCCACTGGATTTTAACATGTCTCACACTCACACAGTAAGACAAATGGTGGGGGTCTAGTAGGGAAGTTGGAGGAAGCAGACAACTCCACAGGAAGAGTCTTTTGTCTCTTTGAGGACTCTGGTAGGTAGCAAGGGAGTGTGAAAGGAAGTTTTTTGCACTGCATTTTAAAATGAAAACATATTGCATTTATTTACAATTAAAGACACAGAGCAGAAAGTGTGTTACTGTTTTACATCCACAGACACAAGAAAAGAAGCAGGCAACATGAGGTCAAGTTATGGCAATTTTATTTGTGTATTTCAGTACATGTATTTAGATTAGTTTTTAAAAGACAAACAAACGTCCCAAGAAGAAGGATGGGGTGAAAGAAAGGTGGAGAGAGGAGGAAGAAACTATTGATCTCCTCAAACTCGATGCTGCTGGATCAGTTCTTTCTCAGCAGTCTGCTCCAGAATCCCCTCCTGTCCTCGGCTTGCTTTTCTTTTGCCTTCAGTTCTTTTAAGGTTTTGTTGAGCTGCTCCTCGGCATCTTTAAATTTTTCTTTCAGCTGCTGTTTGGCCAGTTTCACTTTGTGTTTGAGGAGCTCTTTAGCTTCCTTTTTGTGCTTTTGTATTTCTTTAAGTGCGTCTTTGCAGTCTTTCTTGGTCACCACAGAGCCAGTCATTTCTTTCATGAATGCCTTCACCTCAATTTTCTCTTCTGCAAGTTCTTCTTGCACTTTCATCAGTTCCTTCTTCATGTTTTGAGTGTAACTCTTTGTATCTTCCATTTCTTTCTTTGCTTCCTGTATTTTAATTTTCTCTTTCTCCAACACTTTTTGAGCTTCCAACAATTCTTTCTTCATATTTTCAATCTCATTTTCTGCCTCATGTTTACGTTTTTTCTCCTCTTGAAGTTGTTGCTTTACATGCAGTAATTCCTTTCTTAGTTTTTCAGCTTCAGCCATTACATTTGCAGCTTCTTGTGTTGCCAACTGCATTTTCCTTTTTCCCTCTTCAAAAGCTTCCTGCACCTCCTGTAATTCCTGAATCACATTTCCTGCCTCCTTCATTGCAGTTAGATATTTATTTTTGGCTTCTTGTGCTGTGGTTTTCTCTTCCTCCAATGCTTTTTGAGTTTCCAACAGTTCTTTCTTCATGTTTTCATTCTCATTTTCTGCCTGTTGTTTTCCCATTTTCTCTCCTTTAAGTTTGAGACCCACATGCAGTAATTCCTGCAATACTACCTCAGTTTCAAACTTTGAATTTTTAGCTTCTCCTCTTGATTTTTCTGCCTCTTCTTTTAATTTGACATTTTCAGCCTGTATCATTTCAAATTCTTCTTGCAGGTTAATCAGCTGTACTGAATTGTGAGGTGAAGCACTCGCCGATCCTCTTCTCGTTCTCCCTTGATTCATTTTGGCCTTTTAAACAAAGGAACCAACGTATTGTAGAGGAGTGAAGTGAAGTTTTTGATGTTTTCTTTGTCAACTGTCGTTTGTCCTGCACAGAGATGCTGCTGTAGATGTGTCTCTAGCTGTGTCTGGATACAATGAACAATGCTGTAACTAAGTGCTTGTGTTGCACAGTTCTACTAAACATTCCATTTCATGCATGCTCCGCCCACATGGTCAGGAATGTCAGGTGCTGTATCACCAAATGCTGCTCCCGTTGCCTAGCAATAACAGCTGTTTACTTTTTGGGGTCTGGTTCATTATTTAATAAAGAAAACATGTCCAAGTATTGGGTGCTGAGGCTCAGCGCATATTCTAGCCTGCTGTGTGGGTGGGCAGCTAGAAATCACTGGTGGGCAACATGAGTGAGGAGAAAACTGGAGCAGCCAAGCAGGGAGCTGCAGGTTGCTGGTTTGAGTCTCTGTTCAGATGCTGGTGTCTCCTCTCTCTGAGATGTCTGCAAACGGTCCCAGATAAAACAATAAGGATAATAAACAAACACGTGACTAAAATAACAATTATGACTCTGATGTGTTTCATGTGTAGCAGGATGGCCTCTATACAGCAGTCGCTGCAAGCATCCACATCGCCACACTTACTTTTCTTTAAGCAGGCGTGCTGGGCTCCTCCAAAGGGAAGTTTGAAACTTCATTTCCTTCATGCTGGTGAACTTTTTACCAAATATTTTCATCAAACCTTCTCCATCACTGACAGGGATTGTTTGGATCTTCACACATCTCCACCAACCCTAAAAAATGAGTCTCACTTTGCTCATATAATGCCAGGAGTGTCTCCATATTTCACAAAAGTCTATGCAAACATGTAACAGTATCCCATATTCATAGAAATATTATTGATATTATAACAAAAGCTGTCACCAACACAATTGTCCCAAGTGCTTTTTTATTAGTTATTGCAAATGCTTGATTGCAGTTCTTGCTAGATGACAAAACCACTTATTAGGTTTAGAAGGAAATGACTTTTTCTACATGAGGTAAAGTTGGAGAGCTGTTTCCCCAAACTAAACGAAATCATCATTTAAAAAACTACAATCTGTATTTACTCTGAACATCTGTGTTAACATTTGAAATTGGAGACATGTAAGTGTAACAAACATGTTAAAACATAAGAAATCAGGAAGGGGCATGTATAGGAATTTCTTTTACTTATGTATTAATCACATTATTTTATTGTATGATACCTTGGTGCCACTGGATTTTAACATGTCTCACACTCACACAGTAAGACAAATGGTGGGGGTCTAGTAGGGAAGTTGGAGGAAGCAGACAACTCCACAGGAAGAGTCTTTTGTCTCTTTGAGGACTCTGGTAGGTAGCAAGGGAGTGTGAAAGGAAGTTTTTTGCACTGCATTTTAAAATGAAAACATATTGCATTTATTTACAATTAAAGACACAGAGCAGAAAGTGTGTTACTGTTTTACATCCACAGACACAAGAAAAGAAGCAGGCAACATGAGGTCAAGTTATGGCAATTTTATTTGTGTATTTCAGTACATGTATTTAGATTAGTTTTTAAAAGACAAACAAACGTCCCAAGAAGAAGGATGGGGTGAAAGAAAGGTGGAGAGAGGAGGAAGAAACTATTGATCTCCTCAAACTCGATGCTGCTGGATCAGTTCTTTCTCAGCAGTCTGCTCCAGAATCCCCTCCTGTCCTCGGCTTGCTTTTCTTTTGCCTTCAGTTCTTTTAAGGTTTTGTTGAGCTGCTCCTCGGCATCTTTAAATTTTTCTTTCAGCTGCTGTTTGGCCAGTTTCACTTTGTGTTTGAGGAGCTCTTTAGCTTCCTTTTTGTGCTTTTGTATTTCTTTAAGTGCGTCTTTGCAGTCTTTCTTGGTCACCACAGAGCCAGTCATTTCTTTCATGAATGCCTTCACCTCAATTTTCTCTTCTGCAAGTTCTTCTTGCACTTTCATCAGTTCCTTCTTCATGTTTTGAGTGTAACTCTTTGTATCTTCCATTTCTTTCTTTGCTTCCTGTATTTTAATTTTCTCTTTCTCCAACACTTTTTGAGCTTCCAACAATTCTTTCTTCATATTTTCAATCTCATTTTCTGCCTCATGTTTACGTTTTTTCTCCTCTTGAAGTTGTTGCTTTACATGCAGTAATTCCTTTCTTAGTTTTTCAGCTTCAGCCATTACATTTGCAGCTTCTTGTGTTGCCAACTGCATTTTCCTTTTTCCCTCTTCAAAAGCTTCCTGCACCTCCTGTAATTCCTGAATCACATTTCCTGCCTCCTTCATTGCAGTTAGATATTTATTTTTGGCTTCTTGTGCTGTGGTTTTCTCTTCCTCCAATGCTTTTTGAGCTTCCAACAGTTCTTTCTTCATGTTTTCATTCTCATTTTCTGCCTGTTGTTTTCCCATTTTCTCTCCTTTAAGTTTGAGACCCACATGCAGTAATTCCTGCAATACTACCTCAGTTTCAAACTTTGAATTTTTAGCTTCTCCTCTTGATTTTTCTGCCTCTTCTTTTAATTTGACATTTTCAGCCTGTATCATTTCAAATTCTTCTTGCAGGTTAATCAGCTGTACTGAATTGTGAGGTGAAGCACTCGCCGATCCTCTTCTCGTTCTCCCTTGATTCATTTTGGCCTTTTAAACAAAGGAACCAACGTTTTGTAGAGGAGTGAAGTGAAGTTTTTGATGTTTTCTTTGTCAACTGTCGTTTGTCCTGCACAGAGATGCTGCTGTAGATGTGTCTCTAGCTGTGTCTGGATACAATGAACAATGCTGTAACTAAGTGCTTGTGTTGCACAGTTCTACTAAACATTCCATTTCATGCATGCTCCGCCCACATGGTCAGGAATGTCAGGTGCTGTATCACCAAATGCTGCTCCCGTTGCCTAGCAATAACAGCTGTTTACTTTTTGGGGTCTGGTTCATTATTTAATAAAGAAAACATGTCCAAGTATTGGGTGCTGAGGCTCAGCGCATATTCTAGCCTGCTGTGTGGGTGGGCAGCTAGAAATCACTGGTGGGCAACATGAGTGAGGAGAAAACTGGAGCAGCCAAGCAGGGAGCTGCAGGTTGCTGGTTTGAGTCTCTGTTCAGATGCTGGTGTCTCCTCTCTCTGAGATGTCTGCAAACGGTCCCAGATAAAACAATAAGGATAATAAACAAACACGTGACTAAAATAACAATTATGACTCTGATGTGTTTCATGTGTAGCAGGATGGCCTCTATACAGCAGTCGCTGCAAGCATCCACATCGCCACACTTACTTTTCTTTAAGCAGGCGTGCTGGGCTCCTCCAAAGGGAAGTTTGAAACTTCATTTCCTTCATGCTGGTGAACTTTTTACCAAATATTTTCATCAAACCTTCTCCATCACTGACAGGGATTGTTTGGATCTTCACACATCTCCACCAACCCTAAAAAATGAGTCTCACTTTGCTCATATAATGCCAGGAGTGTCTCCATATTTCACAAAAGTCTATGCAAACATGTAACAGTATCCCATATTCATAGAAATATTATTGATATTATAACAAAAGCTGTCACCAACACAATTGTCCCAAGTGCTTTTTTATTAGTTATTGCAAATGCTTGATTGCAGTTCTTGCTAGATGACAAAACCACTTATTAGGTTTAGAAGGAAATGACTTTTTCTACATGAGGTAAAGTTGGAGAGCTGTTTCCCCAAACTAAACGAAATCATCATTTAAAAAACTACAATCTGTATTTACTCTGAACATCTGTGTTAACATTTGAAATTGGAGACATGTAAGTGTAACAAACATGTTAAAACATAAGAAATCAGGAAGGGGCATGTATAGGAATTTCTTTTACTTATGTATTAATCACATTATTTTATTGTATGATACCTTGGTGCCACTGGATTTTAACATGTCTCACACTCACACAGTAAGACAAATGGTGGGGGTCTAGTAGGGAAGTTGGAGGAAGCAGACAACTCCACAGGAAGAGTCTTTTGTCTCTTTGAGGACTCTGGTAGGTAGCAAGGGAGTGTGAAAGGAAGTTTTTTGCACTGCATTTTAAAATGAAAACATATTGCATTTATTTACAATTAAAGACACAGAGCAGAAAGTGTGTTACTGTTTTACATCCACAGACACAAGAAAAGAAGCAGGCAACATGAGGTCAAGTTATGGCAATTTTATTTGTGTATTTCAGTACATGTATTTAGATTAGTTTTTAAAAGACAAACAAACGTCCCAAGAAGAAGGATGGGGTGAAAGAAAGGTGGAGAGAGGAGGAAGAAACTATTGATCTCCTCAAACTCGATGCTGCTGGATCAGTTCTTTCTCAGCAGTCTGCTCCAGAATCCCCTCCTGTCCTCGGCTTGCTTTTCTTTTGCCTTCAGTTCTTTTAAGGTTTTGTTGAGCTGCTCCTCGGCATCTTTAAATTTTTCTTTCAGCTGCTGTTTGGCCAGTTTCACTTTGTGTTTGAGGAGCTCTTTAGCTTCCTTTTTGTGCTTTTGTATTTCTTTAAGTGCGTCTTTGCAGTCTTTCTTGGTCACCACAGAGCCAGTCATTTCTTTCATGAATGCCTTCACCTCAATTTTCTCTTCTGCAAGTTCTTCTTGCACTTTCATCAGTTCCTTCTTCATGTTTTGAGTGTAACTCTTTGTATCTTCCATTTCTTTCTTTGCTTCCTGTATTTTAATTTTCTCTTTCTCCAACACTTTTTGAGCTTCCAACAATTCTTTCTTCATATTTTCAATCTCATTTTCTGCCTCATGTTTACGTTTTTTCTCCTCTTGAAGTTGTTGCTTTACATGCAGTAATTCCTTTCTTAGTTTTTCAGCTTCAGCCATTACATTTGCAGCTTCTTGTGTTGCCAACTGCATTTTCCTTTTTCCCTCTTCAAAAGCTTCCTGCACCTCCTGTAATTCCTGAATCACATTTCCTGCCTCCTTCATTGCAGTTAGATATTTATTTTTGGCTTCTTGTGCTGTGGTTTTCTCTTCCTCCAATGCTTTTTGAGCTTCCAACAGTTCTTTCTTCATGTTTTCATTCTCATTTTCTGCCTGTTGTTTTCCCATTTTCTCTCCTTTAAGTTTGAGACCCACATGCAGTAATTCCTGCAATACTACCTCAGTTTCAAACTTTGAATTTTTAGCTTCTCCTCTTGATTTTTCTGCCTCTTCTTTTAATTTGACATTTTCAGCCTGTATCATTTCAAATTCTTCTTGCAGGTTAATCAGCTGTACTGAATTGTGAGGTGAAGCACTCGCCGATCCTCTTCTCGTTCTCCCTTGATTCATTTTGGCCTTTTAAACAAAGGAACCAACGTATTGTAGAGGAGTGAAGTGAAGTTTTTGATGTTTTCTTTGTCAACTGTCGTTTGTCCTGCACAGAGATGCTGCTGTAGATGTGTCTCTAGCTGTGTCTGGATACAATGAACAATGCTGTAACTAAGTGCTTGTGTTGCACAGTTCTACTAAACATTCCATTTCATGCATGCTCCGCCCACATGGTCAGGAATGTCAGGTGCTGTATCACCAAATGCTGCTCCCGTTGCCTAGCAATAACAGCTGTTTACTTTTTGGGGTCTGGTTCATTATTTAATAAAGAAAACATGTCCAAGTATTGGGTGCTGAGGCTCAGCGCATATTCTAGCCTGCTGTGTGGGTGGGCAGCTAGAAATCACTGGTGGGCAACATGAGTGAGGAGAAAACTGGAGCAGCCAAGCAGGGAGCTGCAGGTTGCTGGTTTGAGTCTCTGTTCAGATGCTGGTGTCTCCTCTCTCTGAGATGTCTGCAAACGGTCCCAGATAAAACAATAAGGATAATAAACAAACACGTGACTAAAATAACAATTATGACTCTGATGTGTTTCATGTGTAGCAGGATGGCCTCTATACAGCAGTCGCTGCAAGCATCCACATCGCCACACTTACTTTTCTTTAAGCAGGCGTGCTGGGCTCCTCCAAAGGGAAGTTTGAAACTTCATTTCCTTCATGCTGGTGAACTTTTTACCAAATATTTTCATCAAACCTTCTCCATCACTGACAGGGATTGTTTGGATCTTCACACATCTCCACCAACCCTAAAAAATGAGTCTCACTTTGCTCATATAATGCCAGGAGTGTCTCCATATTTCACAAAAGTCTATGCAAACATGTAACAGTATCCCATATTCATAGAAATATTATTGATATTATAACAAAAGCTGTCACCAACACAATTGTCCCAAGTGCTTTTTTATTAGTTATTGCAAATGCTTGATTGCAGTTCTTGCTAGATGACAAAACCACTTATTAGGTTTAGAAGGAAATGACTTTTTCTACATGAGGTAAAGTTGGAGAGCTGTTTCCCCAAACTAAACGAAATCATCATTTAAAAAACTACAATCTGTATTTACTCTGAACATCTGTGTTAACATTTGAAATTGGAGACATGTAAGTGTAACAAACATGTTAAAACATAAGAAATCAGGAAGGGGCATGTATAGGAATTTCTTTTACTTATGTATTAATCACATTATTTTATTGTATGATACCTTGGTGCCACTGGATTTTAACATGTCTCACACTCACACAGTAAGACAAATGGTGGGGGTCTAGTAGGGAAGTTGGAGGAAGCAGACAACTCCACAGGAAGAGTCTTTTGTCTCTTTGAGGACTCTGGTAGGTAGCAAGGGAGTGTGAAAGGAAGTTTTTTGCACTGCATTTTAAAATGAAAACATATTGCATTTATTTACAATTAAAGACACAGAGCAGAAAGTGTGTTACTGTTTTACATCCACAGACACAAGAAAAGAAGCAGGCAACATGAGGTCAAGTTATGGCAATTTTATTTGTGTATTTCAGTACATGTATTTAGATTAGTTTTTAAAAGACAAACAAACGTCCCAAGAAGAAGGATGGGGTGAAAGAAAGGTGGAGAGAGGAGGAAGAAACTATTGATCTCCTCAAACTCGATGCTGCTGGATCAGTTCTTTCTCAGCAGTCTGCTCCAGAATCCCCTCCTGTCCTCGGCTTGCTTTTCTTTTGCCTTCAGTTCTTTTAAGGTTTTGTTGAGCTGCTCCTCGGCATCTTTAAATTTTTCTTTCAGCTGCTGTTTGGCCAGTTTCACTTTGTGTTTGAGGAGCTCTTTAGCTTCCTTTTTGTGCTTTTGTATTTCTTTAAGTGCGTCTTTGCAGTCTTTCTTGGTCACCACAGAGCCAGTCATTTCTTTCATGAATGCCTTCACCTCAATTTTCTCTTCTGCAAGTTCTTCTTGCACTTTCATCAGTTCCTTCTTCATGTTTTGAGTGTAACTCTTTGTATCTTCCATTTCTTTCTTTGCTTCCTGTATTTTAATTTTCTCTTTCTCCAACACTTTTTGAGCTTCCAACAATTCTTTCTTCATATTTTCAATCTCATTTTCTGCCTCATGTTTACGTTTTTTCTCCTCTTGAAGTTGTTGCTTTACATGCAGTAATTCCTTTCTTAGTTTTTCAGCTTCAGCCATTACATTTGCAGCTTCTTGTGTTGCCAACTGCATTTTCCTTTTTCCCTCTTCAAAAGCTTCCTGCACCTCCTGTAATTCCTGAATCACATTTCCTGCCTCCTTCATTGCAGTTAGATATTTATTTTTGGCTTCTTGTGCTGTGGTTTTCTCTTCCTCCAATGCTTTTTGAGTTTCCAACAGTTCTTTCTTCATGTTTTCATTCTCATTTTCTGCCTGTTGTTTTCCCATTTTCTCTCCTTTAAGTTTGAGACCCACATGCAGTAATTCCTGCAATACTACCTCAGTTTCAAACTTTGAATTTTTAGCTTCTCCTCTTGATTTTTCTGCCTCTTCTTTTAATTTGACATTTTCAGCCTGTATCATTTCAAATTCTTCTTGCAGGTTAATCAGCTGTACTGAATTGTGAGGTGAAGCACTCGCCGATCCTCTTCTCGTTCTCCCTTGATTCATTTTGGCCTTTTAAACAAAGGAACCAACGTATTGTAGAGGAGTGAAGTGAAGTTTTTGATGTTTTCTTTGTCAACTGTCGTTTGTCCTGCACAGAGATGCTGCTGTAGATGTGTCTCTAGCTGTGTCTGGATACAATGAACAATGCTGTAACTAAGTGCTTGTGTTGCACAGTTCTACTAAACATTCCATTTCATGCATGCTCCGCCCACATGGTCAGGAATGTCAGGTGCTGTATCACCAAATGCTGCTCCCGTTGCCTAGCAATAACAGCTGTTTACTTTTTGGGGTCTGGTTCATTATTTAATAAAGAAAACATGTCCAAGTATTGGGTGCTGAGGCTCAGCGCATATTCTAGCCTGCTGTGTGGGTGGGCAGCTAGAAATCACTGGTGGGCAACATGAGTGAGGAGAAAACTGGAGCAGCCAAGCAGGGAGCTGCAGGTTGCTGGTTTGAGTCTCTGTTCAGATGCTGGTGTCTCCTCTCTCTGAGATGTCTGCAAACGGTCCCAGATAAAACAATAAGGATAATAAACAAACACGTGACTAAAATAACAATTATGACTCTGATGTGTTTCATGTGTAGCAGGATGGCCTCTATACAGCAGTCGCTGCAAGCATCCACATCGCCACACTTACTTTTCTTTAAGCAGGCGTGCTGGGCTCCTCCAAAGGGAAGTTTGAAACTTCATTTCCTTCATGCTGGTGAACTTTTTACCAAATATTTTCATCAAACCTTCTCCATCACTGACAGGGATTGTTTGGATCTTCACACATCTCCACCAACCCTAAAAAATGAGTCTCACTTTGCTCATATAATGCCAGGAGTGTCTCCATATTTCACAAAAGTCTATGCAAACATGTAACAGTATCCCATATTCATAGAAATATTATTGATATTATAACAAAAGCTGTCACCAACACAATTGTCCCAAGTGCTTTTTTATTAGTTATTGCAAATGCTTGATTGCAGTTCTTGCTAGATGACAAAACCACTTATTAGGTTTAGAAGGAAATGACTTTTTCTACATGAGGTAAAGTTGGAGAGCTGTTTCCCCAAACTAAACGAAATCATCATTTAAAAAACTACAATCTGTATTTACTCTGAACATCTGTGTTAACATTTGAAATTGGAGACATGTAAGTGTAACAAACATGTTAAAACATAAGAAATCAGGAAGGGGCATGTATAGGAATTTCTTTTACTTATGTATTAATCACATTATTTTATTGTATGATACCTTGGTGCCACTGGATTTTAACATGTCTCACACTCACACAGTAAGACAAATGGTGGGGGTCTAGTAGGGAAGTTGGAGGAAGCAGACAACTCCACAGGAAGAGTCTTTTGTCTCTTTGAGGACTCTGGTAGGTAGCAAGGGAGTGTGAAAGGAAGTTTTTTGCACTGCATTTTAAAATGAAAACATATTGCATTTATTTACAATTAAAGACACAGAGCAGAAAGTGTGTTACTGTTTTACATCCACAGACACAAGAAAAGAAGCAGGCAACATGAGGTCAAGTTATGGCAATTTTATTTGTGTATTTCAGTACATGTATTTAGATTAGTTTTTAAAAGACAAACAAACGTCCCAAGAAGAAGGATGGGGTGAAAGAAAGGTGGAGAGAGGAGGAAGAAACTATTGATCTCCTCAAACTCGATGCTGCTGGATCAGTTCTTTCTCAGCAGTCTGCTCCAGAATCCCCTCCTGTCCTCGGCTTGCTTTTCTTTTGCCTTCAGTTCTTTTAAGGTTTTGTTGAGCTGCTCCTCGGCATCTTTAAATTTTTCTTTCAGCTGCTGTTTGGCCAGTTTCACTTTGTGTTTGAGGAGCTCTTTAGCTTCCTTTTTGTGCTTTTGTATTTCTTTAAGTGCGTCTTTGCAGTCTTTCTTGGTCACCACAGAGCCAGTCATTTCTTTCATGAATGCCTTCACCTCAATTTTCTCTTCTGCAAGTTCTTCTTGCACTTTCATCAGTTCCTTCTTCATGTTTTGAGTGTAACTCTTTGTATCTTCCATTTCTTTCTTTGCTTCCTGTATTTTAATTTTCTCTTTCTCCAACACTTTTTGAGCTTCCAACAATTCTTTCTTCATATTTTCAATCTCATTTTCTGCCTCATGTTTACGTTTTTTCTCCTCTTGAAGTTGTTGCTTTACATGCAGTAATTCCTTTCTTAGTTTTTCAGCTTCAGCCATTACATTTGCAGCTTCTTGTGTTGCCAACTGCATTTTCCTTTTTCCCTCTTCAAAAGCTTCCTGCACCTCCTGTAATTCCTGAATCACATTTCCTGCCTCCTTCATTGCAGTTAGATATTTATTTTTGGCTTCTTGTGCTGTGGTTTTCTCTTCCTCCAATGCTTTTTGAGTTTCCAACAGTTCTTTCTTCATGTTTTCATTCTCATTTTCTGCCTGTTGTTTTCCCATTTTCTCTCCTTTAAGTTTGAGACCCACATGCAGTAATTCCTGCAATACTACCTCAGTTTCAAACTTTGAATTTTTAGCTTCTCCTCTTGATTTTTCTGCCTCTTCTTTTAATTTGACATTTTCAGCCTGTATCATTTCAAATTCTTCTTGCAGGTTAATCAGCTGTACTGAATTGTGAGGTGAAGCACTCGCCGATCCTCTTCTCGTTCTCCCTTGATTCATTTTGGCCTTTTAAACAAAGGAACCAACGTTTTGTAGAGGAGTGAAGTGAAGTTTTTGATGTTTTCTTTGTCAACTGTCGTTTGTCCTGCACAGAGATGCTGCTGTAGATGTGTCTCTAGCTGTGTCTGGATACAATGAACAATGCTGTAACTAAGTGCTTGTGTTGCACAGTTCTACTAAACATTCCATTTCATGCATGCTCCGCCCACATGGTCAGGAATGTCAGGTGCTGTATCACCAAATGCTGCTCCCGTTGCCTAGCAATAACAGCTGTTTACTTTTTGGGGTCTGGTTCATTATTTAATAAAGAAAACATGTCCAAGTATTGGGTGCTGAGGCTCAGCGCATATTCTAGCCTGCTGTGTGGGTGGGCAGCTAGAAATCACTGGTGGGCAACATGAGTGAGGAGAAAACTGGAGCAGCCAAGCAGGGAGCTGCAGGTTGCTGGTTTGAGTCTCTGTTCAGATGCTGGTGTCTCCTCTCTCTGAGATGTCTGCAAACGGTCCCAGATAAAACAATAAGGATAATAAACAAACACGTGACTAAAATAACAATTATGACTCTGATGTGTTTCATGTGTAGCAGGATGGCCTCTATACAGCAGTCGCTGCAAGCATCCACATCGCCACACTTACTTTTCTTTAAGCAGGCGTGCTGGGCTCCTCCAAAGGGAAGTTTGAAACTTCATTTCCTTCATGCTGGTGAACTTTTTACCAAATATTTTCATCAAACCTTCTCCATCACTGACAGGGATTGTTTGGATCTTCACACATCTCCACCAACCCTAAAAAATGAGTCTCACTTTGCTCATATAATGCCAGGAGTGTCTCCATATTTCACAAAAGTCTATGCAAACATGTAACAGTATCCCATATTCATAGAAATATTATTGATATTATAACAAAAGCTGTCACCAACACAATTGTCCCAAGTGCTTTTTTATTAGTTATTGCAAATGCTTGATTGCAGTTCTTGCTAGATGACAAAACCACTTATTAGGTTTAGAAGGAAATGACTTTTTCTACATGAGGTAAAGTTGGAGCTGTTTCCCCAAACTAAACGAAATCATCATTTAAAAAACTACAATCTGTATTTACTCTGAACATCTGTGTTAACATTTGAAATTGGAGACATGTAAGTGTAACAAACATGTTAAAACATAAGAAATCAGGAAGGGGCATGTATAGGAATTTCTTTTACTTATGTATTAATCACATTATTTTATTGTATGATACCTTGGTGCCACTGGATTTTAACATGTCTCACACTCACACAGTAAGACAAATGGTGGGGGTCTAGTAGGGAAGTTGGAGGAAGCAGACAACTCCACAGGAAGAGTCTTTTGTCTCTTTGAGGACTCTGGTAGGTAGCAAGGGAGTGTGAAAGGAAGTTTTTTGCACTGCATTTTAAAATGAAAACATATTGCATTTATTTACAATTAAAGACACAGAGCAGAAAGTGTGTTACTGTTTTACATCCACAGACACAAGAAAAGAAGCAGGCAACATGAGGTCAAGTTATGGCAATTTTATTTGTGTATTTCAGTACATGTATTTAGATTAGTTTTTAAAAGACAAACAAACGTCCCAAGAAGAAGGATGGGGTGAAAGAAAGGTGGAGAGAGGAGGAAGAAACTATTGATCTCCTCAAACTCGATGCTGCTGGATCAGTTCTTTCTCAGCAGTCTGCTCCAGAATCCCCTCCTGTCCTCGGCTTGCTTTTCTTTTGCCTTCAGTTCTTTTAAGGTTTTGTTGAGCTGCTCCTCGGCATCTTTAAATTTTTCTTTCAGCTGCTGTTTGGCGAGTTTCACTTTGTGTTTGAGGAGCTCTTTAGCTTCCTTTTTGTGCTTTTGTATTTCTTTAAGTGCGTCTTTGCAGTCTTTCTTGGTCACCACAGAGCCAGTCATTTCTTTCATGAATGCCTTCACCTCAATTTTCTCTTCTGCAAGTTCTTCTTGCACTTTCATCAGTTCCTTCTTCATGTTTTGATTGTAACTCTTTGTATCTTCCATTTCTTTCTTTGCTTCCTGTATTTTAATTTTCTCTTTCTCCAACACTTTTTGAGCTTCCAACAATTCTTTCTTCATATTTTCAATCTCATTTTCTGCCTCATGTTTACGTTTTTTCTCCTCTTGAAGTTGTTGCTTTACATGCAGTAATTCCTTTCTTAGTTTTTCAGCTTCAGCCATTACATTTGCAGCTTCTTGTGTTGCCAACTGCATTTTCCTTTTTCCCTCTTCAAAAGCTTCCTGCACCTCCTGTAATTCCTGAATCACATTTCCTGCCTCCTTCATTGCAGTTAGATATTTATTTTTGGCTTCTTGTGCTGTGGTTTTCTCTTCCTCCAATGCTTTTTGAGTTTCCAACAGTTCTTTCTTCATGTTTTCATTCTCATTTTCTGCCTGTTGTTTTCCCATTTTCTCTCCTTTAAGTTTGAGACCCACATGCAGTAATTCCTGCAATACTACCTCAGTTTCAAACTTTGAATTTTTAGCTTCTCCTCTTGATTTTTCTGCCTCTTCTTTTAATTTGACATTTTCAGCCTGTATCATTTCAAATTCTTCTTGCAGGTTAATCAGCTGTACTGAATTGTGAGGTGAAGCACTCGCCGATCCTCTTCTCGTTCTCCCTTGATTCATTTTGGCCTTTTAAACAAAGGAACCAACGTATTGTAGAGGAGTGAAGTGAAGTTTTTGATGTTTTCTTCGTCAACTGTCGTTTGTCCTGCACAGAGATGCTGCTGTAGATGTGTCTCTAGCTGTGTCTGGATACAATGAACAATGCTGTAACTAAGTGCTTGTGTTGCACAGTTCTACTAAACATTCCATTTCATGCATGCTCCGCCCACATGGTCAGGAATGTCAGGTGCTGTATCACCAAATGCTGCTCCCGTTGCCTAGCAATAACAGCTGTTTACTTTTTGGGGTCTGGTTCATTATTTAATAAAGAAAACATGTCCAAGTATTGGGTGCTGAGGCTCAGCGCATATTCTAGCCTGCTGTGTGGGTGGGCAGCTAGAAATCACTGGTGGGCAACATGAGTGAGGAGAAAACTGGAGCAGCCAAGCAGGGAGCTGCAGGTTGCTGGTTTGAGTCTCTGTTCAGATGCTGGTGTCTCCTCTCTCTGAGATGTCTGCAAACGGTCCCAGATAAAACAATAAGGATAATAAACAAACACGTGACTAAAATAACAATTATGACTCTGATGTGTTTCATGTGTAGCAGGATGGCCTCTATACAGCAGTCGCTGCAAGCATCCACATCGCCACACTTACTTTTCTTTAAGCAGGCGTGCTGGGCTCCTCCAAAGGGAAGTTTGAAACTTCATTTCCTTCATGCTGGTGAACTTTTTACCAAATATTTTCATCAAACCTTCTCCATCACTGACAGGGATTGTTTGGATCTTCACACATCTCCACCAACCCTAAAAAATGAGTCTCACTTTGCTCATATAATGCCAGGAGTGTCTCCATATTTCACAAAAGTCTATGCAAACATGTAACAGTATCCCATATTCATAGAAATATTATTGATATTATAACAAAAGCTGTCACCAACACAATTGTCCCAAGTGCTTTTTTATTAGTTATTGCAAATGCTTGATTGCAGTTCTTGCTAGATGACAAAACCACTTATTAGGTTTAGAAGGAAATGACTTTTTCTACATGAGGTAAAGTTGGAGAGCTGTTTCCCCAAACTAAACGAAATCATCATTTAAAAAACTACAATCTGTATTTACTCTGAACATCTGTGTTAACATTTGAAATTGGAGACATGTAAGTGTAACAAACATGTTAAAACATAAGAAATCAGGAAGGGGCATGTATAGGAATTTCTTTTACTTATGTATTAATCACATTATTTTATTGTATGATACCTTGGTGCCACTGGATTTTAACATGTCTCACACTCACACAGTAAGACAAATGGTGGGGGTCTAGTAGGGAAGTTGGAGGAAGCAGACAACTCCACAGGAAGAGTCTTTTGTCTCTTTGAGGACTCTGGTAGGTAGCAAGGGAGTGTGAAAGGAAGTTTTTTGCACTGCATTTTAAAATGAAAACATATTGCATTTATTTACAATTAAAGACACAGAGCAGAAAGTGTGTTACTGTTTTACATCCACAGACACAAGAAAAGAAGCAGGCAACATGAGGTCAAGTTATGGCAATTTTATTTGTGTATTTCAGTACATGTATTTAGATTAGTTTTTAAAAGACAAACAAACGTCCCAAGAAGAAGGATGGGGTGAAAGAAAGGTGGAGAGAGGAGGAAGAAACTATTGATCTCCTCAAACTCGATGCTGCTGGATCAGTTCTTTCTCAGCAGTCTGCTCCAGAATCCCCTCCTGTCCTCGGCTTGCTTTTCTTTTGCCTTCAGTTCTTTTAAGGTTTTGTTGAGCTGCTCCTCGGCATCTTTAAATTTTTCTTTCAGCTGCTGTTTGGCCAGTTTCACTTTGTGTTTGAGGAGCTCTTTAGCTTCCTTTTTGTGCTTTTGTATTTCTTTAAGTGCGTCTTTGCAGTCTTTCTTGGTCACCACAGAGCCAGTCATTTCTTTCATGAATGCCTTCACCTCAATTTTCTCTTCTGCAAGTTCTTCTTGCACTTTCATCAGTTCCTTCTTCATGTTTTGAGTGTAACTCTTTGTATCTTCCATTTCTTTCTTTGCTTCCTGTATTTTAATTTTCTCTTTCTCCAACACTTTTTGAGCTTCCAACAATTCTTTCTTCATATTTTCAATCTCATTTTCTGCCTCATGTTTACGTTTTTTCTCCTCTTGAAGTTGTTGCTTTACATGCAGTAATTCCTTTCTTAGTTTTTCAGCTTCAGCCATTACATTTGCAGCTTCTTGTGTTGCCAACTGCATTTTCCTTTTTCCCTCTTCAAAAGCTTCCTGCACCTCCTGTAATTCCTGAATCACATTTCCTGCCTCCTTCATTGCAGTTAGATATTTATTTTTGGCTTCTTGTGCTGTGGTTTTCTCTTCCTCCAATGCTTTTTGAGTTTCCAACAGTTCTTTCTTCATGTTTTCATTCTCATTTTCTGCCTGTTGTTTTCCCATTTTCTCTCCTTTAAGTTTGAGACCCACATGCAGTAATTCCTGCAATACTACCTCAGTTTCAAACTTTGAATTTTTAGCTTCTCCTCTTGATTTTTCTGCCTCTTCTTTTAATTTGACATTTTCAGCCTGTATCATTTCAAATTCTTCTTGCAGGTTAATCAGCTGTACTGAATTGTGAGGTGAAGCACTCGCCGATCCTCTTCTCGTTCTCCCTTGATTCATTTTGGCCTTTTAAACAAAGGAACCAACGTATTGTAGAGGAGTGAAGTGAAGTTTTTGATGTTTTCTTCGTCAACTGTCGTTTGTCCTGCACAGAGATGCTGCTGTAGATGTGTCTCTAGCTGTGTCTGGATACAATGAACAATGCTGTAACTAAGTGCTTGTGTTGCACAGTTCTACTAAACATTCCATTTCATGCATGCTCCGCCCACATGGTCAGGAATGTCAGGTGCTGTATCACCAAATGCTGCTCCCGTTGCCTAGCAATAACAGCTGTTTACTTTTTGGGGTCTGGTTCATTATTTAATAAAGAAAACATGTCCAAGTATTGGGTGCTGAGGCTCAGCGCATATTCTAGCCTGCTGTGTGGGTGGGCAGCTAGAAATCACTGGTGGGCAACATGAGTGAGGAGAAAACTGGAGCAGCCAAGCAGGGAGCTGCAGGTTGCTGGTTTGAGTCTCTGTTCAGATGCTGGTGTCTCCTCTCTCTGAGATGTCTGCAAACGGTCCCAGATAAAACAATAAGGATAATAAACAAACACGTGACTAAAATAACAATTATGACTCTGATGTGTTTCATGTGTAGCAGGATGGCCTCTATACAGCAGTCGCTGCAAGCATCCACATCGCCACACTTACTTTTCTTTAAGCAGGCGTGCTGGGCTCCTCCAAAGGGAAGTTTGAAACTTCATTTCCTTCATGCTGGTGAACTTTTTACCAAATATTTTCATCAAACCTTCTCCATCACTGACAGGGATTGTTTGGATCTTCACACATCTCCACCAACCCTAAAAAATGAGTCTCACTTTGCTCATATAATGCCAGGAGTGTCTCCATATTTCACAAAAGTCTATGCAAACATGTAACAGTATCCCATATTCATAGAAATATTATTGATATTATAACAAAAGCTGTCACCAACACAATTGTCCCAAGTGCTTTTTTATTAGTTATTGCAAATGCTTGATTGCAGTTCTTGCTAGATGACAAAACCACTTATTAGGTTTAGAAGGAAATGACTTTTTCTACATGAGGTAAAGTTGGAGAGCTGTTTCCCCAAACTAAACGAAATCATCATTTAAAAAACTACAATCTGTATTTACTCTGAACATCTGTGTTAACATTTGAAATTGGAGACATGTAAGTGTAACAAACATGTTAAAACATAAGAAATCAGGAAGGGGCATGTATAGGAATTTCTTTTACTTATAAAATTGAAGGAAATTGCCGTCCCGGGTTTCCTCCGTGGCGTGAGCGATAAGCAGAGTTCTGTCCTTTCCTTCTAAGATTCCTAATTATTTAAAGTAACACTCAGGTATGCCATTCAGCGTGTTAGTACGAGCTCGGGAGCAGCTTGGGAGAACAAGAAAACAGAGACTGCTTTAGGTTGCCTTCCCAATCGACTCAAAGGTTTATTTGATACACAGCAGTTTATATAGAGGAAAAAAAGGTTCGTGTGTCAGCAAGTTCTCAGTTCAAACCAGTACAGACCAAATAAGGAAACGTCTTCCTGCCTCGTGAGCAAAGAAGTATCCTGTGTGTAGTTTATCAGTTCAGCTACAATTTATGATCATCCCAGCAAAATACACAGAATACAGAGTTCTTTCATTAGTGAATTCTGAAACAAACCACCTGGCCTTTAACGAGCCTTTTTCTAAGAGATAAGGAAGGGAGGATGGGAGTAAGGAAGTGGTCTCGTCTCTGTGGTGTTTTCGACCTTGGGGTACCAGCCTGTGAGTCTTACACCTTAATTCTTGGGTCAGAGAGAAAGAGAAAAACAACTAGTAGATGGACCTTATTGAGTAACAGTTTTCCTGTATAAAACAATCTTCTGTAAATGCTAACCGTGGTATCAAAATATCATAACAGTTCTCCCCTTTTATCATGAAATGATAACATAGTATAAAGACAGAATGTAATAACATAATATAAAGACAAATCATAAATGTGAAACAAATCATAAATGTAACTAGTCCTTCGAGTGAGCTTAATATCAAAATCTTAAAAACAAGAAAAGAAAAACAAGAAAACGTCATTCTCTTCTTGGACAAACGAGTAATTCACAATCTAATGCTCAATACATACATCAGGATCATCATTGATGACATCTGACACATAATCTGGGTCAATTTGTGCCAATTGCAAATACATTGAAGTAGCTGTACTAGTAGCTATACGGGTTATCATTGAACGTACACAGGGTACCACACAACAGACAATAATCATCAAAAACATGCTGCAACGGTTACAAAGGCTACAATTAGTTCCTTCCATCTTCCAAACGTGTCCTGTAGCCACTTATGTAGCCACTGACCGTGACCTGTATTGGCAATTAGTTCTATCTGCAATGCTTCAAGTTTATTCATAGCTTGTGTGAATGAACCGTTAGGAGCGGTATTATTGGGAATGAAAGTACAGCATATATCAACGGTTACTAGACCACAGGTACCGGTCCAATTAACAGGTAAAGCTAATCTAAGGGTATTATTGCACATCCAATAAGCATGTGGGATTGGTCTGGTCAGGCGCGTGACCATGTGTGATTTAACTAACTCCCCCCAGTCAGTATCATTTAAGACACCGTCTGGGGGAACAATGATCGAGTCTCTGCTCGAACTTGAACTGTGTGTGTGTTCCTCCAGATATGATACAACTTCAGCCACAGAGACAGCTAGCCATGTCTCATTACAGCGTGCACCTGGGGAGTCAGAGAAGAATGTATAGTTATCCTTTGTATAATCTATGTGTGTGTCTGGGCCAGTTAACTTTAGTCTGCGCAGACATATCATACTAGTATTAAAATGGAGAGGGATCTGTCCTAAGGGCAGTGAGGGCTTTAACCTATTCTTAGGGCGTTTCATTGGGGCGCAGGTCCCTGCGGTGTCATCAGATAACTTCAATAATTCGCCTAATGGAGTCTCAGGGTTAGTTGGTGTGTGTGTGTGTCTAAGTAGGCAGTCGAGAGGGCTCAGAGTCAACTGTAAAGCGTCTTTAAAGAGAGCATTATTTCCGCTGATTTTCTCTAGTCCCTCAGTGAGGGGGAAACCGGATATGGGGTATCCTACTATTACCTGTTCTGGATTAGCCTTTGAACAGACATAACAGTTACTGTTTCCTAAATCACGAGCGGCTGTTCTGGCATTTTCATACCAGGCGTTAGCTCCTGTTCTAGAGGGTGCATAAAATGGTTTATTAGTGGCGTCTATGTTGCTATTTACTGATTTTAGGGAACGTGAGGAGTGCATTAAGTAGGTGTCTTGCAAAATGGAGCATGAGGTATAGTCAGCAAAATATGACCTGCAGAAATGTGAACATGGTTGCAGTTTACAATACAAAATAGCAAAGAGAAATCCTAAGGTTAATGCGATAGATATGATAGATAACCTAAATATATAAGAAAAACAGTTCTTCAGTCGTCTCCTGGCCTGGTCCCAGGTTCGAGAGACACAGAATAAGCGTCGTATGATGACAATGGGCATTTCATTTTCTCCATTATCAGGATGGAATGAGTCTAGCTTTATCAGGTTAGACATCATGTGGTACTTTTGGCTTTCTGTTCCTGCTGAATGTTTGAGTACCTTGTTGTTGTTCTTTCAGGCGTTGTGTGTTAATCAGTGATTGTGTGTGTATGTACATTGGATCCTGGCGCTGGCTCGCCGGAGATGTCATCTACCCGTGTGTGTTTATTTGCTCTAGTTCCGGGCGCTGGCTCGCCGGAGATGTCGTCTGCTTGATCCGACGCCTGAGATGGTCCGATTGGGCTGGTCTTAACCCTGCTGGCATGAATCCACTGAGGTTGTCCGTCTGTGAGGATGCTGGTTCTTCGTCACTGCCAGTACAGTCTGGGGCTGGAACACGCGCGGCCTCCCAGAGAGTCCTTGGTTTTAGTGGCTTCTCCAACATGCATCTCCTTGTCTCCACTGGTGGAACTGTGGAGGGGAAAGGCTGAGAGAGACAAACTTTCTGATAGTTATTATTCAGTTTTTCTACCAGGTTGTGAACATCAGTGGACAATGCAATATACATCACCTTCTACTAGCGGTGCCCCTCTGGAAGCTGACCATGGTGTTGGAAATAGTCTTATTTCAAATGGAAATAATTTGGTTACTGTAGATTGAGTCATTCTAATCTCACACAGGACTTGAGTAAGTAATTTGACCCAGGTCATTAAAGTTTTAGCACACTTTTGAATTACTTCTAATGTGAATGAAGATCCTCTATCACTGTTAATCTGGTGAGGTATTCCGAATCTGGGTATTATTTCATTGCACAACTTTTGACAGACTACTTCTGCAGTTTCTTTTGAGGTTGGATAAGCTTCTACTCATTTACTAAATTGATCCACTATTACCAGTAAGTACTTGATGCTTCCTTGCGCTGGCATATGTGTAAAATCAATTTGTAATGTATGAAATGGAAAATCTGGTTGTGGTAAATGCTGATGTTTCGCTTTTGATTTTCCTACATTAGTTCGTGCACATGTTAGACAGGTTGCTAACATGCTTTTACTGCATGTGATGTTTTCTCAATTACAAATCTTGATTTTATTGCCCCTATTACCCCTCTTTGTCCGACATGACTCACACAGTGAAAATGTCGGGCAAGGACTGGCATCAGGGAATATGGGAGGGCAATCAAACCCTTAAGATTTTGTATAAGCCATCTCTGTCATCTAAGGTACAGTCATTATTCTCCCAATAGGTGTAATCACATGCAGAGGCTTGCTCTTGTATTAATTTTAAATCAACATTTGTGTCTAAATAGTCTGGGAGTGTAACAAGTGGCAGCTGTAGGGGCACAGATAATACTTCCTGCGGAGGTGGGAGCTGTGATGCAGCTGCAGCCTTGGCTGTCACGTCTGCTAAGGCATTACCTGTTGCTTCGTCTGTGTCAGCTGTACTGTGTCCTTTCGTTTTTACAACTGCAACGGCCGATGGCAGCTGTATAGCCTGCAAAAGTCTTTGAACAAAATCATAATTTAGCAATTTATTTTCCATCAGCAGATCTAAATCCTCTTTGTCTCCACAATGTGCCAAAGTCATGCACAACGCCAAATGCATAGCGGCTGTCTGCGTAAATTGTCACATGCTTATCCAAATGTAGCTCACAGGCGCGTATTAAAGCCATGAGCTCTGCTTTTTGTGCTGAGTGAAATGGTAATGAGTGAGCCTCTAGTATGATGTCAGGCAATGTCACCACTGAATAGCCACAAAGAAATGAGTTGTCACTCGGCCTTGAACAGGACCCGTCCACATAAACCGTGGCTGAGTCTGGGATAGGTGTTTGCTCTAAATCTGGACGTGGTGCTGTCGATTCCTGTATACGTGTCATGCAGTCATGATCGTCAAGCCTGTCTGAGCCATCCTGTCGGTCAGAAGAACACAGCATAGGATCAATAAATGTGCTGGCGAATTGGGTGTGCTGCTCGCTTTTATAGTGAGATTTGCATATGTTGTGTAGTTATGTTTGCTAGAATGGTCGTGACCTGGTGATTGGTGTGTAGAATAGTGTCATGTGAGAGTGTGAGCTTCTCGCAGTCCCTTATCATGATAGAGCAAGCTGCTACTGCCCTCAGGCAGGCCGGCATTCCTGAATAATTCAGGCAGCACCTTTGAGTGGCGGAGGTCAGCACTCCCTGTAATGCATTGAAAGAGGCAGTCATTTCTGTGGACCACAGTATTCGAGGAGGCTCGTCTTTTTTTACAACAGTCACGCAGAATGTGGTCATGAAAAGAACAGTCTGGTATCCACTGTCTGCAATAGTTCACCATGCCCAGGAAGGACAACATTTCCTTCTGTGTAGTGGGACGAGGGACAGAGGTCACAGCTTTGACCCTGTCTGCAGTCATGGAACGTTTTCCGTGAGACAGTGTGAATCCCAAATATTGAACAGAAGTCTGACAGTACTGCATTTTCTTTGCTGATGCTTTGTGGCCAGTCTTTTGGAGGTGCTGGAGAAGCATGTGTGTAGCAGTTTGACATAGTTTTTCACTCGGAGCACAGAGGAGGAGGTCATCCACATGTGGATCAGGGTGCAGCCCTGGAGGAGTGAAGCACCATTGAGAAAGCAGCAGAGCTGTCTATCATGCCTTGGGGCAAACGAGTCCAAGTGTACTGCTTATTTCTATGTGTGAATGCAAATAACGGCTGTGTGTCTTACTGAGAAAAAGGAGCGGAGCATAAATCCACCACGGTAAAGTGTGTATGCAAAGCATGTCAATATGCTGTGAACATCTGAAACGAGAGGTGGCAGAGGAATGTTGACTGCATTAATTTGCCTTAAGTCTTGTATGAAACGCCATACGCCAGGTTTGTTAGGCTTTGGCACAGGATTGACAGGAGTATTATATGGAGATACTGTAGGCTTTATTACTCCTGTAGTCTCTAAATCTCCTGTCATGACATCTAGGGCTGCGGCTTTTTCGGCAGAAATGGGATGTTGCTTGACATATACTGGCTTGTTGTGTTTTAGCTGTGCGTGATAAAGTGTACAGTCAATAAATCCTATATCATTCTCACTTTTAGACCACAATGTCATATTCTTGTATTCAGCTGGCAATGTAACTGCAGAAATAGTACAGTGGATAGGTTAGGTTAGATCTATGTGACGACATGGTGTAGTTATGTCATAACCTATGTCTGAGTTATGTGACAAAATCACTGTTTGACCTTCACTTGTGTGAGCAGTTATCATGTTGTTGAAAAGTGTGAGAGAAACAAAAGTGTGGCTCCCAGTCATGGGATTACCTGTTAGTGGCGTCTGTACACGTTTTTTTGGCACAGTGTGTGACATAGAGTACCGGACAAAAAGGATGTTGAGTTCATTCTCTGCTGAGGGTCCAGCTGACACAGAGGATGTTCCTTCTCCATCATGTCGGTACATAGGGCAGAGAAAACATAAGCTGTTATCAGTGTCAGCAAACATTTCACACTTTGTGTTAAATTAAATACACAAATTCATTTTTGCTCTGGGTGTCTGCGGCTGCTGGAAAACTGAGCTAAATTTGCACCTCTAGCTTGTCCAACAGTGCATAAAGCGTTTTATGAATACTAGGATAGATTCATCAGGCTTCTGTTTACACATAGTTACTGCATTTAAGTCAATTTTGTCTCTGGACATTGTTAGCAGGAATTTCTTTAGATTCTTAAAGAAATTGGTGATTTTGTCATTATTTACCCACAAAAACTCTGCAGTTGTGGATGCTTTATCATGCTTTGGGTCTGTTTGTTTACTACCGCGAGTGTTGGCGTGAGGACCTTTGTCATTCCGGTGTTGTTTTTCCTTTTTTCCTTTTAGATAAGTCTTTATTAAAGTTCGGGTAACAGGTATTTCTTTAGCTACCTCTAAACCTCTAGCTACGATATCGTGGCGTTTCATGTGGGTGTCTATTGTGGACACTGCCTGATGCAAAAGTTTTTCTTCATAGACGTCTAAATTGTTTTTCATAAGTTCCTCACATTCTTCTTTCAAAAGTTTTTCTCTTTTTTTTTTATGTTCTGCTAATTCTTCCTTGCGGCGTATATATTGTTTTTCCTGATCCTGTTTAAAGAGATGGCTAAGATCCGTTGCATATGATTCAGGTTTTTTTCGTCGCTTTCTTTTGAGCTGGTTGGATCAGAATGCTGACATTGTTTGCGTGCAGCTGCTGCAGCAACTATTAATTCGGTCTCATCTTCGTAAGGCGGCGGGGCTGTGGGCTGAATGGCTGAACATGCAAGACTAGCTTTTCCTGCGGTAGGTTTATGTTCTTTGCTAGAGCCTGCACTAGTTTTATTTGATGTTAAAGCATCTACGCCTGGTTCCGGTCCTTTTGTCCATAGCGGTAACATTTGATGTATCACGTCGCGGCATTCTGTCATATATTTTCTACAGGACTTTTTAAGCAGACTACTTTTCTTATCACAAATGATATTCAACATTTCTACTGACCTGGTTTCTGGCGATAATCGTTCGGGATAAGGCTCCGAAAAGAGATTAGAATGCATTGAACTTCTTAAGTTGTAAACAAAGTCAGTCACATAAGCACTCCCGCATGTTCTGGATACGTAATCATGGAAGTCTTCGCCGATTCGTGGACGTGGGTTACACGCAACTGGAAATGGGAGTCGTACTGAGCTGTTGTTGTGCCCTTAAACAGGGGAAATAGTGAGGAGAGGTGAAAGAACGGCACAGACACGCAGCACGCAGCTCTCACTCTCACTCATCTGTATTGAGTGAAGGAGGAAGCGCGCGAACCCACCTACTGGAGCCCTGAGGCATTAACAATGGATCGACGCACAATCCACCCAGGCAAAACTTTCACTGCTTATCTCCCTCTATATTCCCACTGCATATTCTATTCGAAAACAGTCAAAGCAACAAATAAAACATTAATAAGGGCATCACATGAAATATAAGGAACAGAGATGTACAACTTCAAAACTAATCAAATTTATGATCCACCACATACTCCCCCTCAGAATAGATGTTGTCCTCAACATCCAAATGTTTAACATTTAGCACAAACGTGGAGTTATGAACATTAATATCACCAAAACCACATACAATAAACCATTGCATACTATAACTGTTTCTTGTACCTTATATGTACTCTACAAAAATAGTTTCACAAGCTGGAACTCTTTTCATACATTCTTTAGTGTGGGTTATTACCCAAAGTCTTTCAGTGTTCTCATACAGTCTGTATGAATTACAGTGTCCATGCAGTTACATTAACACAGTCTGCTGCTGGCTTGAGAACAAAGTCATTTTAGTGCAGCTTGTCAAAGCAGTCACTCTCTCCTTTGACAAATGTCCATGAGAGTGATACAAGTGGCCGTAGCCATGTGGTGTGCTTTGGATGTGTCTGTTAAGCTGCAAGCACAATATGAATCAGTTCAATGTCCAAAAGTCACTTTGAATATGAATTCTGTGTTAAACAGTCCATTTCCTTGTGGTTGGTGTGGAGTGTAAGTACATCGTCTCTGTTCAGTAATGTGTTTCGTGTTTGATCACAATGTTTCTTTTCACTCAAGTCCATACAGTTATCAATGGCAGTATGCCTGAACAGTCCGTGGAACCATGAAGTGTGTATGATGTGATGGTGTTCTCAGGTTATAACAAGCTGGTGAACCAAGCCGATCATATGTGAAGATCTTTGGTGGCTTGCGCTCTCTACGCGGTCGCTGATGCTCTTGCTCACAGGTCCTGCTGTGTTTGTCTGGAACAGGTGCAGGAACAGGTTCCTCCACTGATGGTTCCTCGACATAATTTTCCTCTTGGTCGGGTAGTTGTTCACATTGGTTCAGTACTTCATGTTCATTCTCTGGCTCAGATGACATGTTTTCCACTGTTTGAAGGTGTTTGGCTGGTTCATCAGTGCTCATAGGATTCAGTGTCGGAGGGTAAAGTGGCTCAAATGGCTGCTGAGATGACACTGGATAGTACTCATCATCGTCATCCTCTTCCTCAGCTTGTTCCACTTCCTCACTTGTCTCCACGGCTCTTTTTCTTGTTCGTGGTCGCACTTCAGTTTCAACAGGCAGATGGTCACATGGCAGAAGAAGATTGCGATGCAATATCCTTGATCTCCCTTTTGCTTTCTCAGGTCTGAGTTCATAAACTGGGATATCTCTGCTGACCTGACGAACGACTGTGTGAACCACATCCTCCCAGTGGTTCCTCAGCTTGCCTGGACCTCCTCGAGGTGTCATGTTCCTTATTAAAACACGATCACCTGGCTGTAATACTGAGCTCTTCACCTTGCTGTCATAATGTCTTTTACTTCTTACAGCTGCTTTATGAGCATTTTCTCTCGTGATCTCATATGCTTCTTCCATGCCTTGCTTCCATTTTACCATGTAGTCATGATGATTGCCATCTCCTTGTTCTGAGGTCAAGCTGAACAGCATGTCGATTGGCAATCGTGGGGAGCGTCCATATAACAAGTAAAAAGGGGAGAATCCAGTTACCTCGCTGCGGGTACAATTATAGGCATAAATCAGTTTGTTAAGCGAGTCCTTCCAGTTAGTTTTCTGACTCTCTGAGAGTGTTTTCAGCATCTGGAGTAGTGTCCTATTAAATCGCTCCACTTGTCCATTCCCTTGGGGATGGTAGGGAGTAGTCCTGGACCCAGCAACTCCACAGTAGTTTTTTAGTTGTGCAAACAGATGATTTTCAAATTCAGCACCTTGATCATGATGTATTCGTGCTGGAAAGCCAAATCTTAAAGCATAGTCATTAAAGATTTTGTCTGCAGCCGTTTTACCTGATTTGGAAGTTGTGGCATATGCTTGGGCGAAGCGTGTGAAATGGTCAATGACTACAAGGATGTATTCATAACCCCCTTTGCACTTGTCAAGGTGCAGGAAATCAATTGAGACAAGTTCAAATGGGTGAGTAGTGACAATATTAGTCAGTGGTGCTCTGCTCTCATGACACGGCTTCTTCTGTTTTATGCAAACACACCTTCTGGTCACATAATCCTCTACTTCCCGTTGCATATAGGGCCAGTAAAACCGGTCCCGTATCAGTGACAATGTTCTCTCTACACCTTGATGGCCCATTTCATCATGTAGCTCCTTTAGTACAGTACTTTTGTGTATTTCTGGTAGGACCAACTGTTTTCTGTTTGCTGTTTTTCTGTGCAAGATCCCATTCTCATCCATCTCCAATTTGTCCCACTCCCTCAGGAGACATATGACCTGTGGGCTGAGTTTTCTTAGTTCTGAACGTGATGGTTTTTCCTGTGTTAGTTTACACTGAATTACAGGTCCAATAGTCGGATCACTTCTCTGGTCCTGTTTGATCTGGCCTTTTGTCAGTGGAATGATGGAAACATCTGTGGCCATGGCTGAACACCTGACTGAGACACCCATGGACCATGACACATTGGAGTCATCCTGCCTTTCCACTGCCTGTGTGGTTGCTCCAATTACATCGTATGCCATTTCCTCTGTGCATTCATTCATAAACGTTTCCATGTCTACCGGCATCCTGGAGAGGCTGTCTGCATCCACATTTTCTTTACCAGGGCGATATTTAATTGTGAAGTGAAAATCTGCCAGTTCTGCTACCCATCGACACCCTGTTGCATTCAGTTTGGCAGTGGACAGTACATAGGTAAGTGGATTATTGTCGGTGTACACGGTGAAGAATGGTGCATAATATAGGTAATCACGGAATTTTTCTGTGATAGCCCACTTGAGAGCAAGAAACTCTAACTTGCCTGAATGGAGATGGTAATTCTTCTCAGCTGCAGTTAAAGTGCGGGAACCATAAGCAATCACACGAAGCTTTCCATTCTGCTTTTGGTACAACACGGCACCTAATCCCTGGTTTGACGCATCAGTGTGAAGGGTGAATGGCTGTGAAAATTCTGGAAAGCCTAGAACAGGGGGCTGAGTTAGACAGTCTATCAGCTGCTCTAGTGCTAACTGGTGCATGTCGGTCCACTCAATAGGTGTACTCGAAGGGACACTACACCTGTTTCGCTTTGTTTGCCACTTTAATCTTGTGTTTCGCTGGGTCTCAGCATCTGCAGGTCCCTTGAGCAAGTCATACAGAGGATTTGCAATTCTGGCAAAATCCTTGATGTATTGTCTGTAATAACTTAGTAGGCCCAACATTGCTCTTAGTTCACCAACAGTACCTGGCTGTTTGTTTTTCAAAGCTGTTACAGCAGCAGTGTCTGCGGAGTCTATCCTGCTTCCCTCTGCTGACACAATCCTGCCAAGGTACCTCACTTCTGTCCTAAACAGGTCACACTTCCTTGGTTTGAGTTTGATTCCGTACTCCCTGAGTCGGCGCAGCACTTTCCTGACATCCTCAACATGATCCTCAAACGTTCTGCTAAAGACAAGGACATCATCGAGGTAAGGCACACATATTTCATCCCTTAACCCTTCTAAGCACTCCTCCATGCAGCGTTGGAATGCTGCCGGAGCATTCATCAGTCCAAATGGGATTCTGACCCACTCATACAGGCCCCAGGGGGTCACAAAAGCTGTTAGGTGTTTACTGTCTTTGCCCATGAACCCCTGGTGGTATGCTTTACCCTGGTCCAGTAGAGAAAAGAGAGTGTTGCCACCTAAGTTGTCCATGATGTCTTGTACTCTGGGAATAGGGTGGCGGTCTGGGTGAGTCTTCCTATTCAGCTCTCGGTAGTCAATACACAAGCGCAATGTACCGTCTTTTTTTCTCACACAGACTACTGGAGAGGAGTAAGATGAGTTTGATTTTTCCACCCACCCCTGAGCTATTAGGTCCTGTAGGTAGTTTTTCATTTCCTGATACAAGGGTTTTGGTACAGAGAGATAAGTCCGTGTGACTGGCTCATTATCTTTCAACGAAATGTTCATTTGCAAGTTTTCAACACAGCCTATGTCGTCATCAGATTTAGAGAATGACTCTGACTCTTCTCTTAACATCTGACTAACAGCTTGTCTCTGGTGGTCATTCAGGTGAGTCAAGTCGACAGGTGGGTCCCATTGTTCACCTTTAGGTGTGTTCTCACCTGAGCTCTTAGCCTGGATGGGACGGACTGATGCAGTAGGGAGGCAGTCAGTTTTGAATACATTAGCAGGATATATTGATGCAACAGACTGCACAGTTCCAATAACAGTCCTACTTGGCAGTGTGATGTCATGGCTGGTGGGATTTTGTACACTAATGACAATTTTTGGTGTCATACCAGTCTTTATTAAAACAAGGGTATCACAGAACTCGAGTCCTTCAGGCCACTGTGGGTTCTCATGAGGCTCGAAGATCAGGGTTCTATCTTCTTTGAAAGGTGGGGCTTGCACTCGACACTCGATTTGGAGGGAGCTGTGTTTAGGCACTTCAACTCTCTCATTTGTTGTTCTTACACTGTGCTCACATGGCTTTCCCACTGTCACTGCATTAACAAAAGCTCGTGCCCTACTCTTTCTGAGGTGAGGAAAAGCTACTTTTACTGTTTTCATGAGTTTCTCTTTATTCTTATTGTTTGTCTTATCCTGTACTCTGTTTGCAACTAGGTGTGAAATCACATTGAAGCCAATTATGGGGCATGACTGTTGGTTGCCTTTTAACACTAACACAGGTATTAGCAGATCTTTATCATTAGCAGTAAGTCTGAAGCTTACCTCGAGCCAACCAATATATGGTATTTCCGTCCCATTGGCTGCTTCAAGTTGCAGTGGTTCAAGTGGGTCTACTAGTTCTGCTATATCTCTTAGTTGGACATCAGGCAAATGGGTCTGTTTCCAGGCCGCATCTACAGCACAAATTTGTGAACCTGTGTCCCAAAGTGCCTGGATTCTTTGGTTGTGCAGAAAGCACTGAATGAGACATTTCTCTCCTACAAGCTCTTTTACGGTAGGCATCTTCACTGGATTACTTCTTTTCCTACACTTTGGTTTGCAACTTGACTGTGTTTCCTGTTTCTTAATAGATGAACATGTATGTGGCTTACAGTACCTTCTGTGCACAGACCAGTGTGTCTCTTGACAGTCTTTTGAGCAGTACAATGTTATTTTACAAACAGAACAACATTTTAACTTCATACTCTCTTCCTTTCCCTCACAGTTAGCACAATATTGGGACTTTTCAATGCTGTCGGTTGCCCCATGTCCCGTGGGAGCAACCTCCCTTAGTTTAAAGGGCTCCCTTTATCTGATTTTGTCAGTCTAGGTGCTTTACAACCTGCACGGAAATGCTCACTACTCCCACACCTAAAACAATGCTGGCAATGTGCCTCACCTGCCTGCACACATGCAAAACATCTGGGACGGTGACTTGGTGAGGGATAATATCGCTGTGGTGCGAATCTTTGTTGAAACTGTGCTGTCCCATGCACATGCCCAGGTCCATATGCTGAGTGGTATTCCTGTGCTGCTGCAGGAGGGTGCTGGTGGTAAAATGGCATGCAGTTTTGTTCAGCCTTAATGGGGAAAGGCTGCTGAGGTGCTGGGGTTGTCTTTTGAATGGTTTCTCTGATTTGGGAAACTTCAGCCCTCAAGTCTTTCAGCAGCACCATGTCAGCACGCATTTCCTTTATTTCTGTTAGAAGATCAGGGGGTGGAGGGGCTGGTTTCTCTTGAGCTGTGCTTCTCTTTCCCACTGGGGAATCATTAGACTGGACAGTATTTACAGCTGTTACTCGTGATGGAGCGGCATGTTTCTTTTTGTCCTGTCTTTCCTTTTCATTTGCGACTGCAATATTTACCTTCTCGAGCAACAACTCATCTGAAGTATTTGTTTGCAGGAGGTAAGGTTGCAGGTCACTTTTAATATTGTCATTCTGAAGGCCAGTCAGGACAGTATGCATAAAAAGGCTCTGGACTAGTGCTGGATCATACTTTAGACTGGACTCAACTTCCTGAGAAGCAAACAGGATTTTCTGTCTCAAGTCCATTGTCCTGATCAAGAAATTTTGGGGTGTCTCTTTACTACTCTGAACCTCAGAGGTAAGTTGTTTGTATAACTCTGTGGCACCTTTCTCCTGGTAATGAGACCTGAGGATTCTCCTAAGAGCAGGTAATGTGAGGTTTTCTTTTCCTTCAAGATAACTCCTTAGCTGCAAGCCTGGCGTGATAGCACGAATTACAGCATCAGTGATTTCTGATTCTGGGTAGCCTCTATTAAGCCCGCTTTCAATTTGTCTGGCCAGACTGGAGAATGTTAGCCTGTCTTTTTGCCCCGGCTCTCCTATTTGGCCTGATATCTTAAAATCTTTGCGCCACATGGAACTGTTTGGTGCTGTTGGAACAATGTTTCTCACTGGGGTGCGAGGACTTAAGGCAGGATTCATGCTATTCCTCATCAAGTCATGCATTTCACCCTCTTTTTGTTGTAAGAGCAGTCTTAATGTCTCTAACTCCTCCTGGCTACTTTCCTGGTCCTGAACAGCTGGATCCACTGTTTCATTCACACCTTGTTTTTTATCCATTTGTATGTCACTTATAATGTCCTGGACATTAAGAAGTTCTGACATACCTTCATCCTCTCGGGTAGCCAGCTCGGTGCGTTCAAGGTGCTTAACTAAATGCGAGACTAGCTGACTGCGCGTTCTATTAATCACAAACTCTTTTCCTGGTCCTGAGATTTGAAGTACATCACATAATTTAGTCAGCTGCTCTAAAGTCAGTTGATACAGTGTTCCTTTAATCTCCAGCTGAAGCTTTTCTAATTCAGACTCCATGTTGTCAGAGGAGTTAGCACAAGCAGTCAGTTGAGAAATGATCAGACTTAGTTGGCTTTTACTGCCCCCTAGTGGCCACTTTTTCACTTCAGGATACAGATACCAACGTAGGTCTAGCGATGTCTCTGCTGCTTTACTATGCTCCTTTCTGATACCTGGGTCGTCTGGGGGGGATGATCAACGAGAGGATTTCTCTTACAGGTCAGGGATGGTCCTCGAATCAATCATCCCAGCGGTGCCTCCAAATGTTGTGCCCTTAAACAGGGGAAATAGTGAGGAGAGGTGAAAGAACGGCACAGACACGCAGCACGCAGCTCTCACTCTCACTCATCTGTATTGAGTGAAGGAGGAAGCGCGCGAACCCACCTACTGGAGCCCTGAGGCATTAACAATGGATCGACGCACAATCCACCCAGGCAAAACTTTCACTGCTTATCTCCCTCTATATTCCCACTGCATATTCTATTCGAAAACAGTCAAAGCAACAAATAAAACATTAATAAGGGCATCACATGAAATATAAGGAACAGAGATGTACAACTTCAAAACTAATCAAATTTATGATCCACCACACTGTTGTTTGAGACTTTAAATTTAATTTTTTGGTTTTACAGGTACTTTAGATTTTTTATCGGACTTGTCTGTGGTTTTTGAATTATTCTGACCCATGTTCAGTGATTTCCAGAGGGGTTTACACGCTTGAAGGATTTATGTTAGTATTTTCGCTGCGGCACAGCTGAGGTTACTTTAAATTTATTGCTAGCAATTTTTGTTTGCGTGAGCAACTCTCACTTAGCGAGCAACTTCTCGCTTAACGAGCAACTTCTCGTAAAACAACAGGCAACTTCCTGTGTCTTTCTGCTTTTAATTTACTGCTTTTAACCCTTGTATGGTAATCGGGTCTGTGAGACCCGTTTTCAGTTTTCTTTCGTTTTTTTTTTTTTTTTTTAACAAAATTAAATTTAATTATTTACTAGCTTTCTGTGAGTGAGCAACTTCTCACTTTTTAACGTACGTTTCAAGATAACAGGCAACTTCCTGTGTCACTCTTTGGTGAGCAACTTCTCACTTAACGAGAAGTATTTAAGACAACAGGCAACTTCCTGTGTCACTTTTTCTGAGTGAGCAACTTCTCACTTTTTAACGTACGTTTAATTAAACAATTAATTATTATTATTATTTTTTTTTTTTAAACAAAATTAAAATATTCAAGACAACAGGCAACTTCCTGTGTCCACCAACACCACACAAGGGTTAATTTACTTTATTCGGGGACTGAGGAAGTCGTCAGTGTATCTCTCTGGATCACTAAGTGAAACTTCGTCAGCATATCCCGTTTCTTTATGGATCGATCACTGAGAGAGGCATAATACGGTCTTTATATAAATATGAAAGACGTGTATTTACCTTCTGTCAGCCATCCCACTTCTGACACCAAAATTGAAGGAAATTGCCGTCCCGGGTTTCCTCCGTGGCGTGAGCGATAAGCAGAGTTCTGTCCTTTCCTTCTAAGATTCCTAATTATTTAAAGTAACACTCAGGTATGCCATTCAGCGTGTTAGTACGAGCTCGGGAGCAGCTTGGGAGAACAAGAAAACAGAGACTGCTTTAGGTTGCCTTCCCAATCGACTCAAAGGTTTATTTGATACACAGCAGTTTATATAGAGGAAAAAAAGGTTCGTGTGTCAGCAAGTTCTCAGTTCAAACCAGTACAGACCAAATAAGGAAACGTCTTCCTGCCTCGTGAGCAAAGAAGTATCCTGTGTGTAGTTTATCAGTTCAGCTACAATTTATGATCATCCCAGCAAAATACACAGAATACAGAGTTCTTTCATTAGTGAATTCTGAAACAAACCACCTGGCCTTTAACGAGCCTTTTTCTAAGAGATAAGGAAGGGAGGATGGGAGTAAGGAAGTGGTCTCGTCTCTGTGGTGTTTTCGACCTTGGGGTACCAGCCTGTGAGTCTTACACCTTAATTCTTGGGTCAGAGAGAAAGAGAAAAACAACTAGTAGATGGACCTTATTGAGTAACAGTTTTCCTGTATAAAACAATCTTCTGTAAATGCTAACCGTGGTATCAAAATATCATAACAGTATTAATCACATTATTTTATTGTATGATACCTTGGTGCCACTGGATTTTAACATGTCTCACACTCACACAGTAAGACAAATGGTGGGGGTCTAGTAGGGAAGTTGGAGGAAGCAGACAACTCCACAGGAAGAGTCTTTTGTCTCTTTGAGGACTCTGGTAGGTAGCAAGGGAGTGTGAAAGGAAGTTTTTTGCACTGCATTTTAAAATGAAAACATATTGCATTTATTTACAATTAAAGACACAGAGCAGAAAGTGTGTTACTGTTTTACATCCACAGACACAAGAAAAGAAGCAGGCAACATGAGGTCAAGTTATGGCAATTTTATTTGTGTATTTCAGTACATGTATTTAGATTAGTTTTTAAAAGACAAACAAACGTCCCAAGAAGAAGGATGGGGTGAAAGAAAGGTGGAGAGAGGAGGAAGAAACTATTGATCTCCTCAAACTCGATGCTGCTGGATCAGTTCTTTCTCAGCAGTCTGCTCCAGAATCCCCTCCTGTCCTCGGCTTGCTTTTCTTTTGCCTTCAGTTCTTTTAAGGTTTTGTTGAGCTGCTCCTCGGCATCTTTAAATTTTTCTTTCAGCTGCTGTTTGGCCAGTTTCACTTTGTGTTTGAGGAGCTCTTTAGCTTCCTTTTTGTGCTTTTGTATTTCTTTAAGTGCGTCTTTGCAGTCTTTCTTGGTCACCACAGAGCCAGTCATTTCTTTCATGAATGCCTTCACCTCAATTTTCTCTTCTGCAAGTTCTTCTTGCACTTTCATCAGTTCCTTCTTCATGTTTTGAGTGTAACTCTTTGTATCTTCCATTTCTTTCTTTGCTTCCTGTATTTTAATTTTCTCTTTCTCCAACACTTTTTGAGCTTCCAACAATTCTTTCTTCATATTTTCAATCTCATTTTCTGCCTCATGTTTACGTTTTTTCTCCTCTTGAAGTTGTTGCTTTACATGCAGTAATTCCTTTCTTAGTTTTTCAGCTTCAGCCATTACATTTGCAGCTTCTTGTGTTGCCAACTGCATTTTCCTTTTTCCCTCTTCAAAAGCTTCCTGCACCTCCTGTAATTCCTGAATCACATTTCCTGCCTCCTTCATTGCAGTTAGATATTTATTTTTGGCTTCTTGTGCTGTGGTTTTCTCTTCCTCCAATGCTTTTTGAGCTTCCAACAGTTCTTTCTTCATGTTTTCATTCTCATTTTCTGCCTGTTGTTTTCCCATTTTCTCTCCTTTAAGTTTGAGACCCACATGCAGTAATTCCTGCAATACTACCTCAGTTTCAAACTTTGAATTTTTAGCTTCTCCTCTTGATTTTTCTGCCTCTTCTTTTAATTTGACATTTTCAGCCTGTATCATTTCAAATTCTTCTTGCAGGTTAATCAGCTGTACTGAATTGTGAGGTGAAGCACTCGCCGATCCTCTTCTCGTTCTCCCTTGATTCATTTTGGCCTTTTAAACAAAGGAACCAACGTTTTGTAGAGGAGTGAAGTGACGTTTTTGATGTTTTCTTCGTCAACTGTCGTTTGTCCTGCACAGAGATGCTGCTGTAGATGTGTCTCTAGCTGTGTCTGGATACAATGAACAATGCTGTAACTAAGTGCTTGTGTTGCACAGTTCTACTAAACATTCCATTTCATGCATGCTCCGCCCACATGGTCAGGAATGTCAGGTGCTGTATCACCAAATGCTGCTCCCGTTGCCTAGCAATAACAGCTGTTTACTTTTTGGGGTCTGGTTCATTATTTAATAAAGAAAACATGTCCAAGTATTGGGTGCTGAGGCTCAGCGCATATTCTAGCCTGCTGTGTGGGTGGGCAGCTAGAAATCACTGGTGGGCAACATGAGTGAGGAGAAAACTGGAGCAGCCAAGCAGGGAGCTGCAGGTTGCTGGTTTGAGTCTCTGTTCAGATGCTGGTGTCTCCTCTCTCTGAGATGTCTGCAAACGGTCCCAGATAAAACAATAAGGATAATAAACAAACACGTGACTAAAATAACAATTATGACTCTGATGTGTTTCATGTGTAGCAGGATGGCCTCTATACAGCAGTCGCTGCAAGCATCCACATCGCCACACTTACTTTTCTTTAAGCAGGCGTGCTGGGCTCCTCCAAAGGGAAGTTTGAAACTTCATTTCCTTCATGCTGGTGAACTTTTTACCAAATATTTTCATCAAACCTTCTCCATCACTGACAGGGATTGTTTGGATCTTCACACATCTCCACCAACCCTAAAAAATGAGTCTCACTTTGCTCATATAATGCCAGGAGTGTCTCCATATTTCACAAAAGTCTATGCAAACATGTAACAGTATCCCATATTCATAGAAATATTATTGATATTATAACAAAAGCTGTCACCAACACAATTGTCCCAAGTGCTTTTTTATTAGTTATTGCAAATGCTTGATTGCAGTTCTTGCTAGATGACAAAACCACTTATTAGGTTTAGAAGGAAATGACTTTTTCTACATGAGGTAAAGTTGGAGAGCTGTTTCCCCAAACTAAACGAAATCATCATTTAAAAAACTACAATCTGTATTTACTCTGAACATCTGTGTTAACATTTGAAATTGGAGACATGTAAGTGTAACAAACATGTTAAAACATAAGAAATCAGGAAGGGGCATGTATAGGAATTTCTTTTACTTATGTATTAATCACATTATTTTATTGTATGATACCTTGGTGCCACTGGATTTTAACATGTCTCACACTCACACAGTAAGACAAATGGTGGGGGTCTAGTAGGGAAGTTGGAGGAAGCAGACAACTCCACAGGAAGAGTCTTTTGTCTCTTTGAGGACTCTGGTAGGTAGCAAGGGAGTGTGAAAGGAAGTTTTTTGCACTGCATTTTAAAATGAAAACATATTGCATTTATTTACAATTAAAGACACAGAGCAGAAAGTGTGTTACTGTTTTACATCCACAGACACAAGAAAAGAAGCAGGCAACATGAGGTCAAGTTATGGCAATTTTATTTGTGTATTTCAGTACATGTATTTAGATTAGTTTTTAAAAGACAAACAAACGTCCCAAGAAGAAGGATGGGGTGAAAGAAAGGTGGAGAGAGGAGGAAGAAACTATTGATCTCCTCAAACTCGATGCTGCTGGATCAGTTCTTTCTCAGCAGTCTGCTCCAGAATCCCCTCCTGTCCTCGGCTTGCTTTTCTTTTGCCTTCAGTTCTTTTAAGGTTTTGTTGAGCTGCTCCTCGGCATCTTTAAATTTTTCTTTCAGCTGCTGTTTGGCCAGTTTCACTTTGTGTTTGAGGAGCTCTTTAGCTTCCTTTTTGTGCTTTTGTATTTCTTTAAGTGCGTCTTTGCAGTCTTTCTTGGTCACCACAGAGCCAGTCATTTCTTTCATGAATGCCTTCACCTCAATTTTCTCTTCTGCAAGTTCTTCTTGCACTTTCATCAGTTCCTTCTTCATGTTTTGAGTGTAACTCTTTGTATCTTCCATTTCTTTCTTTGCTTCCTGTATTTTAATTTTCTCTTTCTCCAACACTTTTTGAGCTTCCAACAATTCTTTCTTCATATTTTCAATCTCATTTTCTGCCTCATGTTTACGTTTTTTCTCCTCTTGAAGTTGTTGCTTTACATGCAGTAATTCCTTTCTTAGTTTTTCAGCTTCAGCCATTACATTTGCAGCTTCTTGTGTTGCCAACTGCATTTTCCTTTTTCCCTCTTCAAAAGCTTCCTGCACCTCCTGTAATTCCTGAATCACATTTCCTGCCTCCTTCATTGCAGTTAGATATTTATTTTTGGCTTCTTGTGCTGTGGTTTTCTCTTCCTCCAATGCTTTTTGAGTTTCCAACAGTTCTTTCTTCATGTTTTCATTCTCATTTTCTGCCTGTTGTTTTCCCATTTTCTCTCCTTTAAGTTTGAGACCCACATGCAGTAATTCCTGCAATACTACCTCAGTTTCAAACTTTGAATTTTTAGCTTCTCCTCTTGATTTTTCTGCCTCTTCTTTTAATTTGACATTTTCAGCCTGTATCATTTCAAATTCTTCTTGCAGGTTAATCAGCTGTACTGAATTGTGAGGTGAAGCACTCGCCGATCCTCTTCTCGTTCTCCCTTGATTCATTTTGGCCTTTTAAACAAAGGAACCAACGTATTGTAGAGGAGTGAAGTGAAGTTTTTGATGTTTTCTTTGTCAACTGTCGTTTGTCCTGCACAGAGATGCTGCTGTAGATGTGTCTCTAGCTGTGTCTGGATACAATGAACAATGCTGTAACTAAGTGCTTGTGTTGCACAGTTCTACTAAACATTCCATTTCATGCATGCTCCGCCCACATGGTCAGGAATGTCAGGTGCTGTATCACCAAATGCTGCTCCCGTTGCCTAGCAATAACAGCTGTTTACTTTTTGGGGTCTGGTTCATTATTTAATAAAGAAAACATGTCCAAGTATTGGGTGCTGAGGCTCAGCGCATATTCTAGCCTGCTGTGTGGGTGGGCAGCTAGAAATCACTGGTGGGCAACATGAGTGAGGAGAAAACTGGAGCAGCCAAGCAGGGAGCTGCAGGTTGCTGGTTTGAGTCTCTGTTCAGATGCTGGTGTCTCCTCTCTCTGAGATGTCTGCAAACGGTCCCAGATAAAACAATAAGGATAATAAACAAACACGTGACTAAAATAACAATTATGACTCTGATGTGTTTCATGTGTAGCAGGATGGCCTCTATACAGCAGTCGCTGCAAGCATCCACATCGCCACACTTACTTTTCTTTAAGCAGGCGTGCTGGGCTCCTCCAAAGGGAAGTTTGAAACTTCATTTCCTTCATGCTGGTGAACTTTTTACCAAATATTTTCATCAAACCTTCTCCATCACTGACAGGGATTGTTTGGATCTTCACACATCTCCACCAACCCTAAAAAATGAGTCTCACTTTGCTCATATAATGCCAGGAGTGTCTCCATATTTCACAAAAGTCTATGCAAACATGTAACAGTATCCCATATTCATAGAAATATTATTGATATTATAACAAAAGCTGTCACCAACACAATTGTCCCAAGTGCTTTTTTATTAGTTATTGCAAATGCTTGATTGCAGTTCTTGCTAGATGACAAAACCACTTATTAGGTTTAGAAGGAAATGACTTTTTCTACATGAGGTAAAGTTGGAGAGCTGTTTCCCCAAACTAAACGAAATCATCATTTAAAAAACTACAATCTGTATTTACTCTGAACATCTGTGTTAACATTTGAAATTGGAGACATGTAAGTGTAACAAACATGTTAAAACATAAGAAATCAGGAAGGGGCATGTATAGGAATTTCTTTTACTTATGTATTAATCACATTATTTTATTGTATGATACCTTGGTGCCACTGGATTTTAACATGTCTCACACTCACACAGTAAGACAAATGGTGGGGGTCTAGTAGGGAAGTTGGAGGAAGCAGACAACTCCACAGGAAGAGTCTTTTGTCTCTTTGAGGACTCTGGTAGGTAGCAAGGGAGTGTGAAAGGAAGTTTTTTGCACTGCATTTTAAAATGAAAACATATTGCATTTATTTACAATTAAAGACACAGAGCAGAAAGTGTGTTACTGTTTTACATCCACAGACACAAGAAAAGAAGCAGGCAACATGAGGTCAAGTTATGGCAATTTTATTTGTGTATTTCAGTACATGTATTTAGATTAGTTTTTAAAAGACAAACAAACGTCCCAAGAAGAAGGATGGGGTGAAAGAAAGGTGGAGAGAGGAGGAAGAAACTATTGATCTCCTCAAACTCGATGCTGCTGGATCAGTTCTTTCTCAGCAGTCTGCTCCAGAATCCCCTCCTGTCCTCGGCTTGCTTTTCTTTTGCCTTCAGTTCTTTTAAGGTTTTGTTGAGCTGCTCCTCGGCATCTTTAAATTTTTCTTTCAGCTGCTGTTTGGCCAGTTTCACTTTGTGTTTGAGGAGCTCTTTAGCTTCCTTTTTGTGCTTTTGTATTTCTTTAAGTGCGTCTTTGCAGTCTTTCTTGGTCACCACAGAGCCAGTCATTTCTTTCATGAATGCCTTCACCTCAATTTTCTCTTCTGCAAGTTCTTCTTGCACTTTCATCAGTTCCTTCTTCATGTTTTGAGTGTAACTCTTTGTATCTTCCATTTCTTTCTTTGCTTCCTGTATTTTAATTTTCTCTTTCTCCAACACTTTTTGAGCTTCCAACAATTCTTTCTTCATATTTTCAATCTCATTTTCTGCCTCATGTTTACGTTTTTTCTCCTCTTGAAGTTGTTGCTTTACATGCAGTAATTCCTTTCTTAGTTTTTCAGCTTCAGCCATTACATTTGCAGCTTCTTGTGTTGCCAACTGCATTTTCCTTTTTCCCTCTTCAAAAGCTTCCTGCACCTCCTGTAATTCCTGAATCACATTTCCTGCCTCCTTCATTGCAGTTAGATATTTATTTTTGGCTTCTTGTGCTGTGGTTTTCTCTTCCTCCAATGCTTTTTGAGTTTCCAACAGTTCTTTCTTCATGTTTTCATTCTCATTTTCTGCCTGTTGTTTTCCCATTTTCTCTCCTTTAAGTTTGAGACCCACATGCAGTAATTCCTGCAATACTACCTCAGTTTCAAACTTTGAATTTTTAGCTTCTCCTCTTGATTTTTCTGCCTCTTCTTTTAATTTGACATTTTCAGCCTGTATCATTTCAAATTCTTCTTGCAGGTTAATCAGCTGTACTGAATTGTGAGGTGAAGCACTCGCCGATCCTCTTCTCGTTCTCCCTTGATTCATTTTGGCCTTTTAAACAAAGGAACCAACGTTTTGTAGAGGAGTGAAGTGAAGTTTTTGATGTTTTCTTTGTCAACTGTCGTTTGTCCTGCACAGAGATGCTGCTGTAGATGTGTCTCTAGCTGTGTCTGGATACAATGAACAATGCTGTAACTAAGTGCTTGTGTTGCACAGTTCTACTAAACATTCCATTTCATGCATGCTCCGCCCACATGGTCAGGAATGTCAGGTGCTGTATCACCAAATGCTGCTCCCGTTGCCTAGCAATAACAGCTGTTTACTTTTTGGGGTCTGGTTCATTATTTAATAAAGAAAACATGTCCAAGTATTGGGTGCTGAGGCTCAGCGCATATTCTAGCCTGCTGTGTGGGTGGGCAGCTAGAAATCACTGGTGGGCAACATGAGTGAGGAGAAAACTGGAGCAGCCAAGCAGGGAGCTGCAGGTTGCTGGTTTGAGTCTCTGTTCAGATGCTGGTGTCTCCTCTCTCTGAGATGTCTGCAAACGGTCCCAGATAAAACAATAAGGATAATAAACAAACACGTGACTAAAATAACAATTATGACTCTGATGTGTTTCATGTGTAGCAGGATGGCCTCTATACAGCAGTCGCTGCAAGCATCCACATCGCCACACTTACTTTTCTTTAAGCAGGCGTGCTGGGCTCCTCCAAAGGGAAGTTTGAAACTTCATTTCCTTCATGCTGGTGAACTTTTTACCAAATATTTTCATCAAACCTTCTCCATCACTGACAGGGATTGTTTGGATCTTCACACATCTCCACCAACCCTAAAAAATGAGTCTCACTTTGCTCATATAATGCCAGGAGTGTCTCCATATTTCACAAAAGTCTATGCAAACATGTAACAGTATCCCATATTCATAGAAATATTATTGATATTATAACAAAAGCTGTCACCAACACAATTGTCCCAAGTGCTTTTTTATTAGTTATTGCAAATGCTTGATTGCAGTTCTTGCTAGATGACAAAACCACTTATTAGGTTTAGAAGGAAATGACTTTTTCTACATGAGGTAAAGTTGGAGAGCTGTTTCCCCAAACTAAACGAAATCATCATTTAAAAAACTACAATCTGTATTTACTCTGATCATCTGTGTTAACATTTGAAATTGGAGACATGTAAGTGTAACAAACATGTTAAAACATAAGAAATCAGGAAGGGGCATGTATAGGAATTTCTTTTACTTATGTATTAATCACATTATTTTATTGTATGATACCTTGGTGCCACTGGATTTTAACATGTCTCACACTCACACAGTAAGACAAATGGTGGGGGTCTAGTAGGGAAGTTGGAGGAAGCAGACAACTCCACAGGAAGAGTCTTTTGTCTCTTTGAGGACTCTGGTAGGTAGCAAGGGAGTGTGAAAGGAAGTTTTTTGCACTGCATTTTAAAATGAAAACATATTGCATTTATTTACAATTAAAGACACAGAGCAGAAAGTGTGTTACTGTTTTACATCCACAGACACAAGAAAAGAAGCAGGCAACATGAGGTCAAGTTATGGCAATTTTATTTGTGTATTTCAGTACATGTATTTAGATTAGTTTTTAAAAGACAAACAAACGTCCCAAGAAGAAGGATGGGGTGAAAGAAAGGTGGAGAGAGGAGGAAGAAACTATTGATCTCCTCAAACTCGATGCTGCTGGATCAGTTCTTTCTCAGCAGTCTGCTCCAGAATCCCCTCCTGTCCTCGGCTTGCTTTTCTTTTGCCTTCAGTTCTTTTAAGGTTTTGTTGAGCTGCTCCTCGGCATCTTTAAATTTTTCTTTCAGCTGCTGTTTGGCCAGTTTCACTTTGTGTTTGAGGAGCTCTTTAGCTTCCTTTTTGTGCTTTTGTATTTCTTTGCAGTCTTTCTTGGTCACCACAGAGCCAGTCATTTCTTTCATGAATGCCTTCACCTCAATTTTCTCTTCTGCAAGTTCTTCTTGCACTTTCATCAGTTCCTTCTTCATGTTTTGAGTGTAACTCTTTGTATCTTCCATTTCTTTCTTTGCTTCCTGTATTTTAATTTTCTCTTTCTCCAACACTTTTTGAGCTTCCAACAATTCTTTCTTCATATTTTCAATCTCATTTTCTGCCTCATGTTTACGTTTTTTCTCCTCTTGAAGTTGTTGCTTTACATGCAGTAATTCCTTTCTTAGTTTTTCAGCTTCAGCCATTACATTTGCAGCTTCTTGTGTTGCCAACTGCATTTTCCTTTTTCCCTCTTCAAAAGCTTCCTGCACCTCCTGTAATTCCTGAATCACATTTCCTGCCTCCTTCATTGCAGTTAGATATTTATTTTTGGCTTCTTGTGCTGTGGTTTTCTCTTCCTCCAATGCTTTTTGAGTTTCCAACAGTTCTTTCTTCATGTTTTCATTCTCATTTTCTGCCTGTTGTTTTCCCATTTTCTCTCCTTTAAGTTTGAGACCCACATGCAGTAATTCCTGCAATACTACCTCAGTTTCAAACTTTGAATTTTTAGCTTCTCCTCTTGATTTTTCTGCCTCTTCTTTTAATTTGACATTTTCAGCCTGTATCATTTCAAATTCTTCTTGCAGGTTAATCAGCTGTACTGAATTGTGAGGTGAAGCACTCGCCGATCCTCTTCTCGTTCTCCCTTGATTCATTTTGGCCTTTTAAACAAAGGAACCAACGTTTTGTAGAGGAGTGAAGTGAAGTTTTTGATGTTTTCTTCGTCAACTGTCGTTTGTCCTGCACAGAGATGCTGCTGTAGATGTGTCTCTAGCTGTGTCTGGATACAATGAACAATGCTGTAACTAAGTGCTTGTGTTGCACAGTTCTACTAAACATTCCATTCCATGCATGCTCCGCCCACATGGTCAGGAATGTCAGGTGCTGCATCACCAAATGCTGCTCCCGTTGCCTAGCAATAACAGCTGTTTACTTTTTGGGGTCTGGTTCATTATTTAATAAAGAAAACATGTCCAAGTATTGGGTGCTGAGGCTCAGCGCATATTCTAGCCTGCTGTGTGGGTGGGCAGCTAGAAATCACTGGTGGGCAACATGAGTGAGGAGAAAACTGGAGCAGCCAAGCAGGGAGCTGCAGGTTGCTGGTTTGAGTCTCTGTTCAGATGCTGGTGTCTCCTCTCTCTGAGATGTCTGCAAACGGTCCCAGATAAAACAATAAGGATAATAAACAAACACGTGACTAAAATAACAATTATGACTCTGATGTGTTTCATGTGTAGCAGGATGGCCTCTATACAGCAGTCGCTGCAAGCATCCACATCGCCACACTTACTTTTCTTTAAGCAGGCGTGCTGGGCTCCTCCAAAGGGAAGTTTGAAACTTCATTTCCTTCATGCTGGTGAACTTTTTACCAAATATTTTCATCAAACCTTCTCCATCACTGACAGGGATTGTTTGGATCTTCACACATCTCCACCAACCCTAAAAAATGAGTCTCACTTTGCTCATATAATGCCAGGAGTGTCTCCATATTTCACAAAAGTCTATGCAAACATGTAACAGTATCCCATATTCATAGAAATATTATTGATATTATAACAAAAGCTGTCACCAACACAATTGTCCCAAGTGCTTTTTTATTAGTTATTGCAAATGCTTGATTGCAGTTCTTGCTAGATGACAAAACCACTTATTAGGTTTAGAAGGAAATGACTTTTTCTACATGAGGTAAAGTTGGAGCTGTTTCCCCAAACTAAACGAAATCATCATTTAAAAAACTACAATCTGTATTTACTCTGAACATCTGTGTTAACATTTGAAATTGGAGACATGTAAGTGTAACAAACATGTTAAAACATAAGAAATCAGGAAGGGGCATGTATAGGAATTTCTTTTACTTATGTATTAATCACATTATTTTATTGTATGATACCTTGGTGCCACTGGATTTTAACATGTCTCACACTCACACAGTAAGACAAATGGTGGGGGTCTAGTAGGGAAGTTGGAGGAAGCAGACAACTCCACAGGAAGAGTCTTTTGTCTCTTTGAGGACTCTGGTAGGTAGCAAGGGAGTGTGAAAGGAAGTTTTTTGCACTGCATTTTAAAATGAAAACATATTGCATTTATTTACAATTAAAGACACAGAGCAGAAAGTGTGTTACTGTTTTACATCCACAGACACAAGAAAAGAAGCAGGCAACATGAGGTCAAGTTATGGCAATTTTATTTGTGTATTTCAGTACATGTATTTAGATTAGTTTTTAAAAGACAAACAAACGTCCCAAGAAGAAGGATGGGGTGAAAGAAAGGTGGAGAGAGGAGGAAGAAACTATTGATCTCCTCAAACTCGATGCTGCTGGATCAGTTCTTTCTCAGCAGTCTGCTCCAGAATCCCCTCCTGTCCTCGGCTTGCTTTTCTTTTGCCTTCAGTTCTTTTAAGGTTTTGTTGAGCTGCTCCTCGGCATCTTTAAATTTTTCTTTCAGCTGCTGTTTGGCCAGTTTCACTTTGTGTTTGAGGAGCTCTTTAGCTTCCTTTTTGTGCTTTTGTATTTCTTTAAGTGCGTCTTTGCAGTCTTTCTTGGTCACCACAGAGCCAGTCATTTCTTTCATGAATGCCTTCACCTCAATTTTCTCTTCTGCAAGTTCTTCTTGCACTTTCATCAGTTCCTTCTTCATGTTTTGAGTGTAACTCTTTGTATCTTCCATTTCTTTCTTTGCTTCCTGTATTTTAATTTTCTCTTTCTCCAACACTTTTTGAGCTTCCAACAATTCTTTCTTCATATTTTCAATCTCATTTTCTGCCTCATGTTTACGTTTTTTCTCCTCTTGAAGTTGTTGCTTTACATGCAGTAATTCCTTTCTTAGTTTTTCAGCTTCAGCCATTACATTTGCAGCTTCTTGTGTTGCCAACTGCATTTTCCTTTTTCCCTCTTCAAAAGCTTCCTGCACCTCCTGTAATTCCTGAATCACATTTCCTGCCTCCTTCATTGCAGTTAGATATTTATTTTTGGCTTCTTGTGCTGTGGTTTTCTCTTCCTCCAATGCTTTTTGAGTTTCCAACAGTTCTTTCTTCATGTTTTCATTCTCATTTTCTGCCTGTTGTTTTCCCATTTTCTCTCCTTTAAGTTTGAGACCCACATGCAGTAATTCCTGCAATACTACCTCAGTTTCAAACTTTGAATTTTTAGCTTCTCCTCTTGATTTTTCTGCCTCTTCTTTTAATTTGACATTTTCAGCCTGTATCATTTCAAATTCTTCTTGCAGGTTAATCAGCTGTACTGAATTGTGAGGTGAAGCACTCGCCGATCCTCTTCTCGTTCTCCCTTGATTCATTTTGGCCTTTTAAACAAAGGAACCAACGTATTGTAGAGGAGTGAAGTGAAGTTTTTGATGTTTTCTTCGTCAACTGTCGTTTGTCCTGCACAGAGATGCTGCTGTAGATGTGTCTCTAGCTGTGTCTGGATACAATGAACAATGCTGTAACTAAGTGCTTGTGTTGCACAGTTCTACTAAACATTCCATTCCATGCATGCTCCGCCCACATGGTCAGGAATGTCAGGTGCTGCATCACCAAATGCTGCTCCCGTTGCCTAGCAATAACAGCTGTTTACTTTTTGGGGTCTGGTTCATTATTTAATAAAGAAAACATGTCCAAGTATTGGGTGCTGAGGCTCAGCGCATATTCTAGCCTGCTGTGTGGGTGGGCAGCTAGAAATCACTGGTGGGCAACATGAGTGAGGAGAAAACTGGAGCAGCCAAGCAGGGAGCTGCAGGTTGCTGGTTTGAGTCTCTGTTCAGATGCTGGTGTCTCCTCTCTCTGAGATGTCTGCAAACGGTCCCAGATAAAACAATAAGGATAATAAACAAACACGTGACTAAAATAACAATTATGACTCTGATGTGTTTCATGTGTAGCAGGATGGCCTCTATACAGCAGTCGCTGCAAGCATCCACATCGCCACACTTACTTTTCTTTAAGCAGGCGTGCTGGGCTCCTCCAAAGGGAAGTTTGAAACTTCATTTCCTTCATGCTGGTGAACTTTTTACCAAATATTTTCATCAAACCTTCTCCATCACTGACAGGGATTGTTTGGATCTTCACACATCTCCACCAACCCTAAAAAATGAGTCTCACTTTGCTCATATAATGCCAGGAGTGTCTCCATATTTCACAAAAGTCTATGCAAACATGTAACAGTATCCCATATTCATAGAAATATTATTGATATTATAACAAAAGCTGTCACCAACACAATTGTCCCAAGTGCTTTTTTATTAGTTATTGCAAATGCTTGATTGCAGTTCTTGCTAGATGACAAAACCACTTATTAGGTTTAGAAGGAAATGACTTTTTCTACATGAGGTAAAGTTGGAGAGCTGTTTCCCCAAACTAAACGAAATCATCATTTAAAAAACTACAATCTGTATTTACTCTGAACATCTGTGTTAACATTTGAAATTGGAGACATGTAAGTGTAACAAACATGTTAAAACATAAGAAATCAGGAAGGGGCATGTATAGGAATTTCTTTTACTTATGTATTAATCACATTATTTTATTGTATGATACCTTGGTGCCACTGGATTTTAACATGTCTCACACTCACACAGTAAGACAAATGGTGGGGGTCTAGTAGGGAAGTTGGAGGAAGCAGACAACTCCACAGGAAGAGTCTTTTGTCTCTTTGAGGACTCTGGTAGGTAGCAAGGGAGTGTGAAAGGAAGTTTTTTGCACTGCATTTTAAAATGAAAACATATTGCATTTATTTACAATTAAAGACACAGAGCAGAAAGTGTGTTACTGTTTTACATCCACAGACACAAGAAAAGAAGCAGGCAACATGAGGTCAAGTTATGGCAATTTTATTTGTGTATTTCAGTACATGTATTTAGATTAGTTTTTAAAAGACAAACAAACGTCCCAAGAAGAAGGATGGGGTGAAAGAAAGGTGGAGAGAGGAGGAAGAAACTATTGATCTCCTCAAACTCGATGCTGCTGGATCAGTTCTTTCTCAGCAGTCTGCTCCAGAATCCCCTCCTGTCCTCGGCTTGCTTTTCTTTTGCCTTCAGTTCTTTTAAGGTTTTGTTGAGCTGCTCCTCGGCATCTTTAAATTTTTCTTTCAGCTGCTGTTTGGCCAGTTTCACTTTGTGTTTGAGGAGCTCTTTAGCTTCCTTTTTGTGCTTTTGTATTTCTTTAAGTGCGTCTTTGCAGTCTTTCTTGGTCACCACAGAGCCAGTCATTTCTTTCATGAATGCCTTCACCTCAATTTTCTCTTCTGCAAGTTCTTCTTGCACTTTCATCAGTTCCTTCTTCATGTTTTGAGTGTAACTCTTTGTATCTTCCATTTCTTTCTTTGCTTCCTGTATTTTAATTTTCTCTTTCTCCAACACTTTTTGAGCTTCCAACAATTCTTTCTTCATATTTTCAATCTCATTTTCTGCCTCATGTTTACGTTTTTTCTCCTCTTGAAGTTGTTGCTTTACATGCAGTAATTCCTTTCTTAGTTTTTCAGCTTCAGCCATTACATTTGCAGCTTCTTGTGTTGCCAACTGCATTTTCCTTTTTCCCTCTTCAAAAGCTTCCTGCACCTCCTGTAATTCCTGAATCACATTTCCTGCCTCCTTCATTGCAGTTAGATATTTATTTTTGGCTTCTTGTGCTGTGGTTTTCTCTTCCTCCAATGCTTTTTGAGTTTCCAACAGTTCTTTCTTCATGTTTTCATTCTCATTTTCTGCCTGTTGTTTTCCCATTTTCTCTCCTTTAAGTTTGAGACCCACATGCAGTAATTCCTGCAATACTACCTCAGTTTCAAACTTTGAATTTTTAGCTTCTCCTCTTGATTTTTCTGCCTCTTCTTTTAATTTGACATTTTCAGCCTGTATCATTTCAAATTCTTCTTGCAGGTTAATCAGCTGTACTGAATTGTGAGGTGAAGCACTCGCCGATCCTCTTCTCGTTCTCCCTTGATTCATTTTGGCCTTTTAAACAAAGGAACCAACGTTTTGTAGAGGAGTGAAGTGAAGTTTTTGATGTTTTCTTTGTCAACTGTCGTTTGTCCTGCACAGAGATGCTGCTGTAGATGTGTCTCTAGCTGTGTCTGGATACAATGAACAATGCTGTAACTAAGTGCTTGTGTTGCACAGTTCTACTAAACATTCCATTTCATGCATGCTCCGCCCACATGGTCAGGAATGTCAGGTGCTGTATCACCAAATGCTGCTCCCGTTGCCTAGCAATAACAGCTGTTTACTTTTTGGGGTCTGGTTCATTATTTAATAAAGAAAACATGTCCAAGTATTGGGTGCTGAGGCTCAGCGCATATTCTAGCCTGCTGTGTGGGTGGGCAGCTAGAAATCACTGGTGGGCAACATGAGTGAGGAGAAAACTGGAGCAGCCAAGCAGGGAGCTGCAGGTTGCTGGTTTGAGTCTCTGTTCAGATGCTGGTGTCTCCTCTCTCTGAGATGTCTGCAAACGGTCCCAGATAAAACAATAAGGATAATAAACAAACACGTGACTAAAATAACAATTATGACTCTGATGTGTTTCATGTGTAGCAGGATGGCCTCTATACAGCAGTCGCTGCAAGCATCCACATCGCCACACTTACTTTTCTTTAAGCAGGCGTGCTGGGCTCCTCCAAAGGGAAGTTTGAAACTTCATTTCCTTCATGCTGGTGAACTTTTTACCAAATATTTTCATCAAACCTTCTCCATCACTGACAGGGATTGTTTGGATCTTCACACATCTCCACCAACCCTAAAAAATGAGTCTCACTTTGCTCATATAATGCCAGGAGTGTCTCCATATTTCACAAAAGTCTATGCAAACATGTAACAGTATCCCATATTCATAGAAATATTATTGATATTATAACAAAAGCTGTCACCAACACAATTGTCCCAAGTGCTTTTTTATTAGTTATTGCAAATGCTTGATTGCAGTTCTTGCTAGATGACAAAACCACTTATTAGGTTTAGAAGGAAATGACTTTTTCTACATGAGGTAAAGTTGGAGAGCTGTTTCCCCAAACTAAACGAAATCATCATTTAAAAAACTACAATCTGTATTTACTCTGATCATCTGTGTTAACATTTGAAATTGGAGACATGTAAGTGTAACAAACATGTTAAAACATAAGAAATCAGGAAGGGGCATGTATAGGAATTTCTTTTACTTATGTATTAATCACATTATTTTATTGTATGATACCTTGGTGCCACTGGATTTTAACATGTCTCACACTCACACAGTAAGACAAATGGTGGGGGTCTAGTAGGGAAGTTGGAGGAAGCAGACAACTCCACAGGAAGAGTCTTTTGTCTCTTTGAGGACTCTGGTAGGTAGCAAGGGAGTGTGAAAGGAAGTTTTTTGCACTGCATTTTAAAATGAAAACATATTGCATTTATTTACAATTAAAGACACAGAGCAGAAAGTGTGTTACTGTTTTACATCCACAGACACAAGAAAAGAAGCAGGCAACATGAGGTCAAGTTATGGCAATTTTATTTGTGTATTTCAGTACATGTATTTAGATTAGTTTTTAAAAGACAAACAAACGTCCCAAGAAGAAGGATGGGGTGAAAGAAAGGTGGAGAGAGGAGGAAGAAACTATTGATCTCCTCAAACTCGATGCTGCTGGATCAGTTCTTTCTCAGCAGTCTGCTCCAGAATCCCCTCCTGTCCTCGGCTTGCTTTTCTTTTGCCTTCAGTTCTTTTAAGGTTTTGTTGAGGTGCTCCTCGGCATCTTTAATTTTTTAACTGCAAAATGAACTGATGAAAACAGTACAAAGGTTAAAGTACCACATGTGCTGTACTGAAAGCTGCAGCTGTTTTATTGATAAAGTTAAAGACAAAAAAAAACAAAAGGATTAATCACCCATGTAACTGTGTCACTATATATCAGCATTAACAGGACCTCAGTTTGTATCTCAGACCTGCACAGCTTCCATTTTAAACACTTGATGTACTCAGCTGCATAAAGAGCACGTTTGAGTTTCTCTAACACAATCAAATAAAACCTAATGAAGGTCAAAGGTCACAGTTTTCACAGTTTTTTGCAGATAGTGTGTTATTTACCATAAAGTGATTCAGAGTTATTTATACCAGAGTAACCAGAGAGGATCATATATTTTTAAATATATAACTTTCTACAGGACTGAATATAATATCGTTATGTAAAAGTCCGGAGCCTCTGGGGAGTATCCAAGTATTTATAACATTACACAAACCAAAGGTCTCCATCACAGTGTTCATGAAATGCTGGGTTTATCCATCTCCTGGGACGGGCCTACGGAGGAGTGCTGAAGATTTCCCTGTGAGGGAGCTGCTGGTGAAGATCATGAGTCCTGCTTGATCAATGCGATGAGCTTCAGTGTTCCTGGTGTTTCTTAAATGATGCCTCTTTCAGTGGGTCAACAGAACTTCTGGCACAGGACAGCTGTGATGAAAGAAAGGGAAGAAGTTTCTCCAAACCTCTGGACCCAGGAAACCCAGCTTGGTCCTGATGGTCTCCCTCACTAGTTTCTCTCCAGGGTGAATGTAGCTGTTATACATAATATGGATTATTATTAAATAAAAAGAACAAATTAGACTACACTACTGAAACCTTCTGCTGCTGTTTTCAAAGTTTCCATGTTACTGGGCTGTAGAGATTTAAACAGTTTTAGATCCATTACACTCACAGTCTTAAATGTTAAAATCTCAAAGGACAGCATTATATTTTTGATATTAACAGTAACTCTGGGCTTCTGTGGCGTGTGTAGCCGATCTCATCGCTGTCTAAAATGGATTAAAAAAAACAAAAGAAGTGCTGAATCCTTCAATAACACAGACTATTAGAGTAGCAGCTGTCTGTGTGAAGCACTTGCTGCAGGGTTGCGCCATGAATGTATTCAGCTGCCAACAAAAAGCAGGACTCAGTGCAGGCAACTGCCATGAGTCTGACGATGTTGGGGTGAGACAGTCTCCTAATAAAACAGAAACATCTCCGAATAAAAAACAAAAAAAAAATCACATTTCACCACTGTCGCTAGCTAGAATGAATTAGCCAGACAAAAATAGTACTGATTTGGTTTCGTACAAAACTAGCTTTCCTTCTCTGATATGTAACTTTCACAACATAACCGCAACTTAATATAACACAACTGTGGCAGGCTGCATCCTCCTGAGGACCCGGCCTTCGCGGTCTACGTGGGCCAGGTCCTCAGAAGGTCGGGTAGGCTGGAAGTAAACGGCCGTGAAATTGGACGGTCTAGCCTTCAGAATCAGAATCAGAATACTTTATTGATCCCTGGGGGAAATTATTTTTTGTTACAGTGCTCCATTTTAAACCAACATTAAGACAAGACAGACAATACGCTAACTAAGAATAGTACAATAAATTAGCGTCACCGCTGTCTCGGTGGAGTTTAATAAACTCAGCCGTCTGCTCCTTGCTATCTAAAATATAACAGGACACTGGCGTAAATTCTCGACTGTCTCATACTTCTGTTTAGTCAGTTTTCTGTTTGACGTTTAGTCAGCTGTGTAAAAACCAAGGAGGAACCCACCCGGGGGATTAATAAAGTTTTATTTTATCTAATCTAATAACTTTAATCTCAGCCAAACCGATTTACTCACGAACAAACAAAACACTGAAAAAAGCCCAACAATAACATTTTTAGGTTGTCTAAGTGACTTATATATTACGTTTAACCCGAGCAGCGAAAGTCCGCGGTGATCTGAAAATGATGTGCCGGGAGTTGTGCCGTTCTCGGCGGCATCAGTGACCCTCGAGCTCCCGGCTAGCTATCGAGCTGGTGGGTAGCAGACGTCTCCGAAAACGTCAAAGCACTTTTGCAAATATGCGATATCTTGATAAACCGAGCAGATATTTGATGTTTGCACAGCTACTTTCTTGCCTGAAAATATGTTAAAAGTTTATTTTGTGACCCAGAAAGATTAGTAAGAGTAATTTTAAAACTTAGTAGCGGCCGCCATTGTTGGAAACTGGAGTTTGGCTGGGCCGCGCTATGAATTCTGGGATATGGTAGGCCACGAAGGACACACCCGACCCATCCTTCAAATTCGGGGAAAAGGAGGACACATTTGTCGGCTGCATTCGGAGGAGTCTACGAATTTGGACAGCCTTCGGTGCGTCGCTATGACGTAATCGGTCTACAAATGCGGCCTCAGGAGGATGCAGCCCATGAATTTGGACACGACCAAAGTTAAACTTGGCTGTATCCCAATTCAGCGTCTGCAGCCTTAAAGGCCGCATTTTAAGGCCAATTACGTCACAGCGACACGACGAAGGCTGTCCCAATTCAAAGGCTGCTCGAAATGCGGTCCTCAAATGCGTCCTTCATTTCATTAAATTTTAAGGATGTGGCGGTGTAGACTTCATGGCCCAACATATCCCAGAATGCATAGCATGGCGGTGGGTGTGGATAATTTTGCCGGAAAAAAAAACGGCGGAAGAGTGGCGGCCGAAGAGTAAACTTTTAAAAGTAAGTACCGAATATTATGTTACTTATTTATGTGCGAATGTTTAATAACGAAGAACATTAAAACATTACTGTTGGCCACATGTCGGCAAAGTTATGTGACATTAGCGATGTTTGTACTAACTTGGTTTTAAAGCCTTTACTTTAAAATATACGCCGTTCAATAGATGACCTTAATCTTACAGAGAATATGATGATTTCATGGATATTTAAATTAAGCACTGAGACAAATTTAGTAATGCCAACATATTAAAAGAACAATATTTGTCTCTCATATATATATATATATAACACAGTTATATATACTGTGTCAAAGAAACCTGTCTTTGAGTGAAGATTTAAGGTGACAGGAAATATAAATAATATAAATAAATGCAGCTTGAATCTTTACTGAAGCTCAGTATTTGAAACAGAGTTCATTCACTGCAACTAATAATGATTGAAATTATAACTTTAATATTGGCCATATTATATTTACATTACTAAAGTGAGATGACTTTAGTCTCATGAACAACATTAGCTAATTGTTATTTACTAGGTAATCTTAAATGACTGTTCAGTACAGAAGTGAAGCCCAATAATCATGATTTCACAGTCAGCCTCAGATACTTATCAAATCAAAGCTCATGTACAAACAAACAAACAAATGAACAAAAGATTTTCTCCTTCATTTCTGTCAAACAAAGCTGTATGAAACGTTTCCAGCTGTTAGTGTCATGGTTGCTAGGCATCCAGGGCAGCGCGACGGAGGCTAGACCGTCCCATTTCACAAGCCTCTCACTTCCGGCCTTTAAGTACGCGGCTGCGCACTTTAAGGCTGCAGACCCTGAATTGGGATACAGCCCCTTGGCCGTGTCCAAATTCATGGGCTGCATTCTCCTGAGGACCCGGCCTTCGCGGTCTACGTGGGCCAGGTCCTCAGAAGATCGGGTAGGCCGGAAGTAAACGGCCGTGAAATTGGACGGTCTAGCCTTCTGATTAGCGTCGCCGCTGTCTCGGTGGAGTTCTTGAGAACTGAGACCTGACAATTTTTTGTCTGATACCTGACAACTTTTTTCCTGACAACTGACACCTGACATTTATTTGTCTGCTACCTGACAACTTTTTTCCTGACAACTGAGACCTGACATTTTTTTGTCTGATACCTGACAACTTTTTTCCTGACAACTGAGACCTGACAATTTTTTTTTGTCTGATACCTGACAACTTTTTTCTTGAGACCTGACGATGTCCTAAAATGTACACCGTACTCCAGTCTCGGCTAGTTGTATCCCATTTTGGATGGAGAAGTAAATTGAAATCTCCTGCACATATACATGTACCAACACTTTCTGCGGCAATAAGACTGAATATCTCCTTAAAGAACCCTGTACTACTACCAGGGGGTGCATATATATTACACAGCGTGACGTCTTCCTGTTCCATTTTCCCTTTCACCAACACAAATCTTCCCTCTTTATCTTTATGTTCTCCAGTAAACTCAAAACCAACCTTGTTCGGTATCAGAATGGCCACTCCTCTTTTTTTGCCAGATCTATGTGAGGCATAATAAATATTTTTGAATCCCATTCTCTTCCACTTCTCATGTTCTTCCTTTGATATTGCGTTTCTTGTAGAAACGCAATATCAATTTTTTCCCTTTTTAGCTTTGAAACTATCTTACTCCTTATAATGGGATTCTTTATACCATTTACATTCAAAGACAATACCTTATAATACCGCATATGTTCTATGTATTTCCAACTTATTTTCCTGCACCAACATAACAATACTCCCAGCCCTCAGAACACATAATAAACACACATGAACAAAGACAGAACTTGTCTTAACCAAATAAACCAGGTCTTCCATAATGCTGGGCTTACACTGTGCGATTTTTTCAGTCGCGCGATTCAGCTCCTACTCAAACTGTACGGTTGACTCGCAGGGGTTAGAAGTTCATAGGTCACGATGCAGGGTCTCACACCGATGCTCTGATGCAGTGGTCACACTGTGCGTCCATAAAATGAAGGTTATAACAGAAATTCTGTCGCTCGCTCTCCCTCTCTCTCTTTACTCACACAGACACACCACCACATCAACTTTGCTAAATTGCTAATGAAAAACATGATCAGGCAGCTGTGATTGAGCAGCAATGTAAATCCAACTATTTTCATGGTTGTTGTGGTCGTGATAATTTTGTGAGGCCACATCGAAAAGGCTCGGATGAGCTTTCCAAAGTTCTACAAGTTGTGCCTCCATCGCTTGTGTCCAGATCACACGCTGCACTGCCATGCTGCGCCGTCTTTTTCGCTGACATTTGTGTTTGCGCGTGCGCAGTGTGACAAACTGCGGTGACACCCGGTCGCGAGGTGACGACGGTCGCGAGGATTTCAAACCTGTTTGAAATCCTCGCGACCAAGCGATTGATGATCTGGAGCTGGTCGTGGGGTGTTAATCGCGTCTCGTTACCCCACGTATATTATACGATGCACGACGCACGATGAAGGCCAAAATCGGGCCGATCGCCAAAACGGTCGCACGACTCAAAAATCGGCTCAAAATCGGCCAAAAATCGCACAGTGTAAGCCCAGCATTAACAGCGAAACGGGGCCGGTGGGGCACAGGTGTTACTCCTCCGTGCGCTGGAAAACCTTCAGCTTTTCCCGTGCGCTCCCGCGTAGATCAGCTGTATTCCCGGTGTTGTGCCAAAAAGTGATTGTCTGCCAAAAAGTGATTTCCAGTGTTTCTGTGTATTTTTTATGTGTAATATCTTCACGTATGTTCGTAAATAGACTTCGGTGAACAGGGGATACAAAGGGGTTACATAAAGAATTAAAAAATTATCTGTTTTTTAAGTATCTTTACAACTTGTACTTACATTATAACCATATCTGGTCCTTTATCCCCACTTAACATATTTTTACAGAACTATTGTAATATTTGCTGCCATTTCTGCTGTGCTCTTGGCCAACTTACTCTTACAAAATACATTTTTAATGTTAATGAGATTTTTTTTACTGCATAAATAAAGGTTATATAAAAGTCGCTGCCAAAAACTGATTGCGGCTTGTATCTTGCTACACGAATGTTGTTTGTGGCTCAAGATGACTTTATGTCATCCATAAGGGATGCATTTGACATATGTTTAACATATTATAGCCCAACAAGTTACTTATAGCACTTTAAATATGAGCAATCGCTTTTTGGCAAATACCGGAAATCACTTTTTGGCAGACAATCACTTTTTGGCACAACACCGGCGCGTCGCGGCCCAACCACGCTCGTCGGTAGCATACTGCTGATCATCTCCGCCGTAATGCCTTTGGGCTTTCTTATGGCCACCGGTCCCACCGTGTATCCGCGTCTTCTTAGATCCCCCGCAGCTTCCTCCGCGCTAATAAGACCATTCCCGAGTCAAAATGAACCCGTATTTTAGCAAGCGGGGTCTGGAACTGGATGGCGTTTTCTTTAAGTACTTTTTTAACCGGGCCGTACTCTTTTCTCTTCATTTGTATGTTTTCGGCATAGTCGTGATCAAAGAAAATCCATTTCTCCTTTATATATGCAGGCTTCTTCCATGCAGCGCGTAGGATTTGTTCTTTAATATTGAACTTTAAGAAGCGCACCACCGTTGATTGAGGGGGCGCCCCCGGCGGCAGCTGCACTCCCAGCGCCCGGTGAGCGCTCTCCATCCCTAGGTTCTTCTCGCTGCCCAAGTCCACGCCGTCCCCCAACTCCGATATCATCATGCTTTCCACATACCTTAGCATGGAGGTGCCTTCTATGTTCTCAGGGATGCCATATATCCGTATGTTATTACGGCGTGAGCGCCTCTCCAAATCCGTAACCTTCTCTTTGAGCTGCCTCTGGTTATCCAGCAGCTGAACAATGGCATCCCTCACTCCAATGTCCCATTTCTCCTTCCCTACCATGTTTCTTTCCATTTCTTCCAGACGTTTCCCCACCTCCTCGATCCTGCTTGTGGCGGCGGTAACCTGTTGATTTATCTCGTGTGTTAACTCGCTCATTTGGGCTTTCATGTCCTCTTTCTAACTTGTTCTCACGAGCGATCCTTCTTCATCTCTGCCTTAAGGTCTTGCATGTCCTCCGCCACTACTTCACTCACCACCTGTCTGAGGGGGCCTAGCGCTGATGTTGTGGCCTCTGCCGCCATCTTCTCGCCCTCTTGCTCGGAGCGTGTTTCATTTGTCTTACTCTCAAGTCGCGTTTCTAAGCTTCGGCCGGGGGCTCGTCCCTTCTTATTTTTATCTCCGCTCATTATTCTTGAGGGGAAAGTCGCTTTTAATGGATTATATTCTTGAATTGCGGATTATTTTAGCTATCGATGCAGGAGCTCCTGTTTATGCTGCTACTCTCGCCACCATGACACCGGAAGTCCCCCACTTTTAATTCTTAACATTTGTACTATTCTAAAAAATAAATAAATATAGGATTTAGATGATTTCCAAATTGTTGCATTTGTTTTATTTACATTTCATTCAGTTTCCAAATTTATTTGGAATAATTGTAATAACCCAATGAAAAGGTACGGAGCCAAAGAATGCAACAACACAAAGTGCAGTGAACACCTGCATGTTTTATATATTCACCAGACAGTTCATTTGGCTTGACATTTGGTGTTTTTAGTTAGTTTTTACTACAAAGTATTATATGTAAATGTTTCCATGGCTAATTGTCTTTTTTGGAAAGTGTGGACAAACGCCAGGCAGGTTATGAACAAGGTGTGGTAGCAGGGTATAAAGGGCTCACAATTAACCAATTTGTTTGCTGGTTTGCTAGGAGAAGCCACTACTCTTCCATAGAGCGGCCATGTTGAGCTCGTAAATGAAAGCTTTGATAAATAAAAATAATAAAACTTGGGCTGTACTAAATCCTGTCTCTGCCTGCAGTGACTGGAGTCTTGATGCTCACTGACCATTTGACACAGAAGCATGATTAGTTGTTAACGAATAAGACCAAAAACAACGTTGCTTCATGGCACAAATCAAATGCAAATATAAAACGTGAAAATTAGAATAAGTGCAAAACTGTTCTAATATGGGGTTGTTGCTGTGGCATATAAAGCATGTTTTGATTGTAATTTATTTAATCAATAGCGTCAAAAACATAAACTAATCTATGGTAGCTTATTAGAGATTGTTAGCTAATTTTAGATATCATTTTAGATTTTAGGTTGGTGGGATCTCGCTAGCTGTGAGCCAAGGAGCTGATGTATTTTATTAATGTAGTTAATTTCCTATTCCCATTCCTGCTCTGGCTGAATTAGGTTGAACTCAAAACAGTCTGACCATCATTTATTTTTCACGCTTTTCTTTCTTTGAATAAAAGATTTTAAAGTAGTTTTTATTTTCTTACTTTGGTTTGTTCAGTCTCATGACTAGATGTAAACGGAAGACCATGAAACAATAACTAAACATGCACCTTATAAGGAGAATGGGACAATAAACAGAGGGAGAATGAAGACATAAATACACATCCAGGATAAGGAGGGGATGGAGAAACAGGCGGGAACACAGCTGGGACTAAACACACATAACGAGACAGAGAGGAAGCAAAACTGAATACACTAAACACAGGACAGAAGACTATCAAAATTCAACAGGAAACAAGAGGCACACACTGAGATACAGACTGACTAAACAGGGAGCAGGGGTAGCAAGAGGCACGACAGGGAAACAAATTAATAGACATGTGAGCTTGGCACAGTGACTTGGGAGACAAAAACACAGATACAAGATTTACTAAACACAAGAGAAGACTAGGCAGTGAGGGAGGGAGAACTATAATCACAAAGAACTGAAGGCAAACCGAAACACACTTTAGACGAAATAATAACGAAGAACCGAAAAACTACAACCTAACCAGAAACTAAATGATCAAATAAGAACACAAAAGTGCAAAAAAACAAAACAAAACACTAAATTTAGAATATTATTTCAGATGCAAAGCAATCCAAAACATAAACTCTGGATCACTGACTCAGGGCCATGACAAATAAAACCTCACAAGTTGAGGACTTACTGTCTTCCTACAGCCAAAAAAAGTGTTCAGTAGTAATCAGTAATAAATAATAAAATTATAAAAATTTGAGTTATAATACCAAATAATGATAATACTGATAAACTGTAATAACAGTGAATAAAAATCTTAATTACATCTCTGTTTTATTTGGAGTCATTGAAACCAGACTGGTGATGACTATACTTTATAGTCTTGTTATATACTTGTTTTACTAATAATACAGTCACTTCAGGCATAACCTTGATTGACTCATGTACGATAATAACCTATGTCAGGTATGAGCCTATTCGGTGGAACCTGTCGATTTAAGCAACAGCTAAAGCTTGTGTATTTAAAGTTACTGCAAACCTGCCATCTAGTGCACTACCCGACTCACTGGACCCTCTACAGTTTGCATACCGCCACAACAGGTCCACTGATGATGCCATAGCCCTGACACTACACACTGCCCTGTCACACCTGGAGAAGAGAGACACGTATGTGAGGATGCTGTTTGTAGATTACAGCTCAGCATTCAATACCATCGTTCCCTCGAAGCTGGACAGGAAACTGCAGGATCTAGGACTGAGCAGCTCCCTCTGCAGCTGGATCCTTAGCTTCCTGTCTGACAGACGCCAGGTGGTCAGACTGGGCAGCATCACCTCATCCCCCATCACACTGAACACTGGTGCTCCACAGGGGTGTGTACTGAGCCCTCTCCTGTACTCACTCTACACCTACGACTGCACAGCCACTAACAGCTCCAACATCATTGTGAAGTTTGCGGACGACACTACAGTGGTGGGTCTTATCACCAACGGTGATGAGACGGCTTACAGGGAGGAGGTCAGCGCCCTGACCCACTGGTGTCAAGACAACCATCTCACCCTCAACGTCGCAAAGACAAAGGAGTTGATAGTGGACTTCCGGAGGTGCAGAGAAGTACACACCCCCATCACCATCAACGGCGCTGCTGTGGAGAGAGTGAGCAGCTTCCGGTTCCTTGGCGTACACCTGGCTGAGGATCTTACGTGGTCAGTACACACAAACAAAACAGTGAAGAAGGCGCAGCAGCGCCTCTTCTTTCTCAGGAGACTGAAAAGATTCGGCATGAGCCCCCGCATCCTCAGGACCTTCTATCACTGTGCCATTGAGAGCATCCTCACTGGATGCATCACCACCTGGTATGGCAACAGCACCGCCTACAACTGCAAAGCTCTCCAGCGAGTAGTGCGGTGCTCTGAACGGATAATTGGAGGTGAGCTTCCCTCCCTCCAAGACATCTACAGGAAGCGGTGCCTGAGGAAAGCGGGGAGGATCATCAAGGACTCCAGTCACCCCAGCCATAAACTGTTCAGACTACTTCCATCAGGAAGGAGGTTCTGCAGCATCCGGTCCCGTACCAGCAGACTGAGAGACAGCTTTTTCCATCAGGCCATCAGACTGCTGAACACGTCATAGACACCTCAGCTTCACTACTGGAACTTCAACATTATGCACTCCACACTGTATATAAATGCCACTTGTTTTGCACATATTCAACTCTGTATATTTTATATATTTTATTATTATTATTATTATTATTTTATTTTATTTTTTTACTATTTAATTTGTAAAAATGTGTATACACACACACACACACACACACACACACACACACACACACACACACACACACACACACACACACGTAGGAAAATATTTAGTATACACATCCAGAAATGCATACACTATTATATATTGTACATATATTTATTAGTTTCAGGTTGGCCATTCTTGTATTTTGCTCGTTTGTGTTGTTGTGTTTGCACATCTCTGTTGCTTGTGGGGCTCGCACACAAGAATTTCACTCGCATGTGCTGTGCCAGTGTGCCTGCACATGTGATGTGACAATAAAAAGTGATTTGATTTGATTTGATTTGATAGTGATTGAACTCAAAAGTGCAACCAATCCGTATTTCACTGATAAAGGAGTGTTTAGTTTCACTAACACCCGCGTATAATTAAAGAAAGTTACAATTAAAGACAGATGATTTTACACAAGTGTTTTTCCCCCTCTTTCTTTATTTTACTTTTCTGTTTGGTCAGGTGGAACCTTTACACCACAGCATAAGTTGTTTCAGGACGGGATTCTGCCACGTACTCCCGGTAAACGCCAATGTTATGTGCGCATTTGTTTTTTTCGCCGACTGGAAACACGTTTATGCTATAAGTTTGTGCTTGACACGCCGGTCTCTTTGATTTAAACTTGAAGGTGTGGAGCCTGTCATCTGGTAAAAATGTCGGAGCAGTTGTTGCAGTGGTGTGTGGAACAGTTACATCACAAGTTTGGATTGGAGGCGGGTGAAGAAATCGTCCAGTAAGAAAATTTTACCTGCCTGTTATTACTGTCTGCCGTCTGGCTAATTGTAGCATCTGCAGATCAGCTAACTAGTAAGCTAGGCTGCGCTATGGTGTACTTATGTATGTATATGACGTGTCGTTGTCGTTTTTGATACAGCTAATTAATTGTGACACTACAGCTGTATGCCAGTGTATTGACTATTTAGTGGCTCACCGTGAACAAGCTGTTTTGGCTAAAAAGTCAGATTAAACCTTTTTCTACATGACAAGTGTCGAGTGGGACTTTGTGTCTTTATGTATTTTTATTTGTTTTAACTATTAAAAATCTACACACATGGTTTACGTGGTTTACATGGTTAGTGTATGTAAGCGAAACAGTGAACATAGTTTTCTGTTGAGAAATCATAACGTTTTTCATTTGGCAGGTAATAAGCAAATGATATGGACACTAAACCAAGCAAAGTTAGAGTCCACCCATCAGATCAACAGCCTGAAAGCTGATAGTTTATCATAAAGACAGAGATGAAGAACTGCATAAACGTGTACCCTAAAATAAGCAACTTTAACCAATTATATATGAAAAGCTTTTCGTGGACTAATATGGTAAATGGACTGGTATTTATATAGCTACAGTATATATTACTACAAGTTTCGTTCACCCAACCACACACACATTCGTACAAATGCTTTTTTTTTTTATACCTAAGCTCCTGATATATTAGCATACTTCTAAAATTACTGAAAGACACATATTTTAAAAGTAATTGATAATTAAATGACAGTTCGTCGCTATTTCTGGTCTTTTAAAATGTTAGGCAATGAATTTGTATAGAAACGTCAATAAATGAAGTTGTGGTGTTGTATTTCCAAGATATATTCTATCAATCGAGAAGGCTGAAGAGATTGAGGAATATGTGGGAGACCTCCTGCAGGGTACAGATGGGGAAAAGGGGCAGTTCATTAACGAGCTCCTCAGCAGATGGAAGAAGACTCAAAGACAGGCAGCAGATACCACAGGTCTTTTCATTCTCAAAGAATCTGTTTCATCACCAGGTAAGAAACAAATTTCATTCAGATAGACTACATAAAAGGAACTACAGTAAAAAAAAACGCCTCAGTTGCTCTGAAACAACGTTGATGAAGGTAATTTTTAAAAATATTTTAGATGCACAAGATATGACCCGAGATACCCAGAAGAAATCTAAACGAAAAGGACGCAACAAACAGGAGGTGATGACCGTGAGCCAAGCAGAACCTGTGCCAGAAGCTGTAAAAACCCCCATTGATCTGATGAGGGTGAGTACAAATAATGCCACACTTTTGTTGTCTTCTCACCTGCTTTATGGAGATAATTTGTTACCAAATTGACAGAACTTATAAAATACCAGTCAGACGTTTGGACATGCCTACTCATCAGTGTGTGATTTTCTTCTTTCTTTTGTTTTATTTTAATTTTAAAAAAAAATATTTTTTACATTGTAGAACAATATGGACATCAAACCTGTGAAGTAACTTAATATGGTAGTCAGATGGGATGGTGTGTCAATTCAGTGCATTCACAGCCTTTCACAATATCCATATCTAACAAAGACATAAAACTGCATTCATCAAAGCAACGGACGGATTTCCACTGGTGTAATATCCAGTTCAGTAATGAGCAGACTTCTAAAATTACTTGTAACTCTGTTTCTTGTTGTTTAAAGTAGTGGATTTTGCTTTTGCTATTCAGTCATGAAGGGCTGAGTCACAGACATGCTTTTTAATGTTTAATCATTTTTATCTTTTTATGGCCTGTTGATAGAATCTCGCTTATGGCATCCCAAATCCTGCTTTGAATAATTTAAAGTAAACTTTGTTTTCTCTTCATATATTCAGGTGATATTTCTGCGTTCTGATACAAAAAAGAATAAAAATAATAAAGAATCCTTAAAAAAAAAAAAAAAAAGCGGGATCCAAACTTGTAACTGATATCAATATCATGTTTATTTGTACATGTCCTGTGCCATTTTTATTGTTGTGTTCATTTGTTAAACAGATGTCTTCCTTTCTACTTCTCTTCATTCAATTGTTCTTCAGGCCCAGGAAAATAGTAATACATCATCATCAAAGAAGAAAACAAAGTTTGTCAATCTCTACGCTAAAGAGGGTCAGGACAGGCTGGCTGTGTTACTCCCAGGTCGGCATGCTTGTGAATGCCTTGCCCAAAAGCACAAGCTTATTAACAACTGCATCACCTGTGGCCGTATTGTGTGTGAGCAAGAGGGCTCAGGACCCTGTTTCTTCTGTGGCAGCCTGGTACATATCACTTTAAGTCCTTAGATTGCGTTGTTGTTTTGGGGCTTTTTTTGTCATTCTTCTTGTGCTAAAAGTGTTTTCTGATTAAGGTCTGCACAAAAGAAGAACAGGAGATCCTCCAACGAGACTCCAACAAAAGCCAGAAACTAAGAAAGAAGCTCATGGGCGGTGAGGGTCTTAAGTAGTCAGGACTTATGAAAAGAAACTCTTTGAAAAGATCAACTGGTTTGATACTGTGAGTTTGTTTTTATTTTGGTGACAGACTTCGGAGAAAGAGAATATCTCTCACACCAAGAGGCCACGATGAAGGCTGGGCTGGAGAAAGCAATTCAGCACAAAGACAAACTGCTGGAATATGACAGAAATAGGTATCATAAAACACACAGTTAAGAAAAGAGCTTTACAAGAATGGATAGGTTTACTGCTCTGTGTGCAGTGTTTACACTTTAACAGGACATTTTGATTGCTGTTGAAGATAGTGATGAAAGTTGGTAATAACACTTCACTGCCTCCCTTTAACCCCAGTATCAGAAGAACACAGGTTCTGGATGACGAGTCTGATTACTTTGCCACTGAATCCAATCAGTGGTTGTCACCCAATGAGCGAGAGAAACTGAAGAAAAAGGAAGAGGAGCTGAGAGAGCTTCGCCATGCCTCTCGCAAAGACAGGAAGATCACACTTGACTTTGCTGGTAGACAAGTAATTGAAGAGGGAAACAACCTGAATGAGTATTACAACAAGTAAGATAATCTGACAGCACCTGAATCACAACAGCAATTCCAGATTTATGTTATGTGGTTGTGTTAAACAGCCAGACTTTCTGAAATGTTTCCAATAATTTGCAGGTTGGATGAGACCCTCAAGGCAATGAGCAATGAATCGGTGTCCAAATCACCAATGTATTCTGAAAGAAAGGGTGGACGGCAGGGCCTCAGAGATCTGGTGAATCCCAACATAATGCAATCTGCGCCAGAGGTAACTTGATCCATTCTGAACGTGGCATTTCTTCTTTAATCATTCTTCTTTAGTCATTTGTATTATTTTATAAATTCAAATGAAATATCAGTCAAATCCCTTGAGTTTGCTCTGCACTTTAACCCATCACAAAACAGTGAGCATTGAAACAGACTCTACTGATGTTTCTAACGAATGCCTATTTCAGTGGGTTGATGTTGGAGGGAGTGAAAGCCACAAGAAACCAATGGAGAAGGGAAAGAGTGCAATGGAGGACAAGGGAAGAGAAGAACGACACCGGTTGAGGCTCCAAGACAAAGAGCTGCAGGAGATGTCCGATGGCGGCTGGTGCCTCAGCATGCACCAACCGTGGGCCTCGCTACTGGTAAAGGGCATCAAGAGGTAAGGACTGTGCAGTGTGTGTGTGTGTGTGTGTTGTATATATGATAAACTCCTATAGACACTTGGGTTTTGGCAAAGTGTTGTAATATGTGACATTTTATGTGTGTATGCAGGGTAGAAGGACGAACGTGGTACACGTCACACCGTGGGCGACTTTGGATTGCAGCTGCAGCAAAGAAGCCCACCCCTCAAGAAATCGCAGAGGTGGAAGCTATGTATCGCCACATTTATAAAAAAGGTGCAGATGCTGTACAAAGGAATCATATTGTGAATACTAAAAATGTATTTCTGGTTTAAACAGATTTAAATATGGTGCTGCTGAAGATAGAAAAAAAGCTGCTACAAAATATAATGCATGGGTAATGCTTTCCTTGGCTCAGGAAAAAATTATATAGAAATATTTATGTTAAAAATGCCCCCAGTAGCTTTGTGTGGGCCCTCTTAAAGGCTGTTGTAACAACATTAGCGCTAGGTTTTGTAATAGGCCCTTTGGATCTTATTGCCAAGCTTTGGCCTTTCTCTGTGAAAGCTGTGAAAGGACATAGTGTCTTTAGGGCATATTTAATAAACTTTTTTATTGCACACAGTAAAGTATTTCTAGCAGAAAAGTATATTTGTTTAAATTTGCTAACAAGCACAACTTTCTTTTCATGGGCATGATAAAATGCTGTTAATAACATGTCATAATGGTATCATAATTTAGCGCTGATACAAGTAATATTAATGCTAAACTGGGCTCTGTCATGTTGCTGTCATAAAGTGATACTGATTGCTTTTAATTCCACACATTGTTGATTGAGTGATCCTGGTCTTATCTCCACAGGGCCCATGTTTCCTAAAGACTATCCCACTGGCTGCTTGCTGGGCTGCGTTAATGTGACTGACTGTCTATCTCAGCAGCAATTCAGGGAACAGGTTAGTGAAAGATGTACTTTTACAACCAAAAAAAAACCAACCAAAATGTGAAACTCTCAGGTTTCACTACTCTTAACGTTTTCCTTATGACCGATTGGTATTATGGGTTCTGTTTGAAGTCAGTCGTGGGTTCACAGAAACATGAAATGTCTGCAACTGGATTAAAGATGACAGCCTTCCTGTCATCATTTGTGCTTAGTTGTGATCTAAAGTAGTTGTACATTTAAAGTATAAATTAATTCACTTGAGAAAATGTCAATAAATTCTGGGTTTGTACATGAAAAAGGCCATATATAGGGTTTATGTATTTGTCCATGTGAGCCTTGGAGACAGTGTTAAAGTGACGCATCAAACACTTAACTTGTATTAAGTTAGAGACAAAGTTTTGTAATAAGTCTTTTCATTCAGAACTCTGTTAAGTAATGACTCAGTTCCAGTTATAGCAAAAAACAGTAGTGGTTGTAAAAACATTGAGACTTCTCATTGTGTTTGAAATGCCCAGTGGATAATTTTGAGTAATAAGTATGATCTCAAGCTCTAGTCCTAGTATGTCAGTACTGTTTAGTGACTGTGTAGTTGGCTGTTCTGTGTAATTGTGAGTAATTTGGTGCAGTGCCACTTTCTGTCAGCAGAGAGCAGACTCCACCCTTTTCACAACACCTCCCTGCCAGTTTACAGTGTTACACTAGGGGCAGTATCCACCACAGAAACCAAATACAAGCTCTCGTTACACCAAAATACCTCCCACCAGAGTGGTGGTATGTACATTTTACAGTGGTACCAGTCTTTGTGTGTATTTCAGATATGTTCACAGGAGAAAGCGATTCTACTTGAAATGAAATCCCCACCCCTCTTAGCTCACACTGTTAGAGTGACTGCGAACATGTGATGTAGCAAATAATGCTGCTGCTCCATTAGTGCCATGGTCACTGTTGCCTTGTAGGACTAATAAACTGTTTACTTGAGCTTTTGCACCTAAATCAGTTGAATTAATTGCAGTGTTACCAGATATAAGCTGGAAAATGCACCCTACTTTCCATTACAGCATTATGTGGAAACAGAGTGGCTCTCCCCATTTGCTGTGAATGGAACACATTTAAACTTAATTGCATTGCCATCTTCATTTGGCTGTTTTGCCCCCGGCTTTGCAAGACACTGCTTGTCTCAAATCATTCTTTTACAGACTATTAAATGTGTGTATTATATGTTATTATAACACTTCACCAAGGAACGTTGTGTTTTTTCCTTTAAATTTTCATCTTTAGGTACATGCCTTATTTGATTACATTAGTTACTTTTTATTCTGTACTCTACACCTCTACCTGGTATACTCCATATATATATCGTAACACACGGATACACTCGCATCCATGTAGAATAGTCTTGTTGAACTATTTAAGTGGGGGAATTCGTCAAATTCTACACATTGCATAAACATGCTCTCACCCAGCAAAGCTGCAAAACCTCTTGCACATGTGCATACATGATCTTCTGCCATCTTTAGTGATAAACAAAAGCAGATCACATTTGGAAACTGCACAGTCTTAAAAAAAAGACTCATACACACAGAAAAGGCAATAATCTGCTTGTGGGTTGTTGTATTTCTGCACATCTCTGCATACACACACAGTATCTCCCTGCATAAAGGCAGTTGTTGTTTTGTTTTTTTCTGAGAAGCTGTGCTTTTGGTTGAAAGAAAAAAATAGCCTTAAAAATGTGTCCTGTTTCATGGTTGCATTCTGACTGCTGGGACCTGTAAATCTAAGGGCTTTCCCCTTTTGTACTCTGTCCTCATTCTCTCCTCCACCACTCATTCCACCCAGGGCTGTAAAATCATGTTTGCAGGCAGTGTGGCTGCCCTTTCATCCTGTGAAAGGGTGTGTGTGTGTATGTGTGACCACTTGCACAGAGCAGCCATAAATAACACCCCCACCTCACACAAGGCCCCTCAGAAAAAAAGAAAGCAAGACACATGTAGAAAAAAAGTGAACCAACTAGAAAAGAATAGAAAAGAATAACAGCACCAAATGCCTAATGATGGTGCTGAACTGTTAGCTTTTGCCTATTGGAGTCGACATTTTGGAAAAAAGGAAAAGCCATTAATGGTTTAGCGTTTGAATCTTGATTCCTTTTGTGTAAGTAGAAGAGGGCATGTTGTGCTAGTGTATAGTAGCACATAGCTGCACTGCTGGGTTGGGAGAGTGGGTGAGGTGTAGGATTTACTGTCCTGTGCTGGCAGCTGTGGGTGGTTAAAAGGGGGGTGGTGAAGGACAGACAGCCATTATTCTTCAGGCTCTTCTAAATCTGTCTCTTCATGATGTATGAAATATTCAGGGAAAGTGGAATGTGGGAAGATCAGGAGAGCATGAGAGAAACACTACTGACTCACAGAAATGGAAAAAAATGTTTTTAACGCTTAAATGTCACTGATCGACGATTCTGTGTCATTGCACTCGTTCCTCTGTTGGGGCGCTATTGCACAACACCAAAACCCGGAAACCCTGCTGACAGACAGTGCAGAAAGACCACCTCAGGCAGAGCAGGATTTCCATCTGCTTGACTTGGACCAATTCTTTCCCTCATTAGAAACTGACTGGTGTATTGATCCGTTCTCCCTGTAATCTCTCACTCCTCCCAGCTTCCCATCCCCCCCTTAGTACTGATAATTGGCCAGCCATTATGATCTGTATTCTGTCTCTCCACTCCTACCCCCCAGTGCTCACTCAGCAATGGGTGGAGATGTATGCCTGACCTGCCTGCTGCAGAGGGGGGTTGGGATAGAGATGGGTATGTTACAGATTGAAAATGGGAATGTTTTTGCTGCAAAAGGCTAAGTGAGATAATTAAGCATCAACAGAGAGGTGCAGCCAATCTGAGCAGCTTTATAGGTGGTAAAAATGTTACAGATTCTTTATGTTGAGTAAAGCTGCTTTAAGTCAAAAGGAATTTCTCTTTTCTTTTTTCCCTTTTTTTTTTTTTTTTACAACACATCCACATATGTGTTCTCTATCTCCACGAAAGCTTCTAGCACAGACAAAGGCACATCAGACCCCATGCAGAGCTTGAATCACACATCTACTTACTCCTGCAGTGAAAAAATTGATTGGATCAATCCACACTCTCATTTAAGGTCTGATTTGTTACCCTGTTTCAAAGACCAGATCACCAGCTGCAGAGATACATGTCTTAGTGAATACAAAAAAAAGGTCTTCATTCATATGATATGACTAAGAGGACAAGAAGTCAAAGTGGGCAATGTGTGTGAGGGAGGTTTGTACATGTATTATCTGAACAAAGAGCCCTACACATTTCCTGATGATAAAATATTAACATAGTAATCTGTAAGTTGCATCATTCTTTTTTTGCACAGTAATCCAGTCTGTGGTATCTCAGATAAGCATATGTTTTTGACCTCAGAACTGTTAACGGCTGGTATGTAACACATTTCCCAGCTCACGTACCTATCAGTTAAATGCATATTCGTGACATGACTCGAAACCAACTGTTAAAGTTTTTGTTTTGTTTTTTCTTTTGTCATTAATTCCACTTTAAGAGCAAAGAAATGTACCTTTATTTCACGAATGATTTATTTATTTTTGTTGTTAGACAAGAACAGGCTTTGATGTGTCACAGCAGGAATAACACAAGTTAAAATAATCAGGATGGTGGCTGAATTTCAGTTAGCTTCACTTTTAGGGTATTGATCTTGAGCATGCTCACTGTCACGCTTTCATTACTAGAATAAAGCAAATATTAATGTTAGAAGTTAACGATACTTTGCCGACATACTGAGTCAAAACTTACATTTGGGTTTTAAAAGGAAATGCAAGCACTGAAGTGAGTGCTAACTCAGGTGAAACTCTTATTTACAGCATAGCATGTAAAGATAAGAAGATTTTATATAAAAAGCAAGAATATAAAAGGATTTTCTTATGGTGTTCATCTGCTGCATGAATAGATATATATGTTATAGTATACCATCAGCATATATGTTTAGTTGACAACAGCGGCATATGCATATATTTATTGTTTGCATCTGAACACTAGTGAGAAAGTCAAAGAGCCATTATACCGCAATAATTAACAGTAATAAAAAAAAAAAAAGCACATACAAAATTAAGTAATTCTGGAATAACCCACTCAGCATGACACATATGACACAAAAACAAATCTAAAGTCGGAACGTGGTGTGAGCACTTTTTGACTAGCAGGTTCTTCCCAGCATCTTAGTTCTCCGGAGGATTTAGGCTGCCTCAGTGCCTTTGGCTTCTTCATATAATCCCAGACTGACTCAGTGTTGATGAGATCAGGGCTCTGTGGGAACCATACCATCTGTTGCAGGACTCCTCGGTCTTCTTGTCACTGATAATTCTTTATGGCCCTCGCTGTGGTATGTTTGGGGTATTTGTCCTGCTGCAGACCTGCTGAGTTTAAGACGATCAGGTGTCTCTCTGAATATACTGCAGTACATCTTTTTCCCCCTTTTACTGAACATGGGTTGCTGAGTCAGATGCTTCACAGTTCAGATTTTACTGATCGCAGACTCATACTGCCAAAATAGCTGAGCGTTGTTCTATGTCTGCCTTTCCCGCTACCTTAATCTCATCTAATCTAATCTGCTGTGCATTGGTCAGTTAATAAAACGAGGCTTTAAGTTATTCTTCACTGTGGCTTCAAGCCTATTTTTGTGGAATTGTGTATGTAATCTTATTCTAGCTCAGTATATATATTATATATACTGCAGCTTGGTACATCTGTGCACACTAGCACATGTGAGATAACTGAAACCAGGCTTATACCACATCACACAGCTGCAAGGCTACAGCCACTTATCTGTTAAAAGAAGTGCTGGTTCCTGTGGAATTCCATTTGTGTAAGCTCTGCCTCTGACCTCCAGAGTGGAGCTCCTGTGCTTGTTAGGCCTGCTGGAAGCTCAAACTGATGCCTGCGTTTCCTTGTGTGGTAATGTGATATTTATATGCTGAAAGCCTTCCTGCCAGCATGCCACACACGCACATACACTCACACTCACAGGATATATTGGATGCATTCCAAAGGAAGGGAAGTCAGGCAATGCTGTTTTTTTTTCATGCCCCTTTTCTCTGTAACATTGTGTGAATCCTTAGCAGTGGTTGCTTCCCTCTCTTCCTCCTCTCCTCCCCCCTGCATTATTCCATCCATATTTTTCCCTCTCTAACAGTATGTTTTACAGGTCAGTGCGGTGAAGTTGTGTGTGGATGCAGAGAATTCAGTTTACGCTCAGTAAACAGACATGCAAGCTCATACTCAATCATGCATCTTTGGGTCTTGCTTTTGCTCCCTGCCTCTTTCTGTGCAACCTCAGTCACACACTAACACGCTGACATTCCTCCCCTTCCTCCCTGTTCCTTGCTGGGCAGTTTGCCACGGCAGAGAGGTCAGACATCATGTGATTCTGCAGTGATGTGTAGAATGCATTCAGCTCTGGGTCCCCAGGCACTGGATGACAACCAACCGAACCTCAGTCACAGGTTTTCCACAGCATGAAAAATACATAGAACCATCTGCCAGACTCGAAATGGCCTGATACACTGTTTAGAATTTCACTGCAGTCCACAGACCACTTAATTAAATGTCACACAGTTTCTACTGTTGGGGAAACTGCCTGTTAATACCCATTTATTATCTCTGCTTCTTCTCTATTTTGTTCTGCTCATTTAATAGGACTTGTTCCTCTCTCAGTATGCTGATCACAGGAACTCGGAACAATGATAAAGCCAATGCGAGAAATGTTTCACGCAGCTCCCTTTTGATGGTTTGAAAGACAGCACCGTTGATGAAAATAAGTCAGAATCAAAGAGAGTAACTGAATATCAACTTACTTGAAGTCTTGAATGCAAAACAGGTTCAAATCCTTCTTTTCTCTTTAAAAATGGTGTGATGTGTTTTTGCTCTTTTAAGTCAGAGCTTTTCAACATATTTCTAATCCACAGCAGTCTTTTCCCTTTTTTGAAGAGATAAAATATCAGTGAAGTCCTAGTCGCTTCTAAACTGTAGTCTCCTGGAATATAAATGGTGAGGGTGTACTTAATTACATGGTTGTTTTTAATATATCAATGAAAATCCTCTGTGACCAACTTTGTCCTCAGTAACTGAAAAGCAAGCTCTGTTGGGTTGAGATCAGGTCCCTGATTTAGCCATTGAAAAATATCCTAATTTTTGGTTTGGGTCACTATTCGTTTGCTCTGTGAAGCTCTGTTAGATCAGTCTTGAAGCATCTGGCTGAATCTGAGCAGAGAGCATAGCCCTTACACTTCACAATTCATCCTGCTGCTTCTATCACCAGTCGCATCATCGATAAACACTAGTGACTCGGTTCCACTAGCAGTCATATATGCACATGCCCTTACATTGGTTCTGCCATGTTTGACAGATGATGTGTATATTTTTGATCATAAGCTGTTTCTTTCCTTCATATTTTTTCCTCCTGATCGTACTGTCACGGGTTAAGCTTGGTTTTTTCTGTATAAAAACGTTTTTTCTGGCAGTCTAATCTCACCTTCTTGTTCTTGAGTGCAGTTGGTGGTTTGGACCTTGTTGTAAACCCTTGGTATTTCCATTCATCGTGGTGTCTAATGGTTTAACAATGATTGCTTAACAATTTGAGTGTTCTTGACTTCATTAGATGCTTATTTATTAGTTTAGTTGTTTTCAGTGATCTTTCTGACACTTTGAATCAACTCCAGTTTCTCTATTTACATAAGGCGCACCAGATTATAAGGTGCACTGTCGATGAACGGGTCTGTTTTCATACATAAGGCGCATTAAGCGAAACAAAACAGTCAGATAAGTCAAACTTTACTCAACTCATTCTTCTTGCTTCCTCCACTTCCATACCATTGATTCATTAATGTTGAATTCTCTCGCAGCTGCTCTATTCCCATGTTTTTGCAGTATTTTAATAACTAACCTCGTATTGTGGATGGATTATCTCAGTTGTTCTCCTGACTGAAGTTTGGTCCGTTTACAGCATCCTGTCATGCGATTGCATTTGTCCTTAACCATCGGGAACCCTCACGTTAACTTTTATAGAGTGGAAAAAAGTTAGCGTTCATCCTCCAGCTTCACTGTGTTTGTTATGCTAACATAGCTGTGTAGCTAGCGATTACGTAGCACATCATTATATACCAGCTAGTCCAACTTCAGTAACCCTACAAAAGTCACTGCTGTTTAGTTTTCTGTCTTCATTTATGTTGGAAGTGATAGCAGAGCTGTACGTTTGAATTTCTTCAGAAATCTCTCAGTCAGAACATGGTACATCATGTTTAGGTGGAAACTAGCGAGCTAACTTCCTGCTAACTTCTAACTCTGTTAAATGTAATAAATTCTGTTTTCATGGATGCCTGGATGTTAAACTTGTTACACCTGGTAAAGCAGCAACACTGATCATTTTATTAAAGATGAAAGAATTTAGACAGTTTTTAACTCTCAGTGATGCCGCAGTGTTGACTTTGGACGGAGTTTTGGACCCGGGTTACTCCGCGAGGCTCCTGACTACGGTAGCCGTAATGCTCTGACAATCCATCAAGCGGTGCGGCTTCATAGCTTACCAAAGTCGTACTAAAACATTTTTTGACAGATTTTTGAACACTGTGTACCACATAAAATCGGTTCAAGGTCAGGTAGCACAACCAGAATTCATACATAAAGGTGCCCTGGATTATAAGGTGCACCGTCGATTTTTGAGAAAATTTAAGGATTTTAAGCCTTAAAGTCTGAAAAATATGGTAATTTGTATTAGAAGAGTAAGGGAAGAGTCACAAGTTCCAGTGTCACAGGCTGGCAAGTGTCCATTTACCTTTGAGGCTCCTTGAGTGTAACAAGGTTCTAGGTCAAATTCAGTCACTTGACAGAAATCTGTTGTTTAAAAGATAAAATAAAATAACTGTTGCTATTTTTGACAAGTTGCATTTGCAAATCACTCATTTTGGCTCTGCAAACAGTTTTGAAATCTCAGCTGGAACAGAAACACCATTTTTGTTTTTACTTTATGAAGCAGTGTTCTGGCTCTCAGTTTGTACTCTCTTTGATAATGGCACCAACTGTGTTAAACAATGTTTGCATAAAACAAGACCTCGGTGGATGTTGATGTTGTGATCTGTTATTACCATTGCCGCAGGCAAACTTTACCCCCCATAATAAGCTTTAATGAAGCATAGAATCAATATGTTTGACATTTATCTCCCAACTACACATCTGGTGTTTGTTGTTGATGCCCCAAAATCGCTCCTCATGAGGCCCGTGTCTGTGCCAATTTTCTGTTTTGGAATGGGAAAATGAATGAAGGTTGTGTGTTGTAGTCAGTAAGTACTTGTGCAAAGTCAGTGGGCGACCATGTTTCCCTGCTACGATATTATCAGGAATCGGAAGAGCTCTCAGTTTAATCATTATTCTTTATGCCTGTTCACATCCAAATGTGAGAACAGGCATTACTTCTCTCATTATGTCTAGCTGAGTTTGAGTGTTTTTGCCAACATTCCCCAGGCATGTCTATGCAATTCCTTCATGTCACACATGCCTGTGTGTGTGTTCACTTGAGAAAAGATCTTTATCCAGCCCAGCCCAACCCAGCGTCAGTATTAACACAAGTATCTCTTCTCAAGAGAGAACCAGAGAGACAGAGAGCGTGAGACTCTCTGCTGCTGCAGGGTCACTGATTACAAACTCAATTGTACTCCACTGGGCAATACGTCTGTTCGGCAACTTCCTGGTAGTGACAAGAGATAAATGGAAAGTAGGGGTGGGCATTTGTTTATTGTAAAAAACAAATCAGTACTTACCCAGAGTTAATTTACAATGGCTTTCTCTGTCTGTTAAAACTGTCTCTTAAGTGTGGATATGATATTCATCGCATGAAGTAGGGATGATCTCATTTCAGTCGATCCAACCTCTGCCGTTTGCCATTTGGCTTCTCAGTTCAGCCATCCTTACAAAGCACAGTCACAGTACAGATAACATCTTTGCCACATGCCTGTTACACAGCGGGCTATTTTCAGACTTGGACTCGCTCCCATCTTGATGGAAATTGATTCTGTATCGGTCTGTACTGTTATGTTGGGTAACCACATCTAGGTTTTCTCCATGTGTCATCCGGAGTATTCGTCAGAATGTCTGTGACAGCTCATCTTTGGTGTATTTGTCTTTGGTGTGTTAATCTCACTCAATCAACATTTTAATTCCAAAACACAGGAACTGTGCTTTTGATATGAGGTGCTGTCGGTTTAAATGGCAGGAGGAGCGGGGTGATTATTTCCAATGAGGCTCTAGTGATATGTGCTGTGGGAGGCAGGGAGTTGATTGCCTGCCCCATACACACCACTAGGTACTCGTGTGTGATCAAGTAGAATTTACGTCAAACGTGACACGCCTTCGTGCTCAACTCATCGGCTTTCGGTTTTAAAGCCGACAACATAAAAGTACAGAATTTTCCTCATAATTTAGCCTTAGTAGCCACAGACACTATCTTATTTGAGAAGGTTTTTTAATAGAAAAAAAAGGCAGTTCACTTGTTAATAAAGCTATTATGCAGATAAAATGTGCATGGAGATTTCAGTTTTCCAGTGAAGCTTTCAAACTCAGTTAAAGATCGGTTGGTTTCACTTAAAGTGGCCTGGGTGCTATTGCAGTTGCTGTTGCAGAGGCCCAGGTTGTGCTTAACTGGACTCCTCTGTTAGTATTATTTTTTTGTGTAAACAAGATACTATAGCTAGTCATTGCATTAGGGGTGAAGGAAGATGAAGATGAAAGCATTGATAAAAAGTGTGAGTTTACTGATTCATGCAGTTTCTAATGGAGACATGAAAACAGGGGGGAAAAAAGTAGGCCCAGTGTCATGTTGTTTTATGTTTTTCTTGGTGAAAGAACTGAACAAATAAGATGTATAGTAGATAGATTTTTCTTAATATTTAAAAAAAAGAACAATCAAGGCTGGTGTCATATTAATATAACAAATTTCCCACGTGTGGGACCAATAAAGGTTGTCTTATCTTAATGAGTCATAGAAGTATGTTTGTGCTCTACAGTGTTACTGCTGGAATTATAGAGTGTAGTGAGCAATGGCAGTCAGACGTTTGTTTCTTTAAATCTAGTAACGCAAAACATAAATCTGTTTATGGCCAATCTAGAGGTCTACTTTGTGAGAAAATAACTATTTTCTGACACATGTACATTTAAAGAATGGTAAGTTACATGTAAACTGTTTCCTTGACTGGAGAGGTTTTATCACATTAAGCTCGTTTTAGAATTTGGCCAAAGGCCTTCATAGATTGATCTCCTGTTTCTGTATTTTAGCTTACATCAAGAAATAAATGTATTCTGCAGTACAATGGAAATCCAATATTCAGGAATTTGCAGTGTTACTCCACCGCCAGCCGGGACTGTTTCATTCTGCTGCCTTTTCCTATATTTAGTGATGCTTGTTGGCGCACCCACTCCACAAGCCCTTCTGCCATTGTTCAAGAAGCAAATATGACACGATTTGCTGTTGTTGGCCAACTGTGTGAAGTATTGATTTACATGTCAGACCATCCTTGGAATGTAACCGTTTTTGTGGTCATTGATGCAAGAATATGACGCAACATAATTACATTTTAATAGTGATGTTTTAAACAACACATGGTCTGTGCGGAGGCATGTTATCACCATGAGGAAAGAATCTTTTCTTCCATTTAAAAGATGACCTTTTTTCTAAGAGCTGTTTTGTCAAACTGTTTGAGTCTAGATGTAATAATATTGGAATTTCCTAAAAGCTAAAAGGTTTGTGTCTGCTGTTCAAATAAAGATGCAGTTTTAATATTTAACAGAAAGTTGGATAATGCACAAGACAGAAAGTTATCGTCCGGATTTGTACTCAAATGTTTACTTTGTCTGGGAAAACATAGTTTTATCTAATATGTTTGAAGTTTAATCCATCATAAATAAGTGATATAAGAAGCTGGCATTTACATAGAACATTGTGTAGTCGCAAAGCTAAGTACTGACAAGGTCCTGTTGAGACTACAGAGAAAAGTTATGGCTCTTTGTTGATTTTCTGTTGTTTTTTCATACATTATCTCTGCCAGCCAAAATTGGTACCAGTTAGGCTATATCAAGAGCAGGGCTGGGAAGTAACCAAGTACAAATACTTCGTTTCTGTACTTAAATGGAGATTTCAGGTGTCTGTACTTTACTTTTGTATTTATTTTTCTGACAGCATTTTTCTTTTGCTGTGTGCATTTTCACATAAATATCTTTTTGTTCCTTACATTTTCAAAACAGGCTAATTACGTTTGGCTTAAGACATTTGAGGGGAGTTGTTGTTTCACATCACTGCACGCTTTTAAACATCAAACCGATTTGAGCCTGAACAATAACACAGGAAAGGCAATCCTAATGGTGTATCAATCAATCGCATGCAAAGAGATGAAAGAGGCAAAACTTTGTAAGTTATGCATAATTTATATCGCCATAGTTACAGGTTAAAGTGGGCTGATGTTTTGTTTTGTTTTGTGTAGATGTCCATAAGCCATGGTACCGGTACTTCAGCATCTAGCTAGCCCTATGGAAAAGGAGTGAGAATAAAAGGAGTAAAGTTCTTAAAGTTTAAGTGACAGGTAATTTCAAATGTAACATTTCTATCAGCTCAACAAATATTAGCAAACGTACAAACTTTTTCTGTGCAGTCTGTCGCACACTGTGTCTGTTGATTTCTCTCTAAGATGTAAGAAAGACAGGACACGAGAGACGGGGAATAGAAAAGAGCTTATATTTAAAGATATTCAATTCAGTTCGGTTTTATTTATATAGCGCCAAATCACAACAACAGTCACAACAACAATAATACATACAGAGAAAAACCCAACAATCATATGACCCACTATGAGCAAGCACTTTGGCGACAGTGAGAAGGAAAAACTCCCTTTTAACAGGAAGGAAGCTCCGACAGAACCAGGCTCAGGGAGACTCAGCCATCTGCTGCGACCGGATATGGATTGCTCAGTGGTATTTGATAAACTGGGAATTTAAAGATTCATGTAAAGTCCTGGGTTTGTTTTCAACCAGATCTTGGCTTTGTATATGATGTGAAGTTATGATTTTTCATATTGTGAAACATCCTGCAAAACAAATTAATGTATACATAAATACTTTGTGCTATTTAAATTGGATTTTTCTCAACACAAAACCCCTCGAAGCAGTAGTTGTTGTGATTTGGTGCGACATAAATATAATTGAATTGGATTGAAATGGAGATTGCATGAAAATACTCTGCAGTGTAGTGCAGGATAAACAGGTTAGCTTGTTGTACTCTGATGGATTTAAAGTGAGAACAGCGTGTTGGTCTCGTTCAGAGTGTCTGATGTTCCATGGCCAGAGTTAGGTTACATAAAGTGTAGCAGAGATGAATTTCCATTTTAGCTAAAGAGGCTGAGAGTCAGTGACTGAATTCTAACTTCACACCAACTGTATACTGTCGAGTATAAAACCAGTAAACAGTATACTGGATGGATGGAAATCGGCCAAGACAACTCACGAAACATCTGTTTACATGTGGTTGAATTTAGATGCGTAAATCCACAAAGAGCAACAGCAGATCACATGAAAAAAGAACACTTGAATTGCCATCAGGATATAGTTTCAAGAAGGTCTGTAGGTGATAACTGTCCCTGTATTATTGTCAGCTGCTTATGTGCAATGCAGAAAAATGTATAGCAATTGCCTAATCTTTTTTTTTTTTTTTTTTTTTTTTTTCTATTAAAGCAAAAGATAATTCAATAATGCAAAGAAACCTAAAGTATTAATTCCATCTCTTAGCTGTATTTAACCACTCAAAAAATTTGGATTACTTGGAAAAGGCTGTAAAGATATAAATTGAAAAGGGGCTCCTATTCAGCACCCTTGTACCCTCCGTTAGAACATATCAGTCGGATCACCTTATCTATTGTACGGTATAGTACTAACCCATGGGCTTGGAGAAACCTAAAACATGCCTTTGATAAGAATCGAGGGTTCTTTTTGTGCTCCTTTCTCAAACCATGCTTACTGCCAGCTTTGAAGGAAGGAGGGAAGAGACAGTTGTTTCCCACAGAGGCTGAGTGAACACAGATGGCAGGGCTGCACCCCGACGTCAGAATATCAAAGCAAATATTCACCTCAAGAGACAGACGTGTTCATAAACTCCCCAGTTCTTCTCAATTTCCACATTATGAAATAAAATGCCCACTGTGAAGTGGTTTGTTACCTTACTTAAAATACAAGCATTTTTGCTGACAGCACCTGTGTAAAGGAGAGGTGGATTTGTGGCACCGATAAAAGGAGATTGTGGTGGAAAATAAGAAGTTTTAATGCCTTAGATTGCCTGGAATTTTTCTTTGAAGTCGAGGGTTGAAGGCAGACATAGTAATTGTCTCCAGGGGTTCGTGTGTGTGTGTGCGTGCGTGCATGTGTGTTTTAAAGGAAACCACCAAGTAGAAGCGCTTGCCATGAGGTTGTCTGATAATTATAACATCCACTTTTTCCATGTTTGGTACTTGCAGCTTCTTAACTGCACTGTTAAATGCATTGTTTTGTATCTCCACTATATTTTTCACTGCACATTTGAAATAACTCTATTTTTCAGTATTGCCAGAGTCCAGCAGTCATCAAACAGAAGCTTGACTATGAGTAAAAGAGAGGACCCTTTTTCTTGGAAAGTTCCAGCAGTTTGTATTTTTGAGTCTAAAAGGCTTTGACTGTTGTGAGACAGTCTTGTTTTCCTCTTGCCCAAAGGCCTCCGCAGGAGGTGAAGTCATAAACAAGGCTGGGAAAGTGGAACTGGGCTAAGTGAGGAAGTCTGTGTGAATCTCACTGCAAAAACACATGACTTCACTACACCTGTCAGCACTGGAACTGGCTGAAAAGCCTAATGTGCAGCTTGCCCTTTACCAACATTTTTATTTGCAGAGCTGAGGTGTTTGCTTATGAGTCACAAAGGTAGAAAATTGATAAATACCTTTTGCTCCTTAGTCCTTATGGGAAATTTCAATACTGTGAAATTTCAGTACTGGGCTGGTGACACCTTGAAGTTATTTGCATGAAAATAAAAAATGAGTTACTGACTGGCTGAGTTGATTCTTGAGTCAAAACCACAAAACCACACAATTAATATAGTAAAACCGTGCATAGACTTTTGGGTAGAATTGAGATATAGCCCATTTTGCCGCTGCATCTTACTTCCCCAGTCATGGGCTAAATGCAGTTTAATTCACTCTCAGAGTGCTGGAGTTAGGCTTTGTCTGGGTTTACGATGCATTTTCTGTCCAGTGATGACAAAAATATGTTGGCTGCCCCAGGTTTAATGGAATTTCACATTAACGCTGATGGTTTGATTAGAATTGAAAATGAATTTTAACTTAATTTATGGCAAAGTGCAATCTTATGTCTGACCCTGCATATCTCGTGAAACCGGAAGTATTTTTTTAGGGTTTTTTTTTTTTTTAGTTGAACACTGACTGACACGGGGGCAGTAATTGGAAAATCGTGGCCTTGGTGCCGAGCTTCTAATAATGAGACATGTCTCTTGCGTTGAGGATATTAATAATGTAAAAAAATTCAGGAGCCAGTGTTGGACACTCCTGGATAATTAATGTTCACTCTCTAACTTGACACCAGTTGATTCTGTAGGTGAAGGAGTATGCTAAATTTTTAATCATCACCATGCAACTCTGTGCCTAAGCTCCACTGAAAGAGACTAAATGAGCTGCAGTAGCTGGTATCGGTTTGGGTTATGAGCAAGTACGATCTTAATCCTGTGTTTTGCACAAGCTGAGGGCTTCTCGTTTTAGTCTTGACAAAGGTTTGAGAATTATTGTTCTGTAAGCAAAGGTAAAAACATTGATCGTTATAAGGTGTCAGTTCATAGATTAACTTGCAAGCTGTTCAGTTGATCACATTATTTCCTCTTAAAACAACTCTTACATGGTTTTAACATAGCTGAAAGGATTTGCTGCTGGTACAAGTTAAGTAGTTGAAACCTGGGTATATTTGTCATTGGTAAAAAAGTAAACAAAAAAAATTTAATTAATTAATTAATGACAGTTATACGTTTATCAAAATAGTTGCTGACAGCCAACTGGGATTTATTGGAAAAAATGGTGGCTGAGAGTCAAAAAGACAACTGAAATGTATGATGTCTGCAAAGAGGCCACAGGCTACACTTACATGTGCTGTGCAATTTGGCCGCTAGCCAAACTCTGGTAGAGCTGTTTACATGTACCCTTGATACCGTGCAGCTGAGTGACTTTGTTACCATGAATAAACCAGTTAACACAATATTCCTATCCACCTGAGCTGTTTAGCCCACAAATGGCTGACCTGCAGCTCCTCCCCTTTGTGAGTGTGGACGCTTCATCTCTTTGCTCTTGAATGCTTTGCTTCTTATATTGATTTTTATTGATTTTTATGCTGATTTTTTTCCCTTTTTTCCGTGTGAGCTTACCTGCGATAACTTCTGGACACTTGTAGATCATTAGGACTAGAGTGTTCTTAACAGAAACAGCAACATTTTATGGTTACCTTGTCCTCAGCGCTCCGTGTGTCTGTGGCCTAGACACAGCTGAAGCCTGATTACAGCGTCTGGGCACCGAGCAGCCTCAATAGCCTGGAAAGGTGCTAACCGCTAGGCTAACTAGCAACAAGATGCCTTCCCTCTCCACAGATGACTACCACAGCCTCCTGCAGAAGATTGCAGTACTGGAGACAAAAATTCATCGCTTAGAAGTAAACGTGGAGGTAAATGGACTGTGTGGAAATGAAACAACCTTGCCTATTTGATTCAAAACAATGGCGATGAGCAAGCTAGTACACAGCTAAGGAGCACAGATAACATGACCAAGAAAGTAGACTCTGTGCATTATTATAAATCCTCAAGTGATAATCCCCCCTTAGACTGTCTTGGTGCAAAACCAAGACATAAATCATGTCTCCTGGAAGGGGGAGGACGTATCACAGGCAGGGCACAGCGAGCTGAAATCTCTGAAACCGACTGGCCTTCACTTCCTACGAGACAGAGAAGCTCTTCTACCCCTATATACGGGAGGAAACAGGACTGGACAACCGTGAATAGGAAGGTTAACAACAAACCTCCAAAACAACTGAATGTGAAACTGCAGAACAGATTTGCTCCACTATCAAAGGACCCTGGATCTATATCGGACAACCATCCATCTAAAAGCAGCGAAATAAGGTCTGAAAATCTGTTGAAAAGTGAAAGGCCACAGGGAAAGCTAAAGGCTAGGCCTGAAACTCTGATTGTGGGTGACTCTGCCGTAAAGGATGTACAAAGGATGTGCGGTAAGAACACTAAAGTCCTCTGCTTTCCTAACGATATGGTCAACAACCTGAAGGAGAGAATTCTTCAAATTGCAGATGAATATCCAACTGTGACAAACATTGTTCTGCATACAGGGTCAAACAATGTGTCCAAACAACAGTCGGAGGTTCTGAAACGGGACTTTACTGGATTATTAAATACTGTAAACTCTCTGAATGCAGCTGTATTCATCAGTGGACCTGTACCGCCGGTCAGAGGAGGAGACGAGAGATTCAGCAGGTTGTTTACACTGAATAAATGGCTTATATCAGCATGTGCTGACCACTCAGTGCACTTTATCGACAACTTTAATATTTTTTGGGAACGCAGGCATCTGTTCAAAGCAAATGGATTTAATTTTAACAAGTCAGGGGTGAAACTGTTCACCTCCAACTTGTTTTATTCCATACGTCATCCATCCGTGCTTGGTGCCAAGGCTGAGATAAACGAGGAGTTATCTCATAAAGAGGAACAAACAGTACTCCAAGAACAGACAAAGCCCAGCAGAAACCTTGAGGAGGAGCTCCATTTGCCCCCACCCGGGAAGAGCCTCAGAAAGGAGAGACATCCATGGCATCTGAGGAAGAGCCTCAGAAAGGAGAGACATCTAAGGCAAGAAGAGGGGTCCCTATTTGCCTCCAACTCTCTCAACAACACCAACGACCAGGACAAGGGACCACGACCTTCCCCAGTCCCCCAAACCCCTGACAGGCCATCACCCTCCTCCCCCTCCCTTTCTCCCTCCTCCCCACACCTGAAATTCACTGAGGAGATGATGGAGCGGGTCAATGCTGGGCTCAGATCTACCCCCCGTCCCAATCCCTTTTTGTCCCCCATAAACCCCCCACCAGAGCGGCCAAAGGTTCGCCATCGAGCCCCACCCTCAACAGAGCAATCGAAGTCACATTGCCCAGCCTCGCCCCCCTTAGTTCCTCTTCATGCCCTGTCTCCGCAGTCTGATGCGTGATGTGTGAAGGGTCCGGGCTGTGAGGATTATGGCAGTGATGACTTTTCCCAGGAGAAGCTGGGACCCTGTTTACTAGAAGGTTTTAAAATTTCTGTACTTTTAGGTGACAGGAGACATGTGGCCTGGTCAAAACACAGAGAGCTGCACTCTAAAAGATCTTTAAATATAGTAAACATACCTTGTGTGCCACAGACTGCTCCCAAACACGAGGGGACAAGTAATACCTCTAAAACACTTAAGTTGGCTTTATTAAACATTAGATCTCTAGCTGGGAAAACATTTTTAATTAATGATTTAATCACTGAGCACAGCCTTGATTTTATGTTTTTAACTGAAACTTGGTTGGACCAAAGTAACAGTGGAGCTGTTCTCATCGAGACGACCCCTCCTAACTACAGTTTTATCAGTGAGGTCAGGGCGAGCAGGAGAGGAGGAGGGGTTGCTGTCTTATTTAATGAATCATTTCAATGTAAGCAGCTATCTCCTGGAAGTTTTCAGTCTTTTGAATATGTGGCTTTACAGCTGAAGGCCCCATCCAAAGTCGTGTTTCTTAATGTTTACAGGCCTCCCAAATACTGCACAGACTTTTTTAATGACCTCAGTGAACTGCTGTCTGTGATCTGTGTTGATTTTGACTGTGTAATTATTGCTGGGGATTTTAACATTCATGTGGACAACCCTCAGGACAAAGGGACTAAAGACCTGAGTAACACTCTGGGCAACTTTGGGCTGACTCAGCATGTAACAGAGGCCACACATAATAGAGGACACACTCTTGACCTACTGATCTCCAAAGGCCTGAGCATTTCAAAGGTTACTGTGTCTGATGTGGGCCTGTCTGATCATTACTGTGTTTTCTTTGAAAGTAAAATCTCAGCCCACACAAATATATCAACAACAGTGATCACAAAACGGTGTATAACTGAACACAGTAGTGCAATTTTTAACCAGGTCTTCCCATTAACACCTGACCTGTCCAAAGGTTCAGTCAATGAGCTCGTCAATAGCTTCAATGCTAACATGTTAAATGTAATGGACACTATTGCTCCCATTAAGGTGAAGGTTATCTCTGGAAGGAAAAAGTCTCCATGGAGAAACTCCACACTAGTGAAAAATGAAAAAAGAGAGTGTAGGAAAGCTGAGCGCAGATGGAGAAAAACAAACCTCCAGGTTCATTATGACATTTATAAAGAGAAACTTCACAATTATAATTTACAACTGAGGAATGCAAGGAGGTCCTACTTCTCTGACATCATCACTAAAAACAGCCATAATGCTCGGGTCTTATTTTCTACAGTTGACAGGCTAACAAACCCTCCTGTGTCAGTGGCAGCTGAACTTCATTCGACCATGGCCTGCAATGACTTTGCCAAATTCTTCACTGAAAAAATCCAAAAAATTAGACAAGCAATTGGTACATCAACAGCAGATCCAGGATATGTACTGTGTCCACCAAAAAACTGTTTAAACACCATGAAACAGTTTCAACCTATTAACAGCAAAGACCTGGAGGACATCTTAGGTAAACTGAACTCCTCCTCCTGCTGTTTAGATGTCCTGCCAACAAGTTTTTTCAAAAAGGTCTCAAAGACTTTAGAGTCAGACCTGTTACAGATCGTCAACTTTTCTTTATTATCAGGTGTGTTTCCAGAATCACTAAAAACTGCTGTAATCAAACCTATACTGAAAAAGGACAATCTTGACAAGACACAAATGAACAACTACAGGCCGATCTCAAATCTCCCGTTTTTAAGTAAGATCATTGAAAAAGCAGTTTCTCAACAGCTCAGTTACTTCTTAAAACAGAATAATTGCTACGATGCCTTCCAGTCAGGTTTTAGACAGAACCACAGCACTGAAACCGCTCTGACCAAAGTGTTTAATGACATATGTCTGAATACAGACAGTGGAAAAATGTCAGTCCTAGTTTTACTGGATCTCAGTGCAGCATTTGATACAGTTGACCACAACATATTACTCAAACGACTGGAGAACTGGACAGGTCTTTCAGGAACTGTACTAAACTGGTTCAAAACATACGTAGAAAACAGGAAATACTTTGTATCAATAGGTAACTTCACATCTGAGCAGACAAGTATCACATGTGGAGTTCCCCAAGGTTCCATCTTGGGACCCCTTCTGTTTAACATCTACATGCTCCCACTGGCACAGATTATAAACAACAACAAAATAAACTATCACAGCTATGCAGATGACACACAAATATATATCACAATGTCACCAGGAGACCGAGGCCCTGTACAGGCTCTTGGTAAATGCATTGAGGAAATCAATGACTGGTTGTGCCACAATTTTCTCCAGCTAAACAAAAACAAAACTGAGGTAATAGTCCTTGGCGCCAAAGAAAAACGATTACAGGTCACCAGAGAACTTCAATCTATACATCTAAAAACCACAAACCAGGCGAGAAATTTGGGTGTAGTGATGGATGCAGACCTAAACTTAGAAAAACACATTAAGACAATAACAAAGTCAGCTTACTATCACCTCAAGAATATATCAAGGATAAAAGATCTGATGTCTCAACAGGACCTGGAAAAACTAGTCCATGCATTCATCTTTAGTAGGCTTGATTACTGTAACAGCATCTTTACAGGTCTACCTAAAAAATCAGTCAGACAACTACAGCTCATTCAGAACTCTGCTGCTCGAGTCCTCACTAAGACCAAAAAAGTGGACCACATCAGTCCAGCTCTGAGGTTCTTACACTGGCTGCCTGTCCGTCAGAGGATAGACTTTAAAGTTCTGATGCTGGCCTATAAAGCTCTGAATGGTTTAGGACCAAAATACATCAATGACCTCCTGACCCAGTATGAACCATCCAGATCCCTCAGGTCATCTGGATCCGGTCTTTTATCAGTTCCCAGAGTCAGAACCAGACACGGAGAAGCTGCATTCAGCTTTTATGCTCCTTATATCTGGAACAAACTCCCAGAAAGCCTCAGATCAGCTGAAACACTCAGTTTATTTAAATCCAGGTTGAAGACTCACCTGTTCTCAGCTGCATTTGAATAAAGCACCAAATCCACACTTTAAGCTTAAATTTCAAAACTTACATTTAACTACTGATTTTATCTACTGTTCTGATTTTATCTGTTTTGATTTTATATACTGTTTTGTTTGTTTGTTTGTTTGTTTGTTAATTAGTTAGTTAGGTTATTTGCTTGTTTTAATCAATTTTAAATCATGCTTTTTATTTGTTCTTGTTTCTAATGTCTCTGTAAAGCACTTTGAATCACCTTGTTGTTGAATTGTGCTATACAAATAAACTTGCCTTGCCTTGCCTTGCCTAATGTCTATTGATGTAGCCACTAAATACAAAAAGCCAGCTTTTTAATGCAATAACATCTGTTATTATATTTGATGCATTAATAAGTTTGCATAAGTGAATATCAGAACTGATGTACAGGAAGGAAGAGCTGTAAATACAAAATGCTTGGTGTGTGAACTGTAGTTCTCATTGTGAAGGCTGCATTGATACATTTTTATATTTATAAGGAACATTTAAGACATGTGCACTTATTGCTGTTTTTCACTTTCAAACAGAAAAGCTGTTTCATTCATTCCAGTCAACACCTCTTTGTTGCTCTTTCATCATTTTAAGTTTCTCTTAATGAAACTCAACACTTCCTGCAGATGTTTAACAGTAAATGTGATGTGAAAATATTTTTTTCTCCTCAACTGCTGGAAGGTTTTTAATGTCAAACAGATGAAGGCGCGACTTTGAATTAACAGCAAACGACAGATGGTGGCAAATCAGAAAACGTGGAGGATCCCTGCTAAACTACCGGAGTCGTTTTTTGTAAATATTAAAATCGTCTCAGTCTTTGACGGCAGCAGCAGCTAAACAGCCGCACCTCATTGCTGGTGGTTTACTTCAACAGTGATGTAGATCTTTGCTGAAACTGCTGTTGGGTGACTTTTTAGTTTGATGTTCTAGCATTTTTTGTGAAGCGCTTTGTGATATTTATCTTGGAAGGTTCTGTGGAAATAAAATTTTACTAGACTGACATTTTCTGAAGTTGCCCTTTGTCACAGGAGATGGTTCATGTCCGCTACATTCTCACTGGTAGAAATTCGCATTCTACTTTGGTTAAGGATGCTGCCTAAATAGTGTGCAGAAGGCAGGACGCATAACTTGTTCACTGTGAAATGATAAAACCATTACATCTGTACTGTGGAGGTGGTGGGTAAGGAACAACAAATGCCCAATGTCCATCCACCTCCTATAAAAAAAGTAATATCTAGAGAACTTCAGGGCTGAAATGCCCTGAAAAGGGGTCTTTTCATGTTTAACGTAGTTGGATGCGCTTGTGAAAAGAAAGACTTAACCTCGATATAACTGGGGTTTAACTTAAACTTTAACGTTGCATAAACTATCACATCAACTTCAACTTGTCGGCCCTGCGAACGACCGCTGCACCTGGCTCAAACAGTCTCTCCTCCACAGATTCCTCATTTATAAAGTGATCTATGAACCCTAACATTATGGCTAATAGGTGTAGTCTCCCATATCAATGCAGCTTGCCAATATTGAAGAACCATTTACTACCTAAGAGGCAAAGAGTGAAAGCATGTTCTTGGTTTTTAACATTAAATTTATTGTTGTAGACAGGGGCAGTACAAAAGTGACCTCCTGCAGACTGCTTTTAAGCTTACATGTACTTGGTTTCCATTTGATTAATTGGTTCTGTCACACACAAGCGCTAAAACTTTACACCGCTAAAACACCTATTTTTTAAATACAGCTCCCTGGACAGTGTTAAATCTGGTATAGATGTTTATACGTGTGTCTAATTCATGTAATGTTTCATATCCAATCTAGAATTCACTATCAAATTAAACATGTTCTGTCGACTTGTGAACTAATAAATAGAAGAAAATATCAAGGGCCATTTTCTGCTGAGCTGATTATTCAAACACAGAAGAGAAAAGCGATGTGTGAACATCTTTAGGGCTTCATACCTTCGATGACAATCTTGCCAACACAAATAAGGCTGCATGCCAACTTTGCGGGGAGAAAAAAAACAGGTTACCTTACTATGACAACAAAAGTCTATGCTCATGAGTTTGCCACCCAGTTTATTGGCAGTGGAGCGGAAATTAGTGCATTTCTGCATAGAGAAATGGAGCATTGCCAGCTTTTCAGTCTTATCTGAGCACCTATTGTTCTCAGTTGTTAGAAGCTTGTAAAGAAAAATTCCATTCATCGCTGATAAATCAGATTTACAGGCACTGCTATGCAGCTCATCAGTTACAGATTTTAGGATAGAGACAGAAGTAGAGTCACATTGTAAAAGTCCAAGTAGCACCAATCTCAGTGATTGCTTATTGATAGATCCTTTAAAATTATTTTGAATTTATCACATTTATGTGGGGTTTTTTTTCTTCATTAATGAATTTTTTGAAACAGAAATGTAACAAGACGGCATGAAAACAAATTGGCACCGCTCATGATGTCATTCAGTTAAAGCAGGAAAATGTACAATTGTGTGTCTGTGTTTGTGCAGTCATGTCTGTGCATTTTGTTGTCTTTGAATGTCTGTGCTGCCTGCATGTGCTCTGTTCCTGTGTTGTTCGGCGATGGAAAAACAAATAACACACTTAGTGCGTGTAAAAGGCTGAAAAGCAGTTTGAGTACAAGTTTCCTCGGGGCAGCTGCATTTGTTGGCGGGTTAATGAATGCCAGAAACATGCTTGTGTTGTTTGGGGAACACAATAGATTAAAGAACGATTGGCAAAGGATTGCTGTTGCATACAGTTCCCAACAACACCCTTTCACCTCCCACATGTAGCCCATAGCTCAGAGACAACCCATCTGTTTCTGCATTCCCAGGGTGAAACCAGCCTTGACAGAACTGGCTAAGCAGTATTTCAAAAGTGTCCTCTCAGGGAAGACGCAGTTGGTTTTGTGTAGTTCCCTATCTATCAGAGTCTCCGCCTCTGTATTCTTATTATCTGTCTTTCTTCCCGAATCGTATTCCTCATTTTTACTCTCTGGTCCCCCCCCCTTCCCATTCCCCTTATTCCACCCTCCTCATTTTTAAAAGCCACATGCTCCCAGCCCGTCTGGCTCAGTTGCACCCTGCCAATGAAGGGCTTTTTATTGGGCTGAGATTGAGTGCAGCCAAGCAGGGCCTGGCTAGGGCTGAGGTAGGGGCCAGCCTCGCAGTCCCCCAACCCCTCCCCCTTTCACTGCACAGCCCACTCCACATGCCTGTTCTGGTCTGGCCCTGTCGCCCAGAAGGAGATTACTTGTCTCTGCTGCCCTTAATTGCCGACAGCAGCTGAAAAGAGCCAGAGAGAGGGAGAGAGACATTGTAGAAAGAGGAGAGGGAACAGTGTTGGCTTGTTGAGCTGTTACTTGACAAGCTTGGGCTTAAAGGTTTGTGTTCCTGCTGTCAAATCCTGACTCTGTTTTAGCTGTTTTTATTAAGATGGATGTTGTTTACTTAAATACCGATGCTAGCTCATGGTATTTGGACTGTATTTTGAATAAATAGTACAGTATATCGAACGCAGATGACTTGTTGAGGAAGGAAAGCTGATAAAGTACGCATGTGAAATATAAAACTCATAAACCTCAGTCCATGTTACATTAATATAAAGATGTGTGGTAAGAGCAGTGGGGTCACCGTGTCCTCTCACTGCCCTCTAAGCCAGTGTTATTCTTTTATGGCCAAAGGCTTCCTTCCAGCAGACCCTTTTTACTTTTTCCAATGAACTTGTGAATTTCATATTATTGCACTTGGTTATTGTTGAATCCCCTCCGGCTTGATCCCAGCAAATTAAATAGTGGGCAGTTTATTGAACTGGCAGTCTCTGAAGAGGCTGTGATGCTTTATGAATTTTTCACCTCTTCATTTTGCTGTTTAGTATGTTATATCAGCCTTCATTCAGCTGTGCTCCTGTTAAATATTTTGAGTCCATATTTGCAGCATGTTGCCTGCTTAACTCCCACACATCGCACTTCAGCATGTACTTCCAAAGCATTGCAGTATGTCTAGCTTGCAAATACAAAGATGTTTCAGTTTGTTGGAGCCCTGTTTTTTATCCCCTGGCACAAACAAATGATTAAACAACCTCTGTGATGTTTAAATACCCCCCTTTTTTTTGTACACCGCTGTGCATGAAAACAGTACGCCAACATATAACAGACCTGACATTGTCAGCTCCTTGCTACAAAAATGGAGTCCATTCCGATTGAGCCCACATGTGAAAGATCAGAAAAATATTGTGTGTGTGTGTGTGTGTGTGTGTGTGTGTGTGTGTGTGTGTGTGTGTGTTAAGGAACTCTTGGTTGCCTTCTGTGTGCTCTACGTAAAAGCCATCTTTTACCTAATTCAAAAAAAGCATATTTCTAATAGTAGAAAATTGTCTCAATGGAGAGCAATCCCCTGTTTCCATTATATTTGTCAAAAAGCAACTCTGGACATCATCTGTTTAAGCAGTTAAATGTAAAACTGCCATCAGGAAACATCTGAGGGGGAGAGTGTGGTTGCTGGCTGTTGCTAATTAAGAAAAAAGTGTATGATGCTGTACTGAAAGTGTCCTTGTGATTATTTTGGTTGCTAACAGGTTGCCATGGATTGCCCGTAGCGTGGAAAATGCAGACTTGTCTACAACCAGTAACCTGATAATCGCAGAGAACTAGAGAAACAGTGAACATGCAACTTTTATTTTGAAGGTGAAATTTCTCACTCTCTGGCTTGGTTCACAGCTTTACATTTTACAAACATTGCTTAGTGTTTACAGACAACATTGTGTGCTGTCAACTACTAACCACAACGCTCGCAAGAAAGTATTCTGTGCACTACCAGTTTTTCTCAGCAACCACTACCAACTCGTTCGCAAGGGTAAAATATGCATTCCTAACCAGAGGTTGCCAGCTGTCATCAACTGGTCTCTAGGTCTATGTAACTCATGCTTTTGCCTGCAAACTATTGGGCGAAGATGTATATAGAAGGATTTAGGAATTACTTGCTGTGTTGTACCACTTGCTCAAGAAGCTTGTGCTTTAATTTTGGTGGGTACAATTCTAGTATTTCATAATTCTGTGACTTAGCAGTGCCAATATCTGTGTGTGGGTAACACCATATAGTTTATGAATGCAGGTGGCTATCAAAGCTTGCTAACCTTAGCTGATATCTTAACAACCTGTCATCCAGATATTATCATTTGTGTCTCCAAAAAAAGAAAAACCAAACATGGCATCAGTTAAGGATACAAAATGTGGAGTCCAGAACCTTCTGGGTTATTAACATCACACCAGAAAACTTTCTTCCATGTTGAACACATTAAGCAAAGCAAAATGGCTGCAGTTAGTAGCTTCAAATGAACTGTGAAGATGTGAGAGTGACATCATTCTTGTCTCTGAGGGGGAAAAAAATAATAAGTACATTTCCCAAAATGTCAAGCTGTTGCTCTAAGAGTGCTAACCAGATGATTGAATTATGCACACTCAGTCTGATCCACAGCTAGGACAGTGGAGCTGCACTTTTGTTGAAACACTGGCAAGAATTATCATCAGTTGTCACGCCGACAAGGTCGAGGTGTGTTTGCATCCACCTTTTCAAAGCAGCGTGGAACGCAGCCATGCAGCGGACGTGCACTCCGTGCGACGTTTGTGACAGAGCGGAAGCGTTTTGTCTCACGATTGAGTAAGCCAAGTAAATTAGAGATCAACTAGTGATACACAATTCGAGCTGAGGCATTTGAATGCAGCTGTACACACAGGCCCTCAGATCTCTCCCCATGTCGAACACATTAGGCAGTCTACCCAGAATGCCCAAGGGCTGTAAGCATGACCTACCATACTAACAAACTGACTCACTAACGAACGAGTGTGCCACTGCGAGGTCACGTGACAGTCACCCACGGTGTTTTCGTGTAAATTCACTTAACAGTTTCCTAATTCAATACCTGTGTTTAACTTTAATTGTACTTGTAAGCGGGTCCACTCAGACTACATTAGATCCTTCCTGATGAATATGGAGGGCTTTAGAAAACCTTCTTGTCACACAACCACAACGTTTCGTGCCCTTTTGATTAACGTGGAATGGAAACAATTAAGTGGGGGAGGTAGTGAGGCAAAGCAGCACATTCAACAGCTTTAAATGCTAATTAGCTAATGGAGGATGAAAGAGCAGGCAACTGGCAGGGTCTCACATGAGCACACTCGAGCACTGGCTGCAGCTAGGCTCGTTTCATCTGAATTCAGACCACCACCATTTTGTTTCCTTGAGTACAACTGACAATACAGCCATCTTGTGTAACGAGAGATTTCTCTTTTTTTTTTCCGTAATGATCTTAAATGCCTCTGTGCTTCTTTCTTCCTTTTGAATCTTCTCTTATTCCCAATTTTTATCTCTCACTTCTTAGTTGTGATATATTCTTCTTTTATCTGCCACGTCTTATGTAATTATTCGAAGATCACAGAATATTCTCACAGGCGTTGAAGTCAAGTATAGTTTTTCTTTTATGTGCTTCTTATGCTGCAGGCAGCCCACTTATACACAGAGATAACTCTTTTCACTTGTGGCCCAAGTCACATTGTTCATCATGCTGTTAAAGTGATTTTTTTTTTAGATTATTGCTCCTTGTAGTCTTACTCAGACAAAAAAGAGCAGCGTGCCTGCACAGTACTTTGCATCTGCTGTGTGAGAAAGTGGTGTGTTAACAATGTTAGAATAGCGAGGAAGACTACCTTTCACAGGCTCCATTATTGAAGGATTTTGGAGCTTGTTTTCCTGTTAATGTGATAATGACCACTGCAAGCATGATGAATGCGCTCTCTTTCTTCTATACAGTTTTATTTTTGTCTTTGTAGCAGCATTTCACAAAAGTGATCTCAAGGAACTTTGTATTGTTGGTAAAAAGCTGCAGTATTAAGCCATTTTCACACATGCAGTGCAGCCATGAAAGTCTTGCAGAAATAACCTGATGAACACAAATGTTTAATGTAGCTCCGTCAGACATTAAACGGCCTTTAACCTGCCAAGTTCGTAGTCCGTGTAACTGATGTGCACAGATGAGAGCGTGCCTCTAGGCTAAAGTCTGTTGTGTTTGCAGCTAGTGAGTGGTTGTCCTGTGTTCTGCCTCCTGCACTCTACCCAGGCAGCTCTGTCGCCTAGACTTAATGGATTTTGCAAGTATAAAAGTGTAAAGTGAGGGAAGGGTGTGTAAAAGGCTCTTCTTATGTTTCAAGGGTTTTAATGTGTTTAAGAATCATTTCTTGAATTTTTTAAAATTGGCGTAAATATTGGACTTGGAGGAGCTAGTTAGAGTGATTTGTTTTCTGATGTTCACAAATGTCAAAGGGAACAAAATTATGAAGTTAAAAGTTTCATGTCCAAATAGTTTCGTACATTCAATAACACTATAACTAAAACTAAACAACAAAAGGAATATGAAAACCCAAAAAACTGACAATACTGATTTTTGGTGCCTTTTGTTTTCACATGGACGATTCAACCATAAAGCTTTAATTGTAATTGGTCTCCTCAATGGAACCATTACAGGAAAATAGTTTGGCAGGATTTAACTGAGACTAAGAAGAAGTTTCCTTTGGCTGCTGCTTACTTCCTGATATAACAGTGTCTCTTCCCAGTCTCAAAACAGGGATCTTCCATGTGTTAGGTGAGTGTGTTAACCACTACTGGTAGGGAAATGTTGCTTACTTTGATCCCGTCATAGACAGTAAAAAAATTAATTTTAAAAGTGTGTGGGCCCACCTACAAATTTTCATTGATTGTTTGTTCACAGTCAGACCCTCCTCTCCTCATCATATTCAGTTTTTTGATCACCAAGATGGCGATGGCTGAAGCGCTTATCTCAAGGCCTAAGAACACAATTTCAGAAACCCAGGAGTGACATCACTGTAGCTACGTCCATCTTTTAAACCCCACTTAGTAAGGTTGTTGCATGAGCGTAGGGAACGCCTAACTTCAGAACTCAGCTGTATCGAAGGATATGATGAAGTCCAACTGTGCAGCGTTTGAAGTTTTTGCTCTTTTAATTTGTTATATAACTATTTGTGGTTGTGTGCAAAGTGATGTATGGGCAGACTCTAATTGGTGGACTGTTTTCTAAATCTTCTAAAGTAGAAAGATGGAGTTTGGAAAACAGTCCTGGTCCAGTAGCCAAATTACACATTAGTGATGTATTTCAATTTCCCTAAGAATGATGATTTACAACCATCCTATATCCACTATTTAATATTCCATATTAAGGAACCGTAGGTATTTTATATATAGAGATTTTTTTTAATGAAAATTGCTCATTATTATTTATTAATATAATTTATTATCATTTGGTTTTGTTTTATTTTTCTGTATGCTTCACATTTAAGTTTACTAGTTCACACCACAAGACCAAGACGTTCTGAATGTGCCTAAGCCATCCCATAAACAAATCAAAGAAATGAGCTCCAACACCTGTGCTTCTGGTAGTGAAGGAACGTCTTTGGCACACAGGAATAAGCTACCAACAATTTCCATTGTTGGTTTTGATGTATCTCCAACCTCGTCCCCTCGTTCCCTCCGCCTTGTTTAAAACCTGCAAAATTACAGATAATTTTGTTCAAGGACAGCCAGGAGAATTTTCCAATGGGGGAATCTAATTTAATTGGAATCACTGTGTCATTTGCCATAGGAAGGGAGCAATCAAGGGGCTCTTTCAGGAGTGTTTACATATTTTATCACTCAGCCGTGAGTGAGATTCAAGTCGACATGGGGTTTAATCAGAAATAAGCATCTCTATCATCTGTCCTCAGTTTGCAGGGACCTTACAGATAGGTTGCAGACTCTGTTGATTTCCTTTAAAAGCCCCAAATTTGTCACAACCTTCAGTGCTCCTTTGAGGGAGATAGAGAGGCTGTGAATAAGAGAGGGGGGGAGGAAAAAGCATGCTGTCATGAAAAGAGCTGCTTCCTGGCTGGGTAGATGCAATCATGGGCACTATCTGATAGTGCTGGAGGAAATTGGATGAGCTGAGAACTGTTGGCTGCCTGTGATGGGAAAGATGACTCCTTTGTCACTGTGTCAGTCAATTCCCTACTCTCACCTGAGAGACTAATCAATAACAGAGGGAGAGAGAGAGGTTTTCTCTTGTCTCTTGGCCTCTGTATGCTGTGGGCTGCTGTCACTTATAGGCTGTAAAACGCCCACTCTTACACAGGAATGTGAGACAGATAAATATGTTATGGGTGTGTTTTAAATTCGATGCATTTCTGTAGATGTGGAAGAATGTGTTTGATTTTGAAATTCGAATTATTCCTTGTTCTCCTTATTAATAAATGAACACAAACATTGTATACATGTTCCTTTCTTTCTTTCTTTTTTTAAATTGATATTCATTATTTTCTGTTGAATAGTATGTGCACACAACACTGCGTCTGAAAAAGGAATTTCTTACCGGTTGTCATATATTTTGAGTCGTCTTTACTGCTCACAAGTGCTGCAGCTGCTCTCATTAGCGACTGCATCATTAGTTGTGCAATTATAGTGCATAAGACCCAGCGAGACTCATAACTATCAGTTGCTGTCAGGCCCGTAGTATTACATCAGGCACGGAGGACAGTTTGCACGACGTAGGCGTATAAACAGGGACTCGCTGAATGATTCATAACTGTAACGCTGTCATGAGCGCCAACATATTTTCTGTGCACAGTATTGACATGCTAGTCCTGTGTAAGACGATGCTAAACTGTTCTTTTCATTATCCCTCCCCCCACCATCCCTGCAGTTCCCTGATACCTGTGAGGAGTCTGCTTCTCCATTCGTCTTCATCTGCACCAACCCCCAGGAGTTGCTCGTGAAATTCCCCATGAAAGGGAAGCACAAGATCTGTAAGTCCTGCTTCTTTCATGTCCGGGGAAGTGGAGTGGATGAAATTAGCCTGAGCTAACTAAGAATTGCTTTCTTTTTTTCTTCTTCTTCTCCTTTTTTAAAAAAAAATCATCTTTAGTATGTATGTTTACACCTATTCATAAAAAAGACAGGTGAAAGTGATAATGCTACACAATTCACAACTACTATATTGTCATTAATAAAAACAAAATTACACACATGGACACAAAGCTCTCACACACACACACACACACACACACACACACACACACACACACACACACACACACACACACACACACACACACACACACACACACACACACGCAGTTTCTCTCTGAGAGCCATCTGTAAAGACAGGATTTTGCTGTCAGGTTGCCTGGGGGACTAACTAGGTCTGGATGTGCAATGTTGTTGCTGTATTGTGTGATTTATAAGAGAGCTCAAACACATTTTCCCTCTGCTGCCATAGCTGCTACTGCAAAAATGATGTACCTGCAAGCTCCTTTGTTAATATTTCTAAACCCTCTAAAGACTTGAGAGGATTGTTTATACAGCTGTGCCTCTCTCAGATCGTTTGATATCGACGGAGAATTCTTTTTGAGATTCTTGAGGTAAAATGTAGCAGGAGCCATGACACCCCCCCCCCCCCCCCCCTTTTCCCTACAAAACTGGATATGATCGCCTTGTCTCGGTTTTTGTGAACATAATGAGCAGTTAAAAATGGCTTTGGAGGTGTAGCTCAGACCTGAACATCAAAGGATTAAATGAAATTCTTGTTAAGTAGGATGTCAGCAGGTCTTAAAGAAATTATTACTGGTCTGGAGGGTTTTAAAAGTCTACTTTTTGTACTGAGTACTTTTAAAGCTCTTTTTTGGGGGTTGTTTTGTTTGTCTTTCACAATTCCGCACTTTCCTGCCACGTGAAGTGGAAAAAGGCTCGTGTACGCCTGTTCTTTTATTTTAATTTTCACATTTCAGTGAACCTAAACTGATGCTCTTGAATAAAAGGTCGAAACGTGCTGACACGTTGTTATAGGCTTGCTGATGTAGACGCAGATTGGAAAATCTGGTTCTGCATTATTTAAACTGACTGTAGGTTGTTGTTTATGAATCAGCAGTTTTCTTTTTATTGGTGAATAAATAAATATGGCTTTGTTAAAGTTCCCTGCTGGAAATTATAACCACTAATAGATTTCATTTTCTTAATTTTAACGGTACCTGGAGCCAAGTTTTTTTCCTGCTACAGCTGCATGCACACATTTGTGAACAGTCTGAAATTGCTAATAAAATATAACCTGAGCTTCGTCCAAGAAGATACGAAACCAAACTCAGAAGACAGTCATGACAAAATGGCCAAAGCATGTCAGGACTTGGATTTAGAGATTTGTATAATGTAGATATTTCCTGCACAAAAGTGAGGAGGAATATTTGTCCTAAAAATCTTTCAGTTCATCGATATTTTTGGGACGTCTTGATTGAACAGACCTCTTTGGGTCATGCTGCAGTTTTTTTTTCTGGTTTTATTCTGCCGAGGTTTGTTCTCAGCTTCATCCCATCTTACTACCTTGAATTTCCCTCTGCTGCTCAACACAAATGTGACTGTTTTCCATTAGAAAGATGTCTTCAGCAGCTGCCAGCAACTTGTTGAGGTCTTTTGCTTGCCCCAGTTTCCTTTAATGGCCTTTTTGCATGCTGTTAACAGTATTTGACTCAAGCAACTTTTGCTCCAAGCTGTGCTTTATTCAGAGAAAAAGCAGCCTGCGTCTTTTCCATTTTATTTGTTCCGTCCTTAACATCCGTCACTGGATGTGTGTGTCAAACACTGAACGTCGCAGGTCTGAATAATAATCCATCACCACATCCTGCTTCTTACAGAAGACACACACTTTAGCAAGCCCTTAACCTGTGCTCTGTTTTAAGACGTTACGATTCTGTTACCCATAAAGAAATGTCTATTAGGTTAATTTTATGTCGTCATGTCTTTACCTGCTGAGATATTTGACAGTGTAATAGTCTGTCGTCAAGGTCCCTTCCTGCTTTGTTCCAGCCAACGCCTAATTTGCGATATCTAGACTATCTAAACAGTCACAGATGTTTGATGACTGTTTAGTCCAGGAACATTAGCACACTTGATCTGCCTTATCTCAAATCATTTTCAGAGACCCAATAAGTTATTTACATTAATATAACCTAAAAGGGGCACAAACATCAGGTAGTATCAAATAATGTCAAATAACAAAATGTAAGTACACAAAAGTTATTTCATCGTTTACAAGATCACTTTACCTCTCTCCTAATTACATTTTCTCCTTGTTTGCAACACAGAGTATTAAAGCCACACATTACTGGCTCATGTTATACTCAGTGTAACAAGATGCTCCCAGCTGTGCATGTTAGCTCAGTATTTTAAATTGGTTATCTTGACCTACACAGTCCCACTTGTGTTATCCTTCTGTCACCAGCTAGCTTTTCACTCTGCCGTGCTCTTGCTCTCTCGCCCCTTCTTCTACCTCAATTCCCACCACATCTCACGGGTCAGGTCATTGCCGCTCATCTTAGTCGGCGGGGTTTAGCACTAGTATTTTTATTTTTTTGCTCCTCAAGCAGTTTACGCTGACAAGATCTGCTTGTTACTGTTATTGCCGGCTATGTCACACCTCATCACAATGAGCAAGAAAAGGGATGAACAGCTTTTCAAACAGCAGTGCTGCTGCTGTCTTACATAATGGTTAAAAATTATTTCTAATAAACTATAATGTGCTGCAATGTGTCATTCTGTATATAAAAATGAATTGTTGAAACTGATGGATGGACTCTGCTATCAGTACTGTGGAAATATAGCTTGAATGAATGTCAGCCGGCTTGCAAAGGCTGCTTTTCTTTCTAAAGATTCCCATTTTTTAGGAATTAACTGCTGAAATTTTCTGCCAGGCTCTGTTAGGGTTTATGTTGAAATATATGTGCAACATCTATAGTCCCTTTCATGGAAACAGTAGTGATCCCATCCTATTAAGACAGCTAAAACAATTAAATATTATCATCTTATTGCCGTACAGGATTTTTTCACCAGGCAGTGGTCATTTAGTTCTTCGTCATTTTTGTGCTCTTGCCTACATTTCATGTGATTAAAATGCTGATATTTGTCATATCTGCAGGCCACATGGCAAAAGCTAGGGCAAACCTAGCATATCCAAATACTGTACACAGGAACGATATTGGATACGATAGCCGATACCCAAATCAGAGATTGAGATCGAATCGAATTCTGCCCTTTTCTGCAGCCAGTTGCATTACTTGGTATGTGATGGCAATACGAGATGCAAACTCAGTTGATTAGTCATTACCCTGCGGAGGAGTCTGTGACATTTAAAATGATGTACAGTCAAGACTCACTCATGTAATAAGGGATGTGCATTAAGGTTTATGGTCACATCCTGTGTACATTTGTATCTGTATGTGTGTGTCTTTGTGAGCTGAAGGTCCGTTTGGGTTTTGAAAGCTATTTGACTCTGTGACATGAATCCAGATTTCCTTCTCCTATACCTCATGTAGATAACCTTCTCTCCCCTATGTTTTTTCTAAGCCTGACATCCTCTGAAGTGGCTACGTACACAGCGCTGGAAAAGTAAAACACAGACCATATGCCGCTCTACTTAAGACATTTAACCATACAATGCTTGATAAATCTAATATTAACTGACAGGGGCTTGTCTTAAACACTTACATAAAATAACCCAGACGTAAACAAAGTAAAGGATGTGAAAAGCAATCATAATGTTCACTGGGTCATAACAGCTGGCTGTATTTCAGCATTATAAAAGGAAATAGAACAAATGCCACTGAACAGTTTATTATCTCGTAGCACTCAAGGATCCATGCAGGAAATCTGTGTTCCTGCAACCGAACCTCAAGTCAGTTGGATTCATCACAAATAGCCACCAAACAAGACTGATTTAAGAATCGTAGGTGCTGTAGCCTGCTGGAGATCTGAACTATTAGTCTGCCTGCTTTCATGCACAGGTAGTTTGTGCCCTTTATTATCTTAAACTCTCCATCACGTCTTATATTGTCAGATATATTGACTGGACTGCCTGAAGCTGCTACTTGAGTTTTTGCAGAACAAAGTAATGAGATACAGGGTTGACCTTCCTATTATGATGCATCCAAAAATGTAAAATTCAGTTGCTTTCAAGCAGGAGTACATTCCCAGTGTAACGCTCCATGAGTGAATCACATGGCTTTAAGCCTTTGTCTAAGAGTTCTCAAATAAGAGAAAAAAATGTACAAGCATTCCTATATTCATCTGACTTGAGCAATGATTTAGAAGTGCAACAGTTGAGGATCAGTGTACAGAATCATTCATTAGCTCCAGGCAGCGAATGCCTTGTGTTTCCATCTTGCATTAATTTGCTTGCTTCAAAGAACCGCTGGCTGATTGTGCTACAGTGTGTATTTGTTCTACTGGGATTCTTGGACTTTTATTCAGCATACTATACAGTACTGTGCAAAAGTATTTAGCCACCCCTCATTCCTTTGTACTTTGGTTTAAAGAAGCAAAATATATAGTATTTATATTGCATTGGTCTTGAGCAGTAGCTCTCAAGGCTTTCTGAAGGTGTTTCAGTTATTCTTTGGACATTGGCTGCTCTTTCACTTCATTTTCAGTCAGTAATTTTTTGTTTTTCCACTTAACACTGACCTATGAATCATTCAAACTTGAAATAGACATCTAACTAAAGTACGATTCACTGTTGTGTCTGCAAATAACAGGCAACTAACAACAAACCAATTTTAATTTCTGTCTTTAGGCACTGATGCAAAAACACATAATTTGTTCCCATTTCTTTTGTTGAGTCAATGAAAAAAAATAAAACAGTTTGACAGGCTTAAAATGGTATTTTTGGTCTAACAGGATGAACACTTGACATGTCTCAGCAGGGTGTCCTTTAAACAATTGGACGAACTGGACAAAAGAATTGGCGACGTAAAAACTATTAACAGCATATGAACAATATCTAAAAGTCATGTCCTTAAAAATTATGGAACAATCCAGCAAAGACCTGACACGGGACCTGAGACATGCATCTGGCTCTGGAGTTGATCCATCTATTGAAGCCTCATCAGAAATTATGAACACAGATGATCCACCATAAAATACCATCTGAAAAGATGGCATTGGTTCCCAAACAAACTGCCAATGCAGTAAAAATATACCTGATAGTGTCCCACTGTTTGTTTTTCTCTCAGTCCTGGATTGGCCTCCCCAGAGCACCGTTGAAGCGGTATCGGATCTTCTTGACAGAGGGCAGAACAAAAGGCAGCCATACAAAGAAGAGCTTTTAATGTCCTACAAGAAGCCTGGAGAACTATTCCCGAAGACTACTTAAACTTAAATACTCAAATATTAACTTTTAAGCTTGCTGGAACTGTATAAACTTTGTTTTTGTGTTATGTCCCACATGTTTCCCTTTTTCTAGCAAAATATATGAATTGAGGGAAGGTTCCAGTCTTTTGCTTAGTATTGTATGATGGAAATAATTCATTTGCACATAAGCTACATATGCAAATGAATCTCTGTAACCACATGCAGTGTTTTGGACAGTACAGAACCAAAATGCAATTGTTCCTTATTAGAGATGTAAATAATAGTCCTTTAACAGCTTTTAAAGAGCTCTTCATTCACTTTCCACTGAACATAGAGTAACTTGTGAACATATGACTCCACTGAGTACTTTGTGAACAAAGCTTATCTTCTGCTGCACAGATTAGTCACACTGATGGCTCTCCAGCAGATACAATAGAGCTCTCTTTTGTTCAGGTTTCTCACGACAAGAAAGGAAGTCAAGGGTATAATTGCCAAGATGAGAAATTCAGCTTCGACACCAGGTCACGATGGAATCTCAAGTAGTGTAATTCATTGACATATATAATCTGAAAATCGCTGGAAACTGGAGTCTTTTTTTCCCCCCGAGGACCTCAAGGTTGACAGTGTAGTTCTTCTTTAAGCCTGAAGTGCCGCCAACATTTTCTTTCATCTTTTTTAAAAGCCCTCTAAATAGTTGGAAAGCATAATATCACAGCATTACTTTTATGCTGACATTATACAATAAAGCAATTTCGCCAAAGTATTTAGTAATATTTTTCTCTCCAGTGGACCATTGATAGAAACTATGATAAAGATGTTAACTTAAATTGTTGAATGCTGATGAAATCATGCACTCTTGAGAGATGTTATTAATAATTATAATACCACTGTTAGTTATGCCTTTGCCTTTCCTTATGAGAAACAACCTTCTCATAAGGAAAAATCAGTGGTTTTCCAGTGATCGCACTGAATTCTTTCCAGTTGATTGACAAATAGTTGCATCTGATCACCAGACAGATTGCTAACACGCTGTAATCAGTGCAACTTGTCCATAAACTGTCTGTTTGCAGACAAGCTGACCTGGTATTTGCATTATTATTGCAAACTATTTTTTTAAGCAATCCTTTCAAAGGCAGTGAGCTTGTAAGGCTATTTCCTGTCTGAAGAATTGTGCTTGCAGCACAATGTCAAGCCACCGGTTTCCCTAGATTGGATGTAGCACTAGATCCTATTGGATGTCTCGAGTAACTCGTGGTTTCAGATAAGCTTACATTAATCACTCTTGGAAAGGTCTAACTTGGTATTTCTTTGTCAGCAGGGAAAATTAAATTACTTGAACACACGTGCTGTAAAACACTGCTCGGATAATGATTAGTCCATCAGTTTACCTCTGCCAAAAACACAGGTTATTGTTTATTCCTTTTCTCTCCCGTGTTGCCTTTTATTTTAGAAGAAAACACAACACAGTTGAGGCTTCTCAGTTTACTCTGCCTGTAATCAGTTGGGTTTTTTATGCAGAGGACTTTCCATTCGTAGTAAGTTAATACAGCTCAGCTGCACCAGTGTTGTTGCTGAGATTATAAGTTTAACTACTATTTTACTTCTGATATTCAGTTAAGTGAATTGTATTAGAGATGGTACTTCGATTAACAGTGTATGTAACACTATCCCACAGAAACGCATAATATCCCAGTAACACACAGACAGTACTTTGTTGTGTAGTAGCTCCATTGCATGTTTATCATATGATTTGTCTCCAGGTTGCTCTGTAAAAAATGCAGAACCTATTAAGTACTCTTGAGGGAATTGCTTAAAGCAAAGAAATCCATATTTACATGTTCTGTGTAACAGCCACAAGCCCGGGGACTACACATCAAAAATACACATTTCTCATTATTTATTTGCTAAACATTCAACATCTCACTTCCTGCTCTTCTTTCAGTGTGATTATGATTTTCTGTGTGCATACATTATTGAGCTCTTGCAATATGTATAGCCCATAATCACTCAGTATGGAAATCACACAACATATACCCTGAGAAAATACTGCATCTTAATTTTGTTCTACTAACCATCAGCTACACTGTTACCTTGTGATTACCGTTTTTGTTTTAAGTGTGAAATCACTGCACCATGGGATTGCAAATTACCTAACAAGTGTCCATCTTTTCTCTTGAGATAGTCGTGATTTTCTCTTTTTTTCTCTCTTCTGTTTCTCCCTTGTGCTGTTCTTCTTCTTCTGTCGTCCACTGCTGGGAGACAGAAAGAGGTTAGAGCAACGGAAGTCCTTTTTTGGTTATTTATTCATGGATTTTCCATTTAATATTCATGCCTTTCTCAGGACTATCTGGGTGCAGAAGAGAATTTGCTGCCTCGGAGGCTGCAGGGGCCAAAAATCGGGTTTCAGCTCCAATGAGCCCAGCAGATGAAGGGGAAAAAAAGAGAGAGAGGGAGATAGAGAGGGAATGAGCAAGTGGGGTTTCATGTGTTCTCTAGTAAATGAGAGGCAGGCCTTGAAGGTGACAGGCTGTGTTTATTACTGATCTGTCAGCCGGTTAATGGGGAGAGTAGAGGAGAAGAGAGAGGAGGGAGCTGAGCTGCTGAGTAGAGACCAGAGCACACAGACATGGGAGCCAGAGAGAGCCCCAAGCAATAAACTTTGCCATGCTAGATCTGCTTGTCCTTACAGATTCAGTAACAACACTCCTGCATGCTAAATTAGGAACTGTAAATAACTGAATGAATAACAATGTGTTTTTGCATTGTTTTAAAATTGGGATGTTTCAGTAAATGAACACTGGCAGAAAGCTCTGCGATCAGTCGTTTCCAGACTATACTTAGTCAAGACTTTACACACAGAGGAATGTGTTAGCTGGCATCCAAGTCAGTATGAAGAATGAAGCATGGCCTTCTTTTTTTACTTGTGTTGGGAAAGGATTACGCGTTTTTTCTTTGCTCGTCTAAACTCACCTGACCTCCACGTATGTTTGACATGTAGGTCTGCACTGAGTTTGGTGAGCATCTTTTGCCACCTCTTAACTTTATGAGCTTTCAGGGATTGATTGTTATGCTTGTTATGCACATTATGATATTACAAAAGCCTAACAGACTACAGTGATAGTGATGGGAGATTTTACCTAAAATCCATATTACAGTGATGTAACCGTTACATAATTCACTACAAAATGGGTTTTAATGTGTATATTTTTACATTTTTACAGTGCAATAAGAAAACAAAATTGACTTTGAGCCCAACTAAGTATTTATTTATTTACATTTTGGCTTAGTATCTTAAATAGATTTGTTTTACACCCCAGTTAACAAAGGTTATGAGGATACACTAACTGGGCACGATAAGGCAGCTACAGTAGTTGCAGATTGGCTGACTGCCTGCGTGAAAGATTTAATTTATTGAATATATCGACATGAGTAAAATTAGGTCGGTTAGAAAGTCATAATGTTGATTAATGGAGTTATTTGATTAATTGCCCAGCCCCAGTGAAAAGAGCGAGCGATTCGTCTTGGTGCTGACAGGATATTGAAAGGATGTCTTTACATTTTGAGACACGATATGTTGAATATTTTTTTACTATGTTTGTTTCCCTTCACTGAGTTGAGTAAGGGAAAAGATGCTTTGAAGTAGAAGCCAGATCTTTGTTTGGAAAATTAACTAAGAGCGTATTTAAAAAAAAAAAACATTTTTAAATATTGTGTAGCCCCAGCAGGACATGCTTTGCCTCGGAGCTTTGTAGCATTTGATTGCAGTTGAGCTCAGAGGTTTTATCAGCTGCCCTTTGTAATGAAACCTTCTGGCTTTATATTTTACTAAAGGGTGAAAAGGCAGTGTAAAGAAATTGCTCTTTGTTGTAACAAGAGATTTGTCTTTTCTTATCTTAACAAGCATTGTTGCCTTTATCAGACGCCGTTACAAAATACATATCAGTCAGCATTTGACGTGCTACTGCTGTCTTTAGTGTCACGTCGCTGTGTGTGCAGCATCCTTTCTGTACAATTCATATGGCTGTTTTTTTTTTATTCATATTGCTACTGTTATTTTAATCTTTACAGTGAATGTGTGAACACACCATATGTGGCACTGGTTTGAACAGCTTGTATCCTTGTCTGTGTGATAAAGGCATTTGAATATACTGCACTGTGTCCTTCATCGAGATGCATCGAGTAGTTATAGATTATCTCTGGATCAAGTTCTGATGGTATCTGAGAGGGTGACACTTAAAAAAATTAGTTTTCTCATCAGGTACGTGGCAGGCGGGAGAGTAATACTTGTACCTTACACTCAATTCCAAATTAGAGGTTTTGTAACCAAATTATTTTAATGCTACAAATAGTCTTCACTTTTTTCCAGGCGAGAAGGGAAAAAAAAAAAAAAAATTTTCACATGGCTGCTTGGCTCATCACACAGTTGGTTTCAATCTTACCTGCGGCTTACAGAGAACACAGCTAATTATTTATGCACAGTCTACCCAGATCCAGGGTTTCAAGCACGCGGCTACTCATCGACTTAACAAAGCAGCAAACTCAACACACTTTCTTCTGTGTCTCCATTCGTGTGCAGCATTTATATTACTTGGTGAACACACTATACATTAATAGCACCTTTTTCTAGCTGCATTGTAAATATATAACACTCTAGTACAGATTACTTATTGTGAAATGTATAATTCAAAAGACCGGTTTAAAACATCTGGCCTTCTTCTCCATTTAAGCTCCACCTTTATGTTGTGTGCCCTCAGTTTTGTGTTTTCATTCCCACATTTCAATCGGTGTCAGCACGGTGGGGGATGGGGGGTAGAGTGCAGATAGATGTGTTTTGCGATGTAATCAATGTCCTTGATTAGTGAGCGATTACTCCTGTCTGTGTGTGTGTGTGTGTGTGTGTGCGTGCGTGTGCATGAGCAGGTATGTGCACGCACATTTGGCTCTGTGTTTGTGTTGAAGTAATTACGAGCGGTCTGCTAGTTAGCAAGACTGCAGTTGGGCTGCGGCCCTGATTTTGTTTATTTGTCAGTTAAGGAACTAAAGATCAATGGGTGGATTATTTGCACAGTTCGAATAGCTGATCGAGGTGAGGATGTTAAACTAGACATGGCCAATAAGCTGTTGGTGAGTGTTTACCTACCCAGCTATGTGTTTTTACATTTTGATGTTGCCATTTCGGTCAAAGAAAACATTTGAAGAAATGAGTTTGAACATAACAGGAACTGTAATAACGCTGTCTAAAATTAGAGCTGATCCATTTTATCTTAGCCAGTTAGTAATGTATCATAAATCATGAAGAATTAATGAGTGTATTCAGCTGTTTGCCGATGTTGACCTTGCTTCACAATAACAGCATCAACAGTGAACATTCAGCTGTGCGAGATGTGGTCAAATTAAGCTTGTTTGATTGGGGTCACTGTAAAGGGAGAGTCAAGGGAAATCAGTTTTAGTTCAATTATTTAAATATATATATATGTTTAAAACTCAACACTCCCCTTTAAGCAAGCATTTGGCTACAGTAGGAAGGAAAAACTCCCTTTTCACTTAAAGGAACCTCCAGTAGAACCAGCTCAGGGAGGGGCAGCCATCTGCTGCGACCAGCTGGGGGTGAGGGGCTGAAGACGGGATAAAAGACCCACTTTGGAAAAGAGCCAGAGATTAATAATAACTACTGATAATCTAATGATTGCAGAGTGGTGTATAAACACGTCGTAATCTCATCAATGAAGTAGCCTGAAAACATTTAAAATTCTACTTTATTAAACTTCCCTTTTTGAGGTGATGAAACTCAATATATATTTAATAACTTGAGCCATTTTTTAAAATAAGCCCCACATAAAAGTATATTTTCAGACTACTTTTTTATTAATGATCTACTTTAACATTAATATTATAGCATCCAAATGTGGTGTGTCAGGGAACTTCCTGGCATGCAGTAGAAAATTATGGATGTTAGCTAGAATATTATGCATGCTCTCTGATACTGATCTGTACTGTGCCGGTCCCATTATGCTGGCAGTTCAAATGCTGACTGTGTGTTTTATTTCCCCTTCATGTCAGAATAGCAAAGCTGTAACGCTATCAGCGAATTGGGTAGCGGGATTAACTGTCAATCTGCTAAATGAAGAAAGGAAAGATCTCTGAAGTATTGCTGATGGTTGTCAAGAGTCAGTAATCACTCCTAATAAGGCTCTATGCATGAATAATGATTCCATTTAAATAGCTGTAATTGCGTATTTACTTTAAGATGTTAGTTAGGTTACTCGTGCCTGTCTGAAGTAATGGAATTACAGGGATACTTCGTTTTTGTGTAATTAAAAAAAATCTAAGCACTTCAATTCACGTCTAAGTGTAGGTCCAAGTGCACATATAGCATATAATTTACCCATTTCCTTAATTGCTTTTTCCAGTTTAGGTTGCAGGGAGGCTGGATCCTATCCCAGCTATCAAGGGTAAAAGGTGGGGTACACCCTGGACAGGTCAACAGTCTATGATAGGGCTAACACAGAGAGACAAACAGTCATTCACACCCACGCCCACAACTCCAGCCAATTTAGAGTCATCAGTTAACCTAACAGGCATGTTTTTAGACATGTTTTTAGACTGTGGGAGGAAGCTGGAGAATCAGAAGAGAACCCACCCAGACGCAGGGAGAACATGCAATCCGACTTCGACTCATGCCAAATTCTGGAGGTTTGCTATGTACGGAATTTCAGACTTATGAAATCCATTTTGTTAAGAGGTTTTTATATTGTCAAATAAATGAATGCATAAAAAACGGAATGTACTTTTTAAGAGTAAACTGTATCTGTTATTAAATGTTTATATAATAGTCTTACAGCAGCGTTAATATCCTGGGTCTCCCTGCAGCACTTTGTAGCCAGATGTTATTATATTGTTATGTTTATGTTAGGCGGCCTTGAGAGAAATATTGCGTTACCTATTAATGTAAAGACAGACTTGTGAAAAGCACAGTGGTATTAGTGTAAACACTGACACTCTGCTGCTACAGAGCTATCAACATTTCTTTCAAAGCACATCTTAACTAATGTGATCATCTGACTGCGCTTGCGAGAAAACATCAGCAGCGGTAATTCCCCTCAGAGGCGGCTGTCAGCTTTCCATCATCTGTCACTGTTTTCACTTTGCCTGTTTTCGAAAAAGCATTTGATTCTTGTAGTTTTCCTCTCGCTCTGAAAAGAAGCAGACAGATGTAATAGCCATTAGCCTCGGGGAGAGACGGCACAGATGTGTCAACAAGGCTTGACTTTTACAGTCCAAGTGAAGTCTGAGCAAACAGTGGCTGTGTAGAGGCCTGTGTGGTTGAGCAGTGATCCAGGGACACGGTTGCACGCCGTTGCCCCGGGACTCCAAACAGACCGTGACTCTAGCTCTCATTATAAGAGTGGGTCAGACCACCCCAGTACGGAAAATAAATAATGCAGGGGAAAACCTGAGTGCTGCCACCTCATGACAACATCGATACAACCTCGTCCTTCACGGAGAAGTGCTTCAGCTCTTTATATACTCCTGCTGTGAGCGGTATTTTTATACTCTCTGCATTTTGCTGCTTCTGAGAGCGTTTATTTTCTGATTATCATCACACCTAACTAATTTGTTGTGTCTATGAAACAACACTTAGAATTTCCTCACGTCCTAATTGATATTTTGAGCTTGCTTAAACTGCGTAACCCCAAAACACACAGTCTAAAATTGCATATTGCAAAGAGAAGAAGCAAATTTGTAATTTACTAGCTGGAGTAATGCAGTTGTTGCTTATTATTATTTTTTGTTAATCGATTCATTGTTTTAAGCTCTGGTATCAGCATGTGTCTGCTATTTGGCAGATCTAAATATCTGTCTTATATTATCTAAATCCGCTCATTTCATCTTCTCATTCTTTCTCATGGCCTCCAAAAATCCTTCAAAAAAGGAAAAAATATCCAATTCTCTATCTTAATTTGATCTCAATTTCCTGTAGCTGTTGCAATGCAAAGTCTAAGATGAAAGAGTTGAAATTCTAATTAAGCTGTAATGGCAGCAGCAAGTTGATATCTTTCCTCCTTCTACATTTCTCCCTAGTCAGTCCTCACCCTCCATGTATGTTTAGCTTGATCTCTTCAAATTTATTTCCTACTTTGTAACCAGAGGCAAGAGCCCTTGACTCGCTGCCCCCACAGCCGCAGCCAAGGCAGCCATTTAAGTTGTGATTAAAAATTAATGGTTGAGTGAGAGGCAGCAGAGAGGGAACAGGGGAGGGCAGAGAAAGAAAGACACAATACTTGAGCATGAGGATCGGCTTTGGAGAGGGGAACAAGCCCGAGCTGCAGCTGCTCCCTGATAGAGGGCTGCAAGGTCTTCTCACAACTCTGCTGTGTTTAACTGCTCTGCTCACACCCCACCATGAATATTGCATTACCGCACTATAGGGCTCCTTGTGTTACCCCCACTGAGTGCTGAGCAGTTGCGGCCACGGTGCAGAAGCATCCGAGTCGAGCCGGCCCCCACTGCGAGAGGGGCCTCCACATTTTGTTAGACACACCACACAAACCAGACCAGCTTTCACGCCACATAATTGGCAGACTGATTCAGAGAGAACCCTGCCTCATTACATGTCACAAGCAATTATAATAAGTGCAGAGACAGAAATATTTGCTGACATTTAAAACCATTGTTACTGTTTTCCTTTGCCGTCAGATCTTTGATGAAGCTTGGGGTTTTTTCCATTAGTATTATTTCTAGTGACTGAGCAAAGGAAAGCAGAGATTTCAGGAAACGCCAACATTCAGCAGCCGTAGTTATTGAAAATGGTTTTATCGTGAAATGTTTTAGCTCTCTGTTAAAAGAGAGCTTTCTGAGCAAGGTCAGTGAAATAAAGGGCAATCAACTGGAGCCTTGGCTAGCAATCTTGGTGCACCAATCTTTCTCTCTGGCCATTTCTTTAAAAGCGAAACAGAAATACCATGGGACCACATGGGGTCCTGACCTTGACTACACCAGATGATGAGTAGTGACACTTACATCAGGGCCTGGCCTTTTCTTCCTTCTGGCCTCGTTTTCAATACCGTTTCATTACAGCATTTCTCAGAGTGCATTACCCACTAGTACATGAGCTCACTTCAGCACAGCCAACGTTTTTCCTGTGCAGTATAGCCTCTTTAGGATTGCAGCTCATAGTGTCTAAAATATAATATTTATATATCCACAGTAGTATACAAAAGCCTTGACCCATATATTTTACCAAGAAAATAGGAAATAGTATGTGGAAATATAATATTTAAGACAAAAACAGAGTTTGTACAATTCGAACAAGCTTCAAAGTCACTATTTAGTAGAATCTTTTTTCTTCAACACAGCTCGAACTCTTATTCAATTTTCTTGTCATTTCTTTAAGTTCTCTTCAGGATTAGTTTACCAGGCTTCTTGATTGGCATTCAAAGCTCTTCTTTTGATGTTGTCTGCCTTTTTATTCTTTTTTAATAATGTTACATTATTGGGGAGGCCAATCCATGACTAATAGTGTTGCATTGTCTACCGAGGTATACTTTTACTGCACTGGCAGGGTGTTTTAGATCATTATCATGCTGATAAATGAAGGCGTTGCCAATCAGACAATTCCAATTTGGTATTGCACTTGGATCAAAGTCTGTTAGCTTTTGTCTGCTTTCATAATTGCATCAATTTTGACAACATCCCCAACGCCACTGTCTAAAATGCAACCCAATGGCAGAGCCTCCACTGTGTTTTACAGATGGACGTAGATGCTCACTGTTGTACTTGTCTTGATCTTCACCATAAATACATAAAATGAGAGTTTGAACCAGAAATGTGACCTCTGGATTCACTACCCCAAAGGACATATTGGCATTGATTTTCATTCAAGGTCTTGTATTTTTTTGGGGGGGGGGGGGCATACCGGAGCTTTTTCTCCATGTTTCATTTTCACTGAGACCAACAGTAGATACAACTGAAGGGTTAGATGTATCTCTTAGGTCCTGTGTCAATTTTTTTTTTCATTTTTTAAGGACATAACCTTTAGATACTAATCTAGTATAGGTAGCTTTTAGGCCTGCAGCTTCTTTTTCTTTTAGTGTTTTTGTTTTAGCTAATAGCGCTTTAGGAATCAACTTGGTGGTGCAACAATACTATTTTGTGTCTGTCAAACTGCATGATCTTTTTTTAGATTCAGCTAAAGAAATGGGAACAAATTTCATGTTTTTGTGACAATCTGCAAGCAACAAAGTGACTAAAGATACACCACAACAGTAGTTCTTCCTTTGAGTTAGGTGACTGTTTTATGCCTGAATTATTCGTAGGTGGGTGTTAAGTTGCTTAACAAAGACTTTCTTCTGAAAATGGTCACGTACAACAACAACATCGTTGAAGAACTATTGCTCAAGACCAGAAATGAGGGGTGGTTCAAAACTTTTAGTAGTAGTGTGATGCATGTGCGTATCTCCAAATAGATAACCAGCACTGGCTCTGGTTACCTCTGACCTTGATATTGTACTTCTGACAGTTAGAGATATCTTTACTTTTCGAGGTTCGTGTGTTTCGAGGAGTACACACAGCAAAACAGGCACTCAGTGGTAAGTAGAGAAAATAATACAACCTTAAATAACAGCGGAGACTCTCAGTCAGCGACGATGAAAAGTCCATATAAGGTAGGTGTATAACATAAAAACCAAAGTGTTCTTTTTGTTTTTGTCTGACAGCAGAGGAAGTGTCAATAAACAGGTTATAGGCTGCATTCCAACTTACCTTTTTATCTTGTTGGTGTCTTTTATTGTCGCTTTTGTTTTGTCTGCTTAATGTATTCAACTCCCACATCTATTGATTCCTTTTGTGTGTTGCTTGTACAGTTGTATTAACCCTAATAGCTGCTAGAATTTCTTTTTCAGGCATATTCATATGGCAGCTAAACATGAGCATCTTACAGGAATAACGCTTTCAAGTCTTTGAGTCTTTTCTCCCAGAGAAATAGGCTCCTGCTCTCAGGCGATGTTCTCTGGCACCGTAGCATAAAATATTGTTCTTTTCTCGATCGTAAATCAATAATGTGACTTTGAAAATGTGTTTAAATCATTATGTACTCGTGAAAGAAGTTCTAAATTGTCTGTAAATATTAGAGAACATCAGACTAAATCCTCCACTCTGTAGAAGTCGTTTGTTACGTAATCTCACTGCGAGCGCTGGTGCATCTTTCTTTTATTGTTGTGCAGAAAAGCAGTGTACAGAAAGGTGTCTAATCTCAGCAAGATTGAGGTATGGCACCAGTGAAAGTGGATGTCATCTCAGACTGTCAAGTCTAAGGTGTAATCAGATTTGTAAGATGCTCTTCCCACCTCCTCCTCGTTGTCACCCACCTTCTTGTTGCTACACTCTGTTCCTTCATTCCTTTCCACACTTCTTACATAATTTGTTAATTCTGTCCCATTTCCTCTGCTGCTGCTGCCATCGCTGTTCTTGCTCTAGGTGCTATTTGCAATGCTAATGAGGCGAGGCAGCAAGAAATGGTTTGTGGGGAAAAGAAGCTGCCTGGAAACACGGTGCAGTGGTGTTATGGCTCACTATGCCACACAGGCAATATTCTCTTGGCAATATATTATTGCATACATGTTGTCATCATGTAAATTTTTACTAGATCTCATCGCATGATATGAGAGTGGTCACCAAATCTACAACCTCTTGAGTGATCAGTTTTGTAATGAGGTGTGGAAGTGCAGTACCAACGTTTTGTTTATGCAACACAAGAAATAATGGCTCATTGAAAACTCCAGCATACATCCATAATCTAAATTATTAATAATGGGAATGATTTCTCAGTCTTAAAATTGGTTGATAGTTTATTCAGGGAGACTAAAGTATGCCCGTTTATAATGAGAAGAAATCTCTACAGTGTCCTTGGTGTCTGCTGGAATAAGTAAGGTAAAGAATCGCTCCATTGGCAAGTTTAGCAGCTTTGTATTCCCATCCATCCGTTACTGTGAATGAATGAAGTCCAGGCTCTAACCTAAATTTTACGCCTTTCTGTTCCCATCATTGTGGCGTGCCAGACGAGCAAGCAAGGAACCACTGGTTAATTTCAACCCATGTCACCACCAGGCACCTTTCAGTAGTGAGCTCCCCACTTATCTGCCTCGTGTCTGCGTGATTGAAATTACAGTCATGGCAGCAGCAAATGCAAGTAAATGGATTATTGAGCAACTGTAAGTGGCTCACTCTACTGAGCTGGCTGTGTGTGCGCTCTCTGGCCAGACATGAAAAATCTAACAATGGCAATCTGCTGCATGTTCCAGAGTACAGAGGATACTTCTTTTGTGTGTGTTTCAAATCTCACACACAGATAGATAGATAGGTAGTAGGGGTGCAACTCGTATCGATATTGAACCGTTCGATACAGTGCTTTCGGTTCGGTACGCATATGTATCGAACAATACAAAATTTGTAATTTATTTTATCAACTTTTCTTCTGACGATGCTGTCTGTGTTGAGAGCTCAGTGGATCTGCGTTCGACTACTCCGCCTAGGCTGCACTGTCAAGCGCAGATCCACTGAGCGCAGCGCAAGCTAGCGAGATAGAAGCTAAGCTCGTTGCAACATGGCAAATTGAACCTCCCCCACCCTCATTCAGATCTGGACTTGGGAACTATTTTGGTCTTCATGTGACGTATGACCCTGAAGGTAAGCGCGTCATGGACAAAAGTAAAACAGTATGTCGGATGTGCCACGCAATGCTCAATTACATTGATGGGAACTACTGCGTTAGCGCAGTTTGCTCGCTAATGTGTTGACGCAGTCCAGCCCCATGCACGGGGCGATCCGTGGTAGCTCGTTAACGGAGATTTGCCGTGTTGTGGCGTTAACGTCATTTCAGATTAACGCTGACAGCACTAGTGGGAACACAACGAATATGACTGCACATTTACTCCGACATCATCCTAGTACAAAGACAAGTGGAAGCAGACAAAAAAGTTTCGGGTGTGTTCATTGTGGTGGGGCCAGGTTTCACAATGAACTCACCCGAAACTCTGGCTGATTGGGACCCACACCCAGTTTCACACCTTGGCTCAGGCGATTAGAGGATCATCAGGGGGTCTTTTTGTCCCTCTGTGGGGGGTTACTCCCACTAGGTTTATATCTGGGACTCTCCACCATTTGACCTTAGAACTGAAGAAGCTTCTCGGATGAGAGGTGAAACGTCTTCAAGCAACTTAAAGAAGTCCAGACGCTTTTCTTTGCAAGCTCCTTTGAATTCTGTGTATCGTTGCACCCCTTATAAATAAATAAATAGATAGATAGAGAAACATTGTTCTTAGATAGAGAAACATTGTTCTTTCTTAGGACCGTGATTGGACAGTAAAATGATGTTCCACTTGTACTCTCCCAAACCAGTACTAAAGTTACAGCTGGTTACAGAGATAAATCACTTGAAAGCCCTCAATGAATCAGTGAAGCACCACATAAGACTGTAAAAGATGCTTCTGCCAAACTGTGCTTGTGCATTTCAAATGAGCCATATTTGAGATAGGGATGCACTGATACAGCTTTTTCCACTTCTGATCTAATGCAGATACATTTACTCATACTGACTGTAGCTCTGATACGTTTTAAATGAGTAAGCTGTAGTCCTCACTGTGCCTGGACGTCATTCTTTATGTGGAAAGCAATATCAGACTTTACTTAGACATCATTTTCATGACTTTATAAGGTAAAATAAATACATCCAAGAACACAATTTTACTGAACTGGTATTTATTTATAAGATTATAAATTATGACGTGACAAAATGAATTAAAAATAAGCTAATGTATTCACTGGATTTATATCCACTAGTGTCATTTCAGCCCAGTGTGAGTTTTTAGACCATAGCTGTTATTTACAGTAACGCTAGGTTCTCCTTTTCCTCTCAGTGTGAGTGCACGCATCTCCTTTTACTCCATACTGAGCACACACAAAGCATGTGAACTCCATGATTTCATGAATAAAGAATCCCAATATAAGGGATAATAGCAGCATACCATTTCCCTGGGAACATAACTTCTTCCACAGGAGCTATACACTGTGATATATATTGTTTGCTGTTGGTGAATAACATAAACACTAACTGTCGAGGGAAAAGTCAAGGGACTAAGTATCGCATTGGAATACTATCTAATAAACTTTCAACACTTGTTTTGTTGGGCTCCATGATTATGGCCCTAATGAGTCTCACAATTATTTTAATCAGTATTGGGATCAGAATCAGATCGAGAATTATTCGTCACCATTGTTGACTTTGGTAACAAAAAGATGTTTATTGCTTTTCAATTTTGTTGCATAAATGTGTTTTTAACGTAGCGTTACTCGTACAGACTAGTCCAGGAGACTTGGAGATGCACGCCGCAGGGAACAGCTATGATTGGAGCATGCAGGCACGTGTTCGGGCACTGATTTATGAAGCGCTTGGTTTGCTTTCGCTTTGCGGTCTTTTGGTGGAGCACGCATTTTTAACATCACTCGATCACGTTCGTTTTACTGTGGAAAGCCGAAATTGTGATCAAGATTTCAATCGATTCATTGTGCAGCCCTGCTTTATTGCACCCAGATGCTGCGTGTGTGTGTTTTACATCAGTGTGGTGTTTAGTTTATCTGTTAGACTTGTTCATGTCAGTTTAAATGTTAAAAACTGTCAACAATCTCACTTTTGGCAAAGCCAGTATATCATTTTTGTTGATCTGACCAAATTGTCTTATCTCATTTTTTTGTTCTTTCTTTGATTGTTGTGTAGGGCTTAAAAACAAAAGTGTAATGAACTGGATGTTTGTACTGGGTACGCTAGAACGAGAGAGGAAAGGAGGGAGATAGTGGCAGTGAGGGTACGATGGTACATTTACATTATTGTAGCAGCGAGTGGATTATGGTCTGCGGACTGCGCTTGAAAGGAGGATTAATCTTACCCCTTTTTCTGAAGAATAACAGAGTAAAAAGACTATTGATTTTGCTTGTATTTGATTATATTTGCCTTCAAGCCTCCTTGGACTCGCACAGCTTGATCGATGTCAGTTTTGTTTCTGTATGCGTCGTGCACGACTCCGGGGGTGCTTTCATTGCCTGTGGTGTGTCTGTGGAGTAATGTGAGTTTCTCTTCTATGCTGTTAGTTTGTCATTAAACCTACGATGGTGGTTTTTCTCTTCATTTATTCAGTCAAAATTAGAGTCAGCAAACTGTTGCTTATACACATCCAGCAGTTATCAAAGCACTTTGCCATTCATGTGGAAATGCTCCGGTCTCCCAGGGGTACTCTGTTTTTGAAATGGCTGTCTCCACTATGTTCCCTAGCTTGTCACTTAATCTGCTGGCCTGTCATTTGATGGATAATATAGAGTATACAGTGGGTTTTAAATCTTTTTTTCTAACACCTAGGACTGGAAATTATGAATAAACTGAAACTAAAGTCACTAGACAGCGTAATAGGCAGCTGAATCTACTGGAACTGATGGGCCATAAGTACAGGTGACCCATTTCAAATGGTTTTCACATTTTCATCTGACACCTTTTCAATAAAAACATTCAATAAAATATCAAGCTTAGTCACTTGAAATTGTGGCTACATTTAATATGAAGATCTAACACTGTGATATAATATATTAGAGAAAAAGTATAACAGATTCCCTTTGAGCATTTGGAGCCCTAATAGTAGGCATTTATCATTTAATGTGTCTTCTTTTTTCTTTTTTTGTGATATTGATGTGTATGTGTATCATGCTAGTTGAAAAATTGCTGCTTGCAATGGTGTAAAAAAATGAGTAGAAAGGAAATAAAAGATGGAATATGTGAACGTGTTCTAGTCTTCAGAAAGATCTTTCTAACATAATGAATGTCAGGGTCCTGGGTCTCCTGACCCAGCGTTTTAGTTCTTTGTGATTTTTGTATTATTGTACTTGGTGTGAGTTTCTATGGTTTCTAGTTTCGATCCCTTGCCCTTCATGTTTCTCTGTGTCCCCTCTGTTCTGTGTAAGTCTGTGTCTGCATGTTTGAGTTCCCCTCTGTGTCTCTCGGTTCTTAGAGTCCTCTGCCTTATGGTTTATGTCTCTGTTTTTCTTAGTTGCTGTCTCCACTGTGTCAAGTTCGCGTCTCTGTGTGATCCTTCCTGTTTTACTTTGTAGGTCCGTGTCTTATGTGAATGTGTCCTGCTTTGCTTGTCTCATCAGTTCTAATTTCCCCCAGCTGTGCCCTCCTTCTGTGTCTCATTCTCCTCGTTACTTCCCAGTGTATTTAGTCCCTGTGTTTCTCTGAGTCAGTGTTGCGTCGTACCCTCAACAAGCTGTGTGTGTTTTGCCTCCGTGTTACCAGTGTTTTGTTTCCAGCTCTAGCTCCAGTTCAGTATTTCTGCTTCAGTGTTTTAGTCCACCAGCGTTTTTGTTGTCCTTTGGTGAGTTTAGTTTAGTAAGAGGTTTTCCCAGCAATAAAGCTGCGCTTTAAGTTGAACTTCTGTGTCTGAGTCCTGCATTTTGGATCCACCACTCCTGCTTGCCTGCCTGCCACACAGCCAACCATGACAGAACGACGCAACCATCAAATGGATCCGGCGGACTCACGGTCTCAGTATCTCGCGCAGTTGTGGAATTACTGCCGGGAGGTAATCCACGCTGAGGACACCCCCAAGAGACTCCTTCAGGTGGTCTTTTTCGACAACTTTTTGTCTTCCACCCTCTGCACAGCTGGTTTTTTGGACATTAACGGATTAAAACAATTAATAACAGCTCTGAGAGCCAGGATTTGCTTCGAACTGTTTGGCATGGGCGGTCCAGGCAAGGTAGAGTCAGCTACCCTCCTGGAAGCCCTCGCTGCCTGGTATTCTCAGCATCAGCATCTGTTCCCATCAAGCTTTATCACTAAATCATTCCATCCTCCCTTAAGAGAGGGACTGCATCCTCGTTGCCTTCACCCCAGTACACCAGTGTCACCTGTGTCTCCAGCAGCTCAGCTCCCAGTGTCGCCTGCTCAGCAGCCACTCTCGGCTCAGGCTCCTGTGTCGCCTCTGTGTCAGCCAGTGGCCTCCATGACTGCTGGCTTAGTGATGACTTCTGCTGGAGGGTCCGAGGGACCGCTCCGGCCTTCGTCTCTAGTCTCCGCTGGAGGGTCCGAGGGACCGCTCCGGCCTTCGTCTCCTGTCTCCGCTGGAGGGTCCGAGGGACCGCTCCAGTTTTCGTCTCATGTCTCCGCTGGAGGGTCCGAGGGACCACTCCAGCCCTTGCTTCATGCCACGTCAGCTGGAGGGCCCGAGGAGCCCGTCCAGCCTCATGCCACGTCAGCTGGAGGGCCCGAGGAGCCCGTCCAGCCTCATGCCACGTCAGTTGGAGGGCCCGAGGATCCCGTCCAGCCTCATGCCACGTCAGTTGGAGGGCCCGAGGAGCCCGTCCAGCCTCCTGCTGCAGCTTCATCATCCTCGTCTGGTCCAGCTTCATCATCCCCGTCTGGTCCAGCTTCATCCGAGTCTTCATCCTCGTCTGGTCCAGCCTCATCAGAGCCTTCAGCCTCGCCAGGCCCAGCCTCATCAGAGCCTTCAGCCACGCCTGGTCCAGCTTCTGCCTGTGCCCCGTCTGGTCCTGCCCCGTCTGGTCCTGTGTCCACCGGGCCTCAGCCAGTACGCTTGACACTGGAGCGCCACCGCTGCCTTCCGCGCGGCCGGCCCCCTGAACTGCTCCGTCGTCTCCTTCGTCGCCGCCGCTGCCTTCCGCGCGGTCGGCCCCCTGAACTGCTCCGTCGTCTCCTTCGTCGCCGCCGCTGCCTTCCGCGCGGTCGGCCCCCTGAACTGCTCCGTCGTCTCCTTCGTCGCCGCCGTTGGCTTCCGCACGGCCGGCCCCCTGACCTGTTTGGACTCCTGTGCTGTCGGCCCCCTGGCCGGCCCCCTGAACTCTTCTGTTTTGGCCTCCTGTGCTGTCGGCCCCCTGGCCGGCCCCCTGAACTCTTCTGTTTTGGACTCCTGTGCTGTCGGCCCCCTGGCCGGCCCCCTGAATTGTTCTTTTTTTTGGGCTCGTGTTTTGTTTTGGGGCTTTCTTGTGCTTTGGTGTTTTTGTTTCGTGTGCTCTCCTTCTGTGTCTCATTCTCCTCGTTACTTCCCAGTGTATTTAGTCCCTGTGTTTCTCTGAGTCAGTGTTGCGTCGTACCCTCAACAAGCTGTGTGTGTTTTGCCTCCGTGTTACCAGTGTTTTGTTTCCAGCTCTAGCTCCAGTTCAGTATTTCTGCTTCAGTGTTTTAGTCCACCAGCGTTTTTGTTGTCCTTTGGTGAGTTTAGTTTAGTAAGAGGTTTTCCCAGCAATAAAGCTGCGCTTTAAGTTGAACTTCTGTGTCTGAGTCCTGCATTTTGGATCCACCACTCCTGCTTGCCTGCCTGCCACACAGCCAACCATGACAATGAAAGAGCCAGCAAATACGTGACTAAGCTTTTATTAACCTCTAAATAATCTTCCATGCTTCCATATTGGGTGATTTAATCAAATGTCAGTCCAGAAATGAAAAATATTTCATTTATTGTGCTGTGGGACCAAGAACACCTAAACACGTGGATGGTTAAGGGGAGTTTGTGGTTTAGAAAACTCCAATAAAATGTATATTGCTTGATGATAGCGGAGGCAAATATGGAAAGATGTATGATTTGAGATTTGAGTCAGCTTCTAGTAGAAACAGTGGCAGTGAGGTCTCTTAAGCTTACAGGAGTAGGGAAGGAAGTGACTTTTTTTCTCTCGCTTCAACTGGCTCTGCAGCTTTTCACTGTATGAGCTTTTAAGTCTTTATCGCTCTCTTTCTCTCTCTGCCTCTTCACACTTCGCCTGAGAGCACCTGAGCTTTTAGGAAAGGACACATATATATATATACACTCTCACAGACACACAAAAGACATACACACCAACTCCAGCTGAGCTCCCCTGCTTATAGTGGTGTTACGACTGCATCTTCCTCCTTCAGCTGTGGAAATAGCCTGATTACTGATGGCTGGGAATGGATTTGACCCAACACCGTCAGGTTGGCTACTGAAAAATATCAGTCAATATAATGTTGTTAAACTACATCTTTATGTCTTGTCTTTCCTTCTATATATATGGACACATTTGGAGTAGTTTTTCCAGTTCTAAGCAGTGATGCCAAGCTTAGTTAGCAAGTTGCATCCATACACTTTTTTGATACACTGCACAGATAATCCCTAAACAAATAAAAAATTAGAATTTTACTCACTAAAGATAGACCACAGATCTTCTTTTTTAAATTGCTGTTGGTGCTGTTAAGAACAAAACAAGCCTTATTACTTTATAGAAAATGTAATTAAAAATGCTCCAAAAGAAAACAACACTGCAAACATTGAACATGGTAGAGAGGAGGGGTACCAACGCCTAGCTAACTACCAGCCTTTTCGAAACATTAGTCAACTAAAGCTGCCGCACACCTGAAACCGATAACTTTGACCTTTTAGTACAACTGAAATTAGTAATTTATCTAAAAAAGAAACATGGAGCCAGTCTGGAGTGGCTATTTCAGGAACTGGTGTGTTTTGTGTTTTTAACCCTGATGGTTGGTGTTTTCCTTTCATGGTGATGTGCACCAACTGCCCCTTACTGATGTTTGTTTTGTCATTTTTGTGGATTCACTTTGACACCAACAGCAAAATTCAAAACCTGACGTTCTGATTAGAAAGGCTGGTCTTAATTAGGTTTTGTATTTTGTGTATTTTAATAAAGGAGGTCCTAACTATATAAGCCCAAATCATTAAAAAAAAAATTCACTGAAGTATGCTTCAGTGTAGGAAATAAAAGAAGAATTGCCAGAGCATATGTGACAAAGACTGCTTCTGAAACCATTTCCTCCTCTGCTGTCTGCACTCACATCAAACAGAGCTGCTTCCTCAAAGGTCAAAATCAGCTTTGCATCGCCTTGCTACTGTGAAATCTTTCCCTTTTTATTTTATGGTTTAGTTATGTTAAAGCAAATGTGAAACAGTGTCAGATTCACAGAGCAGCCAAAACAGAAGGGCAAGAGTTCTCTGAAAACTTAAACGTATATGTGTGAGTTCACACAGCTTAACAGTTTTGACAGATGACACTGAACGAAATGATCACAGAAGGCTGAAATAATACAGCATTTTATTATAGACTGATAAAATGTATGAAGTTCAGTGAGGACATGTGAACTAGAATATTGGCACACAAATTGATTCAATAGTGGCTGAGCTGTAAAACTAGGGGAATCTCATAGGAGAAAAATAGAAGCGCATGATTGAAATAGTCTGATTTTTAGATTTGTCGCTTGCTAGTCCAGCCTTACACCCAGTCGTTCTCTCATCTGCACCCAATTCCCTCAAACACGCTGCTTCTTCTTCCTGCTAATTATCGAGTGCACTGCCTTATTCCTCTAGCAGCTTGTTAAGCTCTCCAGGAGCACAGTTGACCCACTTTACATGCAGACCTGTAGGCTAAAGCCCCGCTGATTACTCCTTTTTTCTCTTTCCTAGTGAGCTCCACAACACTCTATATATTAGACACAAAACCTGCATTTGAGGTACAAAAAAGAAAAAAAACTGCAAGGGGAAAGCGCAATGATATATAGCCATATTGTTCATAGCAGAGCAGGTTTGTTACAGTGTGCTGTAGACATAAAAATAACAAGAGAAAAAAAAGGCACAAGCACTCTAATGTTTGTAAGTGCTTGTGCCAAATGCTTCTGTAATAAATCACTGCAAAAAAAAACCTTAATGCTGAGGTGCAATGGATGAGGGACAATTATACCATGCCCTGTTTTTTCTTTTCACAATGCATTTTTAGGGTAGCAGATAGGGCTGTTCGATATAACGATATATATCGGATGATGATATAAAAACGTCTATCGTTTCATTTTACGCTATCGTTTGTTTTGTGCTGTCGCAAAATAAACTGTTTACGGCAATAATTTTTCATCGTTTTGATGGTCACTGTAGTGGTTATATTAATTTCCTAAAGTTCTCTCTTTCTCTTATATTTTATGTAACCACACTACAGATGGACAAGCGCCTGTTTTTATGTGTTGTCGTTAGCAACAACGACGGTAAAACCATCACGTGTCCGCTTGTTTATTTTCCACATAAACCTTTCACAATAAAGCTCAAGATCCTGTTGAGACTTTTCAAAATAAACTGAATCACATGAAAGAGTATGCAGAATATGATGATGAGAAGCAAAAAAGGAGCCGTCAGGTGCTAAAACATAAACCTTAGACTCAAACGTTAGAACAGGCTTTTCCCCGCAGCATGCCGTGTAATAAATACTCACAAAGAAAACGGCGGCCTTTACAACTTATGTCTAAAAATGTGTAGTTTAAAGCATCGCTAAAACACTCGACTCCAGATACACGATGCCCAGCTGGAAACACTTCACCTTACCCAAGATTCACAGAATTTACAAAAAATGTAAAAGATTTTGTGATTTATATCGTTATCGGCTGATAGATGTTTTATATCGGGTTATGAGATTTTGGTCATATCGCACAGCCCTAGTAGCAAATATTTTATGATACTGTAGAACAAATTAAGTTAAACTCTGGTGATTCATAGCTAAGATTTGAGGCCAGTTCATGGTTTCCAAGTCCTCGAGCTTCTGCGGGTTCGCAAAAAGAGAATTTCTTATTTGCTGAAGTAAAAAGGTCTTGGGATGTCCCAAAATCTGTGACTGCAAAGGCTTGGCAGCTCAACAAACCACTAGAAAAAGCCCACTGGATGCTCATTTCACGTGCTGTATGTTTACTGTATGTTCTGTGTCCCATTTGAAGCTCTTATTTAGACCACCTCCAACTTGTTGCCTTCCTGTTTTATGTGTACTCGCCTGCATACACATATACCACTGTAGAGCAATAGAACTGTCTGCGATCATTCACCAGCATGCAATAAACATGCACTGGCCTTTAATTTAGTTTCCACTTCAGTTATGATGCACAACCCAGTGGATGAAGCAGCTGTGATCCTGCTGGGAACTGAACTAAATAAAGGTGCCATAGAAAAGGTCTAACGCTGCCTGTAGTTGATTCATCCACCATCGAAGTGTTTTATTCATGAAAGCATTAACGTAAGTCAAATCTGTCGTTCAGTTTTAATAAAGACTCTTCATTCTTCAATGTAAGCAGTAATTATCTTGTGATGGACATGAACCTAAATTGTATTTATAGACATTAAATTTCTGTGGCCACACGGGCATTAAAAGTAACTGAACTAAATCACAAATGTGACATTTTTATGGCTGGAGACACACCCTTTACCCAAAACACATTTGTGGCTGTATTGCACTGCTTTGATCCAAGTGTGGCATTCCACTGTTTAAATGTTGAGCTTTCATTCCAAATAACAAGTCTATCATTTTGCATATTTGCTGTAGTGAAACAAATTGCTTCAAACTTTGGTGCCTGACACCATTTAGTTGGGTAAGATACATCTCAAATGGCAACTAATCTCTGATATATATATATATACACACACATATGTATATGTGTATGTGTATATATGTATGTATATATATGTGTGTATATGTATTAGGGGTGGGGGAAAAAATCGATACTGTGTAGTATCGTGATATTTTGTTTGCTAATAATGTATCGATACAGGGACAGCAGAAATCGATATTTTGTTACAAAAAAGTTTTTGTGGACTGGAACATGCTCTAACTTCAGAGCATGTTGATCCTTTTTCTGAGCAAGAATCCTGACACTGTCCAAATGTGTTTAACTTTTTTTTGGCAGCAATAAACATGTTTTATTTTAATTAAGTTTAAAACTTTTTTATTTAATGTAAAATTATATTTTGTTTTCATTTACTTTCAAATTCTTCAGTTGCTAGTATGTATGTGTATATATATGTATGTATATATATATATATATATATACATATGTGTGTGTATATATATGTATATGTGTGTATGTATATATGTGTATATATGTATATGTATATATACATATATACATGTATATATTAGGGGTGCGACGATACACAAAATTCACGGTTCGGTTCGGTTCGATACTTTGGTGTCACGGTTCGATATTTTTTCGATACAAAAAAATGTTCATGCCTTTTTAATTTGTCATTTATTAAAATTATAAATATATATTTTAACTCAAAAGTACAGTTTTTAAATTTAATGTTGCTGAAACAACAAAGTAATAAAAAAATAAATCTATCTGATCGAGAAATCACTCATCTTTGGAAAAGAGAGTTTATTACAGAGAAATGGCTCTTTCCAAAATAAAAGCTGTACTATACGCTTCTTCTGGGCTATATTCTCAGCAGCATATTAAACATATCAGGTCCCCATAAGGAGAATCATGTGCTAACGGCTGTCTAAATGACTCGGGTAAAGTTTGTAGCATGCGTGCTTGTTGTTTTTGTCTGCTTCCACTTGTCTTTGCACTAGGATGATGTCAGAGTAAATGTGCAGTCATATTCGTTGTGTTCCCACTAGTGCTGTCAGCATTAATCTTGTTGAAATGATGTTAACGCCACAACACGGCAAATCTCCGTTAACGAGCTACCGCGGATCGCCCCGTGCATGGGGCTGGACGGCCAACACGTTAACGAGCTAACTGCGCTAACACACTAGTTCCCACCAATGTAATTGAGCATTGCGTGGCACATCCAACATACTGTTTTACTTTAGTCCATGACGCGCTTACCTTCAGGGTCATACGTCACATGAAAACCAAAAGAGTTCCAAACGCCAGATCTGAATTAGGGTGGAGGAGGTTCAATTTGCCATGTTGCAATGACAGCTTAACTTCTGTCTCGCTAGCTTGCCCTGCGCTCAGTGAATCTACGTTCGATTACTCCGCCTAGGCTGCACTGTCGAGTGCAGATCCACTGAGCTCTCAACACAGACAGCATCGTCAGAAGGAAAGTTGATAAAATAAATTAAAAATTTTGTATTGTTCGATACATATGCATACCGAACCGAAAGCACTGTATCGAACGGTTCAATATCAATACGAGTATCGTTGCACCCCTAGTATGTATGTATGTGTGTGTGTGTGTATATATATATATATATATATATATATATATATATATATATATATATACATATACACACACACACACACACACACACACACACACACGTATGTATGTGTTGTTCACACTAGAAATTAGATATTAGATTTCAAAAGACAAAAAAAAATCTAAAGTAAAGCATAGGCAGCCCATTTGAATTCGAGCTAATCTCTTGTACTCCCCTTCCTTTGCCACTAACTACATCAATATTTACACATCAAAGTAAACAGAGACAACAGTGCATCTTATTAGCACTGTGAAGTAAATATTAGTATGCCCATCATGCTCGGCTCAGGCACAATAAAGCCTGGAATATTCAGCAGCAATTATAAAAATGCTTGCTCTGCTGATGCTGCCCGAAGTCCCGTCTCAATGACGCTTCCTTTCTGAAGGTTACACCGTGTCCAGTGGAACTGAGGATCCCCCATTAACACCGCTCCCTGTAAACGCATCGAGTCGTTTTGAAAATTTCCATCATTAGCCTTACCTCCTCTGTGCCTCCCCACCCCCACTCTTAAAGAAAGAAAAAAAATCAATAGCATCTGCTACCCTACAGTTAAGCCTGCTTCGTTGCTGAAGGAGACAAACTGAGGGGGAGCTAAATTGATTAAGTATCCGTCTATTTTTAGAGGTGATCCTCAGTTTGTCCACGTTGATGAGACAGTAAAATATAAAAGATGATAAATGCATTCACACTCAGGATTTCTGTATAGGTCATTATTTGCTGTAACTTTGCGATAAAATAAACATGAGCGTGTAACCCGTGCCTGCCGCAGCTTTTGAAATGATGATGAAACGGTGTCGGCACGCCTGGTGTCTGTTCACTGAGCGTTTGTCACATGTCTGCAGTGCTTGTGGGTAATTAGCATGTGACACGGAACATTGCTAAACTAACAAATGATGCAAATAACAGAGCTAATTTCGTGTTGTGGCATATTTGCCATAATTATCGACTCCGCCCACCTCTGCAGCCACCCGTGCGCTACTGAAATGTTAGACCCTTTAAGTATAATCATCATACATGTGACAGCAATCTGTTAATCAGCAAAGGGCTCTTACTTCCTTCAACCCTGTGTGCTCCCTCTCTCAGCTGCCTCTCAGTTTATTTGCTCTCCATATGTTTGAAGTGTTCCTTTGCATGAATTGCAGAGGGAAACAGTGGTGGAGGAAATGTTTGTATATTTACCATATGTTCAAATAACACCACACATTTCCCCTCACTGTTGGGAGACGTTGGGGCCACGATATTAATGAATCTTGCACAGAATATGTGCACACCTTATTTTTGCACCACTGTGTGGATATATTTATTTTTGGATGGATTTGCCGGCGTGCCGAGTGTCAGCCTGCACACGTGAAAATAACGTAGCTCAATTTCCATTTTTATGAACAAGCCTCTGTCAGGGAGACTGATGGAGAGAGATCTGCTGGATCAATGTCATTCTGCCTCAGGCATGCCAGGGAGCTTGTCCACTTCTTTAGACTGTCTTCAGCATAGTCTCACACACACAAGTACTTACACCTTGATATTCATACTCCCATTTTTCACAAGTTCACATTCTTCTCTCGCTATCTCTAGCACGTGTGACAGGTCCATACGCAATTTCTCAGCTGCGTAGACACTCAGCTGTAACCTTGAGTTGAATGATCGGTTTAACCAGACTGGAGGGATTCCTGATATTAGAGATGGGCGCTCGAGCTCAGTCGTGAAATGAGTTCAAACTTGACGCTAAAGCGTTTGTAGATAAATGCGACTAACAGGGTTGGTCGCATTTAAAGCCTCAACTGTTGTTGTTATTGTCAGAACTTCTCCTCTCACCCACACATTAACACACACATGCACCAGTTGGTGCAGGCTTTTGTCCAAAGTAGTAAGAATTATGTGCAGTGGGAGTGTGAAGCACCAACCCTGGCAGCGCCTGTGCTCTTCTCTCCCATTTGAGCCGTGCAGCACCACATGGAGCACACAGATAGATAAATCCTCGAGCGGTGTAAGATTAATCAGAGAATGATGGTGGCTGTTAGACAATGTCAGGCAAATAAAATGTGTTCCCCTGATTCTTGTTGATGGCAGTGCAAGAGCACAACTTGCCAAATTAAATCCCCTCCAGGCTCTTTTTGATAAACAGCATGAAGATAGTCTGGCAAAGTGTTAGGTCTTTGAAATTGTCTGTCAAAAGAAATAATTCATCCCCGTCAAATGTCTTGTCTCAGACATTTGAAGCAGAGGGTTTTGTTCCACTCACCTACTGAGGATTTTAAGTATTTGAAAGACGTCAAGTGTGCTGCAAAGAGCTTCATGCTAACATTATGCAGATATCATATAATCCTGTGAAAGGACCCCGGAGACACATAGTGTGATACTACAAATAAAAAACATAAGGATATTAGGTGTAAAGCTCAGCAGCTAATGCACAGCCTATTTGCCCATATTGCAAAAAAAACTATAATGGTATACATGTTACTAAATTATTTAGTATAGTGCATTAACATATCTATTATCCGAGCAAAATCAATAATGTACTTGTGTTCTCTCTGTCCATTTGCTCCTTGTTGTTGGTCAAATCCTCCTCAGTCAGAAGAGAAACACAAGATTCATAAATGGTGCAGATTTATGGAACCTCTAAGACTGAACCCTAACCCTGCTCTGAGAAAAAGTAATGAAAATTAGAAAAGGTAATTACTTGTTCTGCAAAAACATTGTTTAATGAACTTAGAAGAACTTGTTTTCTTTAAGTGCAAGGCTAGCTCTTCATCCCTTTATTCTACACAAAGCTGATTTTAGAGATACTGCACAAGCATGAGATTGACATCAGTGTTATCATCAAACTCTTGGAAAGAAAGCCAAGCGTCATGCCCCCCAAAAATGGCTTAATATACCGATATGTATACAGAGTATAGCTCCGTCTGTCTATTTATACAGTGAAGGAAATTGCATTTGTGGGTTGAGCCTCTGTTACCCCAGGTGCAGACAATCAGGTGCCTGATTAGCACTTTTTAGCGATGAGCCCACATTCTGCCTACAGCAGCTGGATCACAGGGTTAAAGTGTGAACAAGATACCGAGCTCAGAACAAAAGGTAGTAGCAGAATAAAATGTTTGGCAACGGCAAGTTCTTCATGGGTGTAACCCACATACTCAACTCTGCTGCTCAACCCACAAATGCAATTTACTTTACACCATATATATATATAGATATATATATCTATATATCTATATAGATATATATAAACACATTGGTGTATATATATGAATAGTTATGTCTCTGAGTGGCAGCAGTGAATGGCCTGCCTCACCGGTTCCTTTCCCTAGAGATGAGTCTTGTACTTGAACTGACTGTTAAACAACAGGCACTACTGTACATCACTGTGCAGGAACAAAGCAATGCACAAAGCTTCCCATCTCCTGACCTTAAATCTAGTGTGTGTGTGTGTGTGTGTGTGTGTGTGATTGTGTTCCTTCCACCGTGTATCAGAGTACGTGAGGAGAGAGTGCCTGCAGGGGTGTCAGCGGAGGTTTAAGATATTCAGCTTGCTGTCAGCACCGACACATTTCTCCCTCTGCACCGCTGCACAGATATGCAAATCCAGCCTCCTCAGAATGCAGAGCACCAGATCAGCTTCAATTTATTCCATTCTGCTCTCTCTGCACTCACCCTCCCTCCTTCCCTCTCCGCTCTCGCCCCTGTCTCTTTCTCTCCCCGTCTCCTCCTCTTTCTAGCTGTCTCCATTCTGTCTTTGGTTTTCTGTTTGGTCTTCTGTTCATGGCATATGCCCTCAGTGAGGAATTGAGGGGGGATTTATTCTGAGCAGCTTCCAGCCTAAGCTTGATGCAAAGAAGCACATCATTCTTTCAATCTAGTACAACAAGAGGAGCCGGATTGCTTGATTGTGTGCGTTTAAGTACATATATTCTCACCTGTGCATGCATGCTTGGATATGTATGTTTTAGCGTTAACGACTGTGAGCGTTGTGCGCATGCAGCAATCTACCTCTCTTTCGCTTAGTTAATTACCAGCAATATAACAGCAGTGGCCTACATTGCAAGTGGTGAAACACAATTAGTCAGTTGCCAAGCCGCTCTCAAAAAGGCTATCTCACCAACACACAGTGTCATCAGTAATCTAGTCTCAGCATAATCTAAATGCCAATGTCTATCCTCTGTGATCCATCCCCATCCCGCACTACATTTACATTCTAATTAGATGTGGCCAAGGCCGCTTTATAAGGACCCTCTTTAATAACATGGCTGTATTCACCTTTTCAGAGTCCCATTGCGGCTGTAGAAAAGTAGGCTACACTTTATATTTTGTCCCTTTGACATTGTGGCTAGTGAGGATTTAAGTAGCTTTTCAAAGCCCTTGGCACATGAGTGTGTGTAGCCTGACAAGAGGTTTTCGTGTCTCTAGAGCATGAATTATAAAAATAATTGTAAGAAATGGAGATGTGGTGTCAGCGCAGGCATAAAATGATAAGACTATACACATCGGCTCCATTTTGTCCATAATTAGGCATAAAGAACATTTAATTGTAGTCCCTGCAGAATCAGTTATATTATTTATTTAAGTAAGTTCTTGACTCTTCTTTCTAATAATGCCAACAAATTTAAACTGGAATTAAAGATTTCATTAGTAATCTGCTGGAAGCTCATTTTTAAATTCGGTGATTCATTTCTTGACCCATTAAAAGTTGTTTAAATGTTAAAAATCTTTATATGAAAGCAAAACATAGCATTTTCTCCTTTGCAAAAAACAAAAGAGAAAAACAGGTTTGCATATTTTCCACAGTTTTTCTTTCTCACATGAAAGTATACAACGAGAAATAGTACACTTAAGTCATAGTCGGAGGTAAAAGACTAAATATTTAGCAGCTTTTTTAAAAAAAAATACATCAGTGATTGCTTTGCTTACAAGTTATTTCAAATTGTCCAAAAAACATTATTTTAAGTTATACATACATCAGATATAATAAGATTTTTTAAAGTTGGGGGGAAAAACTCCCAAAAACCAAATTCTTTGGTTTGTTTGAGATCGTGGTAGCACTTGGCACCGTATTTTCACGTCAGTTTAAATAGTGTAGGTTAGATAAACTCCCAGTCTTCTCTCAGCTTCAGTCTGGGGCTTTAAGAGAAACATGGAGCCTTTTAGACACATAATTGTGTTATCCTTAAATTAACACTGTCTGTTAATGTTGCAGACGGGCAGGACTTGATAACATTTGCTGCCCTGCTCCAACATTAGTGATGATTATACCGACAGCTAATGTGGCTACTGGGGTAATTGCTAAAAGTTAAATGGCTAATGTTAATGTGAGTGCCGGCCAGGTTAACACTGATGAAAACTCTTCAATACTTCATTGTTGTTGAGACAGGAGCTTTACTGACCTCTGAAATTCCTCCTCCAGTGCTGCCAGTGTTATGAACATTAACTACTTAATTTATTAGTGAGGCAAGGTGCGTGGCTCTCTGTCTGCAGCAGTGTCATGTGAAGTTGTGTGTCAGCTGGAAGAGGCGACGACAGCACTGTTTGTATCGATGTTGATGTGAATGAGTATCTAATCCAATCGATTAGTGTTCAAGCTTCACTTTTTCTTTCACACTATTCGAAAAAACTAACTTTAACATTTAACCAGTGAGTCATCAAAACATAAACTGGGGTTGATCTAATCAGTAATTCAACAAATTGTTTCCCTTTTTTGCTAAAACGAAAAATCTCAAAGAAACATCTGAATCCATTCACTGTATCAGTCTGGCCTGCTTTCACTGTTAGCATTTAGGTGTTTTTTAGCAGCTCTTTTAATATGAAAATTGTCCTTCCTAATTTGCTGAGACTTGACAGCTGTTTAAACAACGCGCGGTGACAGGGCTTTCAGAGTGTTTGGATATAGCTGCCTGTGTTGGTGTTCTGGTGACAACGCATTGCTCTAACAAGAGAATTTGATAGAAGCTAATGTGAAAAGAATAAAACATCTTCTGGATGACTGCCCTCATTTTCACTCTTGTAAATGCTCTCTCAACAGTGGCAAGCCTGATTTCCATTTTGAGCTGGCAATAGGTGCTTTCACCAGCTGTGGGAGAAGATTGGTGGTTTTCCTTCTTAACTGTATTTCTAATTACAAAAGTCATGTTTAAAAATGAACAGCAATGTCCTTCTTGGCTTTGAAGTAAAATTATTCGACACACATCACAGCTCGTTTTGAACCAGTTGAAATGTGATGTTAGTGTCTTCTGAACAGCACAAACGGTAAGAGGAATTTCTGCTCTCGTCAATTAGTGAGTCATAATTTTGAAGTGCTGTCATTTTTCCAAATCGCTATTACACTTTGTTTTACTTTCTTAAAGCGACAGACCACTCATTACCTGTCCTTATCTGGTGTAGCGGACATGACTATGAAGCTGCAATACAATAATAATAATATGTCATATTGGGGCATTTGCAGGTAATGACCAGCAGTGTTTTTATCTATTCAGTACTTCATTACACTTTGATACTCCTGTTATTTAAGTTTGGAAATTGTGATCACTGTCTTCAATTTAAATATGATATATATATATATATATATATATATATATATATATATATATATATATAATATAGTCTGTATTACAATATGACTTCTTTGACTTTATTAGTACAGAAATGCATTTCTTTTGTATTTCTGTAAGCCTTCACATGTCAACAGCAACCGGGCTTAGCTTTCTACATGTAAAGGCTTAATCAAAGGTGGAAACATTCACAACCTATAAAAGGTGTTTGTAACTTTAAGAAACTGATTTGGTTTTTAATTCAGCTATAACAAAAATGGGTGGTCCAATATGGCTTCTAAATTCTTCGTTAGGTCTAATATGACCTTTATAGATTACAGTGTATAGTGATACAGTGGAAATGGAAATAAACAACAGAGAATAATTATCTTCACATAATACATCTCATATAGCTCATGGTGTACCGTATTTTTCAGACTATAAGGCACATTTAAAATCCTTTAATTTTCTCAGAAATCGACAGTGTGCCTCATTTATGAATTCTGGTTGTGCTTACTGACCTCGAACCGATTTTATGTGGGACACAGCGCTCACAAATTTGTCAAAAAATGTTTTAGTACGACTTCGGTAAGCTATGAAGCTGCACCGCTTGATGGATTGTCAGAGCATTACAGCTACCGTAGTCAGGAGCCTCGTGGAGTAATCTGAGTCCTAAACTCCGTCCGCTTCAGGTCCCAAAGTCAAACGAACACTGCGGCATCACTGAGAGTTAAAAACTGTCTAAATTCTTTCATCTTTAATACAATTATCAGTGTTGCTGCTTTACCAGGTGTAACAATTAAGTTTAACATCCAGGCATCCATGAAAACAGAATTTATTACATTTAACAGAGTTAGAAGTTAGCGGGTAGTTAGCTCGCTAGTTTCCACCTAAACATGATATAGCATGTTCTGACTGAGAGACTTCTGAAAAAATTCAAACGTACAGCTCTGCTATCACTTCCAACATAAATGAAGACAGAAAACTAAACAGCAGTGACTTTTGTAGGGTTACTGAAGTTGGACTAGCTGGTATATAATGATGTGCTACGTAATCGCTAGCTATACAGCTATGTTAGCATAGCAGACCCATTCATAGACAGCGCGCCTTATAATCTGGTACGCCTTATGGTCCGAAAAATAAGGTATTCTTTAATTTAACCAGTTGAACCAGTCTGTCAATTTAAATATATAATGAGTAGCTTCGATAAAATTCTAACTGTGGCTCTTTCTTGTAAAGCACAAAGCCAAAATGGTAAAGTTGGTTCAAGTGAGTAAATTTGAAACTCTAATTTGTTTAAGCTGCATCTCAGGGTCTTTAATTTTCTCTGGGATTTTAGTCGAAGATTAAAGAAGACATTAATGCTTAGACACAGTTCTGTGGGGGAATGCTAAATAGATACATAAAACACAGTGAGCCCCTGTCAGTGATCTTACAATTTATTTATACTTCAAACAAGAAGTGACACAGTCTGCAGAATTCATTTTATTTTCTTCTGCGGAACTCATGTTGTCTCCAGCTGACTTTCCTTTGTTTCCTCTTGCGAATGAGAATCAGAACCCTGTGGCCCTGACAATATTATCTACTTGAAAGGAACACATAATAAAACCATATGCTTTATTTTACACCACATAAAACCTCAATAAAGCTCACTCCAAAAGGCAAAACGAAGTGATTAAAAAATCGAAATGGAATTGGTCGAAATTTTTTCCAAAGCTTTCGTTACCAAATTCAGAGCTGTGTTTGCAGACTCCTTTGTCTGTTGGTGATTAAAGGAAATAAGTTATTGTGAAGTAATTCTCAATAACAAACAGCTCTGCAGCAGGCACAAACTTACACTGCCCACACATGCTAATCTGTGACGGTCTGATGGTGTTTTCTGGAGGAACCTGCTCAATCTTTTGTGGCACATTAGCCAGCCAGCTCTCAGAAAGTAACAAACCTCATTACAGGCTCCCCTGTAATTGTGCTTGAAAAACCGGCATTATTATTTCTTTGAAACCAGCGGCGTTAAACTAACGACGCGTCAGTTAGACAGGTCAGGCGTCAGCAGTGCTGTGGCAAAGTAGGACATGTAATGCACGCCTTCCAGAAGGAACATCCATCTGCTCATTCACTTTTATCAGCAGGATATGAGGTGTGAGCAAATACCAAACAAAACAGTAAAATTCTGGAGAAAGAAAAACACTCCTCTGAATCTCTTCTTGTTCTTAACAATTTGCCATTTGGTGTGAAAGACAGTTGCAAAGTTTGTAAAAGGAAAAATGAACAAGATGAACTTCATTAATGCGTAAGCTGTTACAACATGTTTGGTTGCTCAAAATTCCTTTGCAGTCACTTTTTCTTGTTCTGTTTTGTGACAGTAAAAGGTGAAGAAGAGCTTTTATATCTTTTATCGAAGAAGTGTAAAACATTTTTAGAGGCGTTCGTAAATTGTCATACCAGCACTCCAGATTCATCACCTGAGCTATTTCTTTATTTTGATTTAAGCTACATCCACACAGGGAACAGTTTGCTACTCGTGCATCGCTTTGAAGGTGACTGTCAGCTCCCACTGGACTTTCCAGGCTCCAGTTGCCTAGGTAACCCTGTAACATACCACACTACCTTGTCATATGTCAATCAGTGATATCCTTCGCTGTCATTGGTAGTCACTTCAATCGCTCACCTTGAAGCTGATAACAGATTAGCTTACACGCCCCTAGTGTTCGTTTTATGTTTTTCATGTGTGTTTGCCACTTCACTTACTTTTTGTTTACTTTTGTTTGTGTGGATGCAGCTAAGTGTAAAAAAATGTGTAGTAGTCTCAGGCAGATATAGAAGTTTTCAACTTTGAGAATATATATTTTTTCCACGGCAGTATCGCCTGCAAGGCATCAAATTAAACATTATTTTCATCAAATGTGGAAGAGCAAAAAATTAGTGAATGTTAATTTCCTGAGCTAATTTGGCTCCAAGCAATTCCTGAAACTTTTATCATCTGTCTCCAGAGGTTTGAATAGATGCAGGGAATTTGAAATTCTTTGTCTGACAGGATTTAAGCTCGGCTCTACTGGTTGTCCAGTTTATCAGAAGATTAAGCTACATTTTGGACGTTCTTTATCATTTGTCTTTGCTGTGCGAATGTAGACGAACGGGGAAGGAAAAACAATCACTAGAACCACGATTACATAAAGGATGCGTCTAATGAGAAGCTTGGAACAGGTTGGAACATGTTATAAGATTAGATCAAGATAAGATGAACTTTATTTATCCCCAAAATTGGGAAGTTATTGCGTCACATCAGGCTAACTATTAAACATATCATATTACAAAAAAGCAGACAGCGACTTGGATGAGGAGGAACCAGGTCATATGAATGACACACTAACAAGCAGAATGAGAGAAGATCAATGAGATTTAAAGCACAGGGAACAGCTGATTGGCTCATCAACGGCAAGCAAGAACACAACTAGACCAGAGTGATGATAATAGTTTGATGTAAAGTAAAATTATTAGAAATACATTCACGAAATGTAACTAATTTCTGCCATTAGTAAAACTTTAGGAACAATTCCTTTGTGCTACAACAATATTCATATATCATAATCGCACATTCCCGAGCATTTCTCTTTACTTGCTAACAGTTACATGAACCTTTTTGAGCTAACGGGTCTAAAGCAAGGACAAGAATGTGTTAAAATTAATAAATGTATTCCTAAGATCTAAGCAGACACATTTAGCAGGCTGTTTATGCGCACTGTTTTCTTATAAAGATAGCACTCATTGTATGCTAACGTGCTAAAAAGGTAACTGGCTTTCAGAGCTCCTCAGACTCCTCAGATTGAAGTTACCCTGTGATACATGCGTATCCAGTCATTTGCCCTTTTCCTAATAATTTCCAGGGACAGCTTCTTAAGAGTTTTTTGTGTAAATGTCTTATAAAACGTTGCCTTGCAAAATTTGTACTTGATCTTGTAAATTAGTAAATTATAAAGTCTTTATTAGGGACTATATCAGTGTTGGCGATCTGTATTTAAAAAAAAAGAGGCCTCACTTTTTCCTTGTTGGAGGAGAAAACAGCTGCTATTGAAAAGGCGATGTTTTTGTACTTAATTCAGTGTGACGTTTTTAACTATGATATCACCTTAATTTGAAAAGACGTTAAAGTGAAATGTGAAATATGCAGCATTGATGATGAGTACTCTTTGTCGGACAACCCTGAAAGCTGTGAAAACTGAACCATGGTCTCGTTTTCACACGCGGGATCGCCTCCGTTGTGTAATCAATATGTAGACTGTGTGGCACAATTGTGTCAATGTTACTTCAAGCTCACACTGTTAGACTGATTACTCCCAATGGGCCTCTTTCCCTAAAAGTAATGACACTTTTGTATTGTTCAGTTTTGGGGGTGGGTTAAAACTTGCCATTATTACAGATGTTTGTGTAGACGTCTGCAGAGACTCCACCTCTGTCTCAGTTTAGTTTAGCTCATTTTTGCTGAGTTGTAGTTTGTTTGAAGCAAAATTCTGCTATAAGACATTTTCCAAAGGCCAGGAGAGTCAACAGATGTCTTATCTCCCGATGCAGCCCTTTAACGACGAAGATGTTAGGATTCAGCACTTTCAGTTTTTGTCTGCTTATCTTGAAGTTTGAACTGTTAACCTGTGGGGCCAGACGGATGCCGTTCCAACCGTCTACTTTCAGTTTGTCAGAGGATGTCTTCATCACTCAGTTTGTAACGTTGAGAAACTGACAGTCATGCTCGCTTTCCGCAGAAGCTAGCCAGGTTTGTGTTTGAGTAAAAATGGGAAGAGCTCCAAACTGTTTTTATTTTTTTCCTCCAAATTCCTCACATTGCTGCTTTTGCTACTGTTTATGTTTGCAGGTGAACTGTAACACTTTTTTCAGTGCCGGCAGCGACTGAGTTGTTCTGCTTTCAGAAAAGAAGCAGGAGAAGTGAGACTGAAATTGAAAACAATTTCCGAACAAAACCAGGACTGATGTGCAGCGATATTCAGGTTCCCCCTTCATCTTTTTACTTTAGGTTTCTGTATCAGAGTGACACAGCTGGTAGTACACAGACATCCGTCTTTGTTCTGTCAAATGCAAGAAATTGGAATTTAGACTCACCTTACAATGGCAATCAGTTTTTACCCTGCAGCTTTAAAAATTAATATAAACTTAAGAGCTCTAACATGAGGGAATGCTCAGTATTTATTTTTTTTGCTTGAAATGTTAATGGAGCTGTGTGATTGTGGATGACTAAGACTGGCCACTGGCAAGTTTGAAAATTAACTGGCAACACTCTAAGTCTCCCTGTTTGGGGCCATGTAGGTGCTTAATAAGCAGCTTTTTAGTGCTTATCAATGTGCAGCGTTTCATATGAAAACATATGTTGTACTATCAGTAAGTGTATTTCATCTCTAATCTTATGAATGAACATTTACAGTACTGTGCAAAAGTCTTAAGTCACCATTCATTCCTTTATATTTTGCTTGGAGGACGTACAGCGTATAAGGAAAAGCAAAGTTTGTACATTGATTTTGAAAGTCAGCATTCATTCTCTAACAAAGCCTGAACACACTCCTGATTACTGTGGATCATTGCCACATTGAAAAATGAAGGGGCTGTTTGATAAGATCCCCAAAACCACTGCCTGAAATGCAGACCCGAACCATTACAGAGCCTCCACCATGTTTTACAGATAGCTGTATATACTCACTGTTGTACCTTCAGACATATTGAAGATGATTTAAATCAAATTTGGATTCATCACCCCATAAGTCCCCATTGTCTCTTTTGGCCCAGATCTTGTCTAATTCAGGGTATTTTCTCCCTGTTTCCCTTCTATAAAGCCAACCTGAGGTCCTTTGTGATGATTAGATGGATAAGATGAAGGGCCAGATGTACCTCTCAAGTCTGTCAGGTCTTTCCGCTTTCTTAAGGACATGACTTTCAGAAACTGTTTACTGTTCTGCTATAGATATATATTTTTAGGCCTCCCACTTCTGTTTTTTGCACAGTACTGTATGTCTACTTATAACCAGACTCTATACATGTACATGGTGCTTATGAGTTCCAGACTGGGGTTTTTAAAGACATACAAAATTGTATTACAGCAAGATCGCGAAATTATTTAAACTCTTTATTTATACTTGTTCTTACAATTGAAACTACAGCACAACATTGAAGAAGAAAAGGTAAACGGAGCAGTAACAGAGTCTGAGTTCTGTTTTGTGTGGGATTTTCGAAACACCGATATGAATGAGCTATCATCATGTCCTCACTGCTCTACATTCTCCCACCAACCAGCAGCACCTTTGCTGTCCCTGCCTTGTCAGACACTGGTTCTCTAGCGAGTTGTGACGAACTGTCATGTGCGTGACTAAACCGGCTCAGCAGCCCGCTGTTGGTTGGAGAAATCACTCAGCCATTACGGCCCCTCAGTTTCTGTGAAAACAGCTTCAGGCAGGAGATTTGGACAGACCAAGAGATAGAGAGAGACTGTTTTCACTGCAGTGGGAAGCATGGTTGATGCGTCTCCCTAACCCCTTGCAAACAGCATGCCAACACAAGTCTGAAACAGCACCTTCTCTATCCACTTGTAAATTCACCAGCTCGGCAGCACAGGAAGGGAATGTAAATTAGGTGTGACTAACAGCAAGATGGGAATCCAGGCAGTTTTTCCCCTCCTCTCTTGCTGTTCTCCCCTGGCTACTGAGGGCTTTGTACACATCCACTTTCCTGCAGTGCTGCAGGCTGTCAGCTTGGTTTCACATGCAGAATGACTTGAGCTGGAGGTGCATAAGCTGAGGCCAGATATGGTAAAGAAGATAAAAGGGCAGATCTGCTGAACTGGAGTAGCATGAAAAAGGCTACAGGATTTGTGATTAATTGGGTGCCCTTTTTCTCCTTCTTCAAAAGCCACTGGACCAGCGTCATACTTACTGAGATATGGGAAACACCACTGCCATTTTTGACTTCCCTAAAACATTTGAGCTTTGTTAACCAGCTCAAATCATTTATGTGTGATACAAAACCCAAAAATCAGCCAAAGATGCAGTCAAAGAAAAACAGCCAGGCAATGACGGAATTATAACAACCAGATTGAAAACTATTAAAAAAAATAATGTTCATTGATCACTTTCTGGTGCGTGAGTGCACTTACAGGCTGCACTATTTTGGCCCAAATCATTGAGCAACAAACCATTTCAGTGATCAAGCAAAAATCCCCTCTCAGTGCAGGCAGACGCAAGTTTGCCCCTCGTAGCGATGCTGGTGACTTTTCCTTTTTCATATCTATGTTGTTTGATTGTGATCAAACAACAGTTTCTCGTAAACCCAGTGCAGTTCTTATCTGGCACTGTTTATCCATTTGCTAAACCACGATAATTTAAAGGAAAGACACAGTTTGACATCTTCAAGTTAAAAATTGAAAGAAAAATTAGGACTTTTTTTGTCATGTTAGTCTAGAAGTTTTTAACTCTTTGATAACATAAAGTAATAAAGGAGAATTTTGGACTTTACCCTGGATAACGCATTGGTACCTCGCACATGTTCAAATCACCTTGCGAGGCAGCTGGATTCGATCACATAGATCACAAGAGAGTCCTTCATCCCAAGGCTCTAGCTCTGTGTTTGTGGCTGAAACCCGGTCAGTACAGTCCAGTCAGCTTTCAGTGAGGAACTAGTGGTCAGTCAGTTCAGCCATGTTTTAGGCGCAACAGCAGATAAAAAGGTTCCTCCAACCATCTATTATTGTAACTTGCATTTGGCTGCAAATGACTTTATGTGGGAACATCTTACAAAAATGATATCAATTGGCTAATGATAAACTTCATAGAGTTCAAAGTTACTCAAACTTTTGGATTATTTTTGATTTTCCTGGCTTCCCGCGTCGTCTGGTTTATTTCGTTGACGTCTCGCGTCAGGGTAACATTCAAAAAGAGGGCTGGGACTTTTTATCTTGCATAAAGTGACTTAACAAATGGGTTACTACTAACGAGTTCAGCAACATTTAAGCTCTTCAAATGGTCCTCTAAGAAGCTAGATTTAAAAAAAATCCAGTTTAAAAATTGTATTTTTGTTTTATCCTTTGTGCTGAAAACATACAAAACTGTGACTCAGAAACAAAGATTAATATCCAACCATGATTTCTGTGTACAGTCACAGCCCCGCTCTCCAAGCACTATGCCTGTCATAGACTCTGCACTGGTTATGGTGAGATCCCAGTGGGGAGGAGATACTGTTGAAGGTGTTATATTCAATCACAGCGCTGATGGTTTTCCACTTTCCTTTTCAGCGGTGTCATCGTTTGTAGGCATAAAGTAATTTCCTCTTGTCAAACTGTCTTCATAAGGTGTGTCAACATGTGGTTAATGTGTATATGCATAGCTGTTCTAAGGTTTATTATTCAGGTGCACTGGGATCTGTGTGTAATAAAAAGACACAATAAGAATACCAAAATCAGCCTTTTTTTTTCTATCTTTGAGTGCGTAGGCAGTTACTCTCACAGAAAGAGAAACAGCAACCAGCCAATTATTCTTGCGATTATTATTGCAAGGGAGCGGATGGGCCTGCATGTTATTGATGTCAGGAAGGATGTCAATGGACCTCCATTTCAATCCAATAAATACTCTTTGCACTGCTGCCCCTGGATTTTCAAGGGGGGTTATGCAAGAGTGCTTTCCATCGACGGTGAGCCGCGTTCTCCCATTGCGCGTAATGGGAATAGTATGCACGCAGTCATATTTGTTAATACGTAAGGAAAGTATCCAAGTGCGGTGCGTATCTGTCTTTCTGGCACAGTATGTTTTACAGGGCTGATGATGGAGCTGGCCCTCTGCAGACAATCGGTGCTTATTTTATGGCCTCTTCCCCAGCTGCAGCGTGTGGGCAATAAACCTTTCTCCAGCAATCTCCAAACAGTGCAGCAATCAATGGGAAATTATCTCAGCCAATCGATGGGCCAGGCTTTCTGTTCCTCCCTCTGTCTACCTCTCCTGCTGTCCTCCTGTATGTATCCCCTTTCCCCCGTACACCCACCCTCCCCCCACACTTCTCCTCCTCATCCCTTCTGTCTCATTTTTGCTGTGTCTCTGTTTTTTCCACCCACTCCCTCTCCCCCAGCCCCCACCCCCCCAGCCCCCTCTCACTTGCATTTCCTCTAGCTCTCTCAGCTCTGCTGCGCCTATTTTGAAATGCGACAGCTCAGCAGCTCCATTAACAAAAGTCGCCTTCACACATGGAGCATGTCACATTACCGGACTGACTTTCCTGTTGAATATGAGAGTCGAACTTGTTGTGAAGCCCAGCGTCTGTGCTCCTTGTTGCCGTCCTTGGTTTTCTGTGCCCAGTTGCATAAAACGATGTTATTTTTCCATATTTCGCTTCAGGGTGTATTTTAATAGGTTTACAAAATTGCCACTTCTCAAACTCTCAGACTAAGTACCAAGTGGTTTCCAACAGCTAGTCTAAAAGCAAAGTAAATACCGAAGGGTCAAAGAGTTTTTAGTTTTTTTTAGACTTTATTCTTCAGATTAACTCTTGAAGGTACTGATGAAAAAATAACTTTTTGAAAAGGCTGAACTGAACAAAAGAAACAGCTTTCATTTTCCTGATTTCATAATCACTATATTTATGTAGGACAGCATGGGGGCAAGGTGATTAGCACTGTTGAAGGCCCTGGGTTCAAATCCACCACCACGCTAGGTGTAGAGCTGTTCTCCCTGTGTCTGCGTGGGTTCTCTCCGGGTACCCCGGCTTCATCCCACAGTCCAAAGAGGTGAGGTGAATTGGTGTTCCTAATTGCCCATAGGTGTAAATGGTTGTGTGTCTGTCTTGGTGCATTCCCGAATAAGGTGAAAATTCTGAGTTCCCAGTCGGAAATCTTTTGTGGAACTCAACTTGGAAAGTCGAGTGGGAAATCCGAGTAGACCATCATACCCTGAGTTAGCAATCCAAGATGCTGACACTGAATGTAAACAGTTATCTTTGGATCTGTACTCCCACTGCTGTGTATTTTCGACTGACTTGATAAGTCACTGAACACACTGACCAAGCTTGATCCGTGAATGCGTTTTTTTAAGCACAAAATAGAAGTATATGCTGTGTTGCTAGGGTTACGTGCATGGCCCTACCTTGCCAAGAACCAAAACAAGTCCTGGAAAGCACCAACTCTGGAATGACGTCATCTTGAGTCCCAACATCTGAGTTCCGACTTATCTAGAACGCATCACCTGGGTTAGCCCCGCAACGGACTGGTAACCTAGCCAAGGTGAACCCTTCCTCTCGCCCTGAGGTAGCTGGGATAAATATAAATATATTTGGATATATTTATATTAACACAAGATCAAATGAAGAGCTCTCCTCAGCTCTACAGAGCTTTTCTTTGATATCTTTCCCTAAGAGTTTTGGTTTTCTCTCACCTTCTCTTATCAGAGGTTCTATCACAGCACTCTACTGTGCTCAGAGAAAAGGCTTTTGAAAACAGATTTAAGCTGTTTGGCACATCCATTTTCACACAAACTCTGGAGAATATTGGGAGAATCGCAGCATTACATTTCTAAAAGTAAATTTTCAGCGCTGCTTCAGACTCATTCTTACTGAGAATTCTCCTTTTGGGTGAGCCGAGGCGACTGTGGACACAGCGTGTGCAAGATGAAGCACAAAATACACCCATTCACCACGAACTGTCTAGTTAGGTGAAGTGTTCTCTCGTGAGCACAATTTGACATCGCAGACTGTGAGCTTGGTGGTTAAAGCTGTTTACAGGTCTGAAATTGTCTTTGGTAAGTGGAACATAGCAGAGCATTTATCAGCCAAAGGGCTGGATGGACTCAAAAACAAAGTGAAGATTGAATTGACAGTGACCAGGTGCCTGTATTTGTAGTAAATGCTAATCCTTCTCCGTGTCTGCTGGAGGTGAGGTGTGAATAGGACCTGTTTGCCAACACATTCACCATAACACCTTCAGGAGGTGATATGTCAATGCCGCGTTGTCACCTTGTTGCACTGAACTCAGGTGGCTTAAAGATTCATTAATAGATCCTCCCGAAGTTGAGACCTTAAGACGATCTCTGCAGCTTAAGTGTCACGTAAAGAAGCCCACATTTTCTGAATTAAACTGAGTATTGGAGCTTTTTTGAATAACCTGCCGTCTTCGACCTACTACTGGTTTACTCAGCTGTTCACAAAATAAATTAAAATGCAGCACGCTGGCTGTCCTTAAAATTGCATAACTAGTCATTTTATAAGGAAACCCAATGCTTCCCACAGATTGACCTCTTTGGGGTGCGGTTGGGTGGTTTGTGTTCATCAGGCTTCCAGATATTTGGAGTCAGCCAGCATCGCTCCATCTTTGGTTTTAGATGAATTAACACAGGTTGGAAAACTGTTGTTGTAGGCAAAGAGTTTTAATCAGCTTGAGTAACTCTGCCTCGTCTTTTCTGTTAGTGTGCTACGTGCTCTGCTCCATCCCTCCCCCTCTCATACACAGTGACAGCCATAGACTGAAGTCTTTGGACAGCAGAGGAGAGAAATTAGCATGACTATGCAGTACTGTGAAAAAGGTTTGAGTCACCCCTCGTTCTAAACTTTTTGCTAGGAAAATGGGAAGTAATTGAGGTGCAGTTATTTTTTTGAAATGTGGAAACATGCATGCTAATACAGCATATAACACAAAAACAGAGCTTGTACAAATTTAACAAGCTCGAAATTCAGTATTTGGTGACAGCCTGAGCTCTTTTAAGCTAGCTTTCTTTAAGTAGTGTTCAGGGATATTTCTCCGGGCTTCTTGAAGGACATTTAAAGCTCTTCGTTGGATGTTGGCTGCCTCTTGTTGTGCTCTCTGTCAAGATGATCCCACACTGCTTCAAAAAAGTTGAGGTCCGGGCTCTGGGGAGGCCGATCCAAAAAGACTGATAGTCTTTGTATGATTTTTAATGCTATGGCAGTGTGTTTAGCATCATTGTCATACTGAAAAATGAAGCTTTTGTCAATCATATGCTTTCCATTCTGCATTCATAATTACATAAATTACATAAATTTTGACAAGATCGCCAACACTACTGGCTGAAATGTAGCCTAAACCATGACAGAGCCTCCATCAAGCGTTATTTACTGTTGTTACTGTTGTTCCTCTCTCTGATCTGAATTTAAAAAAATAAAATAAAATTCTTTTGCTTAGTTGTCTGCCATGTAAAGACACAACACTGGTCCAAAGAAGCAATTTGAAAGACTTTCAGAAAGCCTGGAGAACTGTATGTGTTTTTCATTATGACTAACAGGATTTTATGACCTATCACTTTTAGAGGGTGTCAGGGTGGGGGCTTTGTTTTTACGTCAGGTTGCCATTGTCACCGAGACAAAGTAACATGGACAGTCTAGTTAACGAATGCTTCAAGTGCTTGTTTCGATATCATGTTTGTTTCAGTAAAAATATACACAAATGTCACTGTGTCAAATTGCCAGTGGCGATTTTTCCTCGATTTTGATCCCAGCTGTCACTCACACAGCACTAAAAGGAAGTTTTTGTGATTTTGTTTTGTTTTTTTAAAGGCTGAACAAGTCAGAGAAGTTGAAGTGCTAGAGAACCCTTCAGGGAAAATAAAGTCTGCTTACGCTGGCACAACACCGCTCTGACTTCAGCTCTTCGGAGTTCAGCTGCCATCTCGATATTTTATGGTTTAGTCATTGCGCTCTTAACATCTAATATTTATTTTCCTCCTAAAATACATGCTACAATATAACCACTCTTAGACCTCGTCTGCTGGATGGCTCAGAAAAGCCTTTTTAACTTAGGCTGCGTTTCTGTGTGGGTGAATGTATCATTACAGTAATCTTGGATAACCTTTTGGCAGCACTCACCTAACAAAATTCCAGGGGTGTTTCCACACCTAAGCAGCACTCGCTCCTGGCAGAACAGACACACACTGACAGCCATTCAGAGAGGTTTGGAAATGGTGAGCAAACAGCACTTCTCCTTAACACCTTATTTATGCTGCTACTACCCACAGAGTTCAGCCATAACATGACAACATGAAAAGAAAGCATAAGTGACAACCACCGCCCCTGCCTGTCACACTTGTATAATTTTTTCCCCCTGCCTCAGCCACCGGGTGGGGGGAAAGCAGTTAATGTCGTAGTTTGACAAACAGGAGGCTTGTGTGAGGCTGAGAGACGCCGGGTTATTATTTGCTTCGCAGTAAGAGACGGGGTCAACAAGGGGTATGGAAAACCGGCAGAGGTTGTCCTGTGCAGAATAGGGACAGAGCAGTAGACCGCGGGCTGTAATAGAGAAATTCTGAATGTGATGAAAATTCGGAATGCCGCTCTGACAGACAACAAGTTGCACTCACGATAGATTAGGAGGTCAGCTCCGGTCAATGGCTGCGAGAGTTTTTGTTTACGCGCCATAGCTACAGGCATTGGTTTAAATAGCAACTCGATAAAATCCCTCTTCAACATTCTCAGCTGTTTCATCGGTGTAAACAGTCGCAGCAGAGGTTCCCATGAGTTTGGTGAGCAACAAGTTGTAACCGTGGATCTACAACAAAAGCGGCTGCCTGTGTATGGTTTTACAAATAGAAGAGCATTAATCAGCAAGTTTGTGCAGGTGCTGCTTCAACTACCAAATCCAAAAGATTACCAAGAAATCCTTCACTGATGCATTCTTGGCAGATTGGAAGACATGCAAAGACATAAATTTGTAATATTTATTTGTTACTACTGACTTTTCATATTTCCTGATTTCCATTGACTTCCTGCTATTCTGTTTGCTACTGATATAAATTCTGTCTTTCTGCTGGAGATAAGACTGTTTGTGCAGATGGACTTAAGCCAAGCTGGGTGTTAGAGGTGTCGCACAAGGATCAATATTAGCCTCCTTACTTTTTACTGCACACATAAATAACTTTTATTTTTCTGCACACTGCAGTATCCAGTTTGTATGCCGACTGTTATGGCAGTGAGGATACAGGAGTTGTAGAACAAAATCAACTAAACCAAGCTAGTGCTGCAGGATCAGCTCAACTAATTGCATAACAACAACATGATAATGAAAATTTCCATTAAATTGTCAGATGATGTGGTTCTCCAGGCTCATCCCGTTATTTTCCTCTAAGCTCCTCTTGGGCTATCTTAGGCCTGACTTAGCTGTTGTAGAGCCTACGATGCAGCCTTGCTAATTGGCCGCTCCTAGTTGTGGTCTTTTTCTTTCTGGTTCTTACTGTCTCTCTAAAAATGCAAAACCTGTGAAGGCGTAAATGCACAGAAGGAAATGACACTGCTGAACAGGTGAACCACAGTAGTTTTGCTGGCAGTGTCGACCTGACATGTAGTTACTCGGGATTTGCACGTCAGGTTACTACCCGAAGAAGTCTGAATTAGTCATCAGATGAAAAGATCTTGTGCCAGAGTTGGCCAGGCTTTTTTTTAATGTAATTTAGCAAAGTCTAATCAGTCCTACCTGTCCTTGAGAGCTGTGCATATTGAGGTGAACCCTCAGTATTTACATCCTGACGCCTCGTCATGATTGTACACCAGGGCAATGATACGAATCGCTTCTTCTCTTTCTGACGTGTGATGTGAAGGAGGTTTTCTTAACTGAGGAACCAGTAATATGACCATGCACACCAGTGGTTTTGCGCTCTAGTGAGCCTCAACTTTTCACTTTACATTCGAAAGATCCCCACTTTGAGACCAGGAGGAGACACAAACAAGCTAGTGTGATCAAGACCATATAAATGTTAGGGTTGCATCAGGAAAGACATCCAGTGCTTAAAAAAAAAAAAAATCTCTGTTATACATCCAGATGCTCATCCACTATGGCGACCGCTTGGAAAATAATGGAGCAGAGCTGAAAGTACCTTCTTCTGTTCACCTGATCGTTTGGAAACTCCAGAAGTTTTCTGCTTGTTTTTTAATTGTTTTTTGTTTTTTAGCGTTGTGACGATTTCTGTCAAGAGGGCCGATCTTGATCTTTAACCTACACAGGGTTTAACTGTCCAATGAGCCTTTACAAAGTGGCTTTAATTCTAAACAGTTATTACAATGTTTATATTAAACCAATTGAATTAAAGCGTGACTGGTTCATTTTAAATGCACTGTGGTTGTGAAAGAGAGGATTATAGGAAACTCCTTTACATTTCAGGTAGTGTTAGATCCATACACGTACTCCTTTTTATCAGCTTTGTGTGTTTAGCCATCGTTGCTGTTGAATTATACTGAATCCAAATCAGGGCTGTATATGTATATTAAAAGGCTGTGGGCTAATCTCTCTTTGTCAGTGAATAAAAGGTCTCCCTGGTCTTTTTTCCTCATCATCTCACTGTCTCCGTCTCTCTCTCGGCTTGTCTTTGTGCATCTACCCGAGTCCGCCTGTAATCAGCAGGCCTTGAGCTCTCAGAAAGGTCACCCTGTCCCTTTGATGGTGTTTTGATTCATCCCTTCCTCTTTTCTCCACTCCCACCCTTCCCTTTCACCCCCATTTTTTTCTCACAGGGAAACTGGAGAGCCACTACCACCAGGGTGCCAAGAAGGGACTGGTCCCATCAGCTGCAGATTGACTGTAAAGGAGAAGCTGAAGAGGACAAAAAAACCAACTTCTTTCCCCCCACCGCTATTTTTGCCAGGAGTTTCCAGAGCTGACATATTATTAGTATCAGTTTGGTCTTTGTTTTGAATTCCTGGTATTTGTATTTAATTAATCAATCCTGGTTAATTGTATAGAATACAAAATTGTACGATTACAACTTTTGTGAATGCATAAATAATTTTCTTTCTTGTTTTAATTAAAGAACGCGTTTGGCAAAATGGAAAAAGACTCTTTTGAAATGTTTCAATGATGCCATTTTCTCAGGGTGCAAGAGATCATTTTCTTTTTTTAATGTTTTTATTAACCTGTCTGGTTAAATGAGGTGACAGGGGAAAAATGAGTTCAGCTTTATTTTTAGTTGAGAGCATAATAACCACAGGAGAAATGCGGTTCATCTCTTCTCAACAGAAGCAAGCCTGTCATTACCCTTCTCACACCTAAAGCCTCATCTAGACCAACAATAGCAGTGTTAAAAAAAACACACATACACAGAGCCCTCTCATTAATTTCAATGAAGCCGTTTCATTGGCACAGCAGGAGGAAAGGCAGAAAAATTGATCATGTTCCTGCAGCGTGATCTAACATCACCCAGCAACACACTGATTAGACTAATCAAATATACAGCTGGTCCACGCGCTGTAAACTTGAGCATTGTGTCAGTTACTTTGTTTCCCCCGCAGTCTTTAAATGCACAGAGAGAGTTATTGCTGCCGCGATAACCTTTCAGAGTCCCTCCTCAACCCTAAACCGCCGTCTGATAAGCCCTCAGACTCGGCAACTCATTCAGCTGCTCGGATGGTATTTCGTCTCCTCTGCCGTACCTGCAGCAACATGCCCGCATGGAGGAAAACCCTTGGAAGCAGGGGTATTTTCAGTCATAACACCACAGATTAGCTGGCCTGTGTCTGTGCTCCCAGCTCACCACACAACTTTAAACTAGTTTTTAAAGATTTTTCCCCAAAGTCAACACCTTTTTTTTTTTCCTTTTCAGTTGATTGAACGATAAAGGTAAGAATTTCTCGTGGATCTGGTCCGTCGCACATCTTCTCTTGCTTTAAAAAAGAAAAACACCAAATCTCCAGCGAGCCTTCCAGACCTGCATGCTCAGACAACTACCACTGAAATCATTTGTTGAGTTTATATTCAGGCACACATAAAGTCTTTGACACCTCTGTTATTAAGTGCTGCTGTGACAGGCTCTGATTGATATTTCTGACATGCACATTTCTACCTGCTCTTGAGCTGCTGCGTGTTTACTTCCTTGCAAATGTGTTGAGTGGCTCTTTGACTAAGCTGTTTCTTGCCCTGGGGCGTATTTCACCGTGAAAAGCATAGCATGAATCACCAACACACACACACACCCATCCCGAGTTGTTATGTTTTCGCCTGTGCCTGGCATTGTAATTCTCCGTTGATTAGCTTAGATTTACTCTTGTTTGAGTTGCAGATTAGCTACAACTCTCTGCTCCACTTCATTCAGAACGAGGAGGCATAATTGCACCAACCCTCCCAGTAATCTCCCACCCGGAGAATGTAAGAGGCCTCTTTTGTAAAGTTTCTCAATAGGTGTTTTTTCAAGAGAGGTTGCTTAAGAATTTACTATATTCATCCTGCAGTGAATCAACGATGACAGCTACTTGCCCTGTGGGTGGCCTTTTCTTCTGTCTTCGGGATCGGGGACATTTCTTCGGATGAGAACAGACATCCAAGTTCACATAAACAAGGGCTCTGTGCTGCTACGCTGCACAATTAAGCGCATGCAGTTTTTACTAAGCCTCTTTAGATAAACACCATGAGATCATATGCTGTTGGTTTTTCGTGCACAAAAGATGATGCGATGTGTGGAGGAAATGCTCGAGGTGATCCATTTTATATAGTAAACCTGACACGAAGTCGGAGCCACGGTGAACTGCAACAGATGAAAGTGCTGGCAGCAAATCATCCGGATTTTAAAGTGTCTGTAAAGTGTTTTTTCTCAAAGCATTTCTAAACATGCTAGTTTTCTCTAGAAAGCGTGACTTATTTCTATTTCCACACAATCACAAAACTATTTTAGTGAGTGGGGGTGGGGGGTGGGGGGGGGGGGGTGTCAAGAACTGGAGAAAAGTATCATCAAGAAATTCAAAGAACAGACAAAACCAGACAGAAGCAAAAAGTTTCAAAGATCCTTGATAAAAAAAAAAAACTAATGATACCCCAGAACCCTGAACGGGACTGAACTGTGAGGTTGCATACCAAGAAAAACTTCTACAGAAGAGACCCCCTCAAGCAACTTGAACATAATTCAAAATACAAGTATGCTGAGGACAACCTGGAGAAAGATTTTGCGTACTGGAAGCTCATCCTTTGGTCAGATGAGACGACACTAGAGCTGTTTTGCCACAGAGAGGCTGTTTGTGTTTGAAATAAAAAGGGAGCGGTGAACAATGCAAAGAGCATCATCGAAGCGAAACGTGGTGGGGGTGTTATGATGTGGGAGTGTTTCAGTGCATCGGGAACTGGGAATCTCGTCAAGGTGGAAGGAATCATGAATAAAGAAGGATATGTGAGATTCTGAAAGAAAACCACAAGTTTCAGCAACAAAACTGTCTGTGTTGTCGCTTTGTCTTCCAACACGACACTGACCCCCAACATGTGTCACTCCTGGTCAAGAGCTACCACCAGAAAACCAAAGTGAATGTTATTGACCGGACTGTCAAAGACACAGGTTCATACCAGACCACTGAATTTGGAGGAGATTGAGAGATTCGCCAAATAAGAACGGGCTGGGATTGCACAGGAGATGTGTGTCTGACTTTTGTCACACATGCGTATCCTTGTGGTTGTTTCCTAGCTAAGAGGATACACAAATGACTGTTAGCATCAGGGGAGTTAATCATTTTGTCTCTGGTAGTTTTTGTGAAATTATTTTGTTTTCAAAGTAACATAATGTCAGTGATTCAGCTTCTTCATCACACACCAACCACCCTGCTGTTAATTCTGCTGGTGAACAAGGGAGAGGAACTAATCAGAGTAGATGAAGCAATATAACAAGCATGGCATCATCCAATTTTGAGCACCACCTGTTTCAGAAGCAGGAACTCCAAGTACAATTCCTGCCACCCTCCAACTTTGATCCGTTTAGCTGAAGTTATAAATTAAATTAGACATAAATAGGATAACCTGTTTATTTGTCATTAGGGCTGAAATGATGCCCAACTGAATTTTCTAAATGAAAAGAAATGTAATTGACTCCTTTCCAACAGCATGCCCTCCTCACCGTCGAGCCAAGTTTCCAGTTGTAGAAGCAGCAGGACCTTTGTGTGCTTGCTGAGAGACTGATTGGTCTGAGGGCACAGGGTCCCATCCTCCACCGCCACCCCCATCCCCACAGGCCTGGAAGAGGAATTAGTGCTTCGCAGCACTTCAGAAGAGGTGGTGGCAGGCTGGGGAACAATACAAACCCGGTAACAGCTTATGGCTCATCCATCTCATAATCTGTCATGGATCGCTGCCTGTCAAGCCATGGTGGTTGTACAAAAGGAAATTTTGAGGAATGAGTGGGTCAAAATTTGCTCATTTAAGACAGCTTGACCGCAAAATCTGACGCAATGGTCGCTCGTTACTTCAAAAACATCCTGGGATTTAAGACGGTGTTTTCATCTCAAGCCATCAGGACTTTCAAATGGTTTGTGTGTGACTTGAGAAGCCAGATGCCACTTGAAGATAGATCTGTAAGCTTAATTTAGCACATTTGATGGTAGGGGAATTATGTTTGGAGGGAGTTTAGCTAGGTGTTTCCAGCTCCACTAAGCCAACTCAGCTGTAGCATCGTATTTACTGTGCAGCCACTGAACTTCTCATTTAACTCTTGGCATTTCCCAAACTGCTGCACTATTAATTTCTATAGCTCATACCCACTTGTTCACAGTCCTCACAGCTTTTTTTGTTGTTGCATGAAATCCCATTCCTTCATCACAACTGATGTTGATGCATAAACTAAAAGAGCACAATTGCTATCTTTTCCATTCAGTGTAGAATCTACATAGTCCACAGATCTAAGGTTGGGCCCCATTGGAGGAGGGAAGGCGCATGAGTCTTTTGAAAGCTTATATTCCCTCAAGGGCAGTGAGAAATACACACAGTGGGAGCGATAAGAAGTGGATCTCTTTATGTGACCACAGCTCAAGAAGAGCTATGACCTGCTTGCACCTTAAAAGATGGGCCACCGTAAATGTTCATATCAGATCTATAAATTACCTTCTCCACAAATAATCCTGATCGGAGAAATAAATAAATAAAAGAAACTATCTCAGATTCCGAAAGCCTGCTGACCTGACTTCCAGGATTCACAAAGGGAGTGCAGTTGCATCAGTTCAATTAAAAATGGATTTCCCATCACAAACGGCTTTCAATTGCTGGCCATTTCTAAAGATCCACTGATAAGAAGTCAATTTAATCCCTGACCTTTGACCTTGCTGTGCTCCTGAATGAGATGGTATCTGTAGTGACACAAATGGAGTAGGTGATACTTAAAATTATGGCCATGTTGATTTTTCTCAAAGTCAATCCGACAGAAGCGCCGAGGGAAATTGCTCCAAAACTCCAAACTAAACAGACTCTGGGGTCTTTAAATCAGAATAAAATGCCCACCTACAGAATCCCCCACCAAGAAGTCTTCACAGCTTTCGGGTCTTATTAATTCACATAATGCCACACTGTAGACATTACTGTAGACCGTCTGTCTTCATGGCCTCCTCTGTCAGGAGGATTACCGTAAATCTCTGAACATAGTGATTTGTAAAGCCTTAGACTCTTGAATATGTAAAATAGTCCCTTCCAGGCTTCTGTTTTCTCAGGAGCAAGCACTGTAACAGATACATAACATGATTACTCTGGATTAACTATTTGCATATTGCTATATGATAGACAATAAATACAAACACTTTTTTTGCCAACAGCTTGTTTGTATAAAGAGTTGCAGATGTGTGAGAAAACTGCTGCCATTTGAGGACACGAAAGATTAAAACTTTTAGGAAGGGGGGAAAAAAAATCGACTGTCTTCTAATCACCAAACTGACAATAAAGCTTTTGTTCTCAGTCTCTTACATGCAAAGATGTCTTTTGCAAATGCCTCATGACTGTGGTATGATTTCTGTTTGACTAATTGGGTCAAACCCCAAGTTTGTCCCAAATTAGATGCTTCATACAAATTTAGAACATGCAGTAAAAGATGTCATTGCTTTCATGCTTGATCTCATTTTGCTTGTCAGAGGAGGGGTGCGTTGCTATGAGCGCAATCTAGACAAAAGAGTACATCTTTAACAGTCTGAACCCCCACCCCACAGTTTCCTTTGATTGAGCCTTTTTATGCATTATTTAGGTCACGTATTTGACCTGAGATTAGTCTAGGAAGCAGATTGGTCTTACAACTTTGCTTTAAAATAATCTCCCCAGCATAATATATCTCATATTACTTTACTGACGTCTATGTTCATTATGTTGATTAATTCTTGGCTCTTAAGTGACCTTATATTCAACAAGGGTGATTTCTCCTCGTCTTAATGTACTTTGTTGTCTGCATGACTCCAATCCATTACACGACCTTCGCTGATGGCTACGACCAGACAAGTCAGGTCATCAAATCCCAACAACTGCAACTCATCTTCTGTCCGTCTCATTCTCTCGCAACGCGGGGTTCGCTCATTCACTGCTTCCTGTGAAAAAGAGGAGTGTACATAACGCTGTAACACTTTATAATACAGCCCCCAACTAAAAGCATAATTACCCTGTAATTCAATGGCATTTCAATGTACTTTATGTGAAATAAGAAAGTAAATATATTTACCTACAAACACTTAAAGGTAGGTAAACTAGAAAAAGAGTTTCACAAGTTTTACAGGAAACAAAGAAATGATTATACTGTAAATAATTTTAAGTACTGCCAAATTTCTTGGTAGTTTTGCTGAAAAACAAACTATATTTCCCCATCTTGTGTTGTTATAGTAATACTGTAATAGTGGTATTACAGAGGAAAAGAAACATTCCTTTCCTGTGCAGTCCTTTAAAAGTTATGTTTGAACTGTGAAAGAAAAAATATAAAGTTAGATTTACATAAGGTCACACAAGTCCGCAAAATGTGATGGCGTTTATTTTTTCATGTAACTTGGTGAGACTGAGAGTCCTTTTTCATATTTGGATTGTACAAAAGATTAATAACACAATATCCACCCTGCACATCAATATAATTAATATTAAATAAAGATGTAAAAGGGAAAGCTCCATAATACAGCCTGCCCCTTGAAAAGTACAGCGTATTTATAAAGTAAGGTGTCGAAATATAGTTTGTTTATATGTAAAGTTAGCATAGAAGGCACCTTAAGGACAAAGGTCAGTCTTTCAAGGACGCCCGTTTTGGACTGAGAAGACAGAAGGTTTGAAAGAGGAGTAAAGGAGACCATCTATGTCCACCGTGAACGACCATCATTAAACAGAGGTGTCGGCTTACGACATCAGCTATGAGCCACCTGCAATGCAGTCCTGAAATCCCTTCCCAGGGGTTTCAACCCCCATTCACACCTTGCCTCAGGTAACCTCAATAGTTTACGTGATAGTGGGGTGGGGTAAGGTCTAACAGAGGTTTCACCTGTCTGCCCGGGTGATGGGGATGACCCACGGCTTTTTTGACACCTCAGCTTACGTGACTACTCACAAGATCAATAGTAGGTTAACGACCCTCAGGACCACCTCCAAAGAAGACAGCCTCCTCTAGAGGTTTATTACACGGGACTGAAAAAGCCTCTTGGATTCCTCCTTTTCCAAGCTGTGAAGGCTACCACGACCTGGATGACCAAGCGCCTACACAGACAGAAAGAATGGATGGTTCTAAAGAGCTCGCTGAGTTGGAAGATGGTGCTGTAATAGGATATCACCATTACAGCAAGTCAATTTGTAACATTTCTTCACTTGTCGATGTTCCACCATCAGCTGTAAGTGGTGTAATTCCATACCGGAAGTGTTTAGGAACCACAGGAACTCGGACACAAAGTGGCACATCATGTAGGGTTACAGAGCGGGGTCACCAACTGCTAAGGCCCATTGTACATAAAAGTCACTAATACTCTGGTGACTCAGTAAGTGCAGGGTTTCAAATGTCATTAACATCAGCACAAAAACTGTGCACTGGGAGCTTCATGGCACTGGTTACTATGACGGGAGCAGATCCTGTAGGTGTAACATGCTTTTGTCCATATAGTTTATATGGGTACAGATAGAGAAAATATTATGCATACACTTAGAGGCATAAAACTGTGGACTAGAGCACTTTTTTGTAGTCTTGCCTATGGCTAATTACAGCCATTTTTACACTAGACCCAATCTCCGACCTTTGTGGGGCTAATATCCTCAAAGAAGAAGCTGGTGTGCTGATGGACGCAGCAGATTGCTGTCCCTCCCTGAGCCTGGGTCCTGTTTAAAGCACTTTCTCTATTATTGTTGGAATATAAAGAGCTTTGAGGTGACTGGTGTTGTGATTGGTGCTATCTAAATAAAACTGAATTGACTTGGATTAATAAAAACTCTCACCATTCCCGCCATCGCCATTTTCATTTGGTGCTAATATTTTTTAAGTGGTACTAAACACAAAGTACAGTCAAAGACGATGGGATTGTAATGGTTTCGTGAGGAATTTAATTGTAAACCAAATGAAAGATTTCAACAATGATGGCGCTGAGAAACAAGGTTATTACCCTTCATTCTCAAGGGGGGGAACGAATGCCTGCATGTAACAGATTCTTGTAACATTTCAGTCAAAGAAAACAATAAACAAGTTAATGTCATGCACTAGAAAAAAAAAATCAATCTGAGCAGATGTAAATGTAACAAGATTAAATCAGCAGTGTTAACAGTACATGTCACATTTGTATCTTTACATTTAGACTTAATCTGTTCAAAACACAAGATGTTATGTAAAAAACATTAAGCTGAGATACCTTGCAATTTAAAAGATGTATTGTTAGCACAAACATTAATGATGGGACATTTCAGTCTGGAGCAAAGTGAGGACTAAAATGTGAAAGCATTAATGTGTATGACAAAAACAGTCCATTCAGTAGGCTTTGCCTTTTTAATTTAGGTAAGGACGATACATTTTTATTTTCTGTGACTGTGTTATTTCATGTCATTTTATTCTGTTGCATCAGTTTCTTCAACAAGGCTGTTAGCTGATATGGATTTTCAAACATGTGCTAAAGAACAAGTTTCTTACAGATGGGCTTTGGGGCTTTACAGTTTCTTTTATAGAGTAATGGAAAGATGATCACATGAATCAAGCCAGCCCCTCTGTGATTCCACATGGCTGGCTGATTAACCCCTCTTCACTGATGGAAAACACATGGCGTCCACACAGCTTGTTCATTTCAGGTTTTAGCTGGTGTGACGCTAAGCAGCGAGAGCACTTGGTTTGGAGCCATACAGCCTTGAAGGGCAGCCTTCATCAGAAAGCTGTCCCCCTCCGGTCCCCACTGGCCACTGACTGTTATTTAGCTTTCCAATGGAGGCTGGCTGTTCCCTCGGGAGAGCAAGAGTGTGCCTGCCAGCAGGAATGCATTGGAGGCAATAGAGGAAGATGGAGGATGGTAAGTAGCTGCTGCCGCTGTGTTTCCCTCTGTGTGAAAATGAGTCCATTAATTCAGCCCCCTCCCCTGCCTCTCTCCGAGCCCTCCCTGTGCCTGTTGTCTCTGTTTGTTAGCGAGATGATTCCTTCTGTCATGTCAAAGGCAACATTATCATATTCTTGTTGCCTGGGAAACCAGCACTGAGCGAGACAACGACTTAAAGCCTTCATGGTGTTTGAAGCTGGTACACATGAAAGGTTATCCGTGGAGCTGGGAGAACTGGATTCATGACATGTCCAAGGGTCTTATTGTTGGAATCTTTTCCTTTGCCAGCTTAATGTTTTCTGAGAAACTCCCCGTCAGTTGTTGTTATAGATTCACTTCAGCAAAATCTGAACCCAGCTGGCAGTCACTAAGGTAACATGTCCAATTTGCCTCAAGCGTGAAGATCAAGTTTTTGCCTCCGTGTTGCTTTCTTGTGTAGAATCACAGTTTTTACAGATTTAAAAGTGTTGTCATTCAACAAAATGCACATTTGGTTCCCCTTTTTTAAAACCGAGTTAGAGTACATTCATCATGATGCGTCAGTGCTGCCACTTTCTAACGACAAAACATCCCTATGGGCTTGTACAGGTTGAATAAGTCACATACTAAGTGTATTTGATCATTTATAAGCCAGTTACGTGAACATTTGGGTTGCCAGGTTGTGACAAATCCCTTTGGTCAGTGTTTACCCCTGTCCAGACTCCAGAGTAACACCTGCTTTATTGTTTTAGGTAAGCTCTTTAGTTCATCAAGTAGACCGCTCCACTGAACTGTTCAGCCACTTTCCTTCTGGAAAAGGCTGGTAGGGAAAATATGAACAATACTGCACTTTTTAAACATGTAACATTCCAGGGCAGACCAGGATTACTCTAAAAACCATTTATCAGTTTCCCCCCTGCAGATCTGATGGCTTATTACACGGTGATGAATCCATATGTGACTGCCTAATAATAATAATTACTAATTCCCTAATGAATTTTTTATACACAATTAATTCAGTTTTTTTTACATGGTCACTCCAAGCTCCGTTAATAAGTGTTGGTATGTGTATGTGTGTTATTACTCTTTAACAGGCTAAGTGTGATTTAGTAGTTTTTAGAACAACGTTTACCAGCAAAATCTTGAAGTAATAATTTTTTGAACTACTTAATCAGTGTCTCATATTGTTGTCAAGAAAGTTTGGTCCATTTTTCTCTACAATGTCCCTTTAATTCACTGAGTTTGTGGGCTTGTTTTCACAAGTTAGTATGAGGTGTTTCTGTTGATTTGGTATTTGCTAAATATGCCGCTGTTCATTACTGAAAAACTCTGGTCTGGATACTGTTTGAAACATGTTTTACACATTTAACATGCTAACTGAGGTCTCTAGAGGCTAAAATGTACCACCTGGATCCCCCCCCCCCCCTCCCCCGTTTTTATAATTTCCCTGAGCATTGTAGGGTCTGACCTTGTGATGAATTTGCTAGGACGTCATACTACTTAGAAAATCGTATCTACACACACCTGAACCCCTCAGACCAGCAAACTGCTAAAACATCTGCGCTTAAAGAGGCAGTCGGATTTGCTGATGATTACTTCAAGTACATTTGATTGGCAGTACTTGTTTGAGACTGACCCTCTTAATTCCTATGGAAGCAGTAAGGGGAGCTAGAGTCCTGTCACACGACTGATTTAAAAATATACCTATGATGTTGACCGCCCCTCCCTGAGCCTGGTTCTGCCGGAGGTTTCTTCCTGTTAAAAGGGAGTTTTTCCTTCCCACTGTCGCCAAAGTGCTTGCTCATAGGGGGTCATATGATTGTTGGGTTTTTCTCTGTATCTATGAAGCGCCTTGAGGCGACTTTTGTTGTGATTTGGCGCTATATAAATAAAATTGAATTGAATTGAATTGAATTGAATTTTGATAGGCCAAGAGTAACTGGCATATTTTTCGGAGTGTACTGACAATATCATTAGTTGTGTCTTATAAACACATGATGAAGGCCAGACAATTTATGTCTGACTTCCCATTATCACACAGTCATCAACAAATCATCATCATCAGATTATTAGCATTTCTATCCCTGAACTGTAATGTAGCAAAAAAGTGGTCTATTGTCTACTGTTTGGTATTTTCTAATGTTTTAGACACTTTTATGTGAAGGCATTATTTAAAATATTTTTAATGTCAAATCACATCATTTTTAAAAAAAATGAAGAGTCACTTAAGTGAGTAAACTACAGACAATTTATGGAGGATTATTGGTGTCTTTTCTGGATCATGGAAGGCTGCATTTAACATTTTGATGTTTTGGGCTGCTAGTTGCATTTGGTAATTGTGCTCTGTCCTACATTTAACAATAAATCTGAAATCGGTGTTATTTATAGGAAAGCAGTATTATTTATAGATAGCTTAAAGAAGCCTTACTCCATTATAAGAACTGAGAGAGGAGAAGATTGAACCTATGACCTCAGTATTTTTTAAAATCCTGGCTAGGGCCCTGTCTCTGTGTAAAAACCACAGCAGCGGCTAGAACTCAACGCATTCAGTGGGGGCTGGACTAGCTGGTGCATATCCCCTCGCTGAAAACTAACACACACACACACACACACACACAGTCACAGTCCAGGCTGGTTAATCCAGTTCCATGCATTGTACCTGACGTATCCCAGTCCATTCCGAGAGGAACTTCTCTATCCTGGATTTCCTAATCGCTGCTGCTGGTTGGCTACATTGTATCAGTTCCCACACGAAGAACCAGCACGGCGCTCATCCAGAGACGGTGAATACGGAGGAATTAACCTGGATTGAAAGCTATTTGCTGTGGGAATAATTGACAGAGGGTCGCTGGAGAGGACCGGACTTGTGTCTGGCTTGAGACGGCACCGATAAAAATGCGCTCGGGACTCGGCTGTTTACGCTGTGGACGGTATCTCGAAGTGTGATGGCAGAAGTCCAGTGAATCGCTGGCCTCCCCTCCTCTCTTGTGTTGGATGTCTTGGGGAGTGCGCTGCCACTGCTTTCTGGTGCTTCAGATTTTTTTTAGAGGTTTTCTTATAAGTAAAGCATAATTACCGTTGATTTGTTCTTTTTATGGAGCATACACCACCATGGGCAGACCACGGTTTGGAATAGGAGTGTCTAGCTAAGTCGGTAAGTAAGTACATTTTTTTTCTTCTTTTTTTCTTCTTATTGTTGATAGTGCTACGAGTCGTTAGCCATTTAACGTTAGCCTTGTGTGCATGGCAAGCTGGCTAGCTTTACGTTATGTAGCCAACACAGCATGCAGCAGCAAGCAAGCTAGCCAAGGCTGACTGCACTCTGAGCTCATTGTTTGTCTGCCAGAGAGCTAACGTTACACTTAGATTAGCTCATTACACCGAGCTAAGTTAGCTCTATCTGCTTCTTGAACTTCAGCTAACGTGTGAAAGTGAAGCTGGTACCGTAACCGTTAAAGCACTGCTAACAGATTCTTTAAGTTGAGCTCACGGGTCGTGACAGTTACCCTCGGGGACTGCAATATTTATTAGCCCCAGAATACACTTGGCTGACTTCACTAATAGTTTTTGTTTTTAAACGACCCCCCCCCCCCCCCCCCCATGTTTGGAGATAAAATATGGATCTGGGCAGATTTGAAGCTGCAAATTCCGCCAGTGAAGTGACCACAGTGTTTCCCAATCTGGGTACCGGGGACTCCCAGGGGGTCTCGTTAGTGAATTGCGAGGGGCACTTAAGTAGACATGAAAATGAAAGCCTGATCTTTTAACGTGCTACTAGTGATGATTTAGAGCAGAGTGTGAGGATCTGTGTGAATCTGTTTGAAACCACACGTATACTGGTGTTAACACACACACACACACACACACACACACACACACACACACACAGAGCAGTGTAAACAAGTGCTACAACTCTTGTTACAGGTTGTGGCTTCAGACAAAGTGCTCTGTATTACAGCTAAAAATTTTACAAAATGGTGGATCATGTTAATATGTAGCTATGGTAAGGACTTCCATGGAACCCCCCCCCCCGAAAAAAAAAACAAACTAAAAAAACTAAACAAGTCACGTTTTGTCAGCTCATGTTCTTGGGGGTGTCCCATCTCAGTGAATTGAGTCATTCAGCTCAAGCACAAGATTTCCTTTTTAACAGGACCACTGTGGGCTAACCCTGTGCTCTACCCCATGGTCTGTGCTGCTCCATGGACTGTAACAGGACCACATTAAAGACTAGCAAAGTAGTCTCAGTCTAGTACTTAGCTGCAGGTTAAAGTGTTCAACATATTCATTAGTCAAGATACAAGACTGCAGTAGTGTTAAATGTATTTTTATTTATTTATTTATATATATATATATATTAGGGCTGGGCGATATGACCCAAAATTCATATCTCGATATTTTTTAGCTGGATGGCGATATAAGATATATATCTCGATTTTTTTTTTTTAAGCCATAAAGTAAGAACAAAAAGAGAGTTCTTAGTCAAAGCTGTGTCCCAGATGTCACACAGGCACTTTTATTAACATACAGCACAGATGTACATGAAAAATTACTCAAAATTAAATTATGAGCATTCATTAAATAATCATGCTCCATAAATAAAAGAAAACAAGGTTGTTTTTGTGCTAAACAAAGAGCTCACAATTGTGCAGTCAAAATATAAACTAAAAGATGCTGAGCGTAATAACAAAGACAGATTTCACAGCTGCTCTGTTCCCAAGTTTTGCTGTGTGACTGACAGCCTGGAGTTTGAAATCCGCTTCATAACCACGTCTCTTACAGGTGCCATTTATGGTCCTTATACACACACAATACGGTAATATTACGTTGATGCACAGTACGTATCACTCCGCGAAGCTCCTCGGTAGCCGTAATGCGCCGACAACCTATCAAGCGGTGCAGCTCCGTAGCTGACCAAAGTCGTACTCAAACATTTTGACAGATTGCTGAGCGCCGTGTACCACATAAAATCGGTTCGCGGCCATCAAGCACAACCAGAATTCATACATCAGGCGCGCTATCAACTTTTGAGAGAATGAAAGGATTTTAGGGTTAGCGCTGTTAGCGCTGTTAGCTCGTTAGCGCGGTTAGCTCGTTAGCACGTTGACGCCGTCCAGCCCCACGCATGGGGCGATGCGCAGTAACTCGTTAACGGAGATTTGCCGTGTCCGTCTTGTCGCTGCCTGCACGTGAAGCGATGGGGGAGGAGGGGGAGTTGTCTTCAGTGAAGGCGAGGCGGAGTAACGTTGCGTAGAGACAAAAGTGGACGAAAGAGAGGCAAACTTGCGGCTCCACAACTATAATTATAACGTAACATAGACTATATCGATATAAAGGATATTGTCACATCTTATATCTCGTATAAAAATATATCGATATGTTTTAAAAACTCGATATATCGCCCAGCTCTAATATATATATATATATATATATATATATATCAAAAATGCTCCAGTGTGCAGAATTTTATTATTATTTTTTTAACAGCATGGGTTCATTGGGAAAAAGTGAGACATGGTTTTAATTGTTGTGCAAGCTTGCAACATAAACGTGTCACAGGCTTTGCACAATCCTGCTTAATGTGTACGATGACCTAGTGCTGGCAGTCAATTAAATATGATTTGTTGAGGACATTTGTCATTTGTATTGCACATTTCTGTTTTTGCAAGCACAACCGCTAAGTGCTTACAATACAACACTCAAGGTCATCCATGTGGCATGCCTAAGTGTAAGGATATCTGGCGTGGGTGGATGATCTCGCAATGAGATATTTGCAAGCGGTTGCAGAACCCCAAACTTCAGATATTATTACAGAGTACTCGAGGTAGATGGATAAGTAGGTGAAGCTGATGTCATTTTCCAATAATAGGTTATGAGATTGAAGTACAGAAATGAAACAAACTACAATTTGTCCACCATGAAGCCTTAACAATTTAAATTTAGTGATAGAAGTAACTATCTTCTTACTTTAAGAGCGAAATGCTGTCTGAGCCATCGACTGTACCATCCACCCAAGCCGTAAATGAGGTGAAACCAATGAGAATGAGTGGTTCTTTTGTTAATGAAATGTATTTGTTTACACAAAACTACTATAGTTGACAGTAACTGAATACTCAATCATTAAACATGTCACTGGTTTCTCAAGAGCCTCAGGCATTCCTGGCTAATGCTTCATTTACTATTAAATCAGGTTGGATACATTGTCTCGCGAAAACTCTGGACACCATTTGAAGACACTTTTCTGCACTGTAATATTAAGCTACTTTGGAATAATGTGCATGAAGCGTTTGTTCCCTATTCGGCAATGTGGGACGTGTTGGAAGTTGTTTGAGTCCAGGCCAGTCTGCAGCAGACCTGTGGTTTTCTCATACCAGCTTTTTGGCATAGAGGTGTAAGAGTTCCTCATTTAAGACTTGGTATGCAGTCATTAAGGCCTGACGGGACTTAATGATTTCAAGTGACTTATGTGAAATAATGTCAAGTCAATAGAAATTCACGCACGTGACCCAAGGCAGCATAAAATGCATTCGTTCTGAGGTTTAGTGACGGTTCATATTATTTTCAGTGCAACTAGCCAAATAACCTATATCAGAGCGGGCAGCAAAAGGATCACCTTAACCAGACTAACATTAATTTGCTAGTGGTTCCAATAAATGATTGAGGTCTTTTACGCTTGCTGGAAGAGTGTTTGGTCACTACGTATCATTACCGACTTGTTTTGTATTGATTTCTTTTTGAACACTTTGTTTTACCTAGAGGTTTATTACTCATTCTTCTCATGTCTTTGTCACATTGAAATCAATACAAAAGACGGTAATATAACAGTGTTAAGCCCAGAGGATTTGCCCTGAAATTGAATTCATACATGTGAAAGCACTGGTGTCCCTTTTAATAATAGCAATGTTTCCACAGAGCAAACATGTCCTTTGCTATTTTTTCTTTTGGTGGACAAAATTGAGCAATTTCACTGTAAGGCATAGAGCTGGCATAGCTTTCATTCCAGCTCAGTACCTTTTCAAAGGCAGTTCCTCTCCATCTGATTACCTTTTCTTTTTTTCTTTTTTTTTTAAGTAGTAATTTGTTTTAATCATTATAAGGGTGTTAGGATCCTTGTTATAGCATGGCAGATAGATTTTATACAGTCTGACAGACCATAGCTTGTGAAGTGACTGAACACGAGAGCAACGCCACTTGAGGAAATTCCCATTTCCTTATTCAACAGTATGATGTCCTTGATAACTCAGCTGCTGGTATGTAATGTTTTTAAAGGACAGCAACTGACTGTAAAAGTTACTAATGTACGTGATGGCACTGGGCTTTGGCTCAGATTTGTTTTGCGTTAACTGTGACCAGCCTTTCACCTTTTTAAAAATCTGTTGTGCCTCAGACTATATACCAAAGAAACACTGTGCAAGAAGAGCATTAAAAGTGTTTGTTTTGAGGTCCAGGGCATTAGATTAGTCCAGGGCATTAGATTAGTCCAGGACAAGGGGATTATGTTGGCTTTGTAAGGCTGCCGTCATGTCGTGGCCACACACCAGCTGATAGCAAACTCAGAAAGGATTTAACCTATATCCTCAAAGGTAGCTGGTCATTTGAAGGCTTACGGTGCCTTTTATTTTCAAACCACTTGAATTAAGCCTTTTTTACAGGTGCACATATATCCACATATTCAATTATACTCCTGGGTTTTACATTAGCAATGAAATGGATCATGAGGAATGAGACTCATATGGATTCCAGTTCCCTTTGTGAAGTGGCGAGTGCTTTAATGCAGTTAGTGTCAATAGGCAGGTTGTGATTAGATGAAAATCTTTGTACTTTAAAACATACATGCAGCGTTTCTCCAAGGTTAAGATTCTTTTGAAGCGATCCACTCTGAGTGATGGGGGGATGGGCTTATTGAAGCACTGCAGGGAAGCTCTAACATGGAACGCTTGAGTGCCTTCAGAAAAACAGCATTACCTACATGACCTGACCTCCAAATTGTAGTCAGTAATTGTTAATGCAATATAGCACTTGGTTAAAATAGCTACTTACCTACCTACCATAGTGCATACTGTGTTCCATTGGAACAGCTAACCTGCAGAGGTGCAGCTTTCGCTATTTCCTTTGCATGTGCACACAGTTGAAAAGGAGTGAGGGAGACACCTGGGACTTCATTTCACACTTCTAGCATGAAGAGAAAGTAGCATAGGCTTTGGTAACCCAATATGTTCTGATGGCATATTTAAATCCTTTTTTTGGGGGGACAACAACTTAAGAAAACGGTTGATTGTTTATATTTTTAGCCTGTGCCGCTGTGTGTTGCACACTTGGCTACCTGTGAATTTTGACTATGCTGTATCTGCTTGTAACAGCTGACTAGGTCTGCAGTGAGTTCAGACTTTGATTAAACAGTTCCTGTAATCAATCAAGTGCTCCGTGGAGTGTCCTGTCTTGTTTTCGTAGCTTGTGGAAAGACAGGTGGGTGGACGGTTCAGAAGTGCTTATGTAATTTCCATCATCTTTCGATATGAACATGACTGTCGAGATTATAATGTAAAAGGCCGCGGCAAGGCTTAAAAGCTGCGCTACACCTGAAAACTGCGAAATATTACTGAAATGCGTAATTATGTAATGCAATTATTAAAATGGTGGGTTTTTTTGTGTTTTTGTTTATTTTTTTATTTGCTTGTTCAAGCATAGTAAATGCAGGACAATGGAAACTGACAGTCAGAATAGATGGCAATATTTATTGAGCCATCCATTGTGTGGGTGGGCTAGGGAAGCTTGTAGTGGGGGGAAAATGTGCCTCATCTGGCCCCCAAAATAGATTTTATATATGAAAACTGATTGTGTGGATGTTGCCGCCGTCTCTATTTCCTGAGGCTACCATTTTGTTGACAAAGTTGAGGATGTGACAATTGTCGTGCGGGCTGTAATGTTGTATCAGAATATGCAGCTCTGCTTCAGGTTTTGCAGCTTTCATTGGATTTCTCACTTGTGAATTGCCCATTACAGCGGGGGAGGGGGGGGGGGGGCACTTTGAATGCTTGTTGCACAGCTGCTGTTTTGCCAGAAACCAGTGATCCATCTTTTCCTGGGATGTGAGCCCAGGTTACACTCAAGTCTCCCCCACACAGGCTATAAAGATATTGTCAGCTTTTGTGGCGCAGCACAGACTTGAGTGCTGCAGAAATGCTGTCTCATTTGCTTTTGGTTTGAAGTATCGTCCCGTGTGATTGTAGAAAGGAAAGCCACAGCAATTATGGGGGTCGATTCAAAAGGATAGTTGTGTTTCTGTTATTACAAAACCTTTGGGGTTTTTTACCACACCATTGCATTTAGTGCTGCCTTCACTCCTCCATTCATAAGCAGTGTGACCTCATTAATCAGTGGTGCATCACTTGTTCCTGACAGTGGTTATCTTTTCGCTGCTACATGCACATCTATAAATGGTTGATTAAAATAGTAAAGAAAATGCTACAATATAATATTATTTTTTTTCTAAGTTGCTCTACAGAACATACAGCGTATCCATTTTTTGACGCGAAGCAATTATGTCTTTCCCAGATATAAGCTCGCTTTTAGCTGTAGGAATGTCATGGTCTTTTATGAAGATATGTTTTTGAGTTGAGCTTAGTGTAGAGCAAGAAAGGTCTTTGAAGTGATGCGCGGGAATTCCTCAGAGCACATCAATAGTGTAGCGTGGTGGCAGTGAGTGGGAGGCTCTATCCCTGTTGCCCTAATCATACAGCAGAATCCACTGTCATCTGTAGAATCAAAGAGAAACTGTTGTCGCTCTCAGATGACACCAGCCTTGCTTGTTATATTGATGAGTAAATGAGAGAACATCCACAATTGCTGCAGTCTAATGTGAAAAACACGGATGATCAATTGGAACGGCAACCACTTTCAAAGAGCACCATTTCCTTCGTCAGTCTAAAACTGTGCAAGTGTTAACAGAGATCTACTATCCTGTTTCATCCCTCTGCCCGGGCATGCATGGAAACAGATGTATAGAATTTTAATGTTGTTTTAGTTTGAAACGCATTCCCATCAAAGCGGCTTCGGTTTAAAGCCCACCAAAGGGTTGTCGTTCGAGGTGCACGGCGATCATGTCCAGTTCCTTTTTACTGTGCATGGATAAAGAATTAACTGGGATTAAAGGCTGTAGTTGTTTGATTTTTGCAGGGCTCAATATATCATGGGGCTAGTTTAGTAGGCATTATGTATTTTCAGCTGTTCAGTAATGAAAACATCACTGAAGAATTTAGTGCTGGATCTTCGAGCAACAGTAATAGGCCAGGTTTTTATTTTTGCTTTAAATTGTACAGTGATTTGAGATGTGCTTTACACTTGCGTTATCGGATAGAACAAACTGGAAATGGATGTATTGCAGATTTATTGGTGTTGGTGTAAATGTTTAATGTGTTGATATGAATTGTTTTTTCTTTGATAGAATTTAATACAAAAAGATGTTGAGTTAATTTAGAAACGTGTATTATTAGACAGCTTGTTGATTAGAAAAGTTTAATGTAGTAGTTAAAAATTTAAAAGGAGCTTTCTTGTGCTAATTGACCGATATCACTGTTGAAAACCTTTGTTGTCTAATGGCTCTGTAACACTAGAATAAAAAATTAGGAAAGCTGGCTTCTTGGTCAGTGGAGTCCAAAATCTTAGTGAATCCATTGACCTGGTTTGCTACTGGTGACGGATTTCAAGTACTTGTGGCGACCACTTTCTGCCAGGGTCGCCTTTGGGGAGGGAACCTGTTCACAAAAATTTGTGTTTTGATTCAGACTGACTGCAATCACTCTGAGATTAGCAGAGGTTTGGGAATAAATGCTGTCCAATTTATAGACACAAATCAATTGCCAAAAAATTCGCAATTGATCGGAGTCAGTCTGTGCCGATGAGTTGCTTATCTGTGATGCATTGTTTTGCAATAGGAGACGGCGCTCAACTGGTTGTCATCTAGTTGCGAAGTGGTTGTAATCTGGTTATATTCTCATATAAAAGCAAGGTTGCCAAACATCTATCATTTTGTAGTTAAGCCCCGCCCTGCCATAACTACTACATCATTATTCAGGGGGAATTTCCAGTCTTGACTGGACTTTGTTTAATGTGATTTCTTTGTGTATGTAAACAGCAACAGATTTGCGATTGTTACAGATTTCTTACAGTGAATCACTATATTATCGTAAAGAGATTTCATGTAATTGCCAGCTTCACCCTATTTAATCACAAACTGATAACAAACTGGTTCTGTTTCATTGCTGTTTTATCACCATCTTGACACACCAAAGTCGCTTTGAATAGTGGTTACAAACCTAGTCTCCATCTTTGAAGCAGTTCATTGCACAGAGACCCAGTCATTTTTATTTTTTGGTGCTACAGTCTCCCTCCACTGTTTTCTCTAGTGTCACTGTAGCATAAAAGTCAGTATCAGCATTGGTTCCAAAAACCCAGTATCAGATGGGCTTTACAAAAAAATCCCAATGAAATCAACCAATCTTCTATACAACAGTCAGCTTTGGCACGTAGTTACAGGAAATCTTATTTGGGGCCTCAGGCTTCAACAGTACTAGTTGTTTGGTTACCCTGGGTGACCACATTTGGATCACTTCCAACTATTTTGTGTAGTCTGCTGGCAGTTTTTGTTAACTGGCACACTGATTCTTATGTCCTTTTTCTACCTAGGCCAACCAGATTGGGGCTGTTGTGTGCTGTTGTCAAAATATGCTTAGGTCTATGATAATAATCAAAACACAAAACAAGTAATGAACAAACATCAAACAAAAACAAAGGGGAAATCAGATCTGCAACATTGTGTTGGTTAGCAACATTATTTTGCGCTATGGGAAATTTATAATGAGACTCTTTGGCTGATAATAAGTTTATCAAAAAGATAATCACCAGATTACTTTGTGTAACCAAAAAATCTGACGGAAAGCACCACAAAATGCAAATGAATTAAAATACTAAGGCCAGAAATCAGGAAATTTAAATCTAATCAGCCTGCAGGAAGTCATTATTATCTGTCCCTGTTCATTTTTCCAATTAATCTGACAAGACGCTGGAACAAATTCACTTATTTGGACAGCAAATGTAGGTCTTACCCCGATAAAACTGTGTTATGCGATTTCACAAACGATCAAGGAAGATCAGTGGAGAAACCCGGTTACTCTCAAGAGTAGAGATCCTATTTAAGGTCGAGATTGTGGGCAGAGAAAGCAGTTAATCAAAAACACGCAAATGGAGCAGCACTCGTGCATAGTCTCGCAAGTAGTAGCTCTTGTGGCTTTAACATTAGTGGTTTGAACTGTCCTGACTGGTTTGCAAAAAAATATGGGTGTGTAATGTTTCAGTCAGCTGCTTAGGGCAGATTTATGCCTTTGGATTAAGATGCAGCAGTGTGAGGTTAACACAGGCTGTAAAGGGTTCATGGGAGTAATGGAACAGCTTAGTCTTCACCATCATTTTCTATTTCTTTGAGAATGTAAACAACATGGACATATTTGCTCTTTTTTTTTTTTTTTTTTTTTTTTTTAAATCACGTAAGCACAGCATAGCAAATACATGAAGGTAAATGATATTACTTGGTTGGGAAATAAATACACAGCATGGCACAAAAATGTACAACACATCCATCTAGTGAGGTAGCAATGCCACGACAGCCAACGGGTTAAAATCCTACGCTGAACCATAAATCACTTCCCACGCCGTAGGCATCTATAAACAGGAGCAGAGAAACAACTCGCCAGAGAAGCATAAATTCAGCTTTAGTGTTATTAGTAGTGAAATGAAATATTAGGATGCTCCAACGTGTGAATATATCAGACTAAATATACTGCAGCTAAAAAAGAGCACACATGGTATGGTCTGCATATTGTGTGATTGGTTGTTTTAGCTTTTACTTGTAACATACAGTAATCTGCCGGAGAAAGCCTGTTTGCTTTGCATTTTAATTTGGCAGCCGCTATAAAAGAAAATTGATGATGCTGGGGAAAAGGGAGAACAAACAGGCATGGGGAATAGGAGAGGTAGATGGAGAATTGAAGGAGAATCATTTGCATTGGTGACAACACGAGGACAAAGCAAGCAAACCTCAGCTCTTATACTTTTCTAAGTGATGGTGCGTTTGAGCTCCGACATAGCTGAGTTGCATTTTTGGAGGCGGAAACACATTTCCTTTAATGGATGACCAAGTGGTCACGGTGGCAGCAAATGTGTAAACAAGGATGTCAAATGTCCAAATAAGGCGAATGTATTTAAACTCGCGTTCTAAAGGAAAGCTGGTCTAGACCTCTGTCACATGGTCCAGCATGGAAGATGCACTGTAGCTCCAAATATTAAAAACTATATTAAACAGTATTGTTTAAGGTTAATACACAGTGAAAAGTGGGACCACTCATTAGCTATAACCTATTATAGGTATTGTGTAATAGACAAGTCAAAGAAAATGATTTAATGTAGCTATTTTCCCCATTACAGAAATGCAGCATAGAATGCATTTCTTACCTCGCATACGATTTCCAGCACTGCAAACATTGGTGGTGATAGAGTGTGCACCTTAGGCCTTACTGTCAGATGTTACTGCCCACGTTTCTGTGTGTGTGTGGTTTTTATGAGCAGTTGCGTTGTGAGTCTTTATGCTTCAAGTACAAAGTTAAAGTGCCCTTTAAAACAGAGGCAGCCTATTAATTTTCCCCAAGGAGCCACATGAAAAACTGGGACTGTTGTGGAGGGCCACGCCAATAAGCTTATAAGAGATACAATTAATATTAAGCAGAACTTAGTGTAGCCTGTTGGTCCCAGTTTCTCATTTGGCCCTTTGGGGAAATTGATTGCCCACTCCTGATTTAAGATGTGATTTTTACATAGTGTGCTGCAGATAATTTGTCAGCAATAGATTCCACGCTGTCAAAACCAGTTCTCTGATCGAGAGTGAATTGGGTCCAAATTATTGCTTACTCTTGATTCTTGTCATTTTTTGCACATGACACTTGTGTCTCTGAGGGACAGATCAGTGCAGCATTGATTGTGGGTAGCCACCATGTTAGAGTGACAATGCCATTTGAAGCCTCGCTTGTTGACTCGGCCCCTGTTAGGCAGCTGCTGGAAGAGAGGCAGGCAGTTATTTGAGGTTAATGGTTGTCCTCAGCCTTTCTCTAGTTGGACATTCACATGGCAACACCACAACTGTCTATGGTACAAACAGTAGTGCAGTGTATTAGTCACTCACCAGTGGCCTGCTGTTTTCTCATAGTTGGACTTTTGACACTCTGTAGGAGCGGTTATGCCAGTGTTCACTGTGGTGCTGTTGTTGCTTTATTACTGATTTCTATTGTTCAGTCATCCTCAGTGTAGTAGGTTAATAGAAGATTCCTCGTGGAATAAACTAGTATAAAAGCCTGAAAGGTCCAGAGAATTTGCGAGTAGATACCATTAACTTGACTGAATGCACTGTGTGCAGATGGGTATTTCACTTTTCACTAAGAATTTGTTGGAATCCTGCCTGGTGAGCTGCCCGTGCAGGAATGCATGTAATAAACAGTCGACAAAAGACTCTAGGGAAAAAAGTAGTGTCTTTATCTTTTCTGCTGCACACACACACAGACACAGAGAGCAGTGTTATTCAGGGACTTTCTGCTCTTTAGCCCGAGGCCATGTTCCTTTCACATCTCTTCCTTCTCCCTCATTTGTCAGTCAGTATTTAAGTTAATAAAACAAGCTTATTTTAGCTCGCACATTTCAGCTCCTTTTTCAGTTTACATTCTGGGTCGAGGAGGAAAACCTTAATATTGATTGATGGGGAAATATCATATATCGGCTATTCAAAATAATACTTTAACATTTCAGTCGGTGCAAAGCGCTTCAGCACTGTCTCTCACTGGTATATGCATACTACACCTGATTTAAAAAAAAAAAAAAAAAAGTAAGACATTATAATTTTGCATTCTTACTTGTGCACCTTTTCTCTTGTGCTTTTTTCCTAAAGTTTTCTCAGTTTCAACCTGAAACCTTGATTTTTATCTTTAAAATGTTGGGAAAATACACAATGTTCATTATTAGTGATCTGAAATTAGTGATCTCAGGCATCTCTGTGTAGAATTTGTGGATCGGTGTTTTGTGGATGGCTTCCAACTACTGCTCCGTCCTTACAGGCACCTCGCTTGACGTGTCAAACTAAGAAAGTCCAAAGTCCATGAGGCTCTGCTGCAGGAGTGTTCTTCCAGAATGATAATTGTGATATCTTAAAATGAGGGTCCAGATTCTCTCTTAAGTAGTAAACCACGTTGAGATCTGGTGACCATGATGGTCATAGCATGTCAATCACATCATTTTGTCACCTATTGAATATTCAGTGAGACCTCGTGCTCTCTCAGTGAGGCATTGTTATCTTGGAAGAGACCACTCCCATTTGCATAAAGTGTTTCATAACAGGATAAAAGGTAATGAGGGTTAGCCCACACGTCTACATTGTGATGAGTGACTCATCACTTTTTTCCTGTTCTCTATAAACCATTCTCATGCCTATGGTTTTTGCAACACTAAACACACTTGTGTAATGAGAGGGTTAAGCCCTTCAACCCTCATCTTGAAATCCCTCTGTATGTAATTGTTATTCGACTGTTGTTACTGACAGTATGATTGTGCCCTGCATTGGAATTTTCAGCCAACTGAGAAAGAGTTAGTCCGTTGTTTTTTGGTACTTGCTGCATAGTCATCAGATATTCGCTGTTGGCAATATTTACCCAAACATATTTACCCAAGTTTTCCATAGATGTAAATGCAGATGCAATTTCCTGCCAGTCTGTGACTAAAGCTCCTCCCCGCCATTTTACTGAAACTGAAGTCTTGCAGATTAGCAATTGCAAGTTTACATGAAAGTGTTTGTGGTAGCTGTGATTTCTGTGTACTGACTGTCCTCTGATTTAAAAGTGTGAAAAAGGAAATGTGCAGCCTTAGTGCGTGCAGTATTGTCTAAGTCAAGAAATCAGTCAGTGATCTAAATTTGATGACTGACTAAAGCCTGACAGCAGATACTCGGAGTAAAGTCTCAAAGCGAGGAGGAGCTTGATCGTATCACTTTGACTAACCACCTCAAGCTTCAGCCCTGCTTTGTTTGATTAAATTAGCCATTCTTCTTTGCTTTACTACAGCTAAATAATCAAAAAGAATAAATTGTGTGTGTTTTCTGAAACACCTTTTCTTGAATTTAGTGGAAAATGTCATGATGTCAAGTAAATTTGTGAGGGAGAATTCGTGAGGTCATATGGAAAGATACCCAAGGTGCTAAGGGAATCCAGCTACACTAGGTTAAGTAATAATATGTTGAAGCTGGTCTCTGTTGATGTTCCAAACAAAGTTCTTATAAGGATGTCAGCCACTCTGTAGCCAACACTTAACAGGAAGTTATTTTAAGCTTAGAAGACAAAGACAATACCTTGACGTGTCTGTGAAGGTTCTCAGTCATCCAGGTCATCGTAGTCAAAGGAGCTTGCAAAAGAAAAGCGTCTGGACAATACCTTGACTTTCTCTTGTCAGTGGGACATAAAAAAGAATCACCAGACAAATTTGGTCAAAACAGATTAAAAGGTTTCGGTAGTGTGTACACAATGTTTAACCAGAGGTAAATGAAAAATACACTGGCCTTATTGTGACAGCATAGCTGGCACAAAGCTTTTGGGTAGTAGGGACCATCATCTGTGACATTACAGAGTTTTTATTGCGTATTTGTTTTGTAGTGTTTCTTATTCTCGCCTTAAAGGTTAGATTAATGTGTGGGGGTAGGTATTAGTTCATGTAGTTCACATCTGTGTATGCACTGTGATCATTTTATTTATAGAGCACTAACCACCATGGTTTGACTGTGGGTTTAACAACATATTTATAGTTTAGTATATGGAAACATTAAGTTTCCACAGGTCATGTGCATGACTTGTGTGCCTTATTGACATCACCCCACTTTGAAAGCTGCTGCTACAAGAAATTAAATATAGAATTAAGATGCTTTGTTGTCCTAAAGGATTGCTGGGTGTATCCAGTGTATATCCAATGCTAAAGGAGATGATAAAGAAAGCACTGAATGACCTCTCCTTGCATTTTGAGATTTCAGCCAGCTCTTAGAGATTTCACTTATATATTTCAGGGTCATTTCACTCAGTGGGCAGACTCCCTAAGCAAAATAAAAAAAAGAAGAAGATAAAAGGCTGATTTCCTACTGCTAAAGCCTGGGTTGTTTATTTTCAACAGCTCACTGACTCAAGTTTAAGACCATCTCTAAAAAGCCAACGAGGTGCTGAAAAGAAAATGCCCATTAAACAGAAATCATACCCCATCATGTCGAAAGCAACTGAGCACAAGTGAAAATGATATTGAGGAAAAGGGCTGATGTCTGTGTGCTTACCAGTAGATGTTATTAAGTTGTATGGACTAGTCCTCTTGATAAATGTTATTAAAATACTGAAATGCTGGTGCTCTTGGATACACTTTCTATCATTTGGCCTTGTGTGCATTTCTCTACTGAGCTCCTGTTTAAGTATTTATGGTATTTATGGTATTTGGATTAAAAACACTGCCAATCAGGAAGTTGCTTCCACTTAATGTTTGTTTACTTTTTTTTTGGTTTTGAATATGTCTATTTTTGAACCTCTGTTGATGGACGTGGATCTTTTGGTACCTAGTATGACAAAATGTCATCTTTTTCCACTTTGATTGTCATGTAGGAACACTATGTTGACAGCAAAGTAAGACAGATAGTCAAGACCAGACATTAAATTCAGCACAGCAAACACGTAACGCGAACATACCCTGAGGTTTTCATTTTACCAACATCGCATATCTTACTTTGGTGGGGTTGTAGATGTCAACCTAAAGTCAACACAAAGCACTTCAAGAGCTCTCTTATCTACACTTGTTATTCTCTTTCGTCTGAATAATTTAGTTTCGTTTAATGAGTTTGTGCTCTACCATTGCAATAAGCATTAGTAAACCAGTTTCATTTAGAAATTATTCAAGTGATAGCAGTCAAAAAAGATATGTCTAGATTGCACTTGATTTTGTCTAGTTTGTGTTTGATGTACTCGATAATGTTGCTAAGCAGCTCTTTGTAATGTACTACTTGATCCTTTTTATCTCACAGTCTTGCTGAGTGGTTGTCACTTGCCAACAGTCTGTCTGTAACCAAATTAGTTTAGGCTTGATAAGACTACCAGAGCTGTGGAATGAAATTTCATACTCTTTGTTGAATTATCTTGAACCCCTATAGAAAGAAGACCGTTTTGTGTCAAGGGGAACCTCTTCATCAGCTCTAACTGATATTACCACAGAAGTTATTGCTATGGTCCCTTCTGTTTCAGTGTTTAAACAGCTCAGATGCTAAATATACTGTTGCATTGTAATGCAGATGGCACCATCTTTTTTTTCTGTTTTGGCTTAAAGGGCTCCATCGAGTGTTTTAAGTCTCACTACCTTGTGGAGGAATGTAATGTTGTCGAAGTCAATCATCATTACCACAGAGGAGATGTTACTCTTAAACAAGGCAGTTTGTCCTGCAGTATTAACATTCTAATTTTACCGCTTTGTCCTTGTTCGTGCAGTCTGTGTAGCTCTTTGAAGACTGATAAACAAAGCTGTGATTGGTTTTATTTTTTATTTTTTCCACTGACATTTTAAGATATTGGAAACAATTCCACCATGAGTGTTGTGCACATTTTTAAAAAAAGGAGAAAATAGCCTAGATGTCTTTGTGCAGGTGTTCTCATTGACTTGTTAGTGTTGGGGATTGAACAGATATATCAGCTGTTGGTGATTCAGAGTTCGCAGCTGGTAGTTTTTAGGCGTTAGAAGATTTTACATGTGTGTTATAAAAAGAATTGAAAGTTGAATTGGGCTGCTTTATTTTATTAACTGTCTAGATTATATTGTTCTACCACAAAGTGCTGGTTAGTGGAACATATCACTCAACCCTGTTCTATATGAGGCTTAATGCTAAGTAGTTATTTTTAATGAAATGCAGAGTATTGGTTTAGTGTGCTGGTATGGATTCCAAAATAAAAAATAAAAAATAAAGTGTGCGTATGTATGTACATATATGTACTTGTGTGTGTAGATATATATGTATGTATATGTATGTGTGTCTGTTACTTGTAGTTATTACTGCCTGTTACCTGTGGTAATGCAATTTATAATTTATATATTCTGTATTCAGTTATGAAGGCTCTAATTGTTGGTTGCGAGCTGCCGCTTAGATGCTTGTATCTGCCCGGGGCTGTTGATGGGTCTGTATGCAATGATGGGCGTAGCTGCGGGAAGTTTATTGTTTTTTTTTGTTGATGAGTGAGTATAGGGGTGGGATTTAATAAGTTTTCTTCGTCCCACTCCTTTTTCAGGCAAGTTTTGTTTTTTGTTTTGTGTATTTTATGTTCAATATAGGTATTTGTTGTGCCTGAAAATGAATAAATAAATGAATGAATGAATGAATGAGTGTGTTCTTTTAAGTGATAAGATGTTCTTTCTATCTTTCACTGCTAAATAGGTGATAAAGCCCCTGGTGTGGTATTTGTGACGACGTTCCACTTTCATGTTGGTGTGCAGAGATGACAGGCTAGATGAATACTTGTCATCTTGAAGTGTTCCTGTGCCCCACGTGCAAACATATAGATGGATGCAGTAATGTATTACTAAAAATTCCTTAGCAATATCAACCCTAAAGTCTCTCCACTGGGAGATTGCGCAGTCAGTGTGCCTATTGTGCAGCTGGCCATGGATGCAAAGAAGAGTGCCATAGTAGATGCCGCGACTGCCGCTACATCAGCTTCCATTGAGACAGAGTGCCTCAATTATAGAACGGAGAGAGCAGAGATAATTAGAAGTGTTTTGAGAATCTTAGAGACTAGCGTTGGTAATTCAGAAATCATGGCATAGTGGAATGGCTCGGCATGTTAATGGAGTTGCTCTTGTTTCTGCTCGAGTCCTCTTTGAGCAGAGGAAAAATCAATATGGCTCTTTGTCAGTGTTTTAGGATTGGGGGTTTCTTACTCTCTTGCCAACGTGTGCGTGTTCTTTTCGCTCTCTGCATCAGCTCTAACCACAGACAAGCCACAGTGTGAGTATTTATTTCTTCTCTTAGGTGAGTCTAATTTCCTTTTAAAGTACCCACCACTCTTTGACTACTTGACAAAATTCAGATGATCTTTTAGTGCATTTTTGTTGATGTTTTCTTTGCCATGAATAGCGGTGAATAGTGTTAACACTGTGCTGAGGTTATTTCTAAGAGCATTTCACTAATACTTTGTGACAGGCAGAAGAATTTGATTTACTGGGGCAAGCATTTCCGTTATCAAATGACCGTAAACGCACTTGATGTTCTGTAGCTTTGAATCATCTGAGGCATATGTTTATTTCGAATAGTTCAAGCCTGATATTTATCTCAATTTGATTACAATTCACGCAGAGTTGCCTTAATCTGTCAAGTACTTAAACCTCCAGATCAAGGCTTTATTCTTTCTTTTAATCTATTGATATCACTATCAAAGGAGGGGGAGGGGCGTAAGCTGTAAAAATGCAGCACCTTATAAAAATTAAAGTAGTTGTTAGCCCCGTCTGTTGTGCCATTTTTCATTTCTTTAATCTGGCAGCTTTTGTTGTGCAGAGCGATCATCTCAAAATGCTTTGTTTAAGCATACAACATAATTACAGAGGCTTCACTAGGCAAGTAGATTTTTGTATAGCCCCAGCTGAATCCGTTGGCAGTTACCATTTCCCCACTATTAGACATGTCACTTCAAGATGTCATCTTTTTCCATCCATGACATTTCCCCTATTACTGCAGTCATCTGCCTTAAATAGATACTACTAACAATAAGGTTTTATAATTAAGGAATTTGGTTTCTTCTTGTAACAGTTGCTTGAAACGTTTGTACTGTTACTGATATGAGTGATTGGCACTGAAGTTAGACTGATTTGTAAAGTTACAACAATGCAGAACTGGCATGATGTTCTGTTGGTTTGGTTATCAGCTGTGAGCTAGACACTCAGAAGTCCATTCACATTTCCTTCTGGAACAAAAATGCAAGAGCTTTAGCGAGGCACACGTTGGAACGGTTTGACAACGCACCAGTGCAGAGTTGGTCTTCAAAGCAGGGCGAACACTATGCCAATTTTATTAATCATGCAGGATGTATTAACTCGCTGCCAGAATCTGCTGTTTGTGTGGTCACAGAAAAATAAGCCTGCCACACATGGAACTTACAATGAGAGTGAACACTAAGCCTGGTCAGTTTTGTCCCAGTAATAATGGATCACTTAAGTTAATTATGAATGTGTTGCTCTTGTCGGTATATTTTGTGATATGCCAAATATTCAACTTTCCTCAAGTGCTTATTAACAAAGACTTAATCTGACTGGTGGCAACATATTTGCATGTCTGCATTCATCAATCAGACAGTAATTATTAGGAAACCTTCAAAATCTCTCTGGGAGTGATTGCAGTCAGTCCAAGTCAGACTGGGAAGGGTTGTCTCAGGTGACCTGTGCAATCATCTTGCAGAAGTGGTCATAAATAAAAGGTTCAATAGTTTTAAATGATTTTTTTCCTCCATGTTTTGCTCTGACATCTACAATAAGTCGCAGCAAAAATAAAATGTTGTCTCCTGGAATCTGCAAAGGCTTGTCTTGGTTTTTGTGCACGCTTTAATACACCTGCTCGGATACGGTGCTGAGAGGGTGTAATGTCAAGACGTCAGTTTCCTAATGCATCTAACCTTTTCTGTGAGCAAATAGTTTAAATGTCAGTGTAGTTGATCACATAATAGATTTTATTTATTTAATATTCCAAAACAGTCTGTGGGGCAGCAGAGGTAAATATTTGTAGTCGAGTTTAACATTTACGTTGGCATTTCAGCTGTGATCAAATGATGACTGCGTTGCCTTATTTGTCCACCTTAGTGTTTATGTACTGATGTGACATTGATGCAAGATGTAAAAGAGTGTTACTTCTGTTCTGTCACCTAACCCATTTTACTGGAACACTACTGTGGACAATATACCTTTTAAAGCGGCGTTGTGTAAGAGCTTTAAGTTTTGCTGCCCAACAGCAGCTCTTCTACATCTGGTTTGGTCTGAGTCATTGTTCTGCCAGTCCAGAAATCGTGGAAGACTACTGCAGAAAAGACTGGAAGACTTTATATTAAGAGGTTATAGAGTGTTGAGTATAATGTATTAACTCATTCACTGCCAGCCATTTTCAAATCAGGTAACTCCCCACTGCCCCACTGGGTTTTTGAGCATTTTCACTCATTTTTGAAGAGCCACAGAAAACTGTGTGTTATGATCATATAAACGCTGAACCTACCAAAATGAAGAACAGACTCTCTTCTTTCATCCAAAAAAAAAGCTTGTTTCTACCATTTTCCATTCTTTAGTAATCAGCTGTAGAAGAGAGGTGGGTTCCACCAAAAATGCCTGTTTTGACCAAAAAAAGGGAGAAAACGAGCTTTTTGTGAAAAATACATTTCAAGCAGAAAAGTGCCTTTGACACTAATATTTCTTGCTTTGTGACACCTCTAACATATAAAATAGTTTTTCACTTCTATAAAACAGAAATAACACTGAGAAAGGTTATGTTTTATCAAAACAATTTATTTACAAATATATGAAAAAATCAAATTCACTGACAAGCTGCCCGAGGTTGTATTCTGGCCCCTCCCATTGAAAAACGTAATTGACGTCTATAGACGTCAATGGCAGTGAATGAGTTAATTAAAAAAAATCAACCTTTTAGAAATGGGAGATTGTAAAATTTATCTTCACTCATATGGAAGGCAGCTGTCTAGTGAGCCTCCATTTGCTTAGCATTGTGAGTTACTGTTGTTGGCCTCTTTACTGCTCAAGATGCTGGCTGACCCACAGACTCCTGATTCCCATCACTTTGATTGGCTGCTAGTGTTTATTTTTTGATAATCAGCTCAAGCACACAATCCAATTACACAGAGGTTAGTTTGTGAATGCGCGCCCTGAGTGAAATTAAGAAGATCTGAGAACATCTGTAGGCGTTGGGTTTTAACCCCCCCACCTCCACCCCTCTGCCCAAAGTATCCATAATGACATTTTACAAGACAAAGTAAGCATTCAAGTTGGTCTTCTTTTGTCATGTTGGGCTTCTACTAGCAGTTAAAGCCATAAGATTTGGTTTTTTTTTTTAACACGCCGCAGACATCTAAACAAGGCATGTGAATATGTGACATATCCCACCAATCAGGGCTGAATACATCCGGTTAAACGGTTGGGTTTCCCTACTATTATGACAACAGTTTTTTAAACAATTCCCAGATCAAATGGACAAACAAAACTGTGCTTGATGTTCTCTACTGTTTGTTACCACATTCGTTACAGCAAATGGTGGAGACAGCATAGTCAAGTCAAAAATCAAGTTTAACTCTGGTTAATAACAGTTACATTTGTTACTGTTACTGCTGTCTGAAGATCCTCGAGTAAAAAAATAAAAAGAGTCTTACACAACCACAGTGCACTAAATTGCCATCTGAACAAACTAGAATGAAGATCTGGCAGATCTTTCTGAACCTACCTGGATATTAAGAATTTATTATATTTATAGCTTTATATACCCGGCCAGTAGCTAAGCCTTGAATATGGAAAGATTAGAGAATGCCAATGCTGAAGTGGACTTTATATTCAGCATTGAATAATTAGTATTTGTTTATTTACACAAGGCAAACTGTCATTGCAATACTAAATTATGTTATTGCAAATCAAAGATTTTCCCTCGGATGTGAAGCTAGCCAGGAGCATCGACATCACTAATAAGTGGACCTATACATTCTGTGATATGGGGGGCAGCCAATTACCATTACCATTATTTTTGCACTGGATTTATGTGCCATTGTTTGGTTTAATAATAATTTAGAAGAAGTAAGCATGCAAATGAGTGTTTATTTGCTATACTCTGCTTCTGTGTTACAGTACAATCAATTTCAGCCATAAGCTAAACAGCACAGTGGTGTTGCTAGGCAGAATATTAGGAACAGATTCTAAGGGAGCCTTGTTACTGTTTATCTTATTTCCCAGTATTCTTTTTCTTTTCTTTTTTTTTCCTGTCATGGACAAATTATTTCTGCCTATTTCAGAGAATGGTCAGCTGTTTCCGAATATATGTAAACCTTGACACAGTTTTTGTTCAAATGTAACTGCAGTTACAATGTGTGGCCCATCCGTTTTGCTCTTTTGCCATCAGAATTATTGTCTAAAGGCGAAGAAAGATGCCCAACGGATTTACTTTACCAAATGGACCATCCCAGCCTTGCCGTAATGGTCTATTTGATTCACCTTTTATTGTTTATTTTATTTTATTTTCACTTTGCTAAACACGGGACAGACTTGACTGGGGAAAAGGGTTGAGCCCTCCATGGAAGATGCTCCTGGAGGGCTCAACCTGAGGGCTCCCATTCTTTTTTTCTTTTTTCTTTTTTTTTCTTTTTTTTTTTTTCAAGAGCCAAATGTTGTTGGTTAGCTGACTCAGAACCTTTTTTGTGCACAGGTAGCGGTTATTCCTCCATTATATCTTGATCAGCTGAGCAGTGAGAGGGTCTGTAGTTTATTCCAGCTGTGGATTTTTCTGTGAGTCAGCATTGTGCAATCAAAGGAACTGCAAAACCCAAACTGCAGGCGCAACATTAAAGGTGACCAGTTAAAAGTTTGGGGGTTTTTTTCAGAGAGAGAGAGAGAGAGCTTGGGCTTGGCAGTATATAGAGACCTGGCCATTAGATGAAGGGAACAGTGGTGCATGATCACAGGAGCCTTTGCAAAGGAAACAAAATTGCTTTCATAGCATGCAGTCAGGTGAAGACAACTCTCCAGGAGGTTGGCATATCATTATCTAAGCATAGCATAAAGGGAAGACTTCACAAAAAGAACTGCAGAGGGTTTACCTTAAGGTACAAACCAAGAGCCGAAAGACCAGATTAGACTGGACATGGCTTCCAGCGGTACTGGGTCACTGGTGTTTATTGATGGTGTGACAGATGACAAAAGCAGTGGGATAATCCAGAGTGTACAAAGAAAATACTGTCTGTTTAGATTCAGCCAAACGTAGCAAAGTAGATGGGACGCTACTTCACAGTACAGATGGAAACTGACCCAAAACACTGTGTAAGCAATCCGGGCGCTTTTGAAGGTAATGAAGTGGAATATTCTTCAATAGGAAGTCAGTCACTTGATCACAATCTAGTGGAACATGCATCTCACCTGTTGGAGATAAATTAAATACAAAAAGACACCTGAACTAAAACACACAAAATAAAGGCAGTTAAAAGAAACCTCAGAATAATGTTGGTTTCAGAGTAAAGGCAGTCCTCAATTGTGATTCCTTCCATTTGTTTAATTATATTTGAGCAGCTAAAAGTGGGTTCAGCAGTCATTTTAAATGGAGCTAGTTGCTGGAGACTTTTTCCATTAAAGGAAACATCTTGTTATTGAACTACTGCTGCACAATAGAAGAAGCAGGCAAGAAGTTACAAACCATCAAATTAACGATAGCACAATTGGAAGACTGCAATCCAGAAACATATGGAGCAGCCAAAGCATGTGAAAGTCAAACAACGCTAAATGTAAAAGGGGAAAAGCAAAACATTGTGTTCAATCAATGGAAAAAAAGAGAGAGTTCTAATGTAATATAGATTAACACACTGTTACACACCCAGATCACTCAGATTCCTTCTCTTAATTCATTTTAGTTTCCACAATACTGTAAAAGTAATATGCATACACATTTTGATGCTCCCTTGTTTTGGGTCATTATGCTCACTGCATTTTGTTCACCTGTTATACAATTTGAAACTGAGAATTAAAGCGGCAATATGAGCAATTTTAGGATGTGGATAGTGGAGCTGAGTTTTTTTCAGTTTTGTTTGTTTTTTGTCAGCTACACGAATGAAATATGAAGTGAATGCGCATGGTGCATTTTCCTAGCACAAGTGCTACTGGATATCCCTCACTGTTCAAACATTCAGTGCTTGATATAGAGAGTCACAGCTATGCAGGGAATGCATTTGAGATTTTGCAGGTGTTCTTCTCTGTGAGATATGGTAAACCAAATCTCTCCTCCAGCCCTGCACGACAATTTAGAGCAACTCTGGAGAAACATCTTTCAGTCCTTAATAAGATGTGGTGCACTGAGTTCAGGATGAGGTAATAATCATTATGACTAAGTATGCACCTCAATAAAAAAAAGGAAAAGAAACCATTATAGCATTATATAAGCTTTTTTTATTGTTATTATACCAGGAGCTGCAACAAACAATGCCCTGGGCCCCACTGGTAGTGCTATTAAATATGTGTTTATCATGGGATGCAATAATCTAAATGAATGGGTTTTCGTTGCCATGTGTCTCAAGGATCTCTGGGTTTGTGATAGTAGGATACAGTAAGAAGGTTCCTAGCAGAGATAATCATGCTTAATTTAAGGGCACGTCTCATTTATACCTTAGCTGAGTCCTTATCTGGCTGTCTGTGCTATCAAACAATAATTACCTGCTCTGACTTTTGATTTAAAATGTGTGACGTCCATTGCCGGCTATTTTTGTCAGATTTTGGAGAATTACCCTCATTTGAGCCCTTAATAGTGCAGTCATATTTTCTCTGTCAGGTACAGGTGGTAATAATAGAGTCACTTGTCATATTTCCCATTGTGTCTGTGTGTTATTTTTCACCTTTCCATTGTATTGCTTCTGTCTGCTACACTTGGTAAGCAAAAAAAGGGAAAATGAGGCTGGCCGGTGCCTCAGTAGTCATTTTCAGAGCCTTGTTTACAGACACATACTCTAGCAGTCACATGTAGAAAAACCACATTATGTCAAATCTGAATTAGCTGTGTTCCACATGAAATAATCCAGAAATCACAACCCGCTGTCCTTTTTCTACACTCTCAAGGCTAAATCACCCCTACATGGCCTCGAATAGATAGCTGAATGAAACTGGATCTGTGAAGAGAAGAGAAAAAAAAAAAGGGGGTGGGAGGAGGCTGGGGGTGCAAGCACTGTGGGAGTTACACAGCCTGCATGCCTTTCACTCAATGGGCCACTCTTTGGGACATTTCCTCAGTGCAGCTTTTTCAAAAGGGGCTTGCACTGCAGCTCCAGCAAAAGGGGCAGTACAGTGGGTCAACTGCCACTAGAGTTACAACCTCTCTTTTGTCGAGGTGTTGGACAAATTAGACCTCACAACTGTTTACCCAGTCATATAGGGACAGCTGCATCACTCCGCCCCTCCAAAACCTGCCACTGATGGTCGTTCCTTTGGGGAGCCATCTGTGAGGAGTAAGCAGCGATCAAATGATTGCTCAACAGTTTTACCTCCGTCACTGCTGGGGGTGATCATTTAACAGAACGAGATGTGTGTATTGTGTGATCCAGCTGTGATGTTTCCACTGTTTTTCTTGATGGAGCTAAGTCAGGGTACATGTTAAAATGAGCTGGTAGGTGTAAGTGTGCACCAGCATCTGTGCTGCATCCTTTAGATTTTTTTCCCCCCTGAGGAGGGTGTAACTGAACTTATAAATATAGTCTTGTGTGGGTATGTGTCATAACTGGATAATTTGGTATAAAGAATAATTCTTTGAGCTCTTCCATTATAGAAACATTTATTTCATTTAATTGTACTACCAGCAGTAATGAGGCAGAAAATATGCTAATATCTCCATGTAATCTCTTTGGGTGCTGTCACAGTTCTTGGTGGATGCCACAGGATTCAAATGAGCCAAATACACATGAGTAGAAGTCCAACATTCAGATGTGAATTTTAATTATATTGGTTTGTGGTTTTTAAAAAAAGTCTGCATTATAAATTTATAGGTTTTATGAATAAAGTAAAAGTAAAATGCTTTCTTGCCATTTATTTTTTTTAACTGGCAGAGTTTGATATCTCTAGTAACACACTGTGAATGATGTCCTTGATTTTCATCAGTTCTTGACTCACCTTTATAGAAGCACTGTTTAATACCAGTTGTTCATTTACGCATTGATTGATTGTGAAAAAGGTTTGCTGAATCCGTATAGCAAATTTTATTCTGGATTTTAATCAAATTTTCTTTTTACATTTTTACTCCACTACTACTACTACTTGCATTTACAATATACATAAATTTTCACAGAACATCCCATGCAACATTTACATCTGTTTGCTACACGACATATTGCTGCCGACCAAACTGCAGTTGTTGCAGTTTGCATCTCAGCGACACATTTACATTTCTGAGAAGGTTAGGTCCAAGCTAATTTGACTGGCAGATAATTAGATGTAGCTGAAGCATAATTTTACTATGAAATGTAGCAGAAAATGAAAGCTAATCATTTTGTAGACCCACCTGACCGTAAATAGTTGTAGCAATAAGCATCAAATTTAAAGGAGCACTTTAAGCAGGAATAGATGTTTGGGACATAAGCATGAAATTCAACATTGTATTATAATGATTATAATATTTGACTTCCTCTGAGGATATATTTTTATGTGATACAATACTAAGATATTTTAATAGCCTATAATATGTAAACACAATCTGTATGAACTCATCATTATTTACTTCTATTATTAGCATTGTTTTATTTCTGTTATTTTACACATATCTCCATTCATTACATTAGTATTACTACATAGCTTCAACTTCATGCTGACCTTAAGTTGTGTTTCTGCACCTTAGTTTTAGTCACTATTGTTAATCACCATTTTCATATAAATGTAGTCATACATAGCCCCTATATACCTGTTGCTAATACTGAGCTAATGGCAAGTTATTACTTTAGTGTCAAAATACAACTACCTAACTGTAAAACTGTGTGAAGCTGTGCATTGGTTAATTACACGGAGACATCGTTGTACTTTACAAAGCTCCTAGCAGACTTTCAGTGTTTCTTATAGTAAATAATAACCTCTTTTCACAGTCGCCCACTCACAACAAGCACGCTAACAGCTTGATTTTCACATTGAGCTCACATCTTTTTTTTTTCTGAAACTCCAGAGGAAAAAACAAGAACCAAAAACTTGTATCTTTATACAAAAAGATTTATATAACTATCTTACCTTTTTCAAACCCAGATTTGAGTTCTGTTTTGAGAAAAGAATTTTTAAACATTCTTTTCTGACCATTTTGTTCTGCAGTATGTCCACAAATGGATACAGCTAAGATCTGTTCAAGAATGTCATATTTATTTGCCCAAAGATATATAAAAGTGATGACCTTTAGGCTACATTGTGTAAGCAAATACAACAAACTGGTGTTCTCCTGAGACGTACACTGGTTCATTCATGCTTTTAAGCTCCTCTGTTAGTTCAAGATTACCATTATACTATTGAGTTGAAAAGGCACGGCTTCATAAACCATGCGGGGGAGTGTGAGGCCAGCTACTTCTTATTTATCAGCAGTGGCACTATCAGCAGTGGCTTGTGAAAAGAGAGCCAGTCATTCAGAACAGTGGGGCCACCTTGGCTGTCAAGGCAGGATTTAGGCTACATTTCCCATGGTTGCCATGACGACTGTGGGAAGTGATTATGAAGAGAGGGTTTCGAGCAGCGCTGTCACACCAGTGGGTATTACCATAGTGGTTTGCACGGTGATCATCAGAGAATTACTGGCTCATGATCAAACGATTTTTTTTTTTTTTTTTTTTTTTTTTTTTTTTTTGTATCCACTGTTATTTTTGTGTCTGAAATATGAGATTAATGTATGTGTTTTCTTGCTTCTGTTTTTTCTAGGGTAAAATGTGGTTAAATGGGACAGGAACAAGTAGACCGTGAGGATTCTCTAACCCTTGCCCCTGTGTCCCAACCGTCTAAGAGGGTGTCGGACCTCACTGAGGCAATCCTGGGCCGTTGGCACTAAAATGTCCCTAAGTGGTGGCACTGCAGGCGGGAAAGGTGTGGACTCTAATGCGGTGGACACTTACGACAGCGGGGATGAGTGGGATATCGGTGTTGGAAATCTGATTATTGACCTTGACGCTGACTTAGAGAAGGACAAACTTGAGATGTCTGGCACCAAGGACGGTATGGCGGCACCACCAAGTGCAGTTGCGGCATTGCCTGACAACATCAGGTTTGTTAGTCCAGTGTCTGGCTCTCAAGGCAAGGAAAGTAAATCCAAATACAAGCGCAGTAAGAACTCTAAAGACAATAATAACAAAGCTTCAGCTGGAGATGGGGGTAAAAAAGAAACTACAGGGCGGACTCAAGGGGAGCCAACAGGCACAGCAGCAAGTGCAGCAGCTGCTGGCAACAATTCCACCTCTGGGAAGAACATGGAAAAAGTGGGAAAAGCCTCCAGAGGTGTTCTCGGCGGTAAAAAAGAGAAAGACGGGGCTAGTGGGAAAAGCAAGAAGGACAAAACAGATGGCGCCCCTGTCGTTGCAATAGGTGTCACAGAGAAGGACGTTGTCTCTCAAGCCCAGGTTGCTTTGGGAAATAGTCGTAACGCATCCTTTGAGAACACGCAATCAGCAGACTTGGCAGATGCCAATCAAATGGGGAATATTGCACTTGAACCTGTTGGGATAGTACCAGCACTGACTACAAAAACTGAACCAGAGGAGGTGGAGAATGGTAATGGAGAATGCAAGACGTTAAAGAAGGTAAAAAATGAAAAGGTACGTTTTCCTTTATTTTTGGTTTTAACTTTGCACATATCTGTTTGGCATCACTGGATTGGGTTATATTTGTCCTTGTGAAAAGAATTTTTTAATTTCTCGTTTTAGCGAAATGTACCTTTGACATTAAATAAGTTGTTTTTATTCATTAGTCTCCTAGAAAAAACAAACATATTGGCATACATGTTTTTTTTTATCCTAACTAAAGCCTGCTAAATTTGACAATATTTTCTATTTCTATCGAAATCTGTGTTGGCAAGAAGAATGCTCGCCTTGTTTATAAGGTGAAAAGTATCTTTGAAACAGCACTGGCTTTATTTATCATAGAGAAATAAAAACAGTAGTGCTTAATACTGTAGACTTCTGGAAATTGTGCTCATAAGGGCCTGTTGCTTTCTGCAGGCTTGGAAATGTACATTCCCCAAAGCAGTCTGACATGTGATGCAGAAGAAAAGACCAACTGCTGATTTCTCTTTTATTACCATGCGATGAGAAAGGGTACCCTTGATGTATAAGATGCTACAGCTACAGGAAATGGCCCACACAGCAGTGTTTTTTTCCCCCCTGTTCTTGAAAGCAGGATTGATAATTGCCTGCTTATTTTAAATGGTTATTCCATGTTAAAAATAAATGCCAACAAGCCTCAGTTGAAATCAAAGGTATTATGTGCTTCACATGAGCCAGTAAAGTACCAGTGGCTGACTAAAATGTAATGCACACTGTCACGCAAAACCATAACATAATCCCTGTGAAGTGAAGTAAATGTCAAAATTTCTTCTTCGTTTTTTTATTATTCGCACAATTTCAACGCTGACATTGTCATACAGGAACAATATAAAGATCCGTGTAGCTATACACCCACACTTATCTTGTTCACTCATAGAGTTGATCTATCACTGTCTCTATTGTATGCCTCATAGCAGCCTTTTCATGCTCTTGCAGTATAAAAGACAGCAGAGCAGGGAGGTGCTGAGGACTGTTTTTGTCTGTCATCGTGTTCCATTCTTAATCCCACAAGCCCCAGCAATGCCTGGTGGAGCAGTGTGTGGGGGAGGGAGCTGGTGCAAAGCACGCCTTCATCGTTTTTCCTGCTGCTCTGAAAGTGGCATGGGGGATGGGCTGTAAGGAAGCCTGTTTGATTCCTTAAATCCAGGACACCCAGACATGAGCACAAGCTGTAGAGCTGTCGAGTGCCGCGAAAGGAAATTTCAATGTGAATTCTGTAATTGCGATGTATTTCGAATGAAAAGGTTTCGTGAATTGGTTCACTGCGCTGAATAAAGGAGAGGGGTCACAACTGCTTTTAAATATCGATCTTGATTAAATGTATCCTTGAAAGTGTGATGGTGGAGGAAAGAAAGGGATGTGATTGCGTTGCTGCATTCATCAGTTTTGGCTTGAAGAGCTGTTTCATTTGGTGTCCAATGTTTAATGGATGTGTTTTTAAAAACCACACACATCAAAAGTGCATTTACCTCAAAGAATAAAATCAAACAAAAGCTGCTTTCAGCCCTGCTCTTCAGCCCCGAGCTTTTCTAGGACTTAACCGATAGAGACACAAATGTGTGACGCCGCCTGACTGGAAATTAGCCAGCCTTTAACCTGCTAGCTCTCTTAATACAAAGTTGTTTTGGATTGATGTGTGAATAGCACAGCTAATATAATAACTGTAAAATAACCATTAGTGATTACTAGTTCAAACACATTTGAAGTAGGCTACAACCTGCTGTTTGTTACATGTAAGTAAGGACCACTTCAAGGAATATTTTATTCGCTTTTTAAATATTTTTTTTAAATGTATTTATTTTATTGATTTCCTTTTGTTAAATAGCTCAAGTTTGCACTCACTGGTCAACTCATTAGGGACACCATCTGTTCCTAATGCCTGATTTACAGCTTTGCGTTAAATGTACATGTCGCAGTGATGCAGACCTCGACAGTTGCGATAGGTCTGTTTGGCAGTAGAAATGTTGCCATGGGCGGCATGATGGTGCACTGATTATCAGTGTTCTGCACAGCAAGGAAGTTCCTGATTCCTGCAGAGCTTGCGTGTTCTATTCAATTCAGTTTTATTTATACAGCGCCAAATCACAACAACAGTCGCCTCAAGGTGCTTTATATTGTATGGTAGACCCTACAGTAATACATATAGTGAAAACCCCAGCAATCATGTGACCCCCTATGAGCAAGCACTTTGGCGACAGTGAGAAGGAAAAACTCCCTTTTAACGGGAAGAAACCTCTGGCAGAATCAGGCTCAGAGAGGGGCGGGGCCAGCTGCGCGATCAGTTGGGGTTAGAGAAGGAATACAGGACAAAAGACATGCTGTGGAAGAGAGACAGAGATTAATAACAGGTATGATTCAATGCAGAGAGAGGTCTAATAACAGAGGTCTTCCTGTACCTACATGGATTTCCTTTGGGCAGTCTACCTAAAATCCAAAGGCATTCATTACCGTGTATGCGAGATAAATAAAGTGCTTAAAATATAAAGAAGAAAGCTGTGTATAAATGTATAATTAAATTTTAGTCTAAAGCACTTTGAGTGGGAAGATTAGAAAAGTGCTAGATAAATGCTAGTGCATTCCTTTCCATTGTATGTGGTGTAAACACCACAAGTATTGATTAGCACTAGGAGATCAAGCTTGAACATTATATTGTGCATTAGTTTTTATTCTGTTAGTGTAGACAATTATGCCTTTCTCATTTTCATGGCTCATAATCAATCCTTATGTAGACATAGAGTTGGTTTTGAAATCTTTTCTCCTTACTGGCTTTCAGTAAACATAACTGTTGATCAAGTACCTCAGAGATGTGTGGTTCGTGTGCAGTAACTTTTGTGTTGGTGGTACCTGTGAAAAAGTATCCACGCAGATGCCAGAATGCCAAATACCCCAGCAAACATTGCCCAGAGCGTTGCAACGCGTGTGCTGATTTTTCTTCTTCTCATAGCGCATCCTGCTCCATTTTTTCCCCCATGTAATTGAAACGCATGGTACAGGTCATCTACACAAAATCCTGCACGCAAATGCAAGTAAAAAAGGTTTACCACAGCATAGAAACCATTTGTAACACCCAGGAACTGAAAGACCTGATTAGACCTGACCTTTGCCACAAAATGACTCGTAATAGCCCAGGATCCGAAGCGTACATCCTCTCTCAAATATGGTGAATAACGTATTATAGCATGGGCAAATATAGCAGCTAATGGAAACTAATAGGACGGCACTTAACTGTACAGATGGATAATGACCTGAAACATAACAGCCAACGCAACCTGAGAGCTTCTTTGGCAGAGAAACTGAATGATGTTAAATGGCTGCTCCAGTCCCCAGACCTCAGCCCAGATAAGCATGGTTTTCACTAACTGAAGACTAAACCAAAGGCAGGAAGTTGTAGAAACAAGCAGCGAGTGAAGCTGGATTCTGTAAATGTCTGGCAAAACGTTTTTTGGCAGTCACTGAGAAGTATTAAAAACAGTGCTTAGATTTATAATCACATTGGTTTGTCCATAATTCCATAAATCACATCTTGATTGCTTCATTTCAAATCCACTGTGGTGGTGCACAGAGGCAAAATTGGAAATAGTGTCAACTGTCCAAATATTTACAGACTTGAGTGAATTTTGGATGCTGTTTTTGTTTTTTCATCGTACACAAGCCAATTTCACCAGCTTTCAGCGTCCACTGACGACATTTGTTTTACTGCCTGTGAAATTGATACTAAATCTGATGGGGGGGGGGAAATATGTGAAAAACGACCACTGAACTGACTCACAACTCCCCTTAGTCATCACAAGTACTTGCTTATCCGCCTTCTGCACACTGTTATTTAATGCCTTCCCTTTTTACCTAATCACATCCAGAAGCTTTACAGGGTAATATGGCATTTGTATCAAAGTCTGAATGCTTTTTGTATATAAATGTTATGCTTGAATGTGTATATTATGTAGAGTTTAACCATAGAGCAGATTCTTAGGAAGCAAATTTGGATATTTGTCAGCCTAGTTACAGCTTGTCTGAAAGATCTAGTTTAAAAGATCTTGTATGGCTTATCCAAGCATTAATCAGTATCTGTCTCACTAGTAATCTTGTTCTCCATGGCAGAGGTGTAATAGCTTGGCTTCATTGCCTATGTCCTAAGTTAAAGGTCCCCAAAGCCTTCTCTTTGTCTACTTCCTTTGTACAAGCGCTAACTACCTCTGAGTGTGTCTCACTCTCCCACCTCTCATTATACAAACCTAGAGGAGTGAGGCATTCGTCAGCTTCCTCGATGTGCCACCGACCTTGATAAATGGAGCAGCTCTCATGGAAAATTACATAGGCAATGCTACTTTGAAACGTGGGCAGAAAAGGGAAAGACTGCACTTGAATGAAAGAGCCCTGAATACAGCTCTGCATTCCTGTTGATGTCCAGCTCGGTGAGTTCAGGGATATCATGAGAAGAAAGGCAGAGTTCTTTCTCTTTGCCTGTGCCTGATGGACTGTTGCTCTTGTGTTACGACTCATTCCTTTTGAGTAGTGCCAGGGATTTTAAAGGCTGTGGAACAGAAGGAGGACTGTGATTTATTTTGAGAAGGGGTACGAATTACACCAACAGGCTCATTGCAAAAAGAGCCTGTTAACTTACCCGTTAATGTTCTGGTAAAGCCAATTGTGTATGTATGAGGAGAATTAATCCTTTGTTAACAGAATAATTCCCTTTTCTGTCCTGTGAAAAAGTGCAACTGTGCATCGTGCTGTTCTTTATTTTCCCCGTTTTTTCAGAAGCGTTTTCACGTGCAGGATTGAATGCTACAGGAGCTTTAAATACTTCGATTTACAGTGTGGTTACGTGACAGATCTTGTGAACTAATTATTACCTTGCACTGCTCAGCTGACTAATCTGTCTCAACTTAAGATGTTTTCACACATGAACTACAGAGAATTTTGGGAGAATTGGGTCAGGGAATTGTCCACAGTCTTTACTAGCATGTAGCATATAATAGGAGATGGTCTGCTTTATTTGTGCCCTTATTACTGGAAATACTGTTTAGTTTAGGCAAGGGAGTTGCTTGTTTAAAGCCGGAGGAGACAGGACACCCACCCACTGTGAATTTACCAGACAATTACCTGCGACGTTCTCACTCGGGTGCTCTAAGACATCACAGACTTTGAACTAGGGAAGTGGCAGGTTAAAGATGGTTTAATTTCTACATTGACTGCATGATCTCAGTTGGGTAGTGTCTCAAGACGTTTATGGGTTCAGTCTATGTTTGTAAAGCAGTTACAGTAAAGAAAGCAGGAAGCAGCTAGCCAGAAACTTGGCATATCTCAACATGGCGTGCAATTTCATCTTAAAAATATGAGGAAACTGGATGGGGGACGGGCAGAGGCAGACCTAAAAAAAAAAAACATTATCTGCTGCAGATGAAGAGTGTCTGAAAGTAATGTCCATAAGAAAAGGAAAAAAAATCCAGAATGAGTTCAAATTGCCATTTATATAGGGAGGAGGTCAGGAGAGGCGCACAGAAGTATCTCCAGCCATCTGTCATGGTTTCAGCCAGTGGTCTTGAGTGATCACGTCAAAGCTGATGGAATAGTGCCATCAGATTTTGATCTACCATGTGGAAAGAATCTAATAAGCAACAGCTTCATTTATCAGCATGACAGTGATCTAAAACATACTGCCAGTGCAGTTAAAAAGACCCATTTCCATTAGTACCTTCTTGGATCGACTTGCCACAACTCGCCACCACTTGACTCGGATCGAATGGTTTTCCATTACAATTGAATACCACCAAATTGTTTTTTGTATTCATTTCCCTCTTTGCCGGGTTTCAAAAATGGCGGTTTTGAGTTTCGTGAACGAGACAAACTCATTACTCAGCGAGCGACGCCACTGACCAGCCAATCGGTGGCATGCAGTCTAACAACATCACATTTTAGCACCTGCTCGTATCGCTTGGAACCCCGACCGAGCAGGTACTATATTAGCACCTGGTACCAGGTACTGTCACCTAATGAGAAACCCTGAAAACCGTGGTGAACCGTGCTCAGTCGATCCAATTAGGTACTAGTGAAAAAGGGGCTAAAGTATAGATGGAAAAACATTACTGAAGCAGTGTGAGAACAGAACAAAAAGGCAGCCAACATCTAAAGAAGAGCTCTGAATGTCCTTCAAGAAGCCTGGAGAACTGTTCCTGAAAGAAATCACAACAAAGCTGAATAAGAGAGTTCAGCCTGTATTGATAAATAAAGGTGGCCATGCCAAGTACTGACTATCAAACACTACATATTTCTATATATTGCTTAGCAAAATATAAAGAAATGACTCTGTTTAATCATCGGCCTTAACCGTGCCTTTGTTCTCAGTAAAATGATAGGTCATGTTTTTCCTCATCTATTTGAGTGATATATAAAATGTATGCTCTGGAAAAAAAAAAAAATCAAATTCACATTCAGACTCTGTAGTCACAACTGGTTTTACATCCAGCACAATCATATGAGTAATGTTGGAGTCTACAGAAACTTTCACAGTATGTCGTAGTATGGAGCAGCTTTAGTTCATTGTGCTGTGATTCCTGCTCACTCTCTTTGTCTGTCTCAAGCATGCAGCCTCAGGGAGTCCCTTGCTACAACAGGAAGAAACCATTTGACCATTAATTGTTTTCTGTGTGTGCCGTTAGCTGCGGCCTTCATTGTCACATGTAATGCTTTGAGCTTGTTGGCAAAACAAAGCACAAGACTGCCTAAAAAATCAAGGAAGTACATAATGAACTTGTAGAAGTTTTAAACTAGAATGAATGTTTGTTTTTTTGTTTTTTAAGAAATTGAAAGCCCCACAGATTTAATTTTACATAGTTTCACATCCATGTCCTGGGGAAATTCCTTTTTGCTGCAGACTATGATGAATACCAAGCATACCACACATGTTCAAGGCTTACTGTATACGATCCTTTTCTGACATACCAGTGAAAATTAAAAACCTAGTATATCTCAGAATGACTAGTGCAGTCACAGCAATGCAAAAAACTACAGCAAAACACACGTAATGTGTTTTTTGATGTGTAGGCATTCAATATTTTAACCTTAAAACACTGCAACAGGATTTTAAATGTATATTTACTTTTACACCTAACAGCTAGTATTTTACTGTTTCCTTTAGCATACTTATGAGATTAGCAGACTAGAGCAGTTGTTAGTAGATACTGAGGACGGATACTAAGATGAAAATAAATTTCCATCTCAAGCTGCCACAAAACTTCCACACAGCTTCCAAGATTGTTGGCTCACTCTTGTCATTTGATACGAACCCAAAAACCTGCCAAGCAATTTCAATCTTTTTAGGCGTCCAAATTGTTTGCACTTGTGGTATTTTTTTTTCTCCTTCTGCTGAAAAGTCTTCATCTTTCCAAATCACTTCAAGTGTCTTACATGATGTACATTGGACCTCAGTGTAATATGATTTATGTGGAGTGATTTTTAAAATATATTACACTGTTTTTTTTGGGAGTTGTTTAAGTGTTATCTCAAAAACCTCCTTGGAGTAGTTTCTTTATCGTATTTTCATCACAATGAGCATCTGTAGGGCCTGTCTGAGCAGATATAGTTTTACTTCTGCTATGCATCACTGAGTCTGAACATTGCTATATGTGTTGCTCATCATCTGTAACCCAAGAAGACTGCATTAGAGAATTGTCACTGCGCAAGCCAGCATGCATAAACGATTCTTCCACACCAGACCACTGATTCACATATTTAGCTAGGAGAAGAATGCTGTAGCCCACAAAGTTTATAGTCATGTTACACAGGAAATCCTTGTCGAGAGGGACCGCAGACTTTCTGTTTGGAAATATTTGATACTGGAAAGTCTTTTCCAATTCACAAAAACAGTCTGTGTTCACCTTGACCTTAGTGAGTGTTGAGTTTGATTTGTGTCCCATCTGTGTGCTTACTGAACGCTGTTGGGATTTGTTGTCACTTTTGATATTCAGGATGGGGAAAGACTGACTTTACCGTAAGCGCAATCAGGAGTAAAGAAGACTTTGAAAGAGTCGTGGTTGTTCTTTGTAGATCAGATTCTTTAAAAATGAGCCACACCGGCAGGTTTTCATCAGGTTTTTTCAGGTTCTTTTTCTGTCTGCAAAGTGCTCTGTTTGGGTCATTTGTATGGTCGTGTTGAACCAGGAGATTTATAGATACCTGTCCCAAAGGAATTATAGTAAGGTATACAAGTGCAGGGAGCAGTGGATAGTCTGGATAGACAAAAATGTACTTTCTGTACATTTCTGACCAGGAGATTGTTACAGTGTGTGCAGGCGAAAAGAGCTTTAGCTTTAGTTTGGGTAAATGTATTTAGCATCAGGTTAATTGGGGAAAAAAAGGTTCTGTTTGTTTGTTTTTTATTTTGTTTGTTTAAAAAGAGAACTCTTTCTCTCTGACACAGTGCAGCACAACCTTAAAAACTTCATTAAGAATTAATGTGAATGTTTGCCACAGGGAGATGAAACATGTGAGGAGTACTTCAGCAAAAAGCAATCACAGATGTGTCAAACAAAGCCCCTATCACGCTTTGTCTCTTCTTTCCCTGTCTTTCTCTTCCCTAAGCTTTCTAAGAGGTGTGTTGTGCTGTGTCTGGATCAGCTTGCTGTGAGGGGGTGTGTGTGTGTGTGTGTGTGTGTGTGTGTGTGTGTGTGTGTGTGTGTTGGGGGAGGGGGGGATGGGTAGCTAAGGCTTGTACAACTAATTCAGCTCATGAAAGACTTATGCAGCAAGAGCAGCTGTCTTCCATTGTCGGCCTGCAAATTTCCAGCGTGCCTCATTTCGCCTCTCAATGCGTGAGTAGCAAGAGAGAGCCCAGGAGGGGAGAACAGAGAGGAAATAAACCAAAATAAGAATTGGGGGGGGGAACACAAGCAGGCAAAGAGGAGGCAAAAAGTTTCATTGCACCGACTCGGTGTATACTCAGTTCTGGGTTTCTCTATTAAAATGTCGAGGGGTGAGCTGTGGTGCCATGGTCTAATAATAAACCATGAACCTATTCAGACCCAAGCGTGCAGTATGTAGACAGATAAAAAAAGGGCTCTGCTGTGGTGAAGAGGGCATATGAGGGGTAAGAGGAGGAGGCGTTGGTGGTGGTGGGGTTAAAGAACTGCCTGAGATTAGCAGAGGGGGGAGGGAGGGGGGGCTGAACGGTGTTATGAATGGATAGAGTCTTTAACTCCACAGCTCACTGAATACTTTGTCACAGGCTGCTGCGGCTGTATGTGGAATGAGAGGAACTGGCTGAGAGTTCTCGGATTCCTGAATCCTTGAGGCATGTGGTCTGATTAGCAGAACAAAACCCACACAGTGGGGAGGAGCAGACGTGGCTCCCCCACCACCGCCGCCCCATCTTCCCTCGACAGGAATTTTCTCCCAATGAGGAAAAAGGTGGCTCGCAAGTTTGTACCGACTCGCTGTGTTTGTGGAAGAGTTTGCAGACTATGTTTGGGGATTTCTCATTTGTTTCAGAAGGCTTTGTTTCTCTGCAGCCTCTATTGTTTTGACCACGTGAAAAGAATTTTCACCTTCAAGTCATTGTTCTATTGTCGTCCGCCCCTCATATTTGGTGAAGCTCGTTAAAATGATTATCAATAGCGAAACAGGTTTGACCATGAAGCACATTTGATGAGAAAGTAGTACAGGAGATTAGCTGCTTGTGGAACGTTTTTAGTGTGACAAAGAGGAAGTTAACAGCAAGGCAATGTTTGAGCAGGAGTGTTTATAGAGAGGATTACTTGCTTCTTGCCACCCCCCCTCCCCCTCCCCTTTACTCTCTTAAAGGGATTGTTTGCAGGCAGTTTGTTAAACGAAACGAGTGCAGGGGGTTCACGTTTTCTGCTGTGAAATTCTTCACCACATTGCATCATCCCCTTGTTGCCATGTCTCAGAAGTTCAGATTGCCCATGCAACCGTTAACTTTTCACTTAACCACTTTTTCCGAAGGCAAGACGTTTAATAGCACATTGTGGTTACACATGAGATCCAGAAAAATCTAACGTTTATGAGGGTTTATCGATTTTTATATCGACTCTGACCGATATAGGATTTATAAGACAGATACTGATATTTAGTGATTTTAAAAGTTCAGTGTATTGGCTAACACATAAAATATAAACATGTTTCCCTGATATATATATATATATATATATATATATATATATATATATATATATATATATATATATATATATATATATATATATATATGAGTAATTTATGAGTCCTTACTAAGATAACATGACAGTGAGGTTTAAAAGTAATATTGTTTTATTGTCACAACAAGTTGCAGATGACCTGTTTTACACTCTGCGTGGATCAGCTTGTTGTTGCAACATAAATACTCAGAAAGTGCTTGAAAGACAGTCATAAATGCTATTATCAATAGATTGGCAGATGCATAATATTGGCTGTTATATAAGCCCTGCTAAGATATTAGTCGGGTTCTAGTTGAGAGGAATTAAGTATGCAGCGACCCATTTGAATAGACTGATGTTGCTGTGTTTTAAAATCATCACAATATGATGCCTCGCTCCCCTTCTTTTCGGGTTATCTTCTTCTGTTAGACTACATAAACCAACAGCCAGCTGTTACAGAGTAACTAGCACAGTCAGGAAGATACACTCGACCCAGAAAGTAGTGTAATTTCTTCCCATATTAAAAGCGATTTGGAAAGAAGAGACAGTCGGAATTTATTTATTTTTTACATATTAAAGCTCGCTACTGTTTAGACAAGTCAGACTCATAACACAGCTCTCCATACTGATTGTGTGATTATCTGTAATTGTCCTAAAAATACCACTCGACTGGTTGAATAACCTTTTGGGAAAACAAGTATGCACGATTGGTATGGCATGCTTGTACCGTTTAAGTTTTGGGGTGCAGTTTTTTCAGAGTCTTATTTAGCGACGCAGAAGTATTCTCAGTTATTTCTGTCAATAAACCCCATAAAGCCATTAATACGATTTGTTCATAAAGCATTATTGTCTCAAACTCTGTTTCTGTCCAGCTCTGGTCAGAATAAGCCATTTTCTATCGCACTGACACAAGACACATGCCATTGGACTAAATGTTTATGTTTGGGTGTGTAAGATATTTATGTCGTTACAGTCTCTCCTCTTAGTGTCAACTCTGGTTGCGCTCACGTAGGCTTGTCATTTTACATTCTGTTATAAACCCTCGCAGAGGTAGACAAGTGAGCAAATACACATAATGGCTAATCCATTTTCCTATCTGTCAGATGATGTTGTTTGGGGGCGTTGGATTGTTTTCTCACTGAGGAGCTTCTCCCGGTTTATCCGTCTCCTTACATTTTGCTGGATGTCAAAAGGCTATCTGCCCAAAATAGAGCAGCAGTTGACATTTCAGCACGAGAAATCGGAGAAGCCAGTCAGATCGTGTGCTTGCCCTCCTCTGTGCAACGTCGTGCCTGAGAGCCAAACGGAGAGGTCAGCCTCGAGAGCAAAGCTTTTATACGAGCCTTTCTCTAATCCAGTGACTGTCATGCCCATTTTAAGCATAATTGAATATGGTCTGTTTAAAATAACAGCTTCTTGTATATCAGTATAGAAGTCTTTTGATTTCATCTGCGAGAAGTATACTTTGGAGGTTTGGTGCGTTGTGCGTGCGAGTGTGCGTGCGTGCATGCTTCCAAGCTTGGAAGTACAGATCTGAGATGAAAGGATTTTCTTTCCCATTCTAATCCACACAGACAGCTAGGCCCTTGTGATTATTCCCGCCCCCTTCTCCACACTCATCTCTTTGAATACTGGGCCTTTCTAATTCACCCTAAAAAGGGTTTCAAAAGGGGATTATACTGCTGATAGAAATTAAAGGGAGAACACGTCCGTCCTTTAGGACCAATGTCAAACATTTAGGGGTTAACAGATTCCTTGCACCATACATATTGAAATGATTTTGGAACTGGTTTATATTTAGCATTGTTTTAAAATACTAAACTAATGATGTAATGTTTCAGTGTTACTAGCTGTTAGTGAAAAATTCCCAGAATCTGGAAATACATGTACTTGTCTTTATAGGTGTAGAAGACTCAGTTGTACGGAGAAATAAGACTGTCAGTATAGTTGATTCAGGAGTCGTCGTTATGTTCTGGCAAATTTGAAGAGTATATTTTTGTTCAGCAACAAAAGGAGTACGATGTCAGTGTTGAACACATGAAGATTTAAATATGAGGTAAAGTATCTTGTGGCTCACTGACCTGGGTCTCACGCCAACAACTTAATCTATGTCACCTCTAAAGCTCTTAAATCCTCACCCTGGCCTAATGCTCTTTAAGAGAGAGCCATAAACAAACAAACTATATGTGCATTAATTGTGCAAACACGGCTGGGTTGTACTGTTCTCCTGCCCTAACTGTAGTCTTGCTTTGCTGCCAAGTCCATCCAACCTTGATGGCATGTAACTATTTGACTTTGGCATCAAATTGTCAGTCACTGTTTGTGTGACATTTTAAATTTATGTAGCTGGCAGAAGGGCCAGAGGAAGGGGCAAGGCCATTAAAATAACACTATATAGTATATATATATTTTAAAAGTTCTAATAAAGTTGTAACCATTTAAAAGCAGCTGTAAGTTACAAGTGACTCAAAAGTACATGTTCACCTCAGGGAATATTTAGTGTTATACAAGAGTTATAGTGACAAAGTCTGGCTTTACTGGATGGGGGACTATTTAAAAAGAATTTATAGACTGAAGTTTAAATAAATATTACATTTGGCACTTTATACCTTTTTAATATTTTCTGCAAGTTTACTCTTGCATTCGTATTCTTTCTCCAGAAAGTCTTCTCAATTTTGTGCACCTGCATTCCAGACTTCGGCAACCTTTGTCTTATAAATTACTTGAATGTCCATGATTTACTATATTAAAAACCTTAAATGCCATCAGTGATAAATGTAGGTTGTCCTCTGGTTATGCCTCTCTCCAACGACTGGCTGTGTGCCAGTGGCTTTTATAGTCTCCAGTGTATGATGGTTTGATTTTCTCATGCTGTTTCCTTTCCTTAAACAAGAATACCACATGCATCAAAGTCACCCCTGCCACAGCAGAGTCCTCTTATGAATGCTGATACGCTCACTAGAGACTGCATCAGTGTCCTTGAATACAGAAGAATTGCATTATCTTTTGTAGGAAGAGAAAGGGTCCCCTGTCAAAACGTTGTTCATCCTATCTTGCCGTGCTCTTCTCCCATCCTTATTCCACATCTGTTTGGTTAGCAGTCTGTTTCATTCATATAATATATTTATACTTGAGTCACAGGTAAGACTGTGATACTGGTGGCGCGGTACGTCTGGAAATAATTCACCCACCATAAACAATGAACTTTTAGGAATCTTACCATTGGCTGATACACAGGAAAGCCTTATTCTGCCCGGGGTCAGCACACTCATTTATACAGAAAGGCATTTTATTGTCCCCAAAACACAAAAAAGGAATGTGTGTGGACAAGGAGGAAACAAGAACCACCTGGAAAAAACGCAGTCGGACGCAAGGGAAAACATGCAGCCTCCACAACTGCCCTGCGTGCACGAAACCCTTATTTGTTTTGCTGGAAACCGTGGCGGTTCCACCATGTAACAACAAATGTAATGTCATCAGGCAAAACACAACTTTAATCTGATGCAACCATTTTTCAGCAATGAAATGCTGTGTCATTTGGCAGTTAATCAGATATGTGCACATGCAGACTACTAAACTGTACTTTTTACACAACTGAGCTGCATGATGAAATGTTGCATCGTTGAGATTCACTGAATACTTGATCGATCAAGTCACATTGTCTTTCTTGCAAACAGCTTCCTTTTAGATTAGTGTTGCACCATTTGAGGAGGAAACATTTGAGGAGGAAAACATAGACTTTGCTTGTCACTTGAAAACAGGTCACAGTAAAGATGTCTTGTTAATTTGTAGATCTCACAAGATCCTATATTAATAGGGATCTGAATTAGGGCTGCACGATTTTGCATAAAATGAGAATCACGATTTTTTTTGCTTAGAATTGAGATCACGATTCTCTCACGATTCTCTTTTCCAGTATAAATATTTATTGCACTTATTAGCTGCACATCAACTTCGTAACAGTTGAGACTGAACATAAAAACAATAAATGAACATAAAAACAACAAATGTCTCACGTTTTGTTGTTGCCGCAAAATGTTGTACTGCTTGAAATTCCGTCTCCACCGTTGCTCGACGCTGCGTGTATAGAGCAGGTAGTGCAACAATAGAAAAATAGTTGCGGGACGGCACTGTGTAGCGTTTGTCTAGGGTGTTGATCATTTTCCTAAATCCCTCGTTTTGCACAGTGTTGATGGGAGCCATATCTTTGGTCAGGTGATAAGTGATAGCCTCCGTAATTTCTTTGTGCCTGCGGGAGTTCGACGGGTATAGGGAAGCGCTGTATAAGGTTCCCGTTATTGATGTTTGGGTGGTTGACCGGGACGGATTTTCTCCTGTCACTTTCTCGTCATCCCTGACGTGTTCTCCGTTGTTTTTTTCCCTGCTAATTTTAGCATCACACAGCACAGCTTCTGTATCACGTGGTATAAGGCTCCGCCCTTGTCATTTGTTGAGCAGGAAGAGTGAGCGCTTGTTTTCATGCAGATTACGTCCCGGATCAAAATGCGGTACAATCGTCGTCGTCTTTTCTCTCTCTCTCTCTCTCTCTTTTTTTTTTTTTAAATCGTTGTCATTTGGAAATGAGATCGCACATAAGTATGAATCGAGATCGCGATTTTCTAACGATTAATCGTGCAGCCCTAATCTGAATGCAATGGAGCCATCGCTTTTCCACTATACCAGTTTCAATGCATTCTGGGAAGCCATGTTTATATCATCTTACAGCTTCTTTTGACATATTTGTGCTGTGGCACAGTGCTCTCAACTACCCTGCTCCTTTTTGTGTTTTTTCTTAGAGGATTTGGTGAGCACATTGGCAAACCATTGCAAATTTCATACATCTTAAGCATTTCTGTTTACCTGGTGAATACAAGAACAGCAACCTTTTTCTTTTTGGTCTGTTTTTGGTCTCTACCAAATCCTGTGGGAAATTCCTGGTTCCTTAGCTGCTAAATGCTCCACTATATCCACCAGATGGTTTCTACCTGTAGCTTTCTGTCTTCTGTTTGATGCTGAACAGCTACTGTACAGTAAGTTTTTAAAAGTGAAAACACCAGCCTGGGGGAAAAAACAGTCTTATGACAGCTTTGTTAATGAGCTGCAAGTTATTAGAAAGCTAATCAAGCTACAGATTTAGGCGATGATCCATCTGTGTGGGTGATCCTTTTTTATAATTAATGTTGTTTTCAGTGTCAGTTGTTTCACTTCTAATAAAACAATGATTAAATGTAAAATCTCTTTATACATGGGGTATTTTTTGACCTCATCTGTAGTCCTCCTTGTTGCATATTAGGATGCCATAAATCAAGCCAGAAAGACATTTAGCTGGTTTCTCCATTTATCAAATGGTGCTTTATTGAGACACAGAGTTCGTGAGCCATTCAGGGCTTCTTGTGTTAAAAATGTATTATTATTCTACTCCATATTTTTCCATGGCACCAAATGGACAGCTGTCTAAATAAGCACAATTTATACGACAGTTAAACAATTCTAAGTGCATTTCTTCTACACCGCACAATCTTAAAAGGTCCTTAAAAGGTTTAAGTTTGTTGGTGTGGTAGCAAGAAAAGAGAATGTGTGATCGGATCAATAAAGGTAAAGTTAATATGGAAATGAGCTCCTGATTGTTGTGGAGGCTGGGGAGTTGTATAGTCCTTGACTCGCACATTCAATTATGTTTTGTCCATCTGGAAGTCTAATTACATTCAGTCCTGTCCATTAACCTCATGTATCCTTGAAGAGTGACAGATTTTGATGTTAAATCCAGTTATTTATGTTGTCTTTCACAATTAATGTTGTTCTTTTTTTTAGTAGCTACATTTTTTTTGTAAAAGTCCTGGGAGTTTGTTTTGTGCTGAATGCGGCTTTTAATATACAAAAAATATAATGTCTGAATTGACTGACTTTGTACAAGCTGTGCATGACCATTAGACTACATGAGCTGGTGTGTTTCATGGTCTAATTTAGATGAATTCCAAATCTGTTACCTCAGTGTATCCATGTCATTTTGCAGACCAGTGTATATACAGTGTATTAGTTCTACAGTTGTTGGCTGCAGAGTTTTACTGTTCTTTGACGAGGTCCAAAGTTGGCATGGAAAAACCATCAGTGACTCGTCAGTGGAGGGTTTTTTCTTTTTGAAGAATTTTAAATATGTACTTTTGTTTAATTATTAATTTCGATCTCATCTCTCTCTGGTGTTGACCATGAAATATTAAGCATCAAAGATTCAAACTACATTAGAAATACTTGAAAAGCTTATAAAGGCCAAATATAGCATAAAAAACAGCACTTTGCCTGGTGTCCTTTGGCTGACATATGTAGGAAAAAGTAAAGTTTTCTGATTTTTATTAAATTACTCATTTAGATTAGAATCCAAACCCTTTTCCGACACAGGGTGCATCACATCCCAGACTTTATCTATTAAGTCCAGCTTTAGTCAGAATTAACTGGGGAGTGGTGCCTTCTTTATCTTTAGAATATCCTTGCAGTTCTTCAAAACAATCATCTTGTAGTGAGTTGAGCAACTTGTAAAGAGATGTGCGCAGCCGTATCTTAGCTATGCTTCATGCAGGTCAGACTACATGTTGAAAGTGATTAGGGATGGGTATCGTTTAGGTTTTATCCGATACCGGTGCCAAATCGGTACTTTTGAAACTGTGCCGGTGCTCAAACGGTGCTCAAACCGGTGCTTAAAGAATGGAGAACACAAAATTGGTCCAAAAACCTCTCATGTTCAGCTGGTTTTTGTAAAAAGATAACAATGTTAGCCTTTTCTGCAGCTATGGGGCATATATGGTATCACTCTTGGCTGGAAGCAGTGCTTAAACAATGGAAAAAACACAAACTTTGTCCAAAAACCTCTCATGTTTAGCCGTTTCCCTCTTTTTCTTTGGTCATTTTAGCCTTTTTGGCCAGGGTGAAGGGAGTATCTGCCATCAAACAAGAAGACAGCCGCATGTAGCTATGATGATGTTTGCTAGTTCACCTTACCTGCATTAATGTAATAACGTGGTTAGCCTACTCAACGTAAATTACACACGAACAACATTAAGCTACTCACACAGAGAAGAACGGCTGCTGCTGCCGTCATCATCCTCATCATTTCTGCTACACTGGCAGGGCTAGGGGCCAGGACTCTCCTCTTCGTGTTTTTGGGGATGTTGCTAACTCCGGGTCTGATAACAGGCACCACACCCGCAGTAGATGCGCTCGGTGTGAGGTCTCGCAGCAAGCTATCAAATACAGCGCATTTCTTGGCTTTTAAAAAAAAAACAAAACGCTATGCATTGCCAGGTGTTTCATCGGATTTGAGGTGTTACCTCCTTTGACAGTATCACAGTATCACCTTAAAGCACTTGTTGCAGGCTGCTGAGTTTGCATATTTTGCTGTGAAGTACAGCCAGACTTTTGACCGCTTCGCCTTGGACATTTTTAATCTGTAGCTCTGCTCTAAAAGAACGTACGTACCTGGACCCGCCTACTATCCTCGGAAACGTAAAATGATTGGCTAGAAGTGTATCACAGCTCAGGAAAAAAAAGCACCGAAATAAAGCACCGAAATGTGCGCTGCTTTTCAGTCTGGTTACTACCGTTTATGTCAGAACCGGACACCGGTACCCATCCCTAAAAGTGATGCATAAATCTGTATGTAAAGTTACCGTAGCAACTTTTCCAGAAAAGTGACGAAGGTGGTTATTTGTAGGTTGAAGCCAACACATTCAGGTGCTACCAGATTAACTGGAAGGAACGTGCACAGATACATGGAGTACATAAGTCACACTGTGTTAAAAGGTATTTAACTCACGCCTCCGCCTCTTAAGATTGTCAGTATGAGAGCAAGTCCTCAGGATAAATAAAGATGGAGGTATCATCTGTGTTTATGGACAGCAGCTGCAGACAGGGCGGAGGGAGGGTCGAGGGGAGGACTACAATGATTGCACTGACTGTTTATTTTTATCAGGGCATTAGCAGATTAGGCACTCAAACTAACAAGGTCATCAAACTGATGGCTGAGAGTAGCAGACCTCTGCTAAGCGGCTGGCCGAGAGGGGAGATTTGGTGCGATATAGTGGGTTTCACTTTACTCGTGCTCTCTGGCCATCACCAGGGACTGACTTTATTAGTGCTTTTAATGATCTGAAGGGCACAGAGATATAATTTGTTTAGAGATTCCCTACAAGCAACCGCGGTGCAAAAGCTTTACTGTATTGTGCTGACACATTGCCACGTTGTTAAGTGTCTTAGAAACATTCGAGGGGTCAGTCTGCTTTTGTTGTAATGTTATAGGGCATCTACTGAGTAGCTTTAAACCTTTTCAGACAGCTTTCTGAATGATTTGCTAAAGAAGATTTCATTTGGTGTTTAATTCCTGAAAAGGTTTCTCACTTAACTCTCTAGATAATACCAAAGGCTTTTCCGAACTATAAATATCAAAACAGCTCACAGACGTGCTGTGATAATAAACAGTCGGGGTAACCTCCCCTGCTATCCTCTTCCACTCGCCTGCATTTTCAGCAATTTCCCCCTCTCCCCAGTGCCGAAATGTTGTGTGATGCGAGCTATAACAGTCATTGTCCCTAAGGTGTATTAAGGTGCAGAAGTCTATAGGGTTCTGAGGCTGTGGTGCAGGAACTATTGGCACTCGGTTACAGTGCACATCATCGTCCATTAAGATAGACATGGTTCAATGGGGCAGCAAGCATTAGAGGTCAATCAGAGTAGCAAGCCCTTCTTAAAGTAGCAGCACGAGTGCAGTTTGAGCACTCTTTGCCAAGCAGAGCACAAAACACTCCTTCTGGTGTACAGATTCTTTCTACTCCTACAGTATGCCCTTGACCTTTTACACCTTTATTATCTACTTTTTTAGCTGAGCTCTCTATCCCAAAGGTGTATTAAGGCACTGTATGTATGTATATATATATATATATATATATATATATATATATATATATATATATATATATATATATATATATATATATATATATATATATATATATTATTTTTTTTTTTTTTTTTTTTTTTTTTTTTTTAGAGAGCCAATGGATTTTAGGAGCGTGTTGATAAGCTCCCAAAGGTTCTCTACTGACTGCTGTGTAGCTACCTTGAGTATTTGTGTAGAATATTGCAAAATTCAGCCTAATGTATCACCTCGTATTGTAACTTTCTTTATGACAGGTCTGCGGTGTACCAAGTGTAATCTTCAATTGTTTTTGTTTGTCAGTATAAGTAGCATAAGATAATGGAAAGCAATTTAGCATATCCCCTATTGTTTTTCTTCTCTCTTTTTTTAACTGTAAAGTGTAGTTATTGATGTGTGGCTTAGGATTGTCTTTCTAGTGTTTGGGGAAGGCACCACCCACAGCAAAGCATCAACACAAGGGAAACCGAGACTAACAGAACATCTATAAATAGTTTGAGGTTAGGGGCTCTGGGGAAATCTCACAGCCTGAATAACAACTTGTTTTCCTTGTATAATATGTGGAACTAGTAGTATGCCTTTTGCTACTTAACTGGATTGTATGTCTAGGAGCATTTATTTTTGCTCAGCCTAATGCATGCTGCATTTGAGCATTTGAAAGCAGGATAGTAAGTACCCAAAGCTAGAGTTTTGGTCACAGCTTTCAACATTGTGCTGAGTTGTAAACATTATATTACAAGTACACTGCACAGGTTGCTAGCTTCTCTTTCTTTTTTTCCTTTTTTTTCCCCTTTCTGGGCTGATCTCACAAGCTTGTGTTTGGCCAGAGGCTGACTCATTGGTATTTGGGTGGGAATCTCGGTGGCTGAGCTGTTGATGACAGCCTCTCAGTTTGTTGTCAGGTTTCCCTTTGCTGTGAGATAAGATTTATGACTATGGAGAGGGTTGGTGAGAGAGAAATCCTCGTAGGCTCAGCTTAGCTTATCTGGATTTCTGCTCCCAGCACAGCTTCTCTCGCTGTCGGGCGCAAGTGGATGACCTTGACAAGAATGTGGCTTATTTTTGTAATAGATACTGTTGTTGTCAATTGACCTATGGTCAGAACGAGGGGGATGGGAAAAGAGAAAAAGGAAAAAGAGATGATAGTTTTAATCTGCCCACATATTTACAGTGTTGCAACAGAAATGAATAGCAGTAGAGTTACTCATTTAATCAACTGTTAACAGAAACGGGAAATAACAGGTGGATCAAAGAATAAAATGCTTGTTAGAAGTCATGCTGGTACAGTATGCGGCACTACAGAGAGCTTAAAACATCTTCCATTTACTAGGATAGCCTAATATCACATATCATTTATTTGCCTCAAGGAGCTTTCCACTTTGTAGAGGATACAACAACATTAATATCCTCAATAAGTTGAGTTATTAAGTGTTGCTCATAATCTAGCCACAAACGACTGATTTAGAAACCACAGATGATCTTATGAAACAACCAGCCTAACAAAGAGAATAGTTTTTGTTGTATAGTGGACAATAGTTGCATTTTACCCGGCCATAGGCATTCAAAACATTTGGCTGTAGTAAACATAAAGGGATATTCAGGTTACCCTGCCTCTACATGAGGGCTTTCATTCCTCATACCAGCCCGCCCCACTTATGCACATAACCCAACCCCCACCCCGTCCTCTAACAAACAATACCAGACCTAGGCTCAATGCAGCTAGCTGAACCAGAGAAGAGACGAAGGAATTAGGTTGACAAGGTCAAGCTGAACCAAGACAAGAGGATGTTAGCCATTCAATCAACTAAGCATCTGGCCCGCCTGAGAAATCTCTGAACTAAATGGGTACAAATGATTCCCCCACAGGGATGTAACAGTTCAGACAAAAAGATTGTGTCCTCATTACAGTGCAGTTGGACAATCGTTAGATCCTTAAAAGGTGGCTCCTCATTTTAATTTCCGCTTGTTATCCTAAATTGTTGTCCAAAGCATGACCCAAGGCTTTAATGTAGACTCGACATATTTAGACCACATGATCAACAGATCAGTTATATGTTTTTATATTTTCTGCCTGTTTAGACAATCTGATAGCATTTGGCTAGTCAACATAACACAGTCTTCAAGATAGCTTGTACTAAAGAAGTAAGGAGCCACAACCCTGTGGTGTTATACGGCAGCTGATCACAGTGTTAAATGGATAAGACTTTTTCCTCTGTGTGACTTTGCTTTTGTGAACAAATTAGGCCACTGCTTCATAAGTGAGCAAATTGGTAAGCTCTACTTATCCTGGCTCAGTCCTCTACCCTGCGGTCCCTATGTGCCTTCTGTCTTTTTATATCACTTTTACTTGCCGTCATGTAGCTGGTAGCAGTGGGAACAGTCTCCTGACTAATGTATGTTGTCCTTTCATCAGTGAGTGCAGATGTCTCCACAGGTAAGCCTCTCATGCTCTCACAAGAGGTTTCTCTCTGACAAAGCTTTGCATGCCTTTTTTTTTCAGTATAATCAAAGGCCTTGGTAAAATAGTAGCTCTGATTTGCAGCATACAGCTATAATTTGTCACACTGAAAAGATGTTAAATTTGATTACCACTGAAATTTACACAAATGCGAAAGCATTACATGTCATTCTAATAGCTGAGCTGTATTTCACAGCTGTGGACGAGGGCTTTGAGATGAAAGTCGACTCAGTGCTGCATATGAAGCTGGTGCCTTTAAAGACATTTTTCATGTTTATGACTCGTCTTTAACAGTTCCCAAATGTGGCAGCGTTGCATCATAAAAAACGAGCCGTAATATTAAGTGTTAAAATCTGGGCTTGCTTGGATCGGACCTCGAATCACATTTTCTTTGAGATGTTTACAAATAAAATGTTTGGAAAAAGGAGTCTGTTTTCTTTTTAGGCTTCTAAGCTGAAAACAAATGAAGTCCAGCTTCATTCCTCTAGTGTGCCGTATATTTAAAAAAAATGATGTCACTTCTGTGCAAGGTGCAGGGCTGTAATGTTAAGGAGTCATATGGCAAGACAATAACTGTTTAGACTGAGTTCCTGGCTCACTCATTATAGCGCCAAAGAGCTTGTAGGTCATGGGTGACCGACTTCATCGCAGCTTTGTTTCCTCTCTGTATTATTTATGCGTGGTTAGTTTTTCCTGAAAGCGCAATTAGCAGCTAAAACTGAGAAGAGTTGCCTAGAAACTGAGTGGCTTTTGCCAGCTGGTGGTCTACAATAGATGTCAGGTGTTCCTGTTTGTGTTTTCTCTCTCAGTTTCTGCGATTCATCTGAGCTTCAAAGAGAATGACAGTGTGGTTTTAGAAAAGGAATTAGTCCAGTGTGCAGTGTTTGAAAACAATTGGATAGACCTTCAGGACTTGAAAGGGAATCCAGTCATTTTATGTGTCTTTTTCTTTTGTTGGTATGTGTGTCTCCTGGCTGTTTTTGAACAATTTAGTAATCTAATTAGATGAGGCTTGAGGATTTGTTTTCAATTGTGGCTTAATGCTGATAGCCATGTTACTTCAATGATCTCAGTAATGCAACTCGCTCTCTAAAAGCCGCCCAGCGACGGTATGCTGATCATTAGACTTCGTATACCCGTCGTCTTGATTGGTTAGAATTTAAATGCTGCTGTTCTTAAATTCATTATGTTTCGATTCGACAATGCTGCGCAGATTACATGTCCCAGTGGAGGAGCGTAATCTCGACTGGCCTTCGACCTCAGTAACTCACCAAAGATGTTGACAGGCTTTGCCCCTGGAGTCAAAAAGAATTACATAGTTGAAGCCGGCTCACTTAACTTCGCCAAGCTGAGAAGTCAGCAAAGACTCCTTTTTTTTTTACTTAATGGTTCATTGTCAGAAAGAATTACATGTTCTTCTTTCAAGACAGATTTTTTTCTCTCCCTTTCTTTTGATGTCGAAAATGATGTTTTATTTCTACTGCTTTAGTAGGCTGGAAATTCTTGGGGGTTATATACATCAGTCACTGTTGGTGACTTTAGGTCTCAACGTATTCACCAACAGCATTTGTAACTATGCACACGTTATCTCGCTTACTACTTTCCACTTTCAGAGAATAATTCAAGTTTCTAAAATGATACCCCAGTAATGATGCTATCATGTTATACCAGTTCAAAACTCAATATGTTGCTAGGATGCATCATGATATCTGCTAGAAGTGAAGAAGAGGGGGCAAAGTCCCAAAAGGCAAAAAGAACGTCTTGTGTATTTAGTCTGTGCTTCGAGATGTCAGCGTTTGTGTATTATCATTATTCTCAATTTTAATAACGTGTCATTTAAATTAATTAGCTCTCTGCTCTCCCCCACTGTCTGTGTGGTTCGCCAATTTCCCACTCTAGGTCAGTTAACTTAATTTGACTTTGCCCTCATTCATTTGGTAAAAATATCATCACAAAGAGTCATAAAGTAGTGATTCTGATTGGTAAAGTTGGGGAGGTGGGCCATGGGGGTCCCTTGACCATTAATAAAATAATGAGATTTGTCACCAGTGTACCAATCAGGTATCACAAGAGGAGGTGATGCTGTGTATTACCATATCAATATTTTTCTCCCGCCTTCACTTTTCGCACAACGGTCTCCTTGGGTTGGTGTAACACAGGCCAGCTGGCATAAACAAAATTGCAGCAGTGCGGCTTTCACTTCTTCTGAAGCACTGCTGCTAATGTTAGGACAGAGAATGAGAGACACTAGGGAGTTTGTTTCCCTCTTCCAGCATGAACAGAAAGTAATATCTACTTCACTAAGTCATTGTTAAGCTAGCTGACATACTATCTACTGTAATATACTGAACATAAGTGAATTTTTCCTAAATAACTACAGTACGTGGTAATAAAATTGACCACTTCCTTTTTCTTTTTTTTTAAACTTTAAAATTCTACTAATGATTTCAGGTTGCTGCTTTGTGTAAAAACAGTTAATTACTAACAAGATATGTCAGCTGACTGTATGTTTACTGCTTATTTCTAAGAATTATGTAAAAAAAATTTTTTAAATCATCTACATTTCTGTCAATGTTAATCAACCTCCCACTGACACAATCTGCTTGCATTTCTTTCCTCTTTCTTTTGTTGTGTGCAGTACCTACTCATAAAGCTTTTATAAAGGTTTTTTTTTTTTTGTTTTTTTTTAAAGAGGGATACGATAACCCACTCCTGCCATCAGTCCACATGATTCAGTATTCACAATCTCGCCTGACTCAAAGACCCTGCTTCTAACGAGGGTTACGCTGCTTGTGTTTTCTCGCAGACACTTAGGAAGAAAAATCGCCAACAAAGTAAATTGTGTGATTTAGCTGTCAAGCACATTGAACTGTTGTTGCACACATGATTCTCTGTGACCTGCTTGTACAAGTGGGACAGTAATGGCAAAAAAACATTAACAAATGTTTTTGTGTGTACAAAGAGACATTTGACTAGGCTTATATTGATTGAGTATATTGACAATTAGCTAAAGTGTATGGATTTGAAGACGTCTTTTTTTATACACAACAGCCTGCAATCTGTAAAATCCTTCCTACGTCTTCTCCCAGCTGACTGTATATCATATTTAGCTTGGTCCGCTGTTACGATCTGCTGCCATTTATTCATTCCCGTGTGCATCAGCAGTGTCTGTGACCCTCATTTTAGCAAACTGCCTAACAGAATGGGGAAAAAGCATGTTAATGACAGCAGCTGCAACATGACAGCTTTATTGACCTTTTAAAGGAAATGTTAAAAGAGAAAGTTACCCATCGGCCCGTATCTCCCACTGGAGCTGATCAGATCCTTTCTCACTGGCTGCTGTCAGTGATCATAAGTTAAAATGAAAATACAGGCTGTCCTTGTAGCAACTTTAACGTTACTGTCACTGGGGCATTTTAAAGGATCTCACAGTCGGGGGTTGTAGCTGTTTTACTTGCACTCAAGTGTCTACAGTTATAATAGTCAACTGTGTGTGTGTGTGTGTGTGTGTGTGTGCGCCTCATCACCGATTATAGCCAAGACAACTTAGTCACTATAATACTGCAGTGTAATCCTTTTAATAATCGCCGCCCAAGATCAGTGCTCAGTTTTTTTAATCCCAACTCTAATAAACAAGTTAAAGCTGAAGTTAAATGCGTCCAGTTAAAAGTGCAGCAAGCATCCATCTGCCACAGCTGATTTATTGTGTGAACACTGGAAATCCAGGCAGAGTTCCCCTTAAGTCAGCACTCTTGAAATATGCACAAGAGCAGTCCTGGATTTTGGGGATTTTTGCCAGCGAGTTAAACATTATTATTGCCAGTTTTGGCTTTCTTGTAGAGCTGGCACAAGGTTTGAGTTAAGAAAAGGTTTGCGTGACACTTGAGCGTTGTGGTTTTTTTAGGAGAGATTTCCAAATCCTTCTGTGAAGTCTAGCAAGGAGGGAAGAAATCATAGAATTTAGCATTGGCTGAGAGTCGGGTAGAGCCTTGTAATCTGGCAAGTTATGTAGTTCGGTTGCATGTGGGGTTTTTTAAAAGGCTGGACACAGGGCATTTCAGTGTGTGGTTTTGCATTCTCCAGCCTCAGAGAGAAAGTACTTTTGTTCACTCATCCATAGACAGAACCTGGAAGTGGAGAATTATATTCATGCACTTTCAAAACTGCTCCAGTTTCCACTGTGATTCTGCTTTTTTTGTTTAAAAAAAATACAGTTACCTAGTAAATGTTTTTTTTATTTTTATTATATAGTTGCATTATACGGAGTGGCTCATCACCTGCTGTATGTTTCTGACAGTTGAAATGAAATACTTTCCCTCCCCTGCTTGGTAACAGAAAAAAATTAAGCCAAAACTCATCTCAGCAAGGTTTTACTTAATCTGAAAATATAGCACGAGACTGTGGAATTAGAGCAGGGCGATATGGCCAAAAATATTTATCACGATATATATTTGAAAATTTGCGATAACGATATAACCGACGATATAATTGATGCGAGACAAAATACAACTCCACAACATTACTAGCGCAAAAAGACAACCTTCCATTTATTTTCACTTAAACAAGAAGCTGGTTTTTATGTACATTAAAGCTTTATAAAAATGTAACAGTGCAAATGCAAATTCCTTGCTGAAAGTTTAACCAAAAGGCATTTCCAGTAGAAATGGGCTGACATATCCTGAGCATAACCATGTATAATATCCACTGAAGTTAAAAAGAGGTGCTTTGCAACATTAAACTGCAGTGTGCAGTACGCATTTTTCGGACCATAAGGTGCACGGGATTATAAGGCACATTAAGCGAAACAAAGCAGTCAGATAAATCAAACTTTATTAAACTCATTCTTCTTGCTTCCTCCACTTCTGTACCATTGATTCATTAATATTGAATTCTCTGGCAGCTGCTCTATTCCCATGTTGTTGCAGTATATTAATGACTAACCTCGTATTGTGGATGGATTATCTCAGTTGTTCTCCTGACTGAAGTTTGGTCCGTTTACAGCATCCTGTCATGCGATTGCATTTGTCTTTAACCATGAAGAACCTTCACGTTAACTTTTATAAGTGGAAAAGTGTTAGTGTTCGTCCTTCAGCTTCACTGTTTATGTTATGCTAACATAGCTGTGTCGCTAGCGATCACGTAGCACATCATTATATACCAGCTAGCCCAACTTCAGTAACCCTACAAACGTCACTGCTGTTTAGTTTCCTGTCTTCATTTATGTTGGAAGTGATAGCAGAGCTGTACGTTTGATTTTTTTCAGAAATCTCTCAGTCAGAACATGCTATATCATGCTTAGGTAACTAGCGAAACTAGCGAGCTAACTTCCGCTAGCTTCCTGCTAACTTCTAACTCCGTTAAATGTAATAACTTTTGTTTTCATGGATGCCTGGAAGTTAAACTTTATAGTTACACCTGGTAAAGCAGCAATGCTGATCATTTTATTAAAGATGAAAGAATTTAGACAGTTTTTAACTCTAAGTGATGCTGCAGTGTTGTTTGACCTGAAGTTTACGGAGTTTAGGACCCAGATTACTCCCAGATTTAAGAGCATCTTAGTCCGACAAATACGACAATAACAACGGCCGCTTGCATGTTCTGCAAAAAATGTGCTTTGTTGTGTATCTGACGGACAAACACCAAACCAGTTCCACATCACGGAAGTTGCACCATTTTTACAAACCAATTCTGGTTCATCTGTTTCACTCAACAATCGGCCATGTGCGTATGAAAACAAAGGCACTGCGCATGCGCGTTTTACTCATATTCTATCGCGATATTTCATTTTCCTATCGTTGCCTAACATTATACCGGTATTACCGTGAACGGTATAATATGGCCCAGCCCTATGTGGAATTCAAGTTCATTAATGGAAATTATAATTGTTCTGGGAATCACCAGCAGTCAGTGTTCTTCATACAAATAATTAGAGAGGTACAATGATTAAAAGGCTTCTGATACTCCTAGAAACCAGGGGAATCCTTGAACCCCACTCTGCTGTGACACTCAACCTGCGTTTTCCATAATTCATTACTAGAGCCTTTCATTAGCCTCCTATAACTCAACACATGCACAAATGCACGTCGTTTTAGCTAAAATAATGTTGTTTTCAAATATGTAGAAAAATATGAAGAGAAGAAGGCTACAATCATTATTACTTGTTAAATTGAAAGGGATTAATTGGACATTTGTATTCCAGAATAATGGTTTGCAGGACTTGTATGCAATATAGCAAAGGTGGGTCAGTCTGTATGAGTAAATAATTAATAATGAAGTGGCTGATTAAAGCACATGTCCCACGAACTGTTTTATCAGTCATTTTTACTGCAGGTTTTAATTGTGTGGACCTCATAGTAGTTTCATTGCGATAAGCCGGTTATTGCCAGACCATAATGTGGTCGACTAGCTTTGGCCAGAAATGTATCCAAGATGTCAGCTCCTAAATTGTGGACACAGTTTAGGAGCAGTTTGAGAGTTGAGTCCATTTAAAGTAGGCCGTGCATGAACCTGTTTATCACCTTTCACCGTTTGCTGTCACTCTGAGGGAGGGTTTATTGTGCGGTCTTGTCTGCAGCCCTGTGCCTGAGAACAGCGTGCGGTGACAGCTTGGGTGATTACCTGTCCTGTCTCATTGTCTCAGTTGGCCTGCAGCTTGGCCACATCATGCATCAGAAACTGACACACAGTGATTACTATGTCGTTAGCCCTGAGAGTCTGTCGCTCTCTGCACTCATTAATTTGCTCTTCCTCTGAGCACTGGGAGAAATGGACTATCCACGCTGATTTCACTAAACCATGAAATATAAAGCTTCTATGATGACATGTCTTGAGCTAATGTTAGATTTCATTGAAGACTAATGTTTGGTTTTTAAAGCACTCGATTCACAACAGAGCGCGAGTCTTTATTTTGTGATTGATGCACTTCACACAGAATAATTCATAGTGTGCATTAGGGCTGGGCGATAGTCCTCAAATCAAAATCACGATTAATAGAATGTTTTACCCCGATTTCAATTAATAAACAGTTATTGTTACACACGCATCATAGTCCTCATAGTTCACTATGTTTGTACTGTATACTCAACTGCAAATGCTAGGATACTTTTTAGCTAATATGATGCACTCCTGGTGGTGGTATTACCTTCGGTCACTAAAGCAATTTTTAGCACAGCTTTCTGCTTTCTGTTTAATGTTGTCTTTATTGATGCCAAAAATGTATCCGAACAACAGACACAGCTTTTTTTTATTTGGCACAAACGGCTGGAGTTGTTCCAACTGGCTCAATGTTTGACTTTCATTCAATGATGTTTCCGTGTCGCGGACTGAATGGGAAAGAGTCACGTGACAACTCTTTGTAGTATGTTTTAAAGGGGATAGTATATAATGGGGCAAATATTAATAGAGTTTAAAAACAAAGCCAGAAAGATTCCATCAATTTGAGGCTCTGAATGTTGGTTCATTTTCTATTAATTGTCCAGCCCTAGTTTATATTTTAAAAGTCCCCCTTAAAGGCACAGAGACATGGGGAAATGAAAATGCTAATGGTTTTAATTCATGTTTGGCACAGATTTTTCAGTGTTTTTTGTGAGGCGAGTTCAACTGTGATAGCCCAAAATGCAAAAAAGCAGAAAAACATAGTGGCATTTGCAGTAATTGAGCATCATGGTGGTTTTGGATGTAACCCCCTCATTTCATGAAGCATTGCTGGCTGTGAAAAGCTCTACCTAAGTAAAGTGGTGCTTTGAACAGCATTCAGAGCATGATCAGTGTTGAGAAGGCATTATATTGTTTACCGTGGTGAACACTGTTTAGCACGGTAATATTCGATTTGAACAAATGCAACATTTGCGTGGTACCATGGTAATATCAGCAGCAAATGTAACTGGATAAAAAGTATCGATGTGGCTCATGTCATTACTGTTGCGGGTACTTGTTTGAAAAATTACACTAAAGTAGGATTCATCATCTGGAAACGATAAATGTTGGTTTTGTGCTCGTCCCTTTAGTAGAGTTTAGTTTCCCAACACTTCAGCTGTTTCATTCTCAGATAAAATGGTGGACGGACATCCCTAAGATGTAAGCGGTAACTTCACCATCTGCAGCACCGACTTGTTGTAGTTCTCTACATCGTTTTCAGCTCGGAGCAGTAAGTAGATTAGAACAATTATTTAAAGGGTGTACAGGCTTATAATCCAACGTGTCAATTGTTGTTTTGTCTTCTAAGTCTAATAGGATCCAGCATTGGCAGCATATTCCCAAGCACTGAGTGGTTTATGCCCAATTAATAAATGTGCGGTGCTGGCTGCGGCGTGGCATTCCTCCTGCAGTTCAGTGCTAATGATTTGGAGCGCTTTAATGTCGACTACCTTGAATAAAGAGCGCTAAGCTTGGTGTCACTCCGGCCCTTAAATCACCATCACTCTTCCTCTGTGCCTCTTTCCCACCTACACATTTTTCAGCCTGCAGTTCTCTCTTCCCCTCAGATGTTCTCATCGGCTCCCTCCCTTGCTGTCCTTTTCATTTTCCTTCTCCGTGTCGGCCCACTGTCTCTTCATTACTGTCACAGAGTGTCAGAACAGGTGGAATCAATTACTGACCCCGAGCAGCCCACTCCTTTGCCACAACTAGCTCTTTAATTGAGGAAATTAATGAGTGATCAGTCTGCGAGATGATTTGGTGTCACGAGCGTCGCTTCGCAGTGTGCGAGGGAGGAAAGCTCGGGGAGGGATTGTTTGGCCGACCTCGTATAACAAATACGGTCCTTTTCAGATTTCCACTTCTGCCTTCCCTGCCTGCTAATCACCACTGAAGTGAGGAAAAACACAGCAGTGCATTGCTAACTGCTGCATCACGCTTTCTGTAACCAAGCTAGCTTTTAAAGTCCACTGAAATACCAGAATGTCCTCGATGCATTCAGCGCTTTGTTCACTTCCTCTCATTGTGGCATCCGCTGGTCTGAGACTCAACATCTGGCCCGTATCTGTTTAGAGAGTGATTCTGAAGTGTGTTTCTATTTCTCTGAACCTCCACTTCTTCCTTCACAGATGGAATCTCCTGTCTCCACGCCAGCTCCACCCCCCCTCCACCTCCTGGCCACAGTAGGCAACAGTGAGATTGCCTCACCATGCGAGCAGATAATGGTGCGCACACGCTCGGTGGCGGTGAACACATCAGACGTGGCCCTGTCTACCGAACCGGAGTGCTTGGGGCCCTGTGAGCCTGGAACCAGTGTCAATCTTGAAGGCATAGTGTGGCAGGAAACTGAAGACGGTAAGTGGAGCAGTTTAACGTGCTGCTTTGTAAATCTCTTCCCTTTAAAACAAATAAGCTGTGGATTGTGGAGTTAAAGAAAATAGGTAAAAACATATGGGATAGGTTTTCTTTCTTCCTTTTATTTACAAAGCCAGAGCAGCTATGTGTTTGCATATTAACATCAAAGAGCTATTGGTTTTTCAAAGCTTTAGTGAATCTTCTGTCATTTAAAAAAAATCATCTTGCTGTCATTACTGTACATATTTGCCTCCTAAAATGTAATTGGATATGCTCAGACAGCCTCAGGAAATGGTTGTTGTTGGTGGTACTAATGCGTGCTTTACCAGCGCACATGCTGCGTAATATTGCCAAGAAAAATAGTAGTTGGCAGGCAGTTCTTAGGTGGCCTTGATTTCTTTGTTTTTGTTCGGGAGGGGGGGGGATATTTTTCTTTTTTTCTTAGTACGCAGACAGAAGTTTGTTGCACAGAGATATCTGTTCTGCAGCAACATGCCTCAAACACAAAGCACTTTTTCTTTTTTCCTTTGTTTTTTTTTTGTTTTCCGCAAGCCTGCCAGTTGGGAAAATAGTGGGCTCCTTTTCTGCAGTGCAGTCCGAGGGAAATCTTATACACTCTGAGTTTTCCTCCCTTTGATCGAAAACCTCATACAGCTCATTTAATTTTAAGATGTATCACTATCACACCATCAGGTTCTGCTGGTTCTGAAGAACTGCCCCCCCCCACTTTATTTTTTTTCCTTTTGTGGATGTGAAATAATGCAAACACCTAATCTTCAAAGCAGCTTGCTCTCAGTCTCTCTGCGGGCATGCTGAGTACAAATCGCCCACACATCCACAGAGCTGTTTGTTGGTTCGCTTGGAGGAACCAAACAGGGAAAAAAAGGTCCCTGCCTCATCAACATTCCCAAAGCACAGTCCCTGCTATTGAGTGGCTTTTCTCCCCTCTCTTTCCTCTTTTTTTTTTTTTGATTTTTGCTCTGTACTGCAGCTCTTTTCTGTTACCAAGCATCCAGCCAGTCGCCCCTTGACTCTTGTTTCCAAGCAAACTGAGAGAGAGCGAGTGCAAGGCAAGGGGGTTATGGCAGGGTGGGGGTGGTGGTGCGGCTGCGAGGGGGAGGGGTGGACAAGGCTACTTCTGTTAGTGACACAAACATGGCTCCGAGCCAGCACCAGTACTATGTTTGCGCTCCCTCATTCTCTGCCTCCCACGGAGCGGTTGAGCCTCCCTCTCTCGAGCGCGCACGCCCTGCCCCCTTCCCTTTCCCCAACCGAGCCTGTCCTTTGCCTGCACTCCGCTCTCTCAAAGCTGCTATTTTGGCTGAAAGAGGTAGTGGTTTGGCCTGATGGATCTGTGTTTTCTTCTGACTCTACTCTATCTGGCTCAGTGGGGAGGATGTTGGTGGGAGCTTTGAGTGGTTTTAAAAGCGGCGTGGTGGAGAGTAGCCGGTTGGAGGGCGGTTTGGGCAGACAGCAGGTGTAGCGCACAGGTTGTTGTGGCTATCAGAGCTGTAGACACCAGCAGGTTTTCGAGGCATCAACCCACTTCCTTTGCTTTGAAGCCATTTTTTTTAATTAAAAAAAGAAAACAAAAAAACTTAAAGGTAGAAGATCAGGTGAATATCATATAAAGGATAAAGCAACGAGTTTGATAAAAATAGAGTGGCCCTGTAGTTGTCTCTTGCGCACTCTTTTTGGTATTTTAGAAATGTATTACATTCTTTGAAGACAGCAGCTTGTTCACTGCTGACTGACTCGGCCCCAGCTGGTGTGTTTTTAAGAGAGAGCTGCGAGCTGTGGCTGAAATGCGCGCCGTTTCTGAACCTTTGCTTGGTGTTAAATTGACAGATATGCAGTAAACCTTTCAGTGTAGCAGAGATAATAGGGGTGAATCTGGGCTGGGTCTTGCAATGAGACATTTCTCAATATCCCCCATTGTACTGTGCACACTACATTAAACGACACAAAGACGCGTGTTGCTTCTACATCATTTTAATGGTACGAGCCACCCTCACCCCCTCGACAGCCCACTGGCTAGTTTTAAAATGAAAGAGACCCAGATGCCGCTTACATCAAACTGCTGTTCAGCTGCGTTTCCCCTAAGAGAACGTGGACTTCTTGCACCGTGTGGCAGCCGAACAAATGAGAACCAAATGAGGGAATCAGGCGAATCCAGGCAGAGTACCAGGGAAGAGGCAACAAAACTGAGGCCCCAAAGACGTAGCAGAGGCATTCTGATTAGCAGTGAAGTTGAGCAGTCTCCCCCCACCCAACACACACACACACACACTTCTCTGCATGACAGAGAGCTGTTTAGGCATGCGCTGCGTGTGTGTGTGTGCGTGCATGCATGCGCGTGCATTTCATTTGGCATGCCATCCAACAGCTGCTTCATCACCTCCGCCTTTCTGCCTTGTGGGAGTAAATGAACAACAGGCTCCCAGTAATTGTCTGTGCCTCACCCAAGTCAACATGTGCCAGTGAAAGAAACAGATGAGGAGGAAGCAAGCAACAAAATGTGATTACAGGAGCTGCACCTTTAGGTCAGCGGTGACAAGAATCTTGGCTGATGAGGGCCGGGTAAATTTTTCATCCCGCGTAATGTGAGAGCTCAGATGTAGCCGGATCTGGATTATGACTGGATCTAAACGGAAGCCTTAATGTAACTTGGATTTCAAAGTGACCAAAGTAACCCACTGTGGCTTTAAAAAAGCACCCTTTACTGCATTTAGGACACACAGGATGAAAATAAATGGATAATATGTGATAAAGTGAGTCTGTGTCATGCTGTCAGTCTGGGGGTGAGTGAAGTGTAGACAGGAGGAAGGCAGAAACGCAGAGCCGTGGTATTTTAAGGCCCGGCACTGACACAAATCCCCTCGGCGCAGACGAGGCAGTAGCAGCTCCCAGGGTCGTGTCGGCAGAGCAATGGGCCAACCCCTCCCAGGCTTAGCATGCTGATACCTCCAAATGCCATCTCTAAAATGCTGGAGAAGTTTATTGCTCTTGAAACGCAGCCCAGAACGCCTTGGCTCCTGCCCCAGGGCAGAGGGAACACAGAAGGGGGGGCCCTTTGGCCAAACACCGCAGCTCCATGCCAGTGCCAGTGTGGCATTCAAACACACCAACCCTCCAGTACACAGCAGGCTATTCCCCAAGCTGGTCCCACAGCTTCTTGAGCTGCCTAATAGAGAAATAATACAGGCTGCTTGTGATAAATGTTTGTCTCGTGGATTATTTATGCAGCGCACATGATTGCAGCATTGCAAGCATTGGCTTTAGCACAGAAGTTAAAAGCCATTTGGCATCTGCATGGAATGGAGGTCAGTGTGAAACGGAGATTTCTGTATAAACATTTGAGAGATGCCTTTTTTCCCCTCTCCTTTATTTCTCCGACCCTGTCAGAGAGTTGAAAAGGGGAATATTGTATGAAAGGAGTACTTGGCTCTATAGTTAACTTGCCAGTTATGCTTCCTTGCTCCTTTGAAGACACCTGTCAGTGGCCTCATTGAAATGTTTTTACAAAGGCGAGCGGTGGCCGCTCTCCGTGAACCCACCTTAGAGGCTGTCCTTGAAATGAGAGCGAACGTTGTCAGGAGGCCTGTAGCTGTCTGCCAGGCCAATGAGCAAGAAGGACACGGAGTGAAAAATCAATCAGAGAAGACCAACTTCTGTTAGCACTAAAGGCTCCTTTCAGAGAAAAGTGTAGAAACGATACTTATTTTTCTTTCTGCAGCCCCCATGCAGTACATTTTCATTTGCCAGTTCCTTAGTCACTTCAGTTTCCAATCCACCCAGCCAATCTTTACCCTCATCAGTGTTCACTGTGCAGTAGTGGAAGTGGCCAATTTCCAGGGGAAAAAAGGGAAAGAAAATAACACTCCCATATTTAAAGAATTTGCCAGTTTTCCTAAATATGCTGTTGAAACAACACTCAGGGAACTTTAGCCATCGATGGCTCGTCATTGTCTGACGGAGCAGGCTCGTCTTGTTAGTCGCTAATTTAGTCCCCCGGTGGTGTTAACAAGATGGCGCCCACGTGTGAACCCAAATCTCTAAAGAGAGAGATGCTGGTAACGGCTCCTATTCTTACTGGCTGACAACTGCATTTTTTTAAGCACTTAAAACCGTCTTGAGTCGTAAATCGTGTGCCTGGAGGAATTGAAGGCTTCGCCAGTGGCTGTCATAAGATATCATGTTTGCTATATACACATCAAGGAGAACTTGAGTAACACGCCTTTGGCAGGTCCGTATCTTAATCTCAACACCATCTCCTTTAAGGCAAAACACCAGAGGGGTTGTTTTAAGGGTGACTGTTTTTTAATGGTGGCATTTAAGGAAGCTGGGATTGTCTTCATACACATTATTTCCAGTAATAACTGCAGTTGGTAAAGATGTCAATTTTCTCCCTTCCTCTGGCTGTTACAAGCTTTGCTTGTTTGTGATCTGCTCATCTACTCCCTCTGCAAGAGTAAACATTCATAGCTGCTTGTTTTTTTCCCCCCCTTCTTAGGGAGGAAGAACCTGCTGCATGTGTCTGATAATGTCTAGCTGTGTGGAAAGCATACTAATGCAACCCTCCCTTGCCTCTCAGTGCTGTGAGAGAATTGACCTTCTCACAGGCTGTTATTCTTGTCTGTCGAGAGCGACTTCTCACTTTTACCTCTCGCGAACCGGAGGCTGAACTTTTCAGAGGACTCACTTGAATTCTCTGAAATCTAAAATAAAATCATCAAACGTAGCCTCGTCTGAACCGCTAGTCATCTGTAACTTTTTCTTCTCAGCTTAATGTCAGCAACTTTTTTTTCTCTCCCTTTTTCTTGTAACAGGGCTTACGACTGCAAAGTTTACAGTGTTCAGTTTCTTCTTTGCCAGGAACTTATTGCACAGAGGATAGTAGAGATGCACAGAATTGACATGAATGTGTTTATGGTGTTTGCTTGTTATGGACAAAATAGCAGATGTAAGAGGGTCAGTTCAACTGTGACTGCCACTGACCTCTCGCATTTCAGGAATGAGGAAGTGTCCCAACTCCTTTATTTAGTGTTTAAACTTCCTGTTTACAGTTGCATGGTTGTAGTCATTGCAGGTCAGACTGGGATAGCTGGATGGAAATGAGACTAAGGTCTCCCAGATCTGTACCGAGGTCAGATTATATTTACATATTGTATTCATGGTCACGTCTGGTTACAGCACATTAGGTTTTGTTTTTATTATGTCACACTGGACTGTGGGTGAAACAGGCCAGGAAAGTGAAAAGAGGCTGGTTCACTGGTTGTTGGTGAAGATTATAGATTAATATTCAGCTGAGGATGTGCTTACACAATGAAGCATTGCAATAGTTGTTAGTTGCCTTTAGAAATACTGGACAGTTAAAAAACTGGATCACTCGGTTGAAGAAAGCATGAATCTTTTCATAAGGAGAGGCTTCTGGCGGTGACCTTGTGACGAGATGCAAACTTTAATGCTGTCCCCTTCGGGAGAGTTGTAATATTAGCTATAGCTTCCAGTTTCTTTTGGTTGGCAGATGCAGTTCAGTAAAGAGAAAATGTTTCCTGCATGGAGTTGGCACACAACAGGGTTGGGGAAATGGTGATTTTTCAGAGAGACATGGCTGCTGAGTTGTTCTTCTCTTCTGTTTTTTTGATGTGTTGAGCACCACAAGGCAAGCATCATCGAGTTCCATTATATTCAAGAGAAGGCAGGCATCTCTACAGCCCAGTATGTCCCAAACTGGACAAGTCACCCCTAAATATTGATGGATTCTGGATGGATCAATTATACTGTAGCCCCCCCCCCCCCCCCCCCCCAAAAGAATGTGTCAGTTTGTATGTTTCAGTGTTTCAGACAAATCCTACAGTTGTTCCCAAATTGCTGTTTGCCCAGCATTTAATGCAAAGGTCAGCCTTAGGAGATTTTGCTCTGACACTGACACAAATGGACAAGCTCGACTTCGTTTTATGAGCCGCACCATGAAAACGGGCTGTTGGAAATGCACTCCCGACACTTGAATGCTCAAACACTTAATTTGTCAAGGTTACAGTTATTGCTCGCGGCAGCACACAGCTATCTTTTATCTTCTCTCCGTAATGAACACTGGCATTTTCTCTCATTGTTCTCACTTTCTTGTCTTCATGCAACCTTGATAAATGGTGCTTTTACTGCACAGAAAATGGTGAATGTTCTTTTTTTTTCTTTGTTTTTTTTGAAGTTCTACATATTTGTATCCAACTGTTTGAAAAGGTGATAATTGCAAGTGCTGGTAATTGTTCACATAAGTATTATTTTTATTTTTTTTTAGGGATTGCCTGGCTTTTAAACTGAAATTCCTTTCACACACTTAGACAAACAGAACCCTTTAATTTGGTGTTTTGGGAGGGGAGTCGTATAACATCGCACCCAGTCATTACATTTTCAAAGATAACAAAGGCATTTTGACAAGGTCAGTCAGTGAAAATGCCGTTAACCCCATTGGATTCCTGTTGAGATGGGGCAAAGCAGGGGTCAGCCAGTGAACCCGTGGCCCTCGCAGATTTCACCAGCAGCAGAGGACCTGATATTTTGGCCCCACTGAGGCCTAATGAAATGTGTTAAGTGGTGAGGAAGGGAGTTTGAAGGCAGGGGTAGGGCATGGTGGACACCATTGCAGCACACAAGCTAAGCAAAGCAAACGGGAAAGTTTGGCGCTTCAGTTGGGGTTCTGTTTGTTGTTCAATAGCATTGAAAGGAAATGAGTGGTGAAATTACAGGTCAATTCCTCTCATTAATGTGGATTTCACTCTGCCATCCTGAGTGACCCTATTAAGGTTGACAGGGGGAGGGAGGGGAGTAAGAGGGGGAATTGCAGGAAACCATGTTTGCTCCACATAATTTCAGACCCTTTTCTTCCACCACACAGCAAGCCTCCCTTTGAAAACAAATCCCAAGTGAACTGCAGTTTCAAAGTGCAAGTTGTATTTTTTTGATCTTTGAACGCCAGTCTTGTTTCTTCCCTCGAGACAAATCCAGTGAAGGAAAGAAGGGGGGGGGGGGAATTGTTGGCCCACACAAACACTCATCTGTAACTCTGTGTGTGTGTAAACAAATGATCACGCATGGAAAGTTCTCCTTGTGTAATTTGCTTTCTGCCACAGGGAAATTTGTTTGGGTTGTTATGTCGAGGGCTTTCCGTGTTTAGACAGACATGACATTGACATCTTTGTCCTAACGGCTTCAAAATGATTCCAAGGATGAAAGTGTGCAGATAAATTCAAACAGCTTTTCAGTTCCAGCTTTGAAACCTGATCTTGTTACATACCCTTGGGCATATTTTTGATATGGCTAACAAATTCAGTGGATTTCGAAACCCCTGTCAAAACTTTGAGTAGCTGAGTTAAAATTACGCAATGTAAAGTGTAATAAATGTTAAGCATTAAAATGAAAGCATGAAGCATCAGATTTTTTTAATAACCTGCATAAATATTAATTTTCTCAAAGATGGAATAGTTGTGCAATCAGCTACTCATGCCATCAATATACAATAACGGTTGCTTAATGAAGTGTAAATGTCATCTACTCGGTAGTGCAGGAAGAATTTAGAGTGTTGCTCATAAAGTATCATCTACAGTAAATAATTACCAGGACGGAAGAAATTTTGAAACATTTGCAAGATGACAGTTGTGTAATAGAATTTTTAATCCTTGTTGCTTTTAGTATGGGGCAAACCAAGCTTTGTTTATCTCTGACACACTGATACTGTGGAGCTTGCAACTTTACTTACCAAGCTCTGATACAACTACTGAAGTGTCAGCACTGAAAACGTATACCAGTACTCCCCATGATGAGGAGTGAATTTTAATTACTTAGTAAGCAGGTAATACTGTGTCTAATTGATGCACAACATACACACGTAAAGTCTTTTTTTCCTCTTATTTTGATAAATGTTTCAGCACAACTTGTTTAAATGTCCTTGAGGTGTCCCAGATAACATTCAAGGAACTACGTTATTAGCATTCAGAGTAGGTTAGAAGCAGATATCTGAGCTGACCCAGAAGCCAAGGACCGCTGACAGGATTACAGGGTTGCTTGGCTTCAGCATGGGAAAGCAGCCAAAAGGAAGGTACCTCTGTGGGGGAAAAGAGACAACAGCAAACATGGATTATACAAAAGGTCACTGTCACTGACTCTGAACTATTGGAGTACAATACACTAATGTGCAAAAGTCTTAAGCCACCCTTCATTTCTTTATATTTTACTTCCAAGTAGCCAGATATAATTGTTTTGGTGTGATTTTGAGCAATAGATCTTTCAAAGTTTTTCTTTGGGCACTGGCTACTTTTTTTATTCATTTTCAGTCTAGTCATTGTAACTAATCATTGTTAGAGGAATGTTTGTTTTTTTAGTTAGCCACTTAACAGTGACCTATTCAGGCAGTAAAAAGTCGCCTAACTAAAGGAATGACAGATAACTTGGCAAAGATTTTTTTTAATTTTAATATCCTTAGATACTTTGTAAGTAGCAGTCCGTAAAAATCAAACAAAACTTGTTTTCATTTCTTTTTAGAATGTATGAAAAATGTTAAAGATAACAGTGTACAATACATAAAATAGTACTTTTTGCACCAACAAGATGATTTTCAAAGAGCTATTAGCTGAAAACTTGGAATATCTCAATGTGGTGTTCAGTGAGTCCTTAAACAAATCTGAGGAAACGGACAAGAGGAGGACTAAATAAGCAGCAGGCCTAAAAAAATTATCTGCATGTTGTACAATATCTGAAAGCCATGTTTTTAAGAAATAGGGAGGAAAAATGCAGTAAAGACCTGACATAGGACTTGAGAGATGCATCTGGCCTTTCTACTGTTAACTGAAGTCTCATCAGAAATTATCCCAATTAGAGCTGGGCGATATGAGATTTTTTCATATCACGATATGTTTTTTTCATTTCAGGCGATAACGATATCTATCACGATATAAGCCAAATAACTATATTTGTAAGATTTAAATGTGCCGTTGCTCACAAGTAAAATGTGAAATAATCAGCAGCTTGTTTTTAAATATTTATTTCCCATAATAAGTTCAACAGGGTAGATGTACTTAAGGAACATGAGACTTTTTCAGATAAATAAAGGCAAATATTGCAAACTACACAAAAGGCAGCCGCTAAAGCGTTTAAGTTTCAAAATAGAACAAACGAAACAGACTAAATTGTCAATTCCACTTAGAAACAAAATATTAATTCTAAAAATAAATCTTAGTTTGTTTTACAGAAGAACAGACAAAACTGACTAACTTTTGTCAATATCAAATAAACTGAGAACTAAAAGGAAATTCTCAATCTCTCCTTGTTGTATAGCTGAGCTTTTCAAACAGTTTTAACAGTTACTTTAGTCTGACAAAAGCCGAATGACGAATTAGCGCTTCCAGTCAGAGACTGAGGCTACGTCCACACGTACACGGGTATTTTTGAAAACGGAGATTTTCCGTTTTCGTTTTAAAAAATAATCCCGTCCACACATAAAGGCAGAAATGAAGGAAAACGCTGCTATGAACATGCCAAAGCAGCAGGTGGCGCTAGATTCCTAACCGTGCCGAAATGTTGGCCAATCAGAAGTCTAGAAGCCTCGGTGGGAAAAAGTAAACAAAGCTGGGGCATAGAAGCAGAACCGAGTCGTATGTGTGGACAGACAGTAACTGTGTGTATATGTAAGCATTTAAACACTGCAGAGAGTAGAATTAACAGTATTGTAGAAATTCATTTCACCGAAACAATAACGTGGCGCACAGTGTGACGCATGCACCAGTTTATTGTATTTCCAGACTTGCTTTCGGCACAATTTACAGTGCACGCTACTCTGTTTTTTGTCAGACTTGAAATAGCCGAAATACCTTCACACTACGGAACTTCTATGGCTCTTCCGTTCGACGATCTCTCCGGCATTGGAACCATCATCTGTTTTCTCTTCGGTCACGCTCGGTTGATTTTTCTAGTCGGCACACTCATTTCCTCCATTACGCGCTGGCTCCATTACCCGCTGGCTGCTTCCCAAACAAACACACGTGCGGCTTGGCACTTGTGCTGTACGTAACAAGTCACGCGACGTGACGCTGCGGCTGTGATTGGTTCGGCTCTGCGCTACTGAATTTGGATTGGCTGACTTTTTTTTTTTTTTTTTTTAAGAGGACAAGAGCGGCGAGGTCTATCGCGATAGCTTAATTTCTCTATCGAGTAAAAGTTATATCGCGATACATATCGTTATCGTTCTATCGCCCAGCTCTAATCCCAATGAAAGGGTGGCTGTCAAGAAGCCATTCTTTAGGAAGGGAAATAGGGAGAAATGGCCAGGTTATGCCAAATTACACAAGAACTCTACTGAAAATCTGTGTCAACAGGTCTAATGGAGTGATGAATGTAAATTTGGACATTTTTATTTCAAATCAGTGTTACTATGTACAGAGGAGGTCAGAAGAGAGGTGAGTGTCTACAGCCACACACAGAGGAACACCTCAACATTACTGAAGTAGTGTTGGATCATCTTGACAAAGAACTGAACAAAAGGCAGCCAATATCCAAAGTAGAGCTGGTATTAAGAAATACCAAGAAAGCTTGCCTAAGAGTTCAGGCTGTGTTGAAGAGTAAAGGCGCATACAAAATATCGGCTTACCAGGGTCATACAATTAAAACTATCAAGTACCTTAGGCTTGATGTAGACTTCTGTGGGAAATCTGCATCCTAACCTTCTTAGTAACCAGAAACTCCTTTTATCTGGTGCACGTCAGGTTAAATACAAGGTCGTGACGTAGGGTTAAAATGGGGTTCTGGTAGATCTGATGTAGAAGTATAGTTCACGTGTTGCTGTGATATTGTTAATGATGCTGTTTGTCATCACTGAAGGAAGCATACAATGATAAACACATTCTTTATGACCCTCTGACACTTCCTGTTGCATCCCCAATAGATTTCCAGAATGTTTTGCATTTTATAGTATAATTAAGGTATCAATTGACCCTTTGCTCTGACCGCTCATAATATTTCTTTCCAATCAAATCAGCAAGCTATTTAGACTGCAAATGCAAATTGATCACGCCATCTATTCTCATCACCCGTCCTCCACTTTGCCTACACGAGGTTAAACATTTGAAACCCTACGCTGTGATCTGCTTTTCACTGGCTGTCACATGATAGCTGTAGCTGAGGGAAAGATGGGGAAATTCCTGAAGAAAATCTCATGCAAAACAGCCAGTGTCAAATAGATTGTGGCTTAAGATTTATTTTCCAACAAGACAGCGATGCTTATCACAAGATAAAATGCGGCGTGGAATTTCTTCAGAACAAGATTGTCAAAGACCTTGATAACTGAGCTCAGACCTGAGTTGTGATGGAAAACCTTTGTAGTGGCTCAAAAATGGTTTAAGAGATACCACTCATTCACTTTGATTGAGCTCGAGTAAATCTGTGTAAAGCTTAATATATGTGTCGCTTTCTCTTCCAGGCGGTCGTGTCAAAATTCTTATTGACTCAAGCAAATGGCAAAGAAATGTGTATCTGAAAATGCTTTTTTTCCCTTTTAAGTGTCTCAATCAGTGCTGCTGGCATTACTAACACTTAATTCCCTCTTAAGCTCATGCATTGTTCCAGCGACTGAAGACACAGTCAAACATAAAGACCAAATGCTAATTTTAAATCATTTAACAACTCGTAGTGTAATTTCTAAACCCTTCTCTAGAGAACGCCGGGAAGGCTATATCCTGCAGATCATGAAAGGCCACTCATTCATTTGCCCTGCCTTGATTTACATCCTGCCACGACCAGCTGCCAGAGCCATTTTGTGCTGGAGTGTTTGGAGAGCTTAGGGGGGTGGGGAGAGGGTGCTGTTGAAGGCGTTTCAGAAAGGGTCTGGGTTCTTTTAATGTGACAGAAATCTGAACTGGAGAACCTCTCTTTACGCAACACACAGACACACACACAAATGACATTTGCAGTTGGATCTTGCCTGGACCCAACATTCATGCTTTTGAGCCATAGATTGAAGGAAGAGACTTGTAGCCAAGTGTCAGCAGGTTCCTGTAAACATATATAAATGCCTTATACACTCGCTGCTTTATGCCAGAGGCAGCAAGAGAAAAATGAGGTCTGAACTGTGACTTGAACTGTGTGTGTGTGTGTGTGGGAGGGGAAAAGATTGTAAGCCAGGGATGGTTATACCATTGAAAAGAGGAAATGAGGGTGAGGGTGAAGGAGAGAGGGAAAATGGGGTGAGCAAGAGAGGTTTCCTAAGCTAATAAAATGTTCGGAGGGATGGAAGCTGCCAGCCAGCATTCCTGTGCCATTAGATAAGTTAGCTCACTGCAGCCTCCAGTTTCTCTGCAGTGCTGAAGTGGCAAGCTGAGGTCACCAGCAGAGAGAGAGGGGGGATGGTGTGGGCAATAAATTCAGAATGTGTTTGTGCACAGTCGTTGCTCCTGAACCACTGTAGCCGTTTGGTTGATGATTCACTTCTGAATTTACGGGTCAAATCTTCGGATTATCCTTCGTTTGCCTGCCGTCGCAGCGTCCATTTAAAACGACCTTCAACAGGAGCCGCCGTGTGGAATGTGGCTTGAATTAATATGAAACGTACTCCCGCAGTTAAACATCCACGTACAAGGATTTTAGTTAATGCAATCTTAAACGAATCTTAATTTTATCTCTAATGTTAGAATCTCTCATTTTAGACTGTAAAACGTGAGCTCAGGTGTCACACTTAGCACAAGTGGGATCGTGTAGCTCACACCGAATGCTACAGTATTCACATGAGCCAAATAGGCAACGCAGAAGCTTCTAAGTGTGACAGATTGCTGGAATGCCACTGAAGTCAAGTAGCTTTCTTTGCACATTGTCAGAAAGAGCCATCCTCACTGAAATCTGTTGAGCCCAGGAGCTTGTTGCTTGTTTTTCATAAGCTGTGGTACTGCCTCTACATTCTCTCCAAGGTTGTAAATTTTTGGGCTACAAAGCGAGATAGAAGTTTTGCCGAAAATATTTGCATCTAAGTAATTGTCCCTCAGGGAACTCTCTTGTACTTTGAGATGGCTTATTTAAATCGAATGGGTGTTGTGTGAGTATTTCCCGGTAAAATCTATGCGATCGTTCTCAGCGAGACCTGCTGCAAGTGTCTATTTTTACAGGTTTTACAATACCGACTGCAGCTGAGTCTGTTCCAAGTCATTTAGAAGATATCAGTCAGTCTTGCCCCCACGGCTTTACTGTGTGAAGAAGATTAAAAAAAGGATCCTTTGAATTGTAAAACTGTCTTCCATATGACACCCTTTAGCGAAGATTAACACAGTGCATTATGGCTGTAGCATCATTTTCCTTACATTTTGCTGTTATGTAGGGACTTCGCAGTAAAATATTCTGTTTGGTATATGAGCTGTATTTTATCCACTTCCTTTAATATATTCTAATAGGTGGTGTAAGATAAATATGTAAATCTTTGATCCTTTGTTTTACAGGCATGCTAGTGGTCAATGTTACTTGGAGAAACAAGACATATGTGGGCACCCTGTTGGACTGTACACGGCATGACTGGGCTCCCCCGAGGTAAGATGCATGGCTCTGTGCAATTCTTTATTATTATTATTATTAGAGAAAGCAGGGTTTGCATACTATTACTTTTACTCTCCAACATTTGGTGCTCGGCCTCTTAACCCTTTCATATTCTGTTTGATATAAATGTGCTGTAGCAGAGTCAGGCTTGAGGATATAAAACCTAATGCATCAACTTGCCATTGGACCTACAAGTACATGTTAGTCCTTACGTTGAGCCTGGAGAAACAGGATTCATTAGCAAACAGCTGATGTCCCAGGAGGCAGTAGTAGAAGATACAAAGATACTCTAATTAGCCAGATTGCAGAATCCACTCAGTGAACTGACAGCTTTTCCTCAACGCTATAACGTTCTTTATCACAACGGCTGCAATTTCTTAGATCACTGTTATGTGGGTGGTAGCATGAGGTGTTGTTGTAATTTCTGGGTATTTGCCTTTGTTATGCAAAATACACAGTGTGTGGATTGTACCAGGCACACTCGCTTTCATTTGAAACACCCGCACTGTATCTAAATGTAAATATAAATCTATATTTGAAATGCATGGTTAAGTGCAACAGGAAAAAATCTAATGAAATCAAGGATAAACCAGTGCTAATGGAAAACAAGAAGAGGCTGTATAATACTAATGTATCACAGTATATTACAATAATGCTCAGTACATGTTGTTTGCTGTGCTGCATTTGGACTGAGATAATCTTGCATTTGCAGCACAACCACATTAGGGACAAGCCATGAATAAATCAGAAAGCCTTTAACAGACTGAATGTAAACTTGGGCTTGTAATGTGTCTAAATTCCAGTACCAGTCAGTCTACCGATATATTCACATCCCCTGCTGAGGTTGAAATTTTTTTGGAGAGACTTGCAGGGGAAGCTGTGAGTCATACCAGCCCTGTGTCTGACTTTGTCACAGACTGCTAACCTTCACTGCCGTGCTGAAGATAATTGCATTACTGTTATGGAGAGATAAGGCCAAACTGCTATTTTAAGTATTTGAATGACTGCGTGTTTTGATTACCAAAGCAGCTCGAATGTTCATGGCTGTCTTTTCCAATGTTGCTTACATGTCTTTCATTAGGAATGTCATGTTGCTTTGTTTAAAGTGCTTACTCACTTGTTCAGCACCAAATATCAAGTTTATTATGTTACAAGAGGAAAAAGAGGGGGACAATAGTGTATCTATTTTAGTATGAGTGACATTGTTTATTGTAACTTTAACTCTCCGCCATTATTGTCCGTGCCAATAAAGTTATTACCGATGGGACTAGATAACCTTGTATATGACATTGCAAGTGAAAATTTAAACAAGTCATCCTCATAATAGTTTTAATATTGGTCTGGCCAAGCACAACCCTACAGCTTGTTTGTGGAGAGATTAAAAAAGAACAAAAAAGAAAGCTTTAAAACCATTGCTTTAAAGGTCCTTAGAGAGCATTACAGTTGCCAGAAACTGACCCTTTTTTCCTAGTAATGAGGGCAACAGCGGTTTGCCTTCCAGATACAAGTGTATTTATCATAAAATCATTTGTGACATCTTAATTACACACGGGTGATTTCCATTAAGCGAAAACAACTGACTGCACCGCTGATGAGATTTGTCATTTTTCTTGACAGGCTGTTCTTGTCATAAAGCCAATTATATTTAGAGTAATTTAATGGTGTGAAATAATAAAATGAAAGTTGAATGAGGTATTGATTGAAGTAGTATTATTAGGTTTCCACAATGTTAATTTTCAAAAATCATTAGTCAAATTTCCTCTATATTATGTACCATAATGTTGATAATTGGCACTTGACAATACAAATCTAAATGCGATCTTTTAACACTGTTGCAGGTTTTGTGAATCCCCTACAAGTGATCTGGAGATGAGGAATGGTCGCGGTCGGGGTAAACGAATGAGACCGAATAGCAACACTCCTCTCAACGAAAACAGCAACTCATCAGACAGCAAGGGCACCACCAATAATAAGACACGCGCAGCCTCTAACAGCAAGGGTCGGAGGGGCAGTCAGACACCATCAGAGCGCCGTACCCCACCAAACAGCAACACCGAGGACATCAAGGCCAGTCCCTCTTCAGCCGGAAAACGAAAGACCAAGCCAACCTCAGACATGGAACCCAATTCCAGTTCAGAGGACACAAAAGGCAACAAACGCATGCGGACAAATTCCAACAGTGGAGGGGTGGGACCTACAGGCCTTCCTATCCCTTCTATTAAGACTGAGCCACTTCCACCTCCCCTCGATCGTAGCTGCCCTTCCCCTGTTCTTATTGACTGCCCACACCCTAACTGCAACAAAAAGTACAAGCACATTAACGGTCTCAAGTACCACCAAGCCCGCGCTCACAATGATGATGACATTAAGTTGGACTTAGATGGTGACAGCGAATATGGGGAGGACTCAACTCTCCATCCTGAACCAGGAAACTGTAATGGAGCATCTATCTCTCAGAAAGGATGCCTGTCTCCAGCACGTTCAGCCACTCCAAAAGGCAGGAACTTTGATGCTCAAAGTCCTTCTCCATCTCCTGGCAAGTTTGGTTCAAAACAGAGTAAAAAGAAAATTGCTGAAACGGATGCTGAAACAGGCGGTACACCGATGGATGGGTGTGAGGATGGGCCTTGCCTCACAGATGAGGCTAGTAACGATGGTATAGATGATAAGAGAGGATCGGAGAAGTCTAAAAAGGCTAACACAAGTGCAAAAACAGATAAGAAAAACTTGAAGTCACCACGGCCAATTGGCCCTGGCCCAACAGCAACCCAGCAGATTTACTCTTTTCCTCCTGGAAACCCAAATTCTTCCCCGGGGCTTACCCAAATGATGCAAGGAATCCCTAAGAGTCCCCAAATGAAAGGCACACAGCCTAAACCCCCTGCCATTGGAGATCCTGCCTCCAGTAGCTCCAAAGACAAGAAGAAGAAAGACAAAAAGAAAAAAGATGGTGGAAAGGAAGCTGATAGCCCCAAGCCTCCAGGAAAGGGAGGAAAACTGGAGGAAGGAAAGCTTCCGTACTCAGAGCCTTGCGATCAGGGGAGTAAGGGGGAAGGGCTTCTTAACGGCTCGTCAGAAACTCATCAAAGTCGCTTGGCCAGTATAAAGGCTGAAGCTGACAAGATTTACAGCTTTTCTGACAACGCCCCAAGCCCATCCATTGGTGTTGCCAGTCGAATAGATGGTAGTGGGATTCCACAGACTCTCACGCCACTTCACGTAGTGAACCAGAATGGTGCTGACAACTCTTCAGTCAAAACCAACAGCCCAGCATATTCAGACATTTCAGATGCTGGTGAAGATGGTGAAGGGAAACTAGAAGCTGTTAAAGTCAGGACAGAGGACCAAGCCATCAGGGAAAGTGTCAAAAAGGCACTGTTTCCAAATCAGACACCCAACAAAGATTCTCCTTACTATCCTGGGTATGACACTTATTACTCACCCAATTATGTCAACCCCAGTCCTGGTGGGCCCAATCCAGGTACAACAGCTGCCGAAGGTCAGGTAAAGATTAAAAGGGATGATGAGCAGGATCAAGTTGAGGAAAAAGTCAAGGTTGAGGTTCATGAAGATCGCAAACCTGACAGCACTGCTCCTGCACAACAGCAGCAGCAACCCTCAGTCATCCAACAGCGATCTAACATGTACATGCAGCCTCTGTACTACAACCAGTATGCTTACGTCCCTCCGTACGCATACCATCCTGATCAAGCCTACCTGATGAGCACCAACCCAGCCTACCGGCAACCGTATGAGGAACGCCAGCGACAGATGGCTGAGCAGCATCGTGCTGCTGAGAAGAAGTCAGATGTGGCCATGAAAGAGCGAGAATCTTCCATGAAGGATGAGTGGAAACAAAAAAGCCTGATGCCGCCAAGCCTTTCCAAAACCCCAAGTCAGTCAGACCTTGGAAAGGCGCAGCAGCAACCAAGCAAATCCAGGGATTCCCCCTCTGAGCCGACCTCCAAATCCATGGGAACCATAAAGGGGGAGGACTCAAAGTCCCAACAACCCGAGGGACTAAAGATGAAGCTGACTGAAGGAGGTCACCATGGAAAGGAAGATCCCAAGCAAGCACTTGAATCCAGAGGTCAGGCAGGGCTGGAGCAGGCCATGTGGTTCAGACAGGTAAGTAGCAGTCCAGTTCAACAGTGCTACAATATGTTTGTAAAACTGTTTTGATAATGCTTTGTGAGGTATGCACCACTCTAGTATGGTGATAGTGATTTTAGATGACTTGGAGCTTCTTTTCTGCCCCTAGCAGTACCCTGAGAGCCAGAAGTCTCAAGCAGAAGATGAGCACCAGCAACAACATGCTCGATGGAAAGACCGGGAACATGATCGTAAATTGAAGGATGAAAGGCCCAGGCCCAAGGACAGTCAAAGTGGGCCCAAGGAGGACAGCAAAGAGAGCAGTGATCCCAGAATCACTTCTGAAGATCATCGTGCTATGAGCAAAGACTCTCGTTCTAATCCCCACATGCAGTTCTCATCACCACTAGCACAGCACCAAGGCTACATGCCCTACATGCATGGTTACCCCTACGGACAAGGCTATGACCCCAACCACCCTGGATACAGGGGAATGCCTTCGGTCATGATGCAGAATTACCCAGGTATGACCTTGGATTTCTTCCAAATACAAGCAATTATGAAATGTAGCATGAAAAAATGAGAATTTTTGCTCGTTTACTTTGTGATAATGCAGTTTATATAAAGATTGTTGGCTGAATCTGTGAGGGTTTCTGATTAGTTTATTCTTCTTCTTTTCCATCATAAAAACAGCACTTTTTGTGTTGTTTCACTGGTAATTGTGGTAATATTTAATAGCTTCATGAAATAATTGCAGTCCTTTGGTACAGTTTGTTAGAAATGAAGCATGGCAATGGAGTAATTTTCAAGGCAATTACATGATTTAAGTCAAAGAATGATTCTACTCCCTAAGAGGCTATCAATAAAATTACATGTGTTGAAAATGGTGTAGAGTGGGGAAAAATTGCATTCACTTGATTTTGCAGGATTGCTTGCACTTATAAATACTAGTAGCATGGTTGAATTTGTGTTAATCCACACATTCCTGGAGGTTCTGATGTAAATAGCCCAAATATTAGTCTTTATGTAGAGTAAATAAGAGTAGTGTTTTTATACCAACCTGGATGTCAGTGAAGAATACGGATGAGAATTGATAAGAATTTAGCGATTCTGATTCTATTATTGATTGTCTTTTGGGTTCTCATTCGCTCTGTTTTTAGAGTCGCCACCAAAATTACATTCATGCAAATGTATTGCATGCTGTGGGTCAAATGTTTGTGCGTTTTTGTTGAAGCTTTTACCCTCATTGCTGTGATCAGTGTTGGAGTCGTGACTCAAAGTCATTATTACATTTTATTTCTTAAAAGTAATGCACTACATTACTTAATTACTCCCAGAGAAAAAGTAATTTGTTATACTATTCGTTACATTACTTTAATGTCACTCTGTAAAATAGTTGAAACCCACCATTTTATAATCACCATTTAACAAAATAAACCTGAGGCTACAACCCCACACACCAATGAGAACATGGACCTCTAAGACCTTTCTCTTAGTAAAAAAACAAAGCTGACCGCACAAAGCACAGAGGAAAACCAGCACAAAAAGCAATCACCGCACTGATTCTGCTTTGGCAAGTGCAAGAACCAATAACTGGGATCGATAGGGAATAGCCAGACTAACAATTCCAAGGAATTGGTCTACTGAGAACTAGTTTTCTATGAAAACCGGTTCTCGATTCCCATCCCTAGTGAAGAGATATGTGAGCTGTGCAACTAAGTGGTTAGTTACCAATGTGTAACTATTACTTTGTAATCTTAACAGTATTTATCTTAATTTTGTATTCCATATAAACCTGAATATGTGGATCACTAATCTTCTTTGTCACTCTCAGGTTCTTATCTACCTGGAGGTTATCCCTTTTCCCCATATGGGAGTAAAATTGCCGGAACCGAGGAAGGCAGTGACAAATCTCGTGCTAGCCCTACTGTCACCAAAACGGCAACAGACTCGAAAGCCCTGGACAACCTACATCTGCATACCAGCCAGTACAAGAGCAAATCCCCCACAGTAGGTGACAAGCCACCCCACGACAGGGAAAGAGAGCAGGACAGGGGAGCTTCGGGAGACAGGGATCGGGAGAGGGAGCGAGATGTGGACCGACCGCGATCCTCACCCTCCCAGCGGATCATGCCCTCTCACCACCACCTGGGATATCCCCTGCAATATGACCTGTCCTACGCCACAGGTAAATCAGTCATCCCATTTCACTGTAGATACAATGTTCACTTCTTTCAGATGCAGCAGACTGTTAGAGTAAATTAAACATGTGACCATCGGGTCTTCTAAAAACGAGCATAAGAAGGAAATATACTTTAACTGCTTGTCAGCCATCAAGCAGCAACCCCTTCCTTGTACCCACCACCAGCAACCGACAGGGAGGCAAAACACAAGCCTACCGAGAGCAGCATTTTCAAACAAAATGCAGGTGGCAGATAATGTGCGTCACACAGCAGCTCATCTTAAAAAAGCTCAGGCAGCAAGTTAGGAGTACGTGCAGAGATGTAGAATGTCATTTAAAAGTAAAACTGTATGTTTCTTTGTCATGGCTTTATATGTCATGGCTTCCAGAAAGATGCAGCAACCTGTAAAAAAACCAAAACAAAAAAAACAAAGCCCTCACTTCTCTGTTGCAATCTAGTCAAATATGCAGCACTTTTAGCCTCTCAGCTCATCCATTCCTAAGTAGGTCCTCTGAGGACAACTGGATCATGGTGTTGATAATAGAGATGTTGAATGAGCCCAAGACACAAGTCCACTGCAGACTGCACTGACATCTAGTGGCAGCTCAGTCAAATTACAGTGAATTTGACAAATGCCTCTGTTCTTCCATTGCAAATGTGTTGCCTGTATTAACATTAAGTACAGTTTTAACAAAAAGTTTTGATGTTAAATGTTTGTATCAAGCTTCTTTAGGATGGAGTCACTGTTAAATGGGCGACCGTGGCTCAGGGGGTTGGGAATCGCATCTGTAACCGGAAGGTCGCCGGTTCAATCCCTGGGCCCTCTGTCCTGGTCGTTGTGTCCTTGGGCAAGACACTTTACCCTACTTGCCTACTGGTGTTGGCCAGAGGGGCCGATGGCGCGATATGGCAGCCTCGCTTCTGTCAGTCTGCCCCAGGGCAGCTGTGGCTACAACCGTAGCTTGCCTCCACCAGTGAGAGTGAATGAATAGTGGTATTGTAAAGCGCTTTGGGTGCCTAGAAAAGCGCTATATAAATCCAATCCATTATTATTATTATTATTAAATTGTATCACATTAACTCATAAGTGTTTCTACTATTTTGTCCACCTCACTTATATAAATAAGATACCTAATGCATAATGCACCAGAGTTAAACAGCACCACAAATTACAGCCTTTGTGATCAGCAAAACCTCAAGTAGAACTGAGTTACAGATGCGTGTAAAGTATTTTCTCCACACACTTTTTTTTAAATTGAAATATGTGTAAATAAATAATTCTTTTCTTTGTATCCTTCACAGGAAAACCTGACCGTCACACCTCAACCCTGCAAAGATTCATATGACTGGATCACATGAGAACAAGATCTCCCGGGTGTTACCTTTTAGACATCAGTTGAATGGTGTTTCTATCTATATTTTTTAGTTCTTCTGTCCCAAGGAAAGGCAGACTGTTGTTGCTGTTGTTGTTGTTTTTTTTCTCCCTCCCCCTCCTCTCGTTAAAGACCCCAAATTCTCCAAACCTTGGTCTGTACCAGAACTGATAATATAACCCAGGTTCAAAGCCATCACTCTGCCCTGTCACGCAGAGGAAACACCAACCCGCTGATTATCTAGTCTTTGCACTGTCAACAAATGCAATGCAAAAAGAGACTATTGGACTGCCAGAACAGCTTTTTGTTGTTGTTTTTTGTTGTTGTTGTATTTTTCTCCTTGGACTGCATTGTTTCTTGTTTTGTTCTTGTTTTCTTTTTTTTGTCACATGCAGAAAGAAATTGGCAGGGGATTTTAGGAAGTTGGGTGGCTGATGGGAAAGAGGGGTCAAACTAAATTAAAGACTGTTTAAAAAGAAAAGAAAAAAAGAAAAATGATTTAACGTTGAAATTGTTTTCAACTCTGTCTTTGGCTTCTCGTATGCCATGAAACAACAGTATATCCTTAACTTGACAAATTGTTGGCTATATTTCGTGGGGAGAGGGAATATGGCAGAAGCTGCTTTCATCAGAGACTTGAGAGCCTGAGACTGAAGTTTTTGTTTTTTTGTTTTCAACTTTCCATCATCGTTTCCCCATCCTCCTCGAACCCTCACGTCGTGTTTCAGGGATGATGTCGTCATGTTCTGCGAAGGAACCGCGTACACCTCAACGGAGAATAAACACTATTCATGTTTCCTTCACTTCTGCTCCATATCATTGCGTTCATCTTCGAATGTGTCTGATGCTGGTATCGGTCCCGTCATCTTTTCCTCACACCGCAAAGGGGTCGCCTCCGTTTTTGCCACTCACTCAAACAGTGAAGCCACATTAGCGAGCAATCCGTTCACGGGACGCTCCGTCGTCACGCTCATCGGGCTGCTGGTGTGTGTTCTGGTGTTTTTGGTTTTTTTTTGTTTTACTGTAAGATTGTGCTTCTTCAAGCTTGTCAAGTTTTGATTGTTTCCTGTAAACAATGTGAAAGTTCACCCATGTATTTTTCTGCTGTAATATAGACTTTTATCCTACTTTTATGTGCATAAATGTTTATATTTATCCCAGCACGCAACTGCTTAAAAAACTGTTAAATAGCTTTCACTGCTGCGTTTACCATTATGCGCTCAGATGGTCACTGTTGCTGTGGAGTTCCTGAACGTCTTGTGTGCTTCTTTATTTGCCCCCACAGGCTTTGCTTGACCTTAAACTTGGTTCACATCTCCACTCATCCTAACCGAGCAATGCGCAGGTTGATTCATTATAGACTTCTGAATTGCTGTCTTCCAGCTCCAAAAACAACAGTTCACGAGTTATTTCCGGGACTTCTTCAAATTTGGCCGCTCTCCCCTTCAGGGTCATTCCCTGGTGCACTTCTGGGCTGCTTTCTGCAATGCTTCTGATTTTACAACATTTAACATTAGGACACCATGAATTCCTGTCTCAGTAAGGAGTTCTACTGTAGCATGCTGAGGTGGAAATAGCATAACCTGCTCTGGCACCCAGCGCAATCCCTTGTTGAGAAGATTTGGCTCCCTGCAGCTTTTTCTACTTCCCCCAAAATAAAAATCAAGTCAAAGGGTGACTATTTTAACACATCGGTGAAGACCGCACGGGCACAAGTCTGAGCAGGAAATAAAGAAATGAATAAAAAGCAGCCATGCTAAAAGCCCTGCAGTGCTGTACAACAACATGACCTTGATGGGGAGATCAGGCAGAGTTTCACAGGTGAAGTCTTCAAACTCTGTGGTTGTATGTTGCAGTGACAACAAACTGGAACAAAATCAAATGTCATTTTTAGGTTAATATCCAGTGTGAAAAGGCTTAAAATTTCTCTTGGTGCTTCGCTTGCTCATGTGGCTTCACCTTAACACACATCCACCTCAGATTCTTTTTTAGCTTGTGTGTATATATATATATACACACACACACACACGGTTTTTTGTTTTGTTTTTTTAACTAGCAGCTAGCTTTGGATTAGTCTAAAAGTGAGCAAATGAGTCTGATGCCTCTGACAGTAGTTTTAATTGTTACGTTGTTGCCTATGCTGGAAGGTCAGTTTATTAGCACATTAAACAGAAGAAAACTATTAAAAATCCAGCTGTTACTCTTACAAGCATGAACCAATCAGATGTTCCACAAAACAAAACCAGAAGTGTGAGCCAGTCAAAATGTGGAGCAACACGAACATCGTAAACTAAAGCGAAACGGGAGTCGGGAGGCTCAAAGCTGCCCAATGAGCTCTCTGCTTTCCTTTCAACCTCTTAACACGTGGTCCCCTTCTTCTTTTTAATTTGCAGACGTGTCCTCTTGTACCAGAGTTCCCTCTTGGCTTTATAGTACAGTTCTCTTATACCTCAGGGGTTGTAAGTGAAATTCTATACACATGCTACTTGCATAGATTTGAGAGGGATTCGGTTTCTCTGTGTTGGGGGAGGGGCACATTATCCACTCTAGGCTGGATTTGATGTGCTGGTTCATTCAGGATAGGGCATTGTTAAAGGTTCAATGTGGGCTGTGGCTTATGAGCAGTCTTAATGTTCCTCTAAAGGATTATAATCTGAGTGGAATATTGACCATGTTGTCATTAAATCTAATTTTATTGATTTTTTTCTTCCTATTTTTTTTTGGGGGGGGGGGGTCTATACTTTTAATGTTCCTATTGTTGTCGTTTCTGTTTCTCTCAGTAAATACTCTACATGGTCAAATCCCTAAACCACCAGTTAACGTTGTGTCTAACACCCTCTGACGTCGGATGTTAGCTGCTTGTTGAGACACTATTCAGTTACCAAACTGCATCACTTCATTCTGAGGTTCTTGGACATTCCAAGTAAATAAGTTGCCAGTGCCCCGTCTAATGGAGGCTTGCGAGGACGGTATATATTTTGACTTTTTACGCATTTTCAAGAAGAATGGCTGACATGAGTAAGCTGAATGTGGTGGTGTTTGACGTGTACTTAAATCTGTAAGGGTAATCTAGGCAGCTGTGATGTTGTCATTAAAAGTCAGTGGGTTTTTAGTACCAGCAGGCTGCATACAGTACATATAGTTTTATCAAACAATGGTTGTGACAAGTGCATTTGTTCTCTCTCTGAGAGTAGTAATGTTATCTCAGTAGTAAGCAAAGCCCAGTGAAAATCATATATACTAAAGTGTATGAAAAAGCCAGAAAAGTAATGTTTTGCTATCAACATATTGGAAAGTGCTTGGCTCTTGTATTTTGCAGGACTGTATTTGTTTCATGGTGAAGAGTATATTTATTGGCCAGCAGTTGTCTCAATTGGTGCCTAGTTGAACATTCTCCTGTGAAAATGCAGAGACACTCGCTCGTTTGTCCTTTCCCGACCCCGCCCACTGTCACGCAAACCGCCGCCAACCCGAACCCCATTCCCACACACCCCTTTTCCCAAAAGTACCACTTCTGGTGCTTGCAAGGATGTTTACAATGTCTTCATTTTCTTTCTGTTTGAGAAATTCAGATCTCTGTCCCCTCTCCTCATTTCTCCCTCCCTTCAGGAGTTTGTGTAAAGTGTACATTACCATGGTTCTTTTTTATACAATACTCTGTAACTTGCCTTTGTAAATTTGGGCTGGAAAAAAATAAATCTTTTTATGAGACAATCTGTCTTGGGAACTGTTTAATGGCTCGTGCTTGGTGGGTGCTGTAGATTTAAGCTGATAATACAGTTAAAATGGTTTTGTATTTATTGTTTACCGCCCAGGGACAAGGTTGACTGTAACGCAGCTTTCCAGCAAAATTCCTTTTCAACCTTGAAAGTCACATCATCGGAACAGGTTTCCTTTTGTCATTTTTACCAAGTCTTATTTCAGATGAGAGTCAACCCAATAGGTCACGTAATATTTATATCCCATCACAAAACACAGAAAGTCCCCAGCATGTGTATGACAAGTGTTTGAATTTGCACGTAAATTGATTTTCCCATCCTGGGAGAAAGAAGTCTAAAAGTCTGAAAAACCTCTTAGCCTGCAGAAACTGCACCATGGCACACAGCCACATGAGTGCAGTGTCTCTAAAGAGACCACAGTCTGTCTCAGTGGGATCAAATGTCAGATTTTTGCCTCTTTCTGAGTTTTACAGCTGACTCGCTTGCACTGCATGCTTGAGGAGCATACATACATTTAACTGGAATATATGTTATGCTCCTCTGGGAAACACTTGCAAGCTGTCAACAGTTGAGTCTGTTGAGAGCGTCACTTTGCATATGTGCACACAGTGCTCAAACTTTATCTGCATCCGGTGCGACATCCATTCGTATCAGGCAGTTGGGATATTTTTAGCTGCCCCTAATGCCCCTGAACTGACAGTACACTCTATGCAATAGCATAATGCAACATCAGTGACAGAGAGTGATTAGGCCGGGGATGATTTTGGTGAGTGTAAATGTGAAATCTGATTATCCTCCATGCTCTCAGCTCTGCAGAGGGAGGAGGGCTGGAACTAGAGAGAGTGAGGCTGGAGGAGAGATTCAGAGGGAAGGAGGGGTTAAGTTACCAATGTGCTGAGCCAATGGCTTTTCCACAGAGCAGCTGGCTGGCATCAGGGCAGGACAGGCCGCTCAGAGGAAGGATACCTTGAGGACAACTCACACCCGCTAACTGTAGGACATTAAAGGTGACTTCTAGGAGGTGTTCATGGGATGCACTATCTACGCAGCCAGCCCTAAGGCCCTGCCAGCCGACGAGGCCCCAGGCCAGGACAGATACTATCCGGTCCCCCACTACCGCCACCCTCATGGTAACTGCAGTCAGAGGATAGCAGCCAGCAGAGCCAGGTCAGTGAACAGCACACAGGAAGTGTTTTTAGGATGGTTACACATTCAAGAACGCATCCCATCCATGCATACATTACAAAAAGAAAAAAAAGATCACTGTTTTAAACAGCAGTAGGAAATCAGTTTTCAATTTAGGTGTTTTTGCTTCTGCTTTGAAACGTGAATGGCAGAGGAGAAGCAGGGATGAAGGGATCACCACAAATGTGTCAGCAGTTCAAGTTATGACATGTCTATGATAAGTCAATTAGTCATCACTGACACCACAAAATGTGTGATTCAGGGTTTATTTGTGCGGCACTGTCAACTTAAAACGACCCAACTTAGTAGCAGTGTTTGGACTGCGATTTCAAAAGTTAAACTCCTCAGTGCAACATCCTCTCTGGAAAGTGTCTCAGTTTGACCTTAGAGCTCGGACTCAGAGCACTTAATGCACACAGACAGCTTGATGCTTGAACCTTTACTGTTTGTACATGTGCACAGAAAGACGAGGGACAGCGGCTAAACCCCTTCAAACATCCTTAAACGAT